>NW_028262290.1:41252500-41891944 GCF_047370975.1 Nipponia nippon | reverse complement strand
TCAGCTACAGCCATACGTATCCTTAGCTGCTGCAGTCACAGCAGGGAGGAGCAGCAGTGAGACTGAAGCCATGGACACTAGAGACAGCCACATTCTCTCATTTTCTATCTATGAACACTCCACGCTTGGCAATGACCCCAAGGCTTTAAGACTTATTATTGCCTTCCTGAGCTTCAGCTGGGATACTCGTGAGAGGAACCACATCATAACCAGCGAGACAGGAACTCAGAATTGCTGAGCTGTTTCATCACCACAGAATCTTTATTTCAATCCACCAGTTTCTCCCCACCCAAGTTATAAAGCTGTTTCCTAATCCTCTCTTCCAAGAGCTGGAGAACTAAATATTGTCTGGTGTTCCTGACAAGATCAGTTATTATTTTTAATATCCTTGTTCTGCTAAATTTCCATTTCCTGGGTGGAGGTGTGAAGAGTGTACATTCTTGTGTAAGAGTATATGTGGGTGCAAATGCGTGTTACAGGTCTTCAGGCCATATAGTTATATGTCTCCATATGTGTTTAACTTCCTCTGACGTTAATGGAAGCTGTTGTGGAAGAATGTTTCCGAGAAGGGAATGTTCAGCTAGGTGGACTTTTCCTGTTAATACATTTTATTGCATTTCTATAAGAAATATTTCTTACTGTGGGAAATGATCAGAAAATCAGCTTGCTTAATGACCTGATCTAAGACCTGTTACAGACTGTATAGGCAGTGGATAGTTAACAGGACCAGAAATACCTCAGCTTTCTAAAACCATAGGACCCTTTGGTTTACTCACATGTTGTATTTAAGGCAGCTAATCTCAAAAAAGAACATGCACAGCAAAGCTCAACATCATGCACTGGATCTAGTGAATGCCAACAGTAGACATGAGGATGAATGGAAAATCACCACCCTTAAAAATTAGTGAATGTATTAAAGAGATTAATCCAATGACAGGGCCTTAAATGCCAGGTTCACCACTGCAATTTAATATTGACAGTATATCCCTTCTCTTCCATTTGTAAACTGCAACTCAGTATTTAGTTCAACCAGTATAAAATACTATGCAGGAAGACAAAATGTATTTCTGTCATAGCCTCTTGAACTCAGACTGAGTCTATAGTTGTTACCACCACTGGTGTGAAAATTGTCCATTTTGAACCAGTATCATTCTTCCAGCATAAGGCTGAAAAGATTCCTTAGGACTTGGAGACTGGAAAAAAAAAGAGACAGGACAAGAGGGAGTTGTATCATTAGGAAGCTCTGAAATGGAACAGGTTTTTGTGAACACTCAGTGGTCAATATGAAATAATAGGACTTCAGAAATGGTTTTAAATTGATCTGAACTGGTTTTTTCAAAATCTTTACATGGAACAGTTAAAAGAATGTGAGCTAGGAGAACGCTTACTTCATAGCTGTATTGTCAGCAAAAACACAATTTTCTGTAAACATTTGAAATTACAGGCAATTATAATTACATGCCAGAAAGGAACTGGAGGCTGACCGGCTCAGCAGCAGTATTGCCGCAGTGGTGGAGCTATGGCAGCAGGAAAATGCTTTGTGATGGAGCACCCGTAGCTCTCCAGAGAGTGGAGGCAGAAGCAGAGGGACTCTGCCCACGTCCCTCTGCCAGCACAGGCAGAGGCTGTGGCGGTGTGGGCAAGCCCTGCAGGCAGCGCAATGGTGGCCTTGACTCAGCACCCTGGCATGATGCTGGTGCTACTCATGGTCTCTGCTAGTTTACAGGCATACAGACCTCAACAAGTATGTTGTGAAGCCCTGCGGTGATTGTTGATTGCCCTATGCCATGTGGAGTGCCTGAGGAACAGCCTTTGGGATCAGGACATATGCTGTAACTTTCACTCAGGTAACATTTCTCCATCCTATCTCCTGTCTTTTGCGATCTACACCACTCCACTTCTACTGCTATGAAGGTGTGGTAGAGACCAAGCAACATGTCTTTCGTGCACACAATATGTGCATCAGGCCTAGCTACTTACCTGCTCTGCCCAGGGTCTGGCACTGGCTTCCAAATGTTCTTAAGCTGGGACCCTGCTTCTGGTAATGAACCTTGCTTTTGTTAGCCTGTTACCCCAAAATATGGTGGGACTTGTTGTATCCTACATCCTGGGGAGTGGCAACCATTTTGGGAACTACAGCTCTGCTCCTCCGCCCTACAAAGCCAACCATGAGCCCTGGTGGATCAGGCCACGCTTGGTCATGTAACCTTTGTGTTGAAAACAATATATTCACCGTGCATTGTTTACTCTTTTATGCTTCTTTGCATTCAGAAGCTCTTTTCTTTCATTTCTTCTGTGTCGTAATTCATACACTTTTTGTTAGTCCCTTCTGTTTTCCTTTTCATTTCTTATGTAGTGGATTCCTTTTCCTCATAGCTACTGCTTTTTTAAATGTAGTTTTTCCTTCTTTCTGTACTTTTTATTTTTTAAATGCATATTTATCTTTTAATTAAATCACCGGGAGGCATATTTAGAGCCCCCAGGGTTCACTTTGAACTACGAAAAGGAAAAGGCTTACTCTGTGCTATAAACAAAATGTTAATTTGAATTAATTGAAGGAAATGTTCTGCCTATGACAGACTTGTTTCTGAATAATTAATCATTTCAGCCAGAAAAGTAAACATTATGGCCCTGAATTTTGCTTCTGGTCCTACCAATGTCAGTCTGGAGCAGCTCTGCTGATATGGGCTGAATTAGTCTCATTCGATACTGGTTCAGCCAAAAGCAAGCTCTGGCCCCAAGTCACTGTGGGGAAAGTACATTTTTGTCTGTGTCGTATCCACTTTGCAGCACTGTAAGTGCTCTCCCCCACCTCTAATGCCTCATTTTTCAGAGGAATAGTTTCCCTCCTCATAGCTGAAACATGGTGATAGCTGGGGCAGGGAGCAGGGGCGGCAGGGGCTCAGGAGCCCGTTGCCTGAGGAAGGGGGCTGCAGCAGTGGGGGAAAAAAGCAACTGATGGCTGGTAAGATCCCACCTGGGATGGGTGGGAAAGCGCCCAGTTGCCAGGAGAAGCCTGTGGGGAGGAGGGGGGTAGAGGCATAGGCCACCAACTCTAACGTCCCTTGGCTCCTCAGAGTATTGGTCTAAAGAGAACTCTGGCAGGTGTGCCTCTGGCTTATGGTCTAACCCCTCTTCTGCTGTTTGAAATAGGAGGAATAAATAGCTTCTGCTGCTTTATCCCTCCTCCTTGTGAATGCTGAATCCTTGATCCTTGGATCTTCATGAGTATGATGTGGAAGAGGGGAAAGACAGTGAATAAAGTTGAGGGAGGAGAAGGAAATAATCCTTCTCTGAAGAGCTCCTGGCTGAAAGGTAAGGACTCTTCCAAGCTCCATTATAACTGTATTCCCCTCTACCCTGCACCTCTTTTACAACTATTGGCGAACTCTTGGTTCTTCTCCTCATGAGTAGCCCTGCAACAGAAGGGCAATCACACACACCTTTATATTGCCTGCTAATCTAAAATTGAAACAAATGCTCTAAAGCCAGAAATTACCATTGGCCATTATATGTCAAGGTCACACACAAAGCATATCAATGCAGAGCTAGAGATAAGAGGAACTATCTCAGATATATAACAGGTGTTATCTTGTATGATACTGTTATTTAATATTTCCCACAGTGCATGACAAAAGTCATGCATGATATCCACTGTCCACTGGATATCAATTTATTCAAAGGCTCATGAAATTAGACAAATTAATGGGAGTGTCTCTTAAATGCAAATAGCCATTTTCAGATTCCTGTTGATTGGAGGTATTGAAAATACCGACAGAGGCTATTTCCCTCACCCTCACAGTCCTTCCCAAAGCTTCTGCTGACAGTTTCCAAGCGGCATTTGGCAAAATAGCCCTTTGGTTTAATACGTGACCAAATGTGTGATCTTACTCATAGCTGTGTATTTCCCATGAAACCAAAAATTCTCAGATCCAATTTATTGCATAACAGCACAAGTCTTCTTGACAGCAGAAGCACAAGGCAGAGGAGAAAAAAAAACTTCAAGTAATTTCTTAATATTTAAAAGGAATAGATGTTCCTACCCTTGGTCCTTTCCCAACAGTCTGGGACTTAACACATTTGCCAATTCTATTTCTAGCCTGTACAGATTCTTACAGCCTACTCATCACATTAGTATCCAGCCCTTTCCAATAGCATTTTTCATAAATTCCATGAAGATCAAATCACTCTTGGGCAGTACCTAGTCTCAAGCCATGCTTACAGGCACCAAAGAAGCATTTAAAAAAAAAAAAAAGGAGTCTTATAATGCAGGCATGCCGATGAAGTGAAAGGCAGGTTAAAAATAACCATTAGTTTTACTTATAACAAAAGGAGAAAGATGCATATATTTTAGAGTGTGTAAGAAAACTTTGAGTGAAATTACTTGGTTCTACCCAAAAGGTATTACAGTGATGAGTTTTTAGTTTTTCTATGATACAGAGTAATATCAAGATAAGAAAGTCTTAAACATTATTCAACTTTAATAGAGGAAAAACTCTTAAAGCCTATCAGTCTTTACAAGGCACTTATTTTTTCTGTACATGAGGTGATTCTTAACAGGGATTTGAAGAAAGGTTATTAGAGTCTTCTCTCCCTAGAATTAGATAACTATGAGGTCTGAAAATAAAATACCTGACTTCAAATTTTGATCACAGATTCAGAAACTGATTAGAAAAATAGATTTGCAGAATAGTGTTATTAATATTGAAATCAGTAATACCTCTAAAGAGTTATAATTCCTCTCTGCTAACAGGGCTCTTAAAGAGATTTATTTTCTCCCACTGAATAATGTGAGTCTCAAATATCTAAAGAGTGATTATTTTCACAGTGAATTTCTAAAGTGTAACAGTCAGGAGAAAGTACCTGCTTTTATGGAATTGCCCTTTGAGATATAAAGTTCAACCCTGCATTAATGGATCTGTGCATACTTTTACCAGTGCATAGCTACTGGTGGTTTGTAGTGTTTTAGAAATCTGAATGATCATGTATTTCTATTTACTTGCCAGTTTTTCTGCTAGATTCTTCATGTTAATTAAAAGAATATGTCCCAGTGAAGAAGAGCTGTCCTTCATGCTGTGCAGAGAGCTGCTGATATGCTGATGTTGCTGCGATCTTATTATTTCTCCAGAAAAAGTACCTGAAACCTCTAACCATTGACCTTGAGCACCCAGTGAGATACCCAACAGTGCTGCTGGCCCCCAACAACTGGTACAATGTGGTGAAAAACACCCAGGAGCAGAAATCCCACCAAGAAGTTAACCCCCTGAATGGAACTCATAGACCTTGTGTTCAGCACACAAGAGCTGGCAAAGGCCTCAATAAAGAAAAAAGTGTCTGCCTGTGAAGGCAAGAGTTTTTCTGTGAACCCTGTTGATCTGGTTTAGAGATGGGACTTACCCAGACCTGTAAGCCTGACTCTTCTGCCCTGCAGGCGATTGCCTGACCCGATGCCCCAAGCTGCTATTATTCTGCACCAGAGTCAGAGCCATGCATTCTGCCTCAGTTTGTATCTCAAGCATGTCTAGAAACAGGTATTAAATAAATGAACCTTTTCTTGAGTATGCAGCTTTTCCTTGGACTGAAGTTTCTAATGATTGTTTCCAGATTATTCTTCACTGATCCCTTGTTACTTTCAGTAACATTATCTCTGGCTTTTATGCTGCTTGGATTTGCAGAAAGTTCCTTAATTCCCTGTTTAGCCTTCACCTCTCTTTTTTCTCTCTTTTGTCTCATTCCCTCTCTTTTTGGCTGACTAGTTCTCATGCTGTTCATCACCTTCAAAAAACTCCCACACCTTCTTTCTCCTGGGTCAGATTAGATTAGTCCAGTAACCAATTGAACTTGATGCATGTTTAGAAAACTAACTCTGCTTTAATGTATTGAATTAAGAAGTCCCCAAACCCTTAGCTGAATCCTGACAGCTGGATGTGGTCTGAGATACAGTAAATGAGTTTATTCATGTGATTGCTGCAAGAATTCCTGAAATGTGGCAGAAAAGACCTGGGCAGGTATTGTCCATTCATGCTGGTGCTCCTAAGGTGTCTTTTTGGCTGACAACGTGCCAAATCGTCCTGCCTTATCTTAGTTTCCTAAAACCATTTTCCATCTTAAATTCAGCTCCACTAATGATCACCGCAGTGTCAGTGCCAAGCTGGATACAGTTGGCTACTTATGTGTTAACCACAAGGTCATCTAAATATTACCCTGAGCTACTCAACCTACAGATGAGGTTCTTCAGATCTGCTCTCATCCATGCAGGTGCAGAAGGCAGCTAACTATTACCATCTGCTCTCTGGAACTGAGTTTGCAGGGGGAGCCAGAAAACAGACACCTGTTTGGAATAGGATCGCACAATAAATCATTGCCAAATTATGTTGCAAGAAGAGTATGAGTGAACAAAAACTGAAAGAGGAGACAGATGATTCCTTCCTCACTAGCAGAAAAAAATAGTAGGGTAAGAGGGACAAAGCTGTTGGGGTTGTAAATGATATGTACAGTGAGGAAATTGGAAACTCATTTATAAAGGTCAAGGAAAAGTGGATGATGTTGCTGGACTTTTTCTCAGGTCCTTGCCAGTTTACATTTTCTACCAGGGAAGTGCTGTTTGTTCAACTTCGACTGAACCATAGATAAGTCTATGTTGGGCTATTAGCTTTTCATAGACCGCGGTATCTAGTTTTGTACTTGACTTTGGGTTCCCAATCTGCTACCGTTGCTACAGTTTCACTACAGGGTTTGTCACTTCTGCTGAGTGACTTCTGCCACCTCTCTTCACTCTTGCAGGAACATGCCCCTCACACCTGCCAAGTGTCCTCATAACCCCAGTGCCAACTGCATGCAGCACAACTATGAAAAGATGTGTGTACAATTAAAAACCAGACTTGCCTGCAATCCGTTCCTGGCTGCTACATGAAGGTGGACTCAAATTACTTATAATTAGGACCCCACCATTTACTTATAAATAGGACCCCCAGCATCCTGATTATAAAATTTATCAAGACTTAAATCTTGATAAGATGGTCATTGTTTATCAGCTTGGATCTGCTTAGATTCAGAACACCACATAAACATTTATTTACTTTTAAATATCTTCTCACATCAGTTAAATTTGTGAAATGTAAGCATGCGTTTCAGGCTAAGTATTGTCCTAAGTGCTGCCTTAGCTACAATTTCTTCTTTCCTGCCTTTGTGTTATAAATCATGCTACATCTTTTCAGCCACCGCTACTTCTTCTTTGATTTTCTAAAATTAAAGTGAAACAAACAATTGCCTCTCCAAGATGTTGTGTCATTGTGCTCTGTAAAGTGTATAGAGCAGATGTTTTCCTCTATCTATGTGACCTTATCCTTCCATTTGACTTCTGCTTGTTGACATAGATTTTAATTGCAGATCCTTCTCACAGCAAAGGGTGATAAATCTTCAAAGGAATGTAGCTATAGCTCTAAATTACAATGCATGATTGTACGTTTAATAGTTCAGGTTACCCGCTAGCTCAGGATAGTAGGTGATTCAGGAGAGGAAGTCACTAACAGAGCAGCAAGTTTATTTTGAGCCAGATTCCTTGTGTGTGCTGTTCCTTTGGTTTGGAAGACACAACGTTATACTGTAATTTAGGCTTGATTTCATAAATACAGCCTTGGCTTTCACTCTGATTCAGTCTTCCCTTGCTTCACATTTTCTGGGCATTTCCTGCCAAGCTACATTTTTTCTTCCTTAGCAGATCGCTCTCTGCTATCTCCTGCTTTCCCTTACACCAAGTCCCTTTAGGCACTGTATCACTTCTTTTGAGCTATGCACCCCTTTGAACCGTGGAGGAGCAGAACGGAAACTACAGTTCTAGGAACTGGTAATTTGGCAGGACCTTGCTTATGCCATAAATCAAACTGACAATTAATCACTAACTATTATTTGGTATGGCTAGAAATGAAATGCGTATTGACTTTGCAAGAGTCCTTTTTTTCCTTCTATCCTTCTGAACAATTGTGTGTTTCTTTTTTTCTGTCCAAAAATGAGGACTGCCAATATTATCCCTGGGTATAGGAAATTAAAACACCTTTTAATCTTGCATTCTAAATATGATTTGCTTAGGCTAATGTTTTCATAAGGCTTTTTTATTGTGCCACAACTTACTAGGTACTTAGAGGACTGTTTCTCTTACTTCATCCTAATATGTTAATTCTGCAAAAAGAGAAAAATTGGAAGAGGGAAAGTGATTTTCTTTCTCATTAACAATGTAACACTGGCATCTAGTTTGAAAAAAAAAATACTTGTTACAAAGCTGCCTGTGATTCAATGATAGATGTAAAAAATTGTGGTTATACATGTATTACTTCTATGTACCTCTAATAATGAGGTGCTGTAAAGCCCACTTGGAGAATTTGTTAGCTCGTAGAGTAAATTAAAAAATGAACTAGACCAAACAAATTGGGCCAAGCTTCTACATCTTGAAGGTGAAGCAGGAATGACTGAATGCTTCCTGGATTAAGAAGCCCCGTTGGGTAAGCAAATGGAGTGTGTCCATCTGTGAGAGCTAGGAAAGGAGGAGAAACTCCAAGGTTCCTATTCTGAGTCTGTTTTCAAGCCTGCTGGTTTCCTAATACCGAGGGTTAGATCTGGGAGTCTGAGCCAACTGAGGTTGAAACTTGACCCTGGGGAATAAAAAAAGAATGCTGTTGAGCTGCATGCCCAGGTTTGCTGTGCTGCTGAGATGTCTCCCTGTTATCAGTCTTGGACCTCAGGGAATCTGTGGATCCAGACCACATTTGATCTGTGTTGGCAGCAGCAGCCTGGGTGTTCAACTGCCCATGACGGGTCAGGAAATGGAGTAATTTCACATATTAAAGATCTCTGAGAACCCTGCTAACCTGCAATAGCCGAGCTTAAGGGATTGCCCAGAAGCACCACATGTCAGCGATCCAATAGCACAGTACATCAGCAATGACTTCTGGCATGACACAGGCTGATAATGCCAAACAGAAGGAGGGTTGTGCAGCAAAACTTCGTTCCAAGGTTGGGAAATATTCAAAAACATGATTGGATTGTCAGAAGCGTGGTGTAGAAATGTTTCCTCCGCATGGCTGGTTGTGTGAATGCTGGTTTTGGTAACAGATATCATCATTTATGGCATTGTGGAACATTAAATTTGCAGATGCTGCTAGGTGATAAAGTGGCAGTGTTATTTTGTGTAAATTCAGCACTTAGGAGGTCAAGATCATAATAGCACTGGTGCAACGTGTTAAAGCACTCAGTTGTCCCACAAACTCTGCCACAGCACCTCTCTCCTACCCTAGTGTGGGGAATCCTTGTAAGAAGTAATGCAGATGTTTGGGATATGGAGAAGAGATATCCAGATAATACAAATTGAACCTTGTTCCTTATGCTCGGGAGGCAGTTTGAATCTACATACAAAAGCTGTTTAAAAAAGTGACTGGAGAATTACTAGGCTTTGCAAGGAAAGAGTTATAGGCTATCTGAAATTGGCTTTTTGACACCAGTTTAATTTCAAAGGCTGTATTTAGTTCTATTCCAGAAAGATATCCAGTAAAGTCAATTCTGTATTCCCAGAAAAGCCCATTGGAGTCACTTAAGAATTTCTTTAGATTTCTCTTCACTCCGTGAAAAATAAATGAATTCAGTTTGCAAAGATTGCAAATACCACAAACTCCCTGCTGTAGAATATTAATAAATACCTATTTTTACACAGAGAGCTCACAGGTAAGTGGGACTTTTGTGAGAAAAGCTTCAAGATTTGTTCTTTTATTACTGGCTTTATATCTTCCAAAATCTGGCCTCATTTGTTCTTGTTGAAAAGAAACAGCAAAGTGTTTGAGTGTATTGAGACTGAGCAATCATTTCATTTAACTGTTTTACTGTGTAAGATTATGTGATGCCACCCAGCCTACAGCAAAGCCCTTGTGGTTTACTGCTATTACATGGACTTTACCCAGTTATCCAGTCTGCCTATAGCAACTGCCTTTGCCAGTAGTTCCAGACTATGTGCAATATTAGCTGTAGTGTCGCCCCTGTGCTACAGAGGGTGAGGTTTAATTGAAGTTTCTTCTATGCACCCCATTATTATGAGGTCTATGAGTCAAACTTTAGGTGTTCTCTAGATTTCCAGAGAAAGGCATTTTCTGTCTGTCTTGAACAGTCACATTTATTTTTGCCCCAAGGTCCATAAATTTGGCTCAGCTTCTTTATGCAAATATAAAAGAAACTTTAAAAAACTATCCCCTAAAACCCAAATCACTGAGTTGTATTGGGATGGATTCTTGTACTCAAACCCAGGTTTCACTTAAATATAGAAACTTTGACAAACATTTACTCTATAATAAGTTATTCTTTTTTGAAAAAGGGAATAAAAAGTGTTCTTTGAACAATATCTGAATATACAGTTAACCAAGAGCCCAGAATGGCTTTAGGAGAAGAAATATCCACTGGTTTTGAAAAGTACAAGATATTTATAGCTGTCTAAAATACCTGATGAAATGTTCTGGTGTCCTTGGAAAATATATAGTAAATGCTTGGGGTTTTTTTGGGGTGAGAGAATAAAATATTCACTTTTAGCTAACTTGAGAAAAGCCAAGCCCTTAATCCTTGTTTCCTGCTGGCAGTTCTTTGTCATGCTGCGTTATGAGTGAGTGCAAAGATGGTGAGTCAGATTTTGTAAATGAGGGGTGAGAAAAATGGAAATTGTATTTTTAGAAAAAGAGGAAAACAAACTGAGACACAGAAACCATTTAAAGCAAACTTGCTTTCAGAAATACTGGCTGTAGAAAAAATGAAGGGAGCACGGATTCTGCATTTCAAGCCTACAAAAACTATTGAAATCTGTGGAAGGCTGATAGAGAGTTTTCTTGTCCTGATGTGGGCTAGTCTGGAAAAAATACTGCTTGCATCCAGAGAGTGTTAAGAAATGGATTTGTTTTATCAACATGCATAATTTAATTGCAGGCTGGAACAGATGTTAAAAATCATTTCAGCTGGATAAGATTGTGATTTGGGATGCTTAGCTGTCCATACTAGTAAAAAAAAAAAATTCTTATTTAGTTTTGTAATTTGAAAATGTGTTGGCACAGTTGAAAATTGTGATACACTAAAAGTAAGACCATAAAACTAATAAAGAAGTATGGATATTAGTAAAATTCCTAAAACTATAACTAAATCATTGACTCTGTCTTTCAGTTCAGGGCATAATGATTTAAATCAAATGCTAAAATCACACATTCTAATGATGATTTATATCTGCGTCCAAGTAAATATGTTATTAGCCACTTATGTTAGATATGCTAAATAATTTTGTTACATAGCTGTATTTACTAGCTAATTTCTGTAAAAGATGACGATTCTTGTGGGAGAACATCCATTAAAATATGCTGATCTGGAATTAAATACTGCCTATATACGAAAGAATGGTATAACTTTTGCTAAAAAGGAGAATACCTTATGCACAGTTAACCAATTATAGAGTTACTTTTCATATGCTTAATTTTTATGTGACATGATAAAGTTGCAATTGTTATTGATTACATTCATTAACTTATATAAAAGTTTTTAATAGTAATTGGAATATAGAGAAAACCACACTGTCATTTTTTAATTAAGCATAACTACAATAAATATATGGGATAAATCCATTTTTCTATATATCAGACCGTGTTTTACAGTTAATGCTTTTTTTGTTTAATAAATAAATTTTATTGCTGTTTAGCGAATTGGATCCTTTATTCCCTGTTGCCATGTCTTTCAGGATTTTAGAGGCAGTGTATCTAAACTTCCTGTATCTTGTTTTCATTGATAGATTGGGAGAGGAAAACCAATTTTCTTTGTCCTTGTTTTCTGGATGTTGTATGACATAGCTATAGCACTGGCCTAAACTAAATAACTGACATAAAGACAATTGTTGGTCCAGAGTGGCAAAAGATAAGCTGTTGCTGAAAAACACTGTATCACCTCAATATGCTCTGGTTTCAGGTTCTAAGTTGATCACTTGGATCTTCACTGGTTTAATGCCCTTTGAAATTTTGACTGCAGGTTTGGACATCTTGAATATAATTTTTCTCTAAGTACGTGTAATCTATTCTAGACAGCTCAGGGTATTGACAGGTGTAATATCAAAATTAATTTGCATTAAATCTGTTTTAAAGGAAAAATTACCCAACTTTTTTTTTTTTAATTGAAAACATATTTTAATTTATTCTGCCTAAGTATTAACATTATGGAGAGCTCAGAAGCTGTGGTGCATATTGGAGAGAGCTGTGAAGTACTCCAGACTGATATAAATCCAGCTCCATCCAAACCCCCGTGCTGCGCTCATCATGTTGGACAGGAGTCCCAAGCAAGTATTGGACAACCTGATTAACAACTGCTCCCTCTTGGCATCTTCCATGCGGTCCCCTAGCAGAGCAGCATGCAAAGTGGAAAGTTTCGTTCTGAACTCTTTATATTCTGCATATCTATATATACAGTCTACACAGATATATCCATATTCTTCATCACGCCCTAAGCTAGAAAAGGCACCAATTCACATGGCTACATATTGCTTTAGATGTTTAGATTTGAGCTCCCTTTTTAAGTCACAGGTGATTAAAAACCATGAACACCTTAAAATAGCTACATAAATACCTCTAGACCTGTGTACGATCTAATTTACGCTGGCTATCAAACAGGCATTATTCACCAGTTTTTCCTCATATTCCTGCTCTTCAGAAATTTGTGCAGTATACAAATCAGATTCCCAAGACTAAATTTAACCTTTGAATGTGTGCATGCTGTTGTACCTCTTGTTTTTACTTCTTGACCCTAAGGAGAACTTGTATACCATTTCCCAGGGAGCTGGAACAATCCTTAAGAGAGTTACATAGTGAGAATTTTGCAAGACAAAGTGGAGAATTGCCCAGGCAATTGCCATAGGGATCGTATGAATTGTTGCTATTATGTAAGCCTTTGCTTCCAGTTATCTGGTTTGTATTTATTTATGATGCTTGAGTTATACAATTTGGACAGGCTCTTTTGATTACTTAATAAAATACAAATATGTAAATGCAGGTAACATTCCCAACCCACTGCTTTCAATTCTTATCTACTGCAGCACATTTTCTGGGTTTTACTCCTTCCAGCGCTGCTGGTAGTAAGTGTTGATTCGAAAAAGAAAACAGGAAATAATTCTTCATTTCAATAATTCATGGAAAATGAACTGAAACTATGATATCTGTGACACATGAGAGCACACATCTCAAACTGTGTTATTAGTATTCAGTGCTGGGACTGTAGCCCTGGAACATATGCTTAAAACATTGCTAAGCCCCTTCGGAATACCATTTCAATAGAAATTCAGTAATCTGTTGAAATAAGCCGACACAGAAAATTATGATATAATTGGAGATGTTTAATTGCCTGTTATGTCCTTTAGTTGATCCCCTGAAACAATGTTATTAGTATTTAATGTGAAATTTCTGCAGTAAAAAAGGTGAATTTATTGGGTGAAAGGACAATCTTCCATTTCACAAAATACAACTGGCAGATGGGAACATGAAATAAACTGCCTCCTGCCAGCTTTTACTATACCTGCTCGTAAACTTTCCTGCCTTGAGACACTAAAAAGAGTTTCTTTGGGACACTTACCATTTACTGAAGGATCTGATCTCCCTCCACCTTCACAGTGATACAGGCTTTTTATAATTTTAATATATTATACAGCACTTCAGTGAAAAGGGTGGTTGAGAGGAATAGTATAGCTCACATTGTTAATGTGGGAGCATGCCAAAGCATGACAGAGGCTGGTGTGGTGGTTAGGTCCCTTAAAGAATAATATTTTACATAGGATTTAAGAGTACAAAAGGTTTACTGCTGCCTGAGTGGAGCCTGTATACCCCAGCTTGTTTTATTGACTCTCTCCCCAGATTTTTAAGTCTATGCCCAATCACCAAGCCCAGGCCTCCTCACCTTGCTCCTGCTTGTGGAGCTTTGAAAGGGCAGACACCAGTTCCTACGCACAAGTGTGGCAGTGCTATGAGAAGACACTTTCTCCAAGCACAGCAGATTTCAGAAACATGTTATTTAGAGCAAGTTCCTTATAATATCATGCTTTTATCTTGGATTTTCCACCACTGCCTTTGCTCTCAGCACCCCAGTCCATGAATTTATCTCAGTGTCAAGTAATCTATTTTTGTGAGCAGGTGCAGCTGCAGATGACTAGATGCAGGTTTTCTCCTCCAAATACAGAAACTTTTTCTCCTCCTTCTCCACCCCATAACACACCTCTGTGAGGACCACAGCAGGTTACATTCAGTCCTGGATCCCAACAGCTTTTGTCTGCAGGAAAACATTTTACGGTTTGAAAGTCCATCATTTTAGATCATGGAGGGATGGAATAAGGAGATTTAAACCACTACATTTTCTCCACCTCCTGGAGGCACCTGCAGAGCCAAAGTGTTGGTCTTCAAGGTCATACTGCTCAGAGGCAGTGTGTAAATGGGTGCTTGCTTTAAGAGGACCATAAGATTTCCTTCATGCCAGGCACAGTCACACGACTGGTCCTAGCCCCAGGTATTTACATGAAGCCACTACTGTACACACGTGAATACTTATCAGTTATCTGTTAACTTAAGCACACTGTCAGGTGTCCCACAGGACCAGGCTGATGCCATTTCCATGATGGCCAGAGGCTCCTATGCTGTTCTACCTCATCAGCAAAGGTTTGTGAGAAAGGGTCTCAGTATGATTTCAGTGGAGTTGACAGTATTTTAAAGGAGCCGTTAGTATATTTAAATGTGGAAGGGTTTCTGTAATAACTACAGACTTGTAGAAAACATGGTGTGGAGCTTTATGCGAGTTTTAGCACTATTCTATTGGTTTCTTCTGAGTGGCGTTGACATCCTGTTAAAATGTTCATCAAGGGTTCACTATGAATGTGCACTGTTTAAAAAGCAGTCTTCTGCAGGCATTTTGGGTGCATATTAAATGACACATTATATAAAAGCTAGTGGTGGTTGTTAGGCTTTCAGCGCTGTAATATTGGAATGGCTAATACATCCTGAATATTTTTTATCATCTCATTAAAACTCAACATTCCAGAGTCTCCTTAAATTGTTTAGGTAATTCAGGAGTAAAGGATATATTGTCTAATAAAATTTTTCATTTGCTGTGCTTTGTATTATGGTATGAAATAATGGTACAATGCCATTACCGGATGTACTTGTTGAGATTATGTAAATACTATGAAACAACCAGGATTTTAAAATCCACCACAACCACATTATGGCTTTCTCACAAGACTGAGCAGCAGACATTTTGAGGTCTGCTTTACAACACCCCCCAAAAGGAGACAGAGCCATCAGGGAAGAGCTGCTGGCTGGGTGAAATCCCCATGCACCCCAGCTGCCCCCACCAAGCCTTCTGCACGTACTTGCTTTGCGAATCACTTTTTGTTTTTTCCACCACGGGGTTTCTAAGACAGACGTGGAGCAGAGAAGGCCGGGAAGAAGCCCCCAGGCTGAATGCTGATGTGAATTTGCAATGAGAGAGGGGACCTGAGAAACTCCAGGCAGAAAACCTCCTGAGAGGAACACTCACCTCACCCCTCAGCCCAGTGAGAGGACACGGCAAGCAGAAAACCCAGGCATGGTTTCCAGCTCACTCAGCAACTTAGCAAAAGTGTCTGTTGAATATGTAAGTGGGTTTAAGACCTTCAGACTCCTTGGATGTACTTGATTGTCAAATCTTGCATATTTTGAGGAATGAGGAATCTGTGCATGACTTTGAACACTTTGTATTGTATGCAGTTTTCTTTATTTTTAAAGCATGGTGTGAGGAGGGAACATTTCAGCACAAGTGCTGCATTTCTTTAGCTAATAATTGACATGCTTTAACATGCATTTTCTATGGTAACCGAGAGGATTTAGTTATATATATATATATATTTCCTTTGATGTCAAAGATTACCTCCTCCCCACCTGCAATTAGTCATTTCTTTCCCAATTCTATAAAGTCCTGCTTTATCCATTGTGTTAAATGAATGTTTGAGGAGCTGGACTGTAACCAGATAACCAAAGTGACAACAAACTGCATCGTTTGAGCAGAAGCAGGTGGCCACAGATAAGGGCAATAGCAAGAACTTGTAAGTTTAAATTGGATTTGTTGCCACCACCCTCATGCTGCTACACTCTGAGCTAGTTAGCGTGATGGAGGACACACCGTCAGCACATTTGGTATTGGCTTTCTGCTCCACAGTCCTGCAGTGCTTGTACACAGGTCTCAGATCACCTGCCATGCTGACCCTGGGATGTTAAACATGATAAATTTCATATAAAATCTATACAGTGAACCTTCTTGGTGTATGCACTTCATTTCTGAAGGTGTGAGATCAGGCAGCTGACACAAAGCAGCGTCTGGAGATGGGCCAGTTATGTACAGGAATTCCTTAAGATAATAAGGAACTCGACATGAGAAATTAGAGGCTGCAAACACTAAAATCAAATCCATGTGGAAACAAGGTGAGTGTTTTGATTATATTCACCCCTGCTCCATGCAGTAGGTTTCTCAGGGCCTTACTCCAGAATTTAAACTATCCACCTAAACAGTACTTCTTCCGTAAACCTGGAACCACCATGTCTCTTGACCAGTAATGCTGGCCTTCTACAGCAAAGGAGTGCAATGAGGCCAGGACCCCCCAAGGCAGCACGTTTTCCTTGGGTGGGTTCTCTCCAGGGATGGAACGTGCTGCACTGCGCTGCGACAAGGGTGGTCCCCCTGCAGTTTGGGGTTATTGAAGAAAACCTCATGAGGGCAAGAACTACTTGCAGTGTTTTCCTCCCTTCCTTCCAGAAAATAATCATGCGGTGGTTTAAGTTGTTTCTTTTTTTTCTTTAATCTCACTTTTCTTTTTTTAATCTCACGTGCTGCTGCTTTATGTTGATAAACACAGAAAGCATCACTGAGTGTATATTAAGTAGGATGCGCAAATGACATCCACAACTCCTGGTCTGCTTTTCGTGATGTGTTCAGAATGTTGTTAACTTCCTAGACTCATTGAAGGGCTTATAAAATGAATGTGTATACTCATGTATACATACATGTAGATATGCACACATGCACCACATGCACACACATACAGACATATTTTTATGATGCTTTTATCTTGCAGTTAAAATGTAATATCTTTTTTACTCTGAATAATTTGTTACATTCTGTACATCTAAATCCTGCTTCACTTAGTTTAAAACTTCTATAAGTTGTTTATAGTCTCAGGGGAAAAAGAGAAACTAAAGAAAATATACTGTGAACCTGAAAGGTGCTCAGCAGTTGCCTAAATTCTGGCTTTAAAGAAAAGAAAATACAAGCATCTAAAGCATGTGTGCCATGTGCATCCCTCCCCAGCCCATGAGTATCCTCCAAACTGGCATCATACAGGAGTGTTTCAGCAGCTGCTCCCTCGCTCTCCTCCCCACCCTGCTAGGTGCTTCCCCTCCTGAAAACCTTTCCTCCCTTCTGTCCTCCAACTCGTTCAGTAGGTAACCACCACTCTTAGACCCTTTTGATCTTCTGAGCTTTCTTAAGCAGAGTGACATGACTCGTCCTTAAAGCACTGCCCTGTCAGGATGGTCACTGGGGGCCTTCAAGTGTTTCTCATAGGAAAGGGAGAACGGCAGCCCTGGGACGAGAGGTGATCTGTCCTCTCTTGCTTCTGCTTAGCTCCTGCTGGGGAAAGCAATGGGATGAAGTGGCTTTATGAAGAAAACTCCCAGGACTATATTTACAGCTCAGGCTTTGCTGAGTCGCTCTCTGCGGTGTATAACTTTTGACCAAAATCAGTATTAAAGAATATACTCCTGTGCAATTCACTGAGTCAAGTTTTATGATTCCAGGTAGAGCTCATATCTTTCCATTTTTCTGTATATGTGAAGATGGGATAGTGATACAACCTGTACGCTGTCACTTAGCCTGGGATGGGCTGTAGTCTGTTTAGAAATAAGTTTGCATGCCTGACATGAGACTTATCTTCCAGTCTATGAGCTATTATCAGCATCTTAAATTCAAGTAATGCAAATCTGATTGAAATTTTCAAAAAAATAAAGAACTAAATGGGAGCAAAGGTAAAATAATTGTAAAATGCCGGTTATCTTACTTCAGCTAGCAAGGAATGAGAAAATGCTGTTAATGGTCTGCTATGCCTTTTGCCACAAAGGTGATGCTTTTCATGATGCTCTTGAGAAAAGTTGCGTTCTTAAGGAAATTAATACTACCCATTAATATCTAAGAAATACTGTTCAAAGGGACATATTGTGAAAAGTAGCACTCCTAAATTATCTGGTGTGCTGCATACAATTACATAGATGAGATGTATATACCTTAGCATTAGTGTTTAATTTTGGGAACATTTCCATATTTAACTGCCAGATGCTCGAAACTTCATTTTTGTTCTTGAAATATAACTGGAAAAGCCATGGATAAAGAGCTAACACTATGATCATACAAACAGAGCATATACATGAGCTAATGCCTTTGTTTGGTTTTTTTTTTTTTCCCCAGAATTAGTAACCTGAAAAAGTAAGGTTCTACTTGTGCTTCTGAAACAACATAATGAATCATAGAATGCTTTGGGATGGGAGGGACCTTTAAAGGTCATCTAGTCCATCCCCCCTGCAATTGGCAGGGACATCTACAACTAGATCAGGTTGCTCAGAGCTCCATCCAGCCTAGCCTTGAATGTTTCCAAGGATGGGGCATCTGCCACCTCTCTGGGCAACCCATTCCAGTGTTTGGTTTTGGTGCTGAATGAATTGTTCATTCTGAACAGCACCAGTTTTGGTGCTGAATGAATTGTTCATTCTGAACAGAAAACACAATGCAAAGTAAAATAGAAATAGATTTTTGAAGGCATTTTGTGCACAGATTATGATTAAGAAGCAGTCAAATACTGGAAACCCATTCAAGCTCTCTATTCAGACCCCTGTTACTGGGTATCTGGGTCATCCTGTAGGGGATGGATTTAAAGTAATTCATTATTTTACAAAAAGATGAGCTTGAAGCTGTGTGTGCATGTGTGTGCATGTGGACATTTCCCCCTCCCCACCAGCTTCCTGGAGTTTATTAAAGCCACTCAGTATAAAAGGGAAGAAAGAAATGACACAGTTTTTTCATTAGATGGAGCAGAGTTTTGGATTTTGAGACAGTTAACTAGTTTTGAGCCGTTAATAGATATTCTTAAATTTTCTCATGGCATCTTTTGACAACTCACATATCTTGAGATTTCATTTACTTTTCCAGCTGTGCAATTTATATTTAGGTAACACATGATGGACAGCAATTCTTGACTCTAGACAGTGACAGCAGAAGATTAAATAGCCCAGCCAGTTCCTCCTCAGTCTCTGTATTTTTTTCAATTAACTTTAAAAAGTCTAGAATAGGACTTTCAAATTCCAGTGTTGAGACACTCTTTTAGTAACCTGCACTCTTCATTAAAAAACTAATAGGCCTGGAGGAGGTCTGAAACCAGTGTGTTACCATTTCCATGGTCGTCAATAACTTACATCATTAAGAAATTCTGCTACAGAAAGGAAGCTCGTGGTAAGCATCAAGGAAACTAGTTGCCCGGATGTTCTTACTGGGGTAAATTTCCACAGAAACAGAAGCTGAACAGTGTTTTCCATTCCAGCAATGTTTCTTCTTTATAAAGGCAAGTTGAAATAAGCTATTCACTTTCTAATAAAGTCCCTTCCCAGACTGGGTATTACTCTGTGTTACAAGATGCCATGTGTCAGAAATCAGAGGGCTGTTGCTGCCCTAAACTGCCGTTTTTTTCATGCCTTCTCAGAGCCTGTGTTTCGTATAGGCTGACACTAGGAACTGCATTAGCTGGGTGATTTCGGTTAGGTGAACAAGCACTGAGTTGGCATTTACTTGGATAACTTGACCAACTATGAATAGGATTCCATAATGGTATGACATGGACTAGAGCAGGCCACTGCTTTTATGGGAATGTCATGGTCAAACAATGGACCCAGATGAGGACAGGTATTCTGCTTTATCCTTTGGCCAGTCTTCATCACTGCTGTCTGATTGATCAATGCTGTAGGAAAATAAGGTGCTACAGAAAGACCCAGGTGGTCCTTTCCTCTGAGGTCTAATGATGGAAATGGCAAAAACACAGGACAACTCATTTTGATTTACTAATAAGCACTGAATACTGTGCTGGTGAAAAGTAACAGGAGGCCTCTGTCTCCTTTTTCTGAGTTTGGAGACAAAACCACATTAAGATGATATAGTCTTTCTTTGGGGAAAAAAAAATATATATGTATATATTTATTGCTGCAGGTTTCATTTATCAAAATAGCTGGAATGGAGATGTTTTCATACAGAACAAAAATGTTATTTGGAGGTGTTTGTTTTCATTGCCTTTCAATGATTTGTTCTGTGCAATGTGTGAAAAACAGACTCCTGTGTTTACAGCCATACAAATTATATCAGCCTCTATGTGCTGCCTGTTCTCACAGGCATTGTTTTACTTTGTAGCCTCCTTTTCAGTGGGCCTGAAATGCAGACTCAAAGAGGTGCGCAGGGGGGTGGCGGAGACGAGCAGCTCTCGCTGTACAGTCCCCGTGATGCTGCAGAGCATTGGCACTGCGGATGCTTGTTTTACGTAAAACAAAGGACCGCCGTGCTGGAGGGAAGGACGCGATGTGCTGACCAGTGTAGCAGGAGGTCGGACTCGCTGGGTAGGATAACAAGCGTCTTTTGGAGACTGAAGTGAGGTTTCTAAATATGAACTGAAGAGCTCACATGTGTCCTCCCTTTCTCAAGTGCTGAGCATACATTGCTTTAATGGCCGTTGCTAGGGCTTTAGTTCTCTGAAAGGGAGTTAGAAAAAATAGCTTAGCCAAAACTTGGTTGGCAGCCAGAATTGGGGAAAGCAAAGTGTCCCCATGAAGGGGATGTGGTCCAGCACTTTGCACTTGTGATAAATTTAGGAATCACTGGCAAAATTACGCTGCTGGCAAGTAAATCGGTAGAGGGTAAGTACCATTAGGTTCTGCTGCCTTGACACATTAAGAGTGTCAAGAGATTTGGATTGGTTTAGTTTGGGGTTATTTTGGTAGTCGTTCTCTGTTGGTTTTTTTCAAGCCTTAGCAGAACAGACTGTCTTCAGATCCTTCTCTGCTTGGACTCCACTTTGTCCTCCTGTCTGGGGGTGACTTCAGGAGATGGGCTGCTGACACCCAGGCATGCCTGGGGTGAGGGCAGAGCAGGGGCACAGCTCACATTCATGCTGGTGATAGTTTTCTCCTCACTAACACCAGTCTCCTTTAGGGAACTTGCTCTTTTCCGGACAGCACACCATTTTTTGATTGTGCAACTTGCCTTTCTAACAGAAGAAACTTAGATGTATCAACTTTTGATTAAAGGGAAATCCTGCTTGCCATTGGTTTGGAGGCGTTTGTCGGAGCTGTGGCTTTTGCTAGGCAGGGCTGGCAGCAGTCACGCTCACAGCACAGTGAAGCTTGTCTGAACACTCAGTATCCTCTTTTTCCTCTGGTGTCACCAGAACAATTGTGATCAAAACTGACTCAGAAATCCATTCTTCTATTGTTTGCCTCAATACTTTAAATGTTAATTACTTAAACGTTGAAGAGACTTTTTTTGTTCTTTTCTATAATATAGAGGTTTTTTTCAGAAATCCTGGAATTAATTGTCCTAAGAATTGACTTTCTTCTCTGCAAGGGAAAGTAGAAGATCAATTTGTCTCCCTGGTTGTAAGATTTCCTTGCTTTCTAGTGCTGCAGCTGTCATGATATGCACGTCTGTTTTCTCAGAATGACATGCACTTGGAACTCAGTACGATTGCACTTGTCATATTTCTACCCACCCAGAGACTCCTGGGCTACGAGTTTCTCTTCAAGCATTTAATCCCCGGAATAACTTACAACCACCATGCAAAATGCCTTGTTTTCTGTAGCTAACACTCTTTCCCCAGCTGTGTAAGAATTGGTTCACCCTTTCTCAGCATTATGAATGAGCCAGTAGCTGGAAACACGAACAGAGGGTAAAATCCTGTGCTGTTGTCATTATCCTGACCTTTCACAGCATAGCTGCAACAGCTTCCAGCTGAAATAAATGCAAAGACATTTCCACACTGTAAAGAGTCCTTTTTGAGTTCAGTGAATTCAGTTTTCATGATCTTTTCTGGTCCCCAGACACAGAACACATTCTTGATTAATTCCTCTTAATATAAGTTGGGGTAGCAGCTTTAAGTGACCAAATCAGATTTTCAGATGATTTGAACTGGCATAACTCTGACCTCAGCGGGGACAGCGGTTTTACACTTATTGAAGGTGAGCTCTGCCCATGCCAAGCAACAGCACAACAGCTAGGAAATACCTTCTGGATGATGTTAACTGTTTTTTTTTTGTTCTAAAACACTTCTATACCCCTTTGCCCAGTTAAAATCTACATTATTGAGATTCTCTCCTCAGCCAAGGCACTGCTCAGCATAGGCAGGGGCAGGAGGTGGAAGGGGAAAATCCTGGGGCAGGCTTGCAGGGCTGCCCCCCAGCCTGTATGGGTAGGAAGCCCTAACAAAACCCATCACCATGGGGCAACCACAAGCGTGGGTTGTACCCCCGGGCCCTCCTGGGCTCTCGTGGAGGCACAGGTCCCTGCACTGCCTGGAGGTAGGAAGGGTACAACCATGTTTGCTGCTTCCCCAAACCCCGCGGCCGGTGAATGCAGCACCCCTTGGGGGCTGTGACCCCCCACTCCTTAGCTGGGGTAATCACCTCGACAACAGCAGGAGGTTTGCTTGCAGGAGAGCAGCAAATTCAGTCCCTTTATGCACCAGCATTCCGTTCTGATTTCACCAGCGAGATTGTTAGGTGCATTCCTTGCACAGGTAGCTGGGATTGCCTCACCTGCAAGTTACCTTCGTTTAACACTTCAAAATAACCCTTCAAGCATGGTTTTTTTTTTTTTCATTATTCTCTTTTCTTTTTCTTGAGTAGAAGTTTCGCCTGTAAAATATTGACTTAGCAAATCAAGAAGGTACACCTAGATTTCTCCATAAAAATAAAGCTTTCATATTGAACTTGGGCTTGAGGACTCAAAATGCAGTGTTAATGCTGCATTTTATGTCTTTATTCATGATCAAAAGTTATCACACATCATACTTTTAAAGGAGAGTTTGTGGAGCTAGCTCCCTCTGGGATACCCATTTTAATTCATGGTTATTTATTCTTTCTTTTCTTTCTATACAGACTGCTTTTTTTTCTAAAGGAATGCATAGCTAGACTCTGATGCAGCCATACCTACTGTACAGCTATTTGCTCATAAATCCACAATCCACTGCTGACTCGTTATTTCAGAGACTGAGAAGAACAAAGTTGGTTCAATGAATTATGTCAATACGTGCTATTTCAGAGGCTGACTAAAACTGGTTCCTAAAACAAGCTGAAAAGCAGCACAGCCTCCATCATTGATTTGCTTAGAGAATTTCGGTCAAACACTTGCAATGAGCCTGGTGTTTCCATTTGCACAGTTTTTTAAAACTCAAGAAATTTCAACCTAAAACTGCTATAATGGGGTGGGGACACTGTGGTTGCATCATGAGGTGGTTTCACTAGTGACTGCTCTTTGGATTGCCCAAATCATTCTCAAAGTGTCAACGACCACTTGACAATTTTTTTTTTAAATGGTGGTGTCTGCTGTGCGGGGCTTTTTTCTTTATCCATAAAAGGATAAAAAAATGGAATTTCACCTTTTGGAATGTATTTCAATACAGAAAGGAGTATCCCTGTATCAGGTGCCTATTTACTGCCCTTTCTTTTGCTTACAGTAACACTAAAATAGTATTTGGGGGAAAAAAATCCATCAAGGCCTCACTTAAGTGCTAATGAGCTTTTTATTTAATATCTGTTTTTGACACATGATACTAGGAGTTTGGCTTATCCAGTCAAGGTTCAGAAACTTTTTAAAGGTACAGAAGCTCATGTTTCCAATCAAAGCAACTGGTATCTTGATTTTGAAGTAACAAATACCTATAATGAAGTGCTGATGAATTATTTATGTGCTAAAATCATTCATTGAATTTTTTTAAACAATATATTCGCAGAATTTGTTACTGAAAAAAGGAAAGAAGTGAGAAACATCCAGTAATTAAGTGAGTGACTAGCAAATTCCAATTAGGAACAAAATTCATATCACTAAATGGGAACTCATTAAAAGTTCATCTTAGGAGTTTATTTTTCTGATAGAATTATGTCGTATAATAATAGGACATTCAACCTCACAAAGAACAAAGTTTTAAGTTGGCTTCTAAGAGACGAGGGATTCAGCTGAAGTTTCAATGCTGTATAAAACAATGTGTAGTATTAAAATAACGACATCCAATCTTACATATGTGTACTGTAAAGACTTCTAGCACTGTGACATTAATGATGTATTTGTGATTCAACACCAGTGAGTATATGATAGTCCATTTGTACATGTTTATTTAAAAAATCAAATCTGACTAAACAATTTCTTCTGCCGCTGTGCAAGTGTGAAGAAGTAGAGCCAGTGTACACTTTGAGCAAGGAGAAACAGGACTGAAGACAGGGCAGAAGAGTACAGCTGACTTATAACAAGCACACTAGCACTATCACCAATGTCATTCTCTATAATTTATAGAGCAGTTTGCATTTCTGTTAGGTTGAATCAGTCATACTTACAAATGGAGAACAGACTGTAAAGTTACATGAGTATACAACACTTAACTTGTAGGATAGCCACAGAAAATGACTTATTTGTCTTAATGGGGCTAAACGGCCTTCAGATACTTATGGAAAGAGATGGAATGGCAGTTTTTAGGCTGTTAGGGTTGGCAGAATGAAAGTCAAGGTTCATATTCAAGGTGAGGGTTTTGCAATCCCTACTTTATTTAGCAAAGCAAGCAGGTTAGTTTGCAGTGGAACGCAGTTACAACCTTCACCCAAATGTTTGCTCCCTGTGTCAGGGTATTATTGCACGAACATGAACAGTATTGCTGACGACTAAGCTGCAGACAGCCTGTAGCAGGAAAACTGGGCAATCCAGAAGAGTACCAGTAGAGTTATGATGCTATTACCTGTCATGAACTCCATTCAGATGGGGCTCTACAATTTATGCAAAGCCAAAGTCAAGTGGTAAGCCTGAAGGAGACCAAGGGACCTTGAAAACTACCGTGGAATAAAAACTTGTGGATTTTATATGGGAATTTTCTTTGTAATCTGAAGCTTGATGCTATTGGTGAGCTGTCAGACGGACTCTGAGCAAAGACAGTTTTATTGCAAATATTCTTGCCAAGGGAAAAAAGAAAACAATCACCCCTGCATGTTTGATTTATAATTAACAGGAATAAAACTCTAATCACAAATGTAGCTGCCACATCTAGGCATGGTGTAAATGTTTTATGCAGTGCTTCAAAGTTGCATATAATGTGCACTGTAAAATTTGAGTATTATAGTAAATGAAGTTATTAAACCTTTAAACAAGAAATTCTGGACTCTCACTTTTATGGAAACATTGGTGTGTTTGAAAAATGATCCCGTAAACTACAGCATGTAATAAAAAAATGCTTATCTCACTGCAGAATGTGCAGGAATACAAATGTCTCATAAAATTCATAAAAATGAAAAGCTGAAGGTTGAAAGGACTTCAGACAACTTTTAGTCTTTGAACTCTGCTCTCAGATATATTCAAAAATGACATTCATTTTTTTAAGGTGTAAGCTATTCTTTAAGAGGGGACATCATCCAGGTTTTTCTTAGATCAGATTGTAGATTTAGGAGCTTCATATGTACTGTTTGCAGGCAGCTCTTCTGCACCTTACCTATGGAAACAGAGAACTGTCACACAAATGTCATTATACCTGTTTGTATTTCTGTTGGTGGCTTATCTGAGCAGTACATAGATTTGAAGGACCAGATATTACAGGACACTTCAGCTGTAAATGCACAGAAAGCTTCTGGGAAGACGGGTGTTGTGATTTAACCCCAACCAACAGCTAAGCACTACACAGCTGCTTGCTCACTCTCCCCCTCCCGGTGGGATGGGGAGAGAATTGGAAGGGCAAAAGTAAGAAAGCTCGTGGGTTGAGATACGAACAGTTTAATAATTGAAAGAAAATATAATAATAATAATAATAATAATAATAATAATAATAATAATAATAATAATTGTAGTGAAAAGGAAAACAACAACAACAGAGAGGAACAAAACCCAGGGAAAACAAGTGATGTAACTGCTCACTACCCGCCAACTGACGCCCAGCTCATTCCCAAGCAGTGATTGCTGCCCCCCGGCCAACTTTCCCCAGTTTATATACTGGGCATGACGTCATATGGTATGGAATAGCCCTTTGGCCAGTCTGGGTCAGCTGTTCTGGCTGTGCTCCCTCCCAGCTTCTTGTGCACCTGGCAGAGCATGGGAAGCAGAAAAGTCCTTGACCAGTATAAACACTACTTAGCAATAACTAAAACATCAGTGTGTTATCAACATTATTCTCATACTAAATCCAAAACACAGCGCTATACCAGCTACTAGGAAGAAAATTAACTCTATCCCAGCCGAACCCAGGACACTCCTTTGACACTGGTGAGGAGCCTGAAATGCCGTACGATGGTTACTGCAGTGAGTTCCCAAGTCACAGGATCTCACCGTGCTCAGAGGAAGCTCTGGGTGTTGAGCAGCCTGATTTCCAGAGGCACAAGTTATGTGTGCAACTTCAGCCGGCTCTGCTGAAAGTGCCAGTCTTGCTGTGTAATCTGTATGTCTGGCAGATGGCATATGTGATTAGTATTGACTAGTCGAGGATCTGAAAGATATCTGCCTGAGAGTGGAGCAGAAGAGAGCAGTCAGACATCTGCACAGCTGCCTGCAAATACTGCAGAAAAGATCTTCCCATGTCCTTACCCTGGCCATCTCAAAAGTTATGATGTCTTACGTTATTGGTAATAGGAAGCTCTGCCTAAAAAGCCATAAAGTACCTATTTCTCCTCCCTTCCTTCTCCCTTCCCAGGACTGAATAGATGCTGCAAAATAGAGTCATAATATTTCATACAAAAGGTACTGCAGCCAATAACAATGCAGAAGGTGGCATTTTTAGAAACCCTGAAGGTCACTCAATTATTATTGTATATAGTGGATATATAACATATTAATGTATACAGTGTATCAAGTGGGGGTTCCTGATGAAGTTCTTGTTAATGACATTACAGGACAGGAAGAAAAAAAAGTTAAACCTGACACCTAAAGAGGCCTGCCAGAAAAGGTAGGCAAATGGGGGAAGGGGTAGCAGAGGAGACAGTAAAGTGTAAGATTAGTAAATATTTTTCTTAGCTTGGAGCTAAATAATAATTTTCCCCTTTCTCCCCCTCTCCCACCCCAGGATTAAATAATAAATGATTTTGTTTCACTGTGAGGACAGTAGATTTCTAATCTGAAAAAAATCCTCTTTCACAATAGCATTTAATGTAAATATAGATCAACTCTTACAGGAATTCCTTTGGCCTTCGTAATAATTTCATTACTATTCTGGTCAAACTGGAAATGTCAGGATGGGAAAGGGGGACTAGAAGTCAGTGTCTACCTTGCAGGATTTCTCTCAGTCCCAGTAAAGGCACTGTAGCATATTCGTGTTGCTGAAATGCACTGCAGTTTGTTTCTTTTCCCTCTTTTGTGCAACAGACTTCAGAAGAATATGCGATATTGAGCAGTACTTTGTCCTATCTACACAGAAATATTATATTGTGATATGACCCTCCCAGCAGGAGATTTGGGGTAAATGAATGCCAAATCAGTGCGGGACAGTGTGCAGTGCTCCACTCCAGAAGGGCCATGGTTAAGGGGGTCCCTGCAGAGCAGGGAGGCAGGCTGGAGGCAGCACAGCCGGCTGCTGCTCTGATGGCCAGGAGAATCTTAAAAGCTTTCTGGTCCTTTGAAACTTCTGGTTTTACTTCTCACTCTCTTTGGATCTGACCATTCCTACTGGATCTGTATGGACTGGGAAGCATCCATGGTAAAGCTGGTTCTGTGCCTCTGCAAGGGGACCTGGGTCCCTTCTCAGCATCCCAGTGCTGATGCCGGAGCACTGCAGGGCTGGTGCTAGCACAGAGGGTGCTCACCTCTCGGGGTCAGAGAATGACTGAAAAGGGACTGTCAATTACACCGTTTTTCAGTGGTTATGCCTAGCACTTCTGAGATTAATTCTGTGTATAACTAACTGTGAAAAAACTGTATGTCTAAGGGGAGTTCCTATCCTACCTCAAGTCTGCCAATCTAACAGCAATTGTGCCCTTTAGCAATGATTTTGCTGTGTGTTTCCTCTTTCTTATCTGCCTCTTTAACTCCGGAGGGCAAGATTTTCAAGCAGTTTGCTAGACTTAAAAAGCAAACACTTCTTACATAAAGATGGTATGTGAATTTCCCCTAGCCAGCAAAAACTACCATCAAAGTCTTCTTTTGGAAAAGGGGTACATGGTGGATGGAGCTACTACTGTGCCACAAAGTTGGCCTTCTGATACTATGTACAGGGATGAATAGTAGGAAGTGGGGAAAATTATGAAATGTAGAATTATGTGAAGAAGTTCGCAGGTCAAGAGAAAATAGTGCAATTCAGCTAATAAAGAAATCAAGTCAAATTTAGGATGAATTGTTTATCCAGATAAAGATCCTTTTCAGGCTTCTAATGTAAGGTTTAGTTTCTTTCTGATGGGGTTTTGAACACCAGAGCACTGTAAAGAACTCAGTATTAATGAGGTTTAGTTGGTCATTCTTGGATCTACTAGTAGAGGGGGAGCCAAGAGGAAAGAAGTGACGCCTGGCCTTGTGCGTCATATCTTTGCACTCAAAAATATGCATGTCGTATTGGCTGACAACGCAATCAGACACAGAGCCATAGCTATTTATCTCCTGTGAACATTAAATTACATAGCTTTTAGCCTACAAATGTAAAATCATCAAGCAATCATGATAATACAGCTCCTGCACTTGAGCAAGCTTGGAGTTCATTAGCCTGTGTGCATCCATGGAAAGCCTGTGATATTTTATCAGGAAGACATTTGCAGTAAAGAGCTAAGTACCAAAGTAATCCATATTTTTGAACATTTCCAAAGGAAGTAGTTTTTGGTCTTTAAGCTGGAAAAGGACAGATTTCTAGGAACTTGGCTGTAACAACAAGCAAGAAAGGTGCAACCTATTCTTTAAATACTCTGTGAACTGTTCACATCCCACCCACTCTTGCTCCCACAGAGTGTAATCTGAGAAGCATCATACAAAATATGATGTTGAAAACAGATGTCTGGATCTAGACCTGACCTTGAACAAGTAAAGGAAAGGGAAAAGTGTGTTTAGCACAGTAGATTGGAAAAGAAATGTGAATGATATTCCTGTTCCCTAAGGGGAATACAATTTGATAGAAGGTACCAATACAAAAAGAAATATTATTTACAAGCAAACTGAGAGTTACTTTACAAATGGCATTCTTATAAAGAAAGAGAATCAACAAAACCACACCAGTTCTCAGTGTGAGAAGAAGGAGCTGGTGGAACAGTCTTGGTACAGTCTTACTATGTTTTAGTAACAGAGATGAACAGCAGAAGACAGTGTTTTCAATAAACTCAGTCCAGTCACTTCCATTTCACTGGAAGGTGGAATGCCTGTGACCAAACAGAAATACTTTCAATGCACATCTTTACATCGGAGCTAATCATCTTGATTCCTTTTGCAGTCATTGGAGAGAAATGGGCAATGAGTAATGTAGGATGAAACTTCTATAGTACAAATTTCTAGTTCTATTTGTAGTTCAAATTTGCAATACATTTCTAAAAATAGATTTTTTTATATAGATTTGTAACAGAAACAGAAGTTTTGTATCCAGATCATTGATAAAGATATTGAACAGGACAGGCCACAACACTGAGCCCTGGGGAACACCACTCGTGACCGGCTGCCAACTGGATTTGACTCCATTCACCACCACTCTCTGGGCTTGGCTGCCCATCCAGTTTTTAACCCAGTGCAGAGTGCACTTATCCAAGCCGTGAGCAGCCAGTTTCTCCAGGAGAATGCTGTGGGAGAATGTGTCAAAGGCCTTACTAAAGTCCAGGTAAACAACATCCACAGCCTTCCCCTCATCCATTAAGCGGGTCACCTTATGTCACTTCAGTTTTTGTTTCTGAAATGGATTACTGCAGAAGCGCTGGCAGATGGTAGATACTAAATCGTTACAGTTTTTCCTCATGTATGAAGAGTGTGTTTCATAACAGAGACTGTGACAAAGTTAAAAGGCAGAATATTCCACTAACTGCTGTTCATACTCATCTCAGGCTTGAATGGTCCCACTACAGACAGAGTGGAAAGAATGAGAAATGAAATACTCTGAAACAGGAAGCTTATGGGCTGTTGATCTGTCTTCTTGTTTCATTTAAATCTGTATGTAATCCCAGAATAACTTTGCATATTGTCTCTCAGACCTACCATCAATGCATCCATTCCCAGGGCTCTGGTTCCTCCAAAATCCGGAGGTTAACCTCAGCAAATTGACAACGCACACAAAAAATGGTTCTCTAAGAGTTAATTCCATCCTGCAGTCTCTGGAGAATGGCATTGGTCTCAGTAGCATGCATTGTGGCCAGGAAAACTGACAGACTGCCTTGCAGACTCAAGCCCAGAGCCTCTTGTGCTACATGATGCCACGAATGGGTGAATGTCTCTAACCGAAGAATCAAAGAACCAAGATGTCCTTAGACTATCCATCAGAGGAGTTAGTGAATAGCAAATAGTGAGATATTAAGGGAGAGACCTTAAAAATCCCAGTCTGGTTGTACTTAGGACAACATTAATGTAAACATCTCCACTGCTAGAAATTTGGTGTCATGAGCATTTATAGACTGGTAGATTTTTGAGCAATGCCAGCCAGTTTGTGGCTACTTACAGAAAGCACACGAGCACTGCAGGAATGCCAGAAGGAAACTGCTGCACACGTCCTGGTGTCTGCCCAGCACCCCCCCTGAGGTGGCACATGTACACAACAGAGTGAGTGAGGCTTCAGGTGGCCATCTCATAAGCAGGGTTTTTCTAAATGAAAGCACCAACCTTACTAACTGGTGACAGAAGTATGGAGAGCCAATCTGAGTTTTTGTTACTACAGTTTCACAGTTTTGCTGAGCAATGCAAATACATTAAAAGAACTAATATAGGGGACACGATGCCTGCTTGTGCCTGAGACACCAATTCATCATCTCAGCTTTGGTTAGGGCATGGAACATCTTCTTCTAAGGAATATAAGTGTGATGACACAGGAAGCTATCAGCATGAAGGAGTTAGTGTCAGATACCAGTGACGAAAGAACAAGAAGATAAAACATGAAAGGAACAGTTGGTCTAACCACTGCAACACTGGAACTGTCGAAAATGAAAGAGCATTCAGGGAAATGAAGAATGGAAGGGCTAAAAGAAAAGTAGGCTAGAGCTAGAAAATATGTCAGGCAAAAGATGGCACCTGCATGGCCTTGCACCATAAGCTGATGGACTTAGGTTTCTATAGGATCACATCTTTGACAGTGTCTTATCTTGTTCTCCTTTGTGGGGTGTTTTTCGTTCCTACTTATTTGTCCCTGCTCCTTCCTGCATAAGGATATAACACCTTGTAATCCTTTTGTGAGAGCTCAAAGGCTCCTCATACTGGAATTGCTTCTAAATATTGAATTCTGGACTAATGTCAGCCTGGAAAGATGCCTTCTGACACCGTTATTGCATTGAAGAGGAATTCTTGCAGGAACTTGCAGTGACTTGAGTTCAATGGGAAAAGCCAAGTCAGAGCTTATTAAGCACTGTTTACACAGAGTTCAGGACAAATAGCACAAGTACAGCATATCAGTAGAAAAATATGTACCATTTACATAGACTCACCCCAGTCTGACTTTATAAATTGTTAATAAACAGTGCCAAGGCCTACCAAAATACTAAGCTGGCTTAATGATAAACTAAAAGCTTTCCATTTCCTTGCCTTGAAATAACAACTCCCATGTGTTTTATACAGTTATTACCTTCAGGGAATTTAGACTTTCGTAAGTGCTTTGGCTATTTACTTTATTTGCTAATGGAGTTAGCTGGGCTGTAATGTGAGGAAAGTTGAAAAGGCAAAACCGGTTTGTGTTTAGAAGTGCCTAGCAATTTGCAAAGGAAATAGTAAAAGTAAATTAAAAAAAAGCGACTCTGTTACTTCTAATAATGCAGGGAGATGTGTTCCCTCTAATTTAGCTGCCAGCCTAAGCATGCTCCCAGAGAATTTTTAGCTGAGCAGCCCAGTTTGCCCAGTGTAATTGTTTAAATTCCCCCCAGGGGAAGGCAGGTATATCTGCAAACCTGCAAAGAGTCACCTTGAAGAGATTGCTGTTTCCATCGTTTATTCAGGCAATGTTCAAGTATTGGGAAGACAGCCCAGTGGACCTGGGCTGCTGACTTGCAGAACCCATGTCTGCTGGGTGATAGACCCCATCATAGGCTTATCCCTGGTTAAGGGGGCCTGACCCTGTGCCCCAAGAGCTGCCAGGTCCCCAGGAATGGGTGCTCTGCACTTCTGGGGTTCAGGTAGTTGGGAAGTTAAGAGGCAGGAGTAGTTGAGAAAGCAAGACCCAGGAGGTCACTCAGAGAGTGGCTGGGGGAGACTCACCCTGTTACCGTGGGCCAGGAGGCCTAGGGAGAAGACCCTGGCTTTGGCTGGCTAGAACAAATACACCTTTCTTAGGAAATCTTCCTGGGATAAAACCTACAACCAGCTTCGTGAGGAGGGAGCAAAAACCTACATAACTATTATCATGGGAAGTGTTTCTTACACCTGGTCTGACACCCCAGGGAGATGCTTGCGTGGACTGGACTTCGATGCATCTATTAACATTTCCTTCCTTTCTTCTTGGCGGGATGACAGAGACTGTAGATTTTGGACAGAGGCGTGCTCACTCCATCTGTGCTCAAAGCTAACTTGAGTCCTCTCTCAGGCCCCTCTGTGGGCTGCCCCAGAGCCCTGGGAGTTTGTAACATGGCCCCAAGCCCCTGCTCATAAACCCCAGCCCCAGGATTTACAGCTCTGGCCCAGCGCTCTGCTGACATCTTCATGCAACTTCCCTTTCTCCCACTTTCCTCTGGCTCAAACAAATGCCTGCCCTTGACATACAACGTAAGCATACTCCTGCACACTATGCTGACAGTATTTCACTTGTGTGTGAGAAAAACAGCAATCATCTGCCTTACTTCTTTAGTGGCATTATGAGCACCCTAGGTGCCGTCCAAGGGCAGAGGCTGAGTCTTAGTGCAGAATCACAGATATTCATTATTCTAAAAGCCCTGTTACGATCCCATCTGCTGTTTGTTTGCTGCAGCATTGTCAGATTTCAAACTGGAGGAGAGGAAAATAGACACTACTGTACCAAATGAGGCTGTTTCATGGGCTGAATTTCATTAACGTAGTCTTTTAAAATGGATTTAACTAAGGCTTTTTAGATGTTTCTGTCAAATCAATTATTTAAACAGGCACAAGATGCTATATACCAAATGAGGCAAGCATCTAAATCCTCAGAAAATTAACTGTTAAAATAGCTCCCTTTCTTTTGGTGTTTTGCTTCTGTTGTCCATGCTTAAAGGGCTCCATGCAGTGAGTTGTGAAATTAAAATGACTGCATGAGTTAGAAAGAGAAACTCATCTGAGAGAGCTCATATAAGTACCCACCCTGTTTCTGTCTTCTGATAGATCTGAGCTTGCAGGGTGGCCCTGGGGCATGTCCATCCCTGAAGTCATTCAAACATTGTCAGAAAGATGTTGGCAGCAGGAAACAGGCCAGTCTGGCAAACATCACCATTTTCCAGCATCACTGAAATGCAAGAACTCGAATTAAGGGAAAGTGCTTTGTCTTTCCAGGAAAACAATGTACAGCTTTAAACAAACTAAGTAAAAGAATGCACTGTCATCCAACTCCTTTATTTACTTTAAATACTCCTGAGGCTAAGGCAGTGGCCTGAGCAGACAGGAGTTTATTTAATATTGGAGTGAATCATTCTTTTTAATTGCCTTCAGTGTAAGGGAATGGGGCTGCAGGAAAAGCTGTTGGTCTGGCCAGCCTGTAAGATCCCAGAGCTGAATGGGAACATGGACTGTAAACCAAAATGTGTTAATCTTGAAAATCTTTAAAAACCCCAAACAGAGGAAACCAGAAGAGCTGGCTGAATGCGAGCTGGAGCCAGGCTGAGGTGCAGCTGAAGCAGCAAAGTTCTGCTCCCCGTCTCTCCCATCCGCAGGCGACCTTTCCAGTTTGGAGGACTGTGAACCCACCTAATGAGGAGGTTCAGTGCATGCTGCGAGCTCTAACAGAACATGATTGAATTTCCCTTTTACTGCTTTGCTGTTATTGCTGTGCAGTGACCTGTGGAGTTTGTTAATAAACTGCTATGCCCATTATTGTTCCTCATTACAATAGACGTTATCAGTGTCGTCCCCCTCCTCTTCTCTTCAGCAGATTCAATCACTTTATCATGGCAATATATTAGTAAATTAGTACTATAACTGAGACATTTTATATATTCAACTGTCTGAAAGACAGACTGCTTGCCTGCTTCTACAGGCTTGTATACAACGCTGTTAAATACAGATGCTGTGCAGGGCTCACAAGTTGTGTAATTATTTCCACAAGCTGTTTTCTCTATTAAGTAAAATTTTTAATTCTTTTTTCCTCACCGCCCTCCTCAGAGGGTAAGAGTTCTCATAAACGCTAACTTCAAATAATCATGTTTTTACTACCAGTATATAATTTAATTTAAAAGGAAAGGAGGGGGAAGTTTACAGGGTTCTTATTATCCGACTGTTACATTTCATGATTAAATGCGTTAAAGCAATAATTCAGAGCAAAGGGGTAGTGCTGAGGGCAGGAAAGTTTACAGTGTAAACACTCAGTGAGCCATGCTGGATAGTCAGGCTTCTTATCTTGTGAAAATGATTTATAGAAAACAACTTGATTACATTTTCAGCCCTACTACCGCTGGGTGATTAGATGAGAGCTCTTTGTTGTTATGACTGTCTACTTTAACTAAACTTAACTCCATCTGCTTTTCATTTAGCAACCACCACCTCTCTCTGGCGGGCAGCTGCCAGGTAAAGAACAATTTGGAGGCTGATGCTGCCGGGGGCTTGCAGCCCTCGGTTTGGCTCCCCGGCCTCCCACAGGCTTCCTGCCAGAAAGTCTGACATCACTTAATCCCTCAGCAAAGTCTCTTGAAATAGCTCCTCCATCTTTGCTTATTTAGACTACAGATTTCTCAGGCAGGGTTTCTTTCGCTAGACTGAAACTGCTGGACATTCAGGCATTAATGGAGTGCAAATACTATAGACAGGAATATTTGGCATCATTATGCTTATGTCATCTGATAACGCAATTGAAATTGGTATTACCAGGTGGGCCTGAAGGACCTGAGCATCACTTAGGTCTTATCACTACTGTAGGTGGAGGAGGAAAAGACATAATCTAACGTCTTCTGATTTATCTGGCTTTAGCTTGTGGCAGGCTCTTCACAGCAAGAGTTCAATACTTGCAACTATGTTTGGAAATGGCATGTGTGGAAGAAATACCAGAAGAAAAATTAAGAAATAAGGACACCCTCTTTCTATCACTTTTCAATGCACAAATGATTGCCGTCTCTGCTTTCTCATGTACACATATGTAATTGCATTTCATTTTTATGCTTTCCCAACTGCAAGCGAAATGATGTAAAGCCCTTTGGACCAAATTCTGCTGTCAGAATCACTGACGTAAGTCCTGTGAGATACCCACAGTGTGCTTGCTGGTGGTTATGAGGACAGAATCTTCCATATGGGAGCTTTAAATGAACGTATATATTCACAGCAGATGGGGGAGGTGTTCTGGAAGGGGAGAGAAACACCTTAACTGGTCAGCTTGAGGATTTGAATATTTGCATTTGACATGAAGGAGATCCATTAGAGGGCCTTGAGCACTGCAATGGGGCTTAAGGTCAAACGTGAAGGCTTCTTGTGAGACACACAGCAAGTAACAGAGAGCCAGAAATGGGAACTGAAACTGCATAAAACAGAAGAATTCCCTCCTATAAATCTGTGCACTTTATTCTGAGAGAGAGATGTACTTCGCCCTGCTTAGGGTTCACAGCTCAGACCTTTGACCCAAACTAAGTGCTTAGTTGTCTTTCTTTTCAAAGAGAGAAAAGACATCCCATCCTTCCAAAGGGGAAGGAGAGGGTCCTTGCCTACCCTTAGCATGGGGACCCCTCTGGCACCACACCCCAGCAATCCAGGCTCAGGCCCTCCATCCCTCGGTGAGGGTTTTAAGACCCAGAACACCCAAGACAGGTCTGCATCATCAGGTGCGCTCTCAGCACTCTGCCTCCCAAGGAATGAGAAAAAATATTCACCAGGGAGGAAAGAGTAATCATTTGGCTTAGGAATTACAGCCACCACCCGAGGCTAAGGAAAGCTGGAGTCTAGTCCTTTCACTGAATGATTAATATAACATAACTGTGCAGTGAGGACTGGGTAGCACATAATTTATGCTTCAGAGCACTGTTTCTCAGCAGTCAGGTGGGTGGGGGGTTAATCTTTAGGCTTTATCCCAAGAGCCTGGCTCAGGAAACCTACTGTAACATAGATGTTATACTTTGCTCCCCGCCAAGGGCTGGACCGTGAATGTTCCCATCTCTTTCTTTCCCTGGAGGCATCATGTTGCTTATCCAATTCCTTCCTTTGATTACTGAAACTCCTTCCTCCCCTGGCTAGGAAGTGTTGTCCTATAGCAAGCACAGGGAGTGAAGGTTAAAAATGTTAGTTAAACAAATCAAATTATGGGCTTGTATGTCCAGCTGAAAGGAAGGGGCAGGGTTACATGGGCACTCAGGGAAGCTGCTAAAAGTGAAGGTTTTGTGGCTAAATAAAAGGAAACGTGTGCTGGGGAAACCTATTTCCCCGTTTAGTCTGTTTTCAACTAGCTCCCTAAGGTTTCTGGTTTCATCCAGAGTTATACCCTCAGGCCAGGATATTAAAGTTTCTAAAGACAGTGGGAAAGCATAGAAATAGAGAAACGCAGGCACTGCAGATGCACTTTAAGTTAACTAAGAAATGGGATATAATGCAGGACAGGCAAGAAACCCTCTCTGCCCAGAACGTTTCATGCCTCAGTTTCCTTCTTTGCCACCACCATATACTGTCTTTTTTCTAAAGATTGTTACAACTAATTTATTTAAAAACTTAATGTACATGGTTTCATCATGCGTATTTTTGAGGTGCTCAGACAATTTTTACAGTAGCAGCTATGAAAAATCATTAAGCACATTTTAAATAGAGGCAAAGAAAGTTTTGGTGACTTGCCAGCTATCGTTCTGGGACAGGAGATATAAGGCCCATTCATAGGTCTTAGATCCTGTTCTGTACCTGGCTTATCCTTCTTCTACTCATGAATGCAGAAGTTGCAATGGGACCTAAGTGACTGTTCCCATCTCACAAAATATTGCCTCTATTTCTTGAAAACCTTCTGGTAGGTGTGAGAGGGAATAAGGAAGGGAGAGTAACTGGCTGAGGTATATAGGCTGAAATATATCACATCTGCCTTGTTCCACTTCTACAAAAAATGGAAGCCTTTCCTGAAGAAGGAGAAACTGTTTCACCATTCGGCTATTTAGCAGCTTCCCCGTTCCTGTGCAGTAGTTGCATTTCTGTGTACCTGTGCAGAGCTCGCTGTAGAGAACGCAGTTGCTGATGTTTCATTCTCCGGGCAGTAAAGGCTCAGGCTTGAGGGAAGATCTCCAGAATGAAAAGGCTTGTGCTGGAAGAAGTTTCATTGCCTCAGTCACTGCTCCCTTCCTCATTTTAGCTGAAGCGACAACGTGGACTTCATTGAGCTGCTGCACATTGTAATGGTGCTAAGGAGATCTCCTCAGCTGCCCATTGAAACCACTTTTGGCAGGGTAATGAGTGGGATGCTATGGAATGGTTGATCTTCATGTGTTTGTCATGGAAACTAAGGCCGAGGCTAATCTCACTTTACTATCAGTCATTCTGAAGATGAAGTAACTCGATCACAGCTAGAAAGAACTAGAAAGTTGAAAGAGCTAGAAAGTTGATGCTCAAACCAAAATTAATGTGATTTATTTTAATGACACCATGTAAGGATAAATAATCAAGAGCACACCATTGCAGCTCATTTGTGCCAGAACTCTAGCACACGGATCTTCTGCATTACAAAATAATAAATTGTAATTCTGTCATTATTTACTGCCCACTCACAGTTAGAAGAGTCATTCATTTCTGATATTCACAGCAAGCTGTGAAGCTAGGAAAAGAGGGGAAAGAAAAGGAAGTCTGTTCTCCTATTCCTTAAGCTGTGGTGCAGAATGTGAAAGTTTGCTGAAAAAGAACGTCAAAATCTCTACGTGATGCTAGTAAAATCAATATATGATATATAGAGAAAAGATCCATCAACAGAAGACCCCTAGTTTTCCAGCAGGAAATCTTTCATATATATGTGGGAAAAGCAAGGCAGATCAGAGAGGTGGCAAAATCTTATTCTGCCCTAAAAAGCTTTCTTGTGGATATTTTTCTGAAAAAATGTTAAAACATCTGAGCATTGGAAGTTTCCCAGGCATCAGTCTAGAAAGATCAGTACAAAAAAGGTGACTAGAGCAACTGACACTAGAGGAAAAAAGAGGTAAAGTCTCTGAGTTGAATAAGAAAGAAACACATTAGTTCTTTTCAAAGTACTCTATCTCATTCACCAAATACACCTGTCAAACTTTATTGTTGGACACCTAAAAAATCAGGTAAGTAATTCTGAAACTGCTAACAGTTTTGTCATGAAGGAATACTGAGGTATAGGAAGGATGGGAAAGGGTAAACATAATGTATCTAAAAAGAGGAGGGAGGCAAAGAAGGGGGAAAGAACAGGAAAGGGATCGGGGAATTACAGAGCAGGCAGACAACTTCAATGTCCAGAAAACTTCTGGAACAAATACTTAAACAATTTATATTTATATGGAAGTCATCAAGGTAAGCACCAGCAGATATGAATTTGTTAAGAGCAAATACACTGTGTTTCATTCTGTGACAGGATGTCAGGCCTTATGACTAAGGTGCAAGCGCTATAGATGTGCTATAATTTGACTTTCGTAAGACTTTGATGCTGCTTAACATGGTATTTTCATAAGCAAGGAAATACGATCCAGAAACAACTTCTACAGAGTAGTGCAAAACTGAATTAATAACAATTTTTATAATTGCCTAATTGCTAAAAGGGGTTACTCTGTCAAGAGTTTTCCACTGATGTCATACTGTGTCTCACTCTAGTCAATATAATTACTTGTATATATATTATGCATAAAGTAAGGTAGAGCAAAAAAATTGAGCTGTTGTGAGAAAAGATAATCATACTCAAGTAAGGTCTTCATGATGTGTAGAAGTCCTATTCTGCTCAGCATGGGTAATGACTCATCTGGAGCGATGTGTCCATGTGGCCCATATTGCTTTTCAAAAAAGATCTGGAATAATGAAGAACTAGAAGGAGAATAACTGCAAGAATGTTCAGAGAAAAGTACAAAAGTCTTGTTTAACACTAAAAAAAGTGTGGAATGGAAGCAGAGGAATATATATCTTCAAGAATGGTAGTGAAGAAACATGCTTTCACATGGACAGGGCAGGTGTAACTTGAAAGACAGGGTGAAGCTAGATGTAAAGAACAGAGTGGTCAGTGAAGTGGTGGGAAAGAGTGGCTTGCAAAAAGTGTATTGGGTTTGTGTGGCAAGGTTTTGGTAGCAGGGGGGCTACAGGGGTGGCTTCTGTGAGAAGCTTCTAGAAGCTTCCTCTATGTCCGATAGAGCCAATGCCAGCCAGCTCCAAGATGAACCCACCGCTGGCCAAGGCCGAGCCCATCAGTGACAGTGGCAGCACCTCTTGATAACATATTTAAGAAGGGGGAAAAATCCTGCACAACAGCAACTGCAGCTGGAAAGAGGAGTGAGAATATGTGAGAGGAACAACTCTGCAGACCCCAAGGTCAGTGAAGAAGGAGGGGGAGGAGGTGCTCCAGGCACGAGAGCAGAGATTCCCCTGCAGCCTGTGGTGAAGGCCATGGTGAGGCAGGCTGTCCCCCTGCAGCCCATGGAGGTCCATGGTGGAGCAGATATTCACCCACAGCCTGTGGAGGACCCCATGCCGGAGCAGGTGGATGCCCGAAGGATGCTGTGACCCCGTGGGAAGCCTGTGCTGGAGCAGGCTCCTGGCAGGACCTGTGGACCCATGAAGAGAGGAGCCCCTGCTGGAGCAGGTTTGCTGGCAGGACTGGTGATCCCGCGGGGGACCCACGCTGGAGCAGTCTGTTCCTGAAGGACTGCACCCTGTGGAAGGGACCCAAGCTGGAGCAGTTCATGAAGAGCTGCAGCCCATGGGAAGGACTCACATTGGAGAAGTTGATGAAGGACTGTCTTCTGTGGGAGGGACCCTACGCTGGAGCAGGGGAAGAGTGTGAGGAGTCCTCTCCCTGAGGAGGAAGGAGCGGCAGAGACAATGTGTGATGAACTGACTGCAACCCCCATTCCCCATCCACCTGCACTGCTGAGGGGGAGGAGTAGAGAAATGGGGAGTAAAGTTGAGCCTGGGAAGAAGGGTGGGGGGAAGGTGTTTTAAAGCTTACTTTTTATTTTCTCATTACTCTGCTCTGATTTGATTGGTAATAAATTAAATTAATTTTCCCCAAGTCAAGTCTGTTTTGCCAGTGATGGTAGTTGCTGAGTGATTTCCCTGCCCTTAACTCAACCCATGTTGTCCAGTTGAGGAGGGGAGTGATAGAGTGGCTTTGGTGGGCACGTGGCATCCAGCCAGGGTCAACCCACCACATGATGACACCTTCAGTACTTGTAGTCTGCCACAGCATCACCAGGGACAGCAAATCTGTGGTGATTCTGCCTTCTTGGCAAAGGAAATGAGGAAGGTGGGTGCCACTGCAGTTTCCTTCCCGAGCTCGTTTTCCATGGTGTTTGACTGCCACAATAGAAGCTGAGATGAAATAGATGGGATGGGACTATGCTACTTTTTGCCAGTCATCTTAAGGTGTCTTCATTGACCTAAAGCTCTGCTTTAGACTCTGATGCTCACTATTTTATACTCCTTGCAAGAGAAAGCGGCCTTCTAGTGAGAGATGGTTAACAATTTTACCCACTTTTAGACTACTCCAGTATTGTGACTAGAGTTCAAATGGGTCTCAGCCTTTGATTTAACTTATTCTGTTTTCCAGCCATCAGGCTGGAGCTTCCACTATTTCAGGATTTCAAATATGTTGCTTTGCAATTTGAAGTCATATAATTCATCATCCAGCATCACACACACCATTAAATAGTATTTCCATGTCTATGGTTTTAGTCTAGTGAAAATATCATAGAATCATAGCATGGTTTGGGTTGGAAGGGACCTTAAAGATCATCTAGTTCCAGCCTCCCTGACATGGGCAGGGATACCTTCCACTAGATCAGGTTGCTCAAAGCGTCATCATAGTTCCAGGGAGGGGGCGTCCACAATTTCTCTGGGCAACCTGTTCCACTGTCTCATCACCCTCACAGTAAAGAACTTCTTCCTGATATCTAGTCTGAATCTACCCTCTTTCAGTTTAAAACCGTTACGCCTCGTCCTGTCACTACACTCCTTGATAAAGAGTCCCTCCCTGTCTTTCCTGTAGGCCCCCTTTAAGCACTGGAAGGCTGCTGTAAGGTCTCTCTGGAGCGTTCTCTTCTCCAGGCTAAACCCCAACAGTTTCTTTCATCTTCCTTTGTTGTCCTATGTACCTGAAGAAACCCTTGTTATTTTTTTACTTCCCTAGCCAAGTTCAGCTCCAGCTGCACCTTGGCTTTCCTGATCCTCTCCCTGCACTCTTGGGCCACATCGCTATAATCTCACCAGGATGTGCATCCTTGCCTCCACTGCCTATGCATTTTGCTTTTGTGTTTTATTTTGGCTAAGAGGTCTTGACTTAGCCAGCCTGGCCTCCTGTCTTCCCTGACTGACTTCTTGCACGTTGGGATTGAGAGCTCTTGTGCCCTAAGAAAAACGTCTTGAAATATCACCCAGCTCTCATTTGCTCCTTTATCTTTGAAAGCAGTTTCCCAAGGGATCCAACGCATTAGCGCCCTAAACAGCCGAATGTTTTCCATGCTGCATGTGTTGGTATAGAGGCAATTCAGCTGGGCTGTCGGCCACATCACCTTTTTAGAGGAGTTCTCCCTAATTCCCTTGAGGCTTTCCACAGGTGTTTTGCTGTTGCTTCCTAATGCCTCAGCAGCCCCTGGCTCTTCTCTAGTGCTTAGAACTCCATCCCTTCCCCCACTAAATCTAGTTTAAAGTCCTGTTTATAAGTCCAGCCAGCTTGTTGCCCAGGACACTTACAGGAAACTATATCCCTGCAAGGAAGACAAAAATCATTGCTGGATCCAGATCTCACAGTTACCAGGAATCATTGGCTTTGCTTGACCCTCCTAGCCCATCACAACTTGTGGATTAGATAAGGGGCTGCTATTGGATGCTGGAGAAAAAATGTATAGAAAAAACTCATGGCGAATGATTATGAAACAATTTGCCTAAAAGGAAACTTTCTTCCCTTCTCCTAACGTTCAAGCTGTGTTTGGCAGAAGTTAGTGCAGGCTGCATGACCCAACCTTTTCCACAGTGACTCAGCGTTACATTGCCTACAGTTCTTTGTAAAGCAGCCATAAGGTGAAGTCTGTTTTCTTTTCTGTAGAAATAGGGACAGCAGATGGCTTGTGGAAGAAACTAAACTACATTTCAGGTCCTCCTGGGGCTTGTTTAACTCAGCCTTCCACATAAATAGTCAGATCGTGTTTACTTGCCAATGAAGAAAAGTCTATTTTCAAGTTCTTTTATTTTCAGAAGACGTAAACGTCAGCAAAGGTTGAGATAATGTTCAAGCAGTTTTAGTAAATGAGTAAAAACAAAATCTAAATTACAGCGGGAAGATAATAATATCAGCAATTCTATTGTGAAAGGCTAAAATAAGGGAAGAGAATCCATTTCATAAAATTTCTGAGCTTTTAAAATAACAAATCTTAGTCTGCCATATGCAGATCTGAGCTGGTAATGAGCAATCAGACCTTTAGTTTCAGGCTCTCTGATCAATTTGTTTAGTCTTTATGTGACTGGCACATTTTTAAATTAATTTGCTTTGGCATTTATAACAGTCATTTCCAAAAACTCAACTATACAGGCTTTGCATATGTTCCTAATGGTGAACTGAGCTTGCTAAAGTGTCAGAAATTTGTCACTTCAGTGTCTACTTGTAGTCTACAATTAAGGCACAGGAAATAGCCTGTGATTTGCAATGCAGGCTGATACAAATTATGTATTTTCTCAAACAATAAACTAGGTTTATATGTATTTTCATCTAATGCTCATGTTACATATTTATCTGACACAGGACTGTCAGGTTAAATTATCTTCCAAAGGGTCATTCAAAGAGATGTATAAACAAACATCCCAAAGGATATGGGGATCTTCCAAAAAGTTCTATCTCCTATTACTTAAGGATTGTGTACGTCTTGTCATTGAAACTTTGAAATTTAACTCAAAGATCTCCTTTGGGTTTTCTTGTTTCTTATTTCTACTATACCATTTCATTTTTTTAATGAATTTTGCAAAAAGTTTCCTAATAGATATAAAGCTACAAAGTCCATAACATGGAATGAGAACCTAATCAAATGCCATGTAATGACATTATTGAGCTCCACAAGCAAAAAAAAAAAAAAATGACAGGGAATTCTGTGAATGATGGAGCCTGCAGTTCTGCTGCAAAAAACCACCCATGATATATTATCTGAGTTAAATGGCTATCCAGTCTATCCTAAAGCAATCGAGAAGAAGTGTCCTGAGAGTGTGCTCTAGAGCTGCTCTCCTCCCTGCTGGTATGATAGGGTGCGCGTGGGGTTTATGGCCATGTTCCAGGAAGCACTTACTGACTTACTCAACAGCAATCTCAAGAACACTTGTGTAACATCTGTCTTTACTGGAACAGCCTCAATATGCCAAGTAATTCTCATCCTTGCTAGAAAAAAGCCTACTGACACCATCTCCCTGCCCTGGGTTCCTGCGTCTTGAGTGATGAACTAACAAGACATAACTAGGTGCCAGATTTTAGTTCATAATACAACCCTGGTATGGCAGTATCGTTAGCCAGGACACAAGATTTGAGAAATGCTTTGACTAGCTCTATTAGGTTATTAGCTCACTGTTAATGCTATTTACATAGTGCTTCTTTCTATTGCTAAATTAAATATACCCATAATGAATGGGATGACATCTCAGAAAGAAAATATTTCTTACAGTTGTTGAGAGAGACTTTACACCTCAGTTTGTTTCTGGGGAAAAAAAGCTAGATAAATTGGGGCTACTTCATTTGGCCTCTGGGGATATAATGTCCTCCAAGAAGTAATATGGGACCTAGATAACAGCAAACACCTTTTTGGAAGAGAAAATATAGAAATATTATGTTATAAATCAAAGACAAGAGTGTAAAAGAGAAAGGTGCTTTCAGTTTGAGAAGATTGAAAGGAGGGCAAGATACCAATGAAAACACTATCTAGGAACGCATAGCAAAGCTTAATGAAAAAATACTGTGTTCAAACAGTCCTGTCTGGAAACCTAAGAAAAGTGTAAATATGAAGAAGGAGAGGAAACCTTTACAGTGATCATTGGAGACATTGTCTGAGAAAAGCTTTAGAAGCTGAAAAAGAAATATTTTAGAAAGTGAACATATCAAAGCACATGGTAACCTATAAAACTCTGTTAGAGATGTTTTTATCTTGAGATTCCTGTTTAAATTCTTTCCCAGAAAAATCTCAACTTTCACAAGAGGTGACGGCAAGAAATTACTTCTGTAGAGGAAGCGAGAGGAGCATGGCACGGTGGCAGTGGGGCACGAGCCGTCCTCCATGCCAGGGACACTGCCTGGAGCTGGGAAAGATGGGATTTTCAAAACACCTGGACCCCTGTTACTACCTCCAGCAGTTATGTCTAGGTTGAATCCCCAACGTATTTCAACCTTCATCAGTGTTCCCACACTAGAGGTCTCGGATCTGTTTTCAAATGTGCTTTTTTTTCCCCTCTGCTCTTTTAATGTCTAAAGGGAGTTTCAGTATAACTTTTGTAAATCATTGGTGCAGCAGTCAGCTCCTCAGCTGCTGGGAGTGGGTGGTTTCTTCAGAGCTGTCAACAAGCTTTTAGGAGATTTTGCACACCTGGTATTTATCATTTCTGAAGCCACATGCTTATCATTCCCGCGGGGTGAGGTTGTATACATGCATGTTTTAAGTTATGTTTAAAAATTAATATACAACTCGATACTTACAGGAATCTTAACCTGGGAACTTTTCTTGCCACTGTGTAACTTTTCCTTAAGTAAGTATGATCACCTCTCTTCAGGAAAAATCATTCCGATTACCTGAGGAATAATTCCCATATGCCAGATTTATAAAGGAAAGAAAGTTAGAGAACATCCTATTTCAACTGGGAAACAGTGAGTCATGGTGATGACAAAGAGAAATATGATTCATGTTGTCACATTTTCAGGTATTTCAATTCCTCAAATATCATAGGTAATGATTCATCGATTCTTTACAGGTTTCCAAGTGCCTCTAATGATTTTTTTCCAACAGCTGCCTTGTGATGGCTGTCAGCTTTAGGAGTCTTATTCTAAAAAGTAGTGAAGCCTTAAAAGCATGCACTTAAGGGTTTTACAAAAAGTACAGGCCCCTTGCCTTTGCAAGCAACCCCAAAACTCCTCCAACAAAATTATTAAGATTTTGGCCTAGACATCTGAAGTGTTCATTGCAGTTTGGATCAGAAAGTAAAGTGATCTGAGGAACTGACGGAAAAAGACTGAGTGAGAGGTGGAAACTGAACACAGAAGCTGTATGTGAGTTAGAATGGGCAGTCATCCTAGCTTTTACAAGCAGGGCAAAATTTTGGTGGCTATGGGTACCATTTACTTTTGTACTGCCCCCCGAGAATTATTTCAAACCGCTCATTGATCTTTTAGGAGGCAGGAGGGGTCTCCACAGCACCTGGCTTTCTGTTCTCATTTCCTCTTCGCTTCAGGCTTTTTATAGAATGATCCCTTTGCTCTATAAACTTCCAGTGAATCTAAATGTAAAATGAACCAGGCAGAATACAGCATTCGGTCCCCCTCAACACCCCACCGCCAGGAATTTCCCTCTGTGCCTAGAGATTTAATAGCAGAGCTATTGCTCATGTAGTAACTATGGCAATAGCAATCGCGGCAATAGTAATCTCATTGCTAACTTCATATTTGTGACTGTATGGATGAGACCCTATCTTGCAGCATTCACTATTTCAGTAATAATGAGGCTGTTCCTGCTGAATGTACAAGATATATTTTATGAAGCTTTTGCCTTTCTTTTTTATCCTTGTGTGGAACTGCTCTTTCATTCACAGTATTTAGCAATTCACCAGACTAGTATTTCTGTGCAAAATGATAATGTTTTCATATATTTAAATCACAATTTTGTAGTCCACTGACATTATCTTTCAATATGTATTCCTGTGGACTCTTTTAGTACAGATTATGGATTTTCCTGCCACCTTCCCAGCCCTGAATTTTAGTAGGCATTGTGGCTTGCATTAGGATGCTCAGATTGGAATTGACCCCTTTTCCATATGCAGCACTGCTACTTCCTCACCTTTCCAGCCATGTATCTTCTGATTCTCCTTTCTTTGTTCACATAGTGCATTTATTCCTGTTCACTTTAGCTTTTGTTTTTATCTTTATTCCTCTGACATTTTCAGCCCCTTTTCCCATGTGTGCCTGTCCACCCACCCTGCTCTCTTACCATACACATGTAAGACCCTATAATCCAGAGGGGCTGATTCCTCCTGTTCTTCATGGCAAAAGCATTTTCATGGCAAGCCATTGCAATGCAGGAAAGTGTCTAATCACACTTTTTTATAGCATGGTACCACATCTTATTTACTCCAAGGAAAGGAAGCAATTTGAAGAGTTGTCTAAGGACTGCAGAAGTTCAGGAATGGCTTACTCAGGTGCTGGGTGAAGGCTGGGCTGCCACCAAAGGGTTTTGTGTGGATGGAGCACACTCACTGTCAGAGGGGTGCTCCTGCCAGTTAGTGGTTAAAGTTCTTTCAGTACCTAATGAGGAGATATAAACTGAGAATTTTAGAAAGTGATGATTTGCTGAATTCAAAAGACTTCCAACAAGCAATAGCTTAAGCCCTAGTTGCTCCTCAGCCAGCTAGTCTGATCATCTGTATCACATACCATCAGTGTTTACCACGTATTACTCTACTGGGTCCAATGGCCTTCGTGTTTTGAATAGCACATCTTCAAAGCAAATTGTACTGCTCTGATTCAAGGATGATGAGAGTTTAGGAGATGGTGGATTTTCTAAATAGTTTACTTCAGGAAATAATCTGTCAGAGTGTTACTGGGTTTTGTATCTTATTTCCTATTAGAATTTATCTGATTCAATTGCTTGGGTTTTCTTACGCCTTTCTCACTAAATAAAAGAATATGTACTCCCCTCTGTTTTCTCCTTGTGAAGGCATTATACTCTGTAATCAAATCACTCCTCAGTCTTCTCTTTTAATAAGCTAACCAGATTTGAGCATTAAGATTTTAACAGCAAGATGTTTTCTCCAGAAAATAGAATAACTACTGTGGTTATCTTTGGAGCTCTCTTGAGGTTTCTAAACCCCACTATAAATGCAGCCACCAGAAGTGCATGCTGTATTGCAGTACTAGCCTCACCTATGTTTCACACAGGGATAAAATTACTTCTACTTCATGGATTACAGGGTTTGAACAGTCCTTTTTCACTAACACATGTCACTCAGAGGTATTAATGAGGTTTTCTCCCCCGCTGTGAATTTTAATTCTTTTCAGAGTCTCTGCTTTCCAGGGTACAGTCCTGCATTCTGTTGGTATATCCCATCTGTTAGGAGACATTTAGTTGTGTGGCTTCCCTGTCTTCATTATTATTTACCAGTTTCTCAAAGCCCCTAAATTTTAGCAGAAGCACTTTTCACTTCATAACTTCCATTGTTAAACAATCAGGGGATGGTAGTGGGGCCCCACACAAATCCCTCATGAAAGGTGTCCTGGACTGATGACATTCATTACATGATTTCTTTTTCACATACTACTGAGAAGTGCTTATCAAGTAACTTGCTCTGGTTTGTAGCTTACAAAATGTTACACTGGTTTTGTTAGTGGACCATAAGTGACCCGTGAATACTTGAAGTCCTATATTCCCTTTGTTACTAAGAACTCCAAGGCAACCAAGGGTCTGTTGAGGGCTCCATGTAACATTGTTCTGCCTTTTTGCCCTCTCTGTCTTTCCTAAACAAGTTACATCTGACTTTTATTTCAAGCACACAGAGTTTTCCACAAGCATTTAGTACTGTGGCTTAATAATGTATTTTTCCTTCCTGAGAAGGTAAATTTTCTGTTAATCTTACACATTTCATCTCTTCATATCCCTGCAAGTCATTGTACAATCAATTGCATGGGTGGGTTTTTTCTTAGTTTATCATTAGCAGTCCCTTCCTTCCATCTCTTACCTGTCTAAGAAGCTTCTCTCCTGAGTAAAATGGCCCCTTGTTCCAACAAGCCAAGTCACATCTATGCTAGTAACAACTTGTCATTTATCTTCCCTTGCCCATGAGCTGAGAATGAGCACAGTGGCAGCCACCTGGCCTTTCTTCCAAAGCTCATACTCAAAGCCTATTATAACCCACAAAGTCTCTCGTGACACCTTGTCTTGGGTTCAGTCAATGACACGTGGATGTTTGTTATCTGACTTCATTTTCCCATCAAGTCCTGCAGTTGCATTTCACATCTTTGTGCCAATGAGTCAACCTCATCACCGTGCTGTGGTGAAGTCCCTTGTCTGCACTGTATTCACAAGTTGATGCTGATGATTTTTTATTATTTCACAATGTCTGGAAGGATCATTAGTGATGGCTTGTATACTGAAAGGATCCCTATTTTTTTTTTTTTTAATAAAAATTAAGATCACCACAAAGCATGGCACAAACTGTGACACAGTGACCTGTATATAATTGAAACTAGTTGTAGAAGGGAAGCGCCAGACAGCTGTGCCTAGCTGGTGCTGTCAACCCCACATAAAATATATACTCTATAAACTGTGACTTAGTATGATGATATTAAATCTACATTTATTTATCATGCACAGCCTTCTTCCAAACAATTAATTTCCTCTTGTTAACATACATTTTTTAAGAACACTGAAAGAGGAAGACGAGGACAAAAGCATTACGAATTGTTCTGTCTTTAAGGGCTAGGTGTTTGCATTTTATTCTTGTAACCAAGAGGAAGATTTTTTTTAAGCTTCTTTAAGCTTCTGTTTTTCTGCAGGAGAGTAATTTCTGAAATGTTCATATAATTTTATCATTTTTGTATTTTTCAGTGTTTCTAGAATACACAAGAACTTATGTTTTCAGTTAGGTACTTCTTGGATTTAAAAAGTTTTCACGGAAACTAATGTATCGTGCCTTGCTGAGACACGATATGCAAATTCCATCTTTTTGTTAATTGTCTAAATGATTTCAGCCAGCTTAAATCACTGGAAAACCTTGAAATAAGTTCTTTCTTACTGAAATCAGAAGAAATTTTGCTATTCATTTCAACTGGGCTACAACACATGCTGGTCTTCAACCAAGTGGTTGCACTTTCAAAGGCACACAAGGAATATTTAGGAAAACAAAATGACTAATGGATAGGCCACTCTTTACATTTTAAAAGATATTTCTATCTCTTCAATCAAAGCCAGACTGATACTTTCTTCAGTTCATTGTAGGTGGATTTGTTTGGGCATCTCTTCATTATAAGCTGCTTCCTTGAGATGTCAAAATAAATGTAATTCATGAAATTATTTAAGCTCCAGGAACCTCCTTATGTTTGGAAAAAATGTGCTGTAAATTGACCTTTTTTCAAAACACTTTCTGTCTCAGAAAAACTCCTTGTATAAATATTTAAACTGAGAACATCCTTTATTATTACCTTTTGACATGAGCTGCCAGGTGGTGGGTTTATTTATATGTTAGATTGCTTTAATTTCATTTTATTTATTGGTTTGGTGATTAAATTTCGTATGAAAAATTCAAGGAAGTGCAGACAATAATTGTAAATATCAATTATGTAACCTCTGAGATGAGCCAATTCAACAGAATTGCTAAGAACCCATCCATTTTCTCCATGCCAAGCAGTAATTTCTTTTAAATATTATGCTACACATGAATAAATTACAATAATGTTCTCTAACAGAGCTGTATCTTCAAAGGCAAAACCAAAATGATTAGGGTAGAAAAAGGACTGGCAGTTCTAGATCAATTGTGAAAGGTATAAATGGAAATATAGTTTAACTTTACATCACAAATGCATCTGCTACTAAAGCTCAGCAACAAAATAGCTAACTCATATAAATTGTATCTCTGAATTTTAATTCAGTTCTGACCCTGAAATACTTGCCTGTCAACATTGTTAATTTCCAAGGGATGTTGAATAGTTTTTTTCCTGGATAATTTCGGAACAAAGCTTTAAAAAACTATCCAGACTATCAGACACTAAATCAAGAAAACCCAAAATGGACTTGTAAAGGTCTTTCCTTGAGGGGGGAATATGCAGAGATTCAGGACTAACATACAGCCTTTTAAATAAAATAAAGAAAATAATCTCTGAAAATAGTGCAAACAATGCAAAATATTGTATCATACAAGGAAGATAATCATGCAACCCAGCCATTCTGCTTTCCATACATTTTTCTCATTCTCATTAATATTTTGGTAAGTCTGCAGCAATATAATATTAATGAGAAGCAACCTTAATACAATATTTCACGTTCCAAACATGGTACAGGGTTTTAAAAGACACTACATGTAGAATCCAGAACGTATGTGTAAACTAATACATATAGGAGATAAAAGGATGCTTAAGCTCTTGATAAATGGGTTCCAGGGAAAATAAGTAGAAAAGGCTGTGCATGCAGGTGCAACAGTTTGGATCTGAAGTGCCCTTGTGTTCAGAGCCTGCCCCATTGCTCTGTCTCGAAAGGAGTCCCAGACCTTAGACACAGTGGTTTTAAGCAAGAGCTAGTTTATGCTGTCATCAGAACTGGGCCATCGATGGCTTTATGTCCCATCCTAAAGTTGCCAAAGGTACAAAACCAAGCTCTATAAGTTAGGCAGATTTTTTCCCCCTTAATTTTCATTAAAGTGTCAAACAGCTAAGAGTCTTTTCATATGGAAGAACTGCCCTCCCAGATTGTTGTGAACATGTCAGGTGGTAAAAGATTTGAAAGATGCTGACGATTGCCTGTCTTAGTCTTGATGTTATGATAAAAAGCAGTGTCCAACAAGACCAGTAAGATGAAAATATCCCTAATTTTATTGTAGATCCAGATTAAAAAAAACAAAAACAAAAACAAACAACTTTTTGTTTTGTTTTGTTTTGTTTAAAAAGATAATAGATGATCTTGCAAGCCTTAATCCAATGTTCACAGAGTCAAAAGTGGATCAGTTTAAGATCACTTCCTAAGTTCCTATCTTGGAGGCAAATTCATCCTTATTATACACATCATCATTAGTTTAAGTGGAATTATTCTTAAGAGTAAAACAAGGGAGAGTCTCATACCCTTTCAGTGCCTGGCAAAAATAAAATGGACCTTACTGTATGATGGTCATATGTTATAACTCAGTTATGAAATGAGTTCATTTATGAACAGTGTCTTCTTAAGACTACTATGTTCATTAAATACTTTTATTATCTGAAAAATATATGTAAATGGCATTGGTTTTATATGGTTTGTCAATGCTAATAAAAAACTTCAGCTTTCACAATTGGTTGTAGTACCTCATTTTTCTCATATTTATGTATAATATATGTGCAAATTTCTGGACTGAATTACATTATTAGAACTAGTGGGTCCTGAAGCACAATTATTTTTCAGAGAATGCATGTTACGAGACTAATACAAAATCATTCTCCAGATCAGTTCTTTAAATATCTTGAACTGTTCTTTGAAATTAAGGGTTTTGCTGAAAAAGAATTGTAGGCATATGTGCGCTTGAGATATTTCTGTCTTTTCTTTAGTTGTTTTGTATTACTAAATGCAATGTTTTTTAGCTTTTAAAAGCAATGTTTCTCTTTTCATTGCCTTTGTGTGAAGGCCAGCATGATGAGGAGCTTCCTGTATTATAAGAATAAAGCATGTGTCCAAGACTGAAATATGATCACATTCAGCCAAGGCTTTTTGTATGCTTTTGTAAAAGTTTTTCTCAATCATTACTCTACTATCTTGTCACTGGCTATTTGCACTTGAACTTTTTTAAGCTGGATGGGGAATTTTATCTCATCCTGTTCTCTCTACGTTTCTCTTCTAAATATTTATAGTAAAAATGAGCTAAATAAACAGAATTGCTTCCTGATCTCCAGAATATTTTAACCCTTATAGTGACTTTTCATCTCTCCTTTCTTCCTGCTGGACTGAAATGCGGAAAAATGACAGGGGGATTTTCAAGCTGCACCGAAGTGGTTTCAGCAGTTGTGTAGGCTTTTGAGATTGTCCTCAACAAAAGAAGAAAAGCCATTGGTAAATTGTGCTCACGTCATTTGACTAGACATTATCATTTTGCATAAATTCCTCCTTTGAAAAAATAATTTGACAATCCATCAAAGAACTGGACGTGAAAATTGCTCTTCAGCAGGATGACAGATAAGTTGAAGCTGCTAATTGACCTGTGCTGTTGGTAGTCCTATATTTTCTTAATGAAGCTGCTAATTGTCTGTAAGATATTTGGGCTTAAAAGCCAGATAGTGTTTTAGAAAATGTTTTTTGGTTTAAAGCTTTTTTTTTGCATTCTTGCCTACTTGAAAAAGAGTTTATTCTATTTTCTTTTCCCTGGACATTTCAAACACTGAAAATGTGAAAAGCAAAGCAGAAATAAGATGTTGGATATCTAAATTCTAGAAGAAGTTGCAATTGTGCACAAGTGGAGTTTGTGTCTCCAGCCTGCACTGTATAGAATTTATGAGCAGCTGTTTGGAGATCCTGTAAGATGATGTGGATTCAGCTCTTAACCAAAATTAGTCAGTAGGCAGGCAGTGGTTTGCCACCTACATCACATATGGGCTACCACTACTGCCAGTGTGACCCATTGCTTGGATAAGTTCGGACTGTGGATGAAAAGAAACTAAGTATTTAAAATGAAACTGAAGCTTATGCTGAAAGTAAAGGAGAGTGTTCTGGGGAGGTGGTGGCCATAACACCATCTCTCCGTGTGCAGATAAAAATTCCTACGTCAGTCGTCTCAGCATATAGGTTCAGGAGTTTGCACAGACTCTGGTTTGCCACATTGAAGAGGCACCTGTGAATAAGTGTCTGTCATTTTTGGTTGTCCAAAAAGCTGTCCCATTATAGCCATCACAGGTACTTCCCAGTCAGGCCGCAATGTTCCAGAGTAACTCTGCTGGACAACCCCAAAAGTCCCCAGCTCACATGGATTGCTGCAGAACATCCCACATCCCTCTTATTGTGTAAAGGGAACATTTCCTTAACAACAACATTTTTATATTTAACGGGAAACTAATTTCTGTGTTGCACACATAATTTATTCTGGAGAGTGGATGAAAAAATGATTCACACATGCCAGAGATTAGTTAAAAAGCTTCTAGAAACTATTTGAACAGAGGGTAAAGAAGGCATTAAAACAACTTTTACAGAATAAAGGACAACTTGTATTTCTGTAGATAATGTAACGCAAAATGCTTTTTTGTCCTTGGGATATAAGTCATGGACTGTAGCCATGATGCTGACACACAAATTTTGAGCAGCTCCCACAGCAGCTTGACAGTCCTGGAGCACAAGTTCTCATAAGAAATACAGTTGCTTTATCTGCTAATGCCCTGGCATGAGACACTCTTCTTGCTTTCACATCAGTGTGGTGGGAGAAACACTCCTACTCACACTGACTATAAAATACATATACCAGAACTGTTTTCCTGTCACTGCTGCTCCTTTTCTTTGTTGCTTTACTCAGTGTCATTGTAATTCCCCCTTCACTTCCTACCATTTCATCTCCTAGCTTGTACTACCACCACTCTGGAAGAACACTGAATAGAAACGCGCTTTGCTGAAGTCCACCCGTGCCTTTCTTGCCTTTGTCAGTCCTTGCTTTCAGTAATGAATAGGTCATTCCTGCAACTTTGTGCGCTGATGGGCAGCAATATATCAAAAGCTGTCTAGAGCCGGTAGACTCCTTCGGTTGCATTTGTCCCAAGTACTGCTATTCTAGCAATCATGCAGTGAGAGTTGTGATACTTACCAAAGCTGTCTCACCCTCGCAAAACGTGATAGTCAAGATTGTCTTTTCTGTAAATTGCACAATCCGATTGATGTATTCAGAGTCTGTGGAAATTCAAGCTTTTCAAATATAGCTCTACCCACAATTGTAGCAGAACTCTTCCTGTTGAGAAGGATCAAGTATTACAAGCTGATGCACATTTTAGTTGCATAGCCATCTTTGCTGAGTCCTCATCCTGTTATTCAACCAAAGCCATTCTGATTTCACTGGCTCATTTTTTTGCTATTCAGTTCTATCTCTGATTAGATGTCTGTGAACCAAGTGATTCAGAACATCATACAGTGCTCATTTTTCCCCTTCTTAATAAATAAAGCCTCTGCAATACATTGTGTTTGATAGGCAGGCTGGTTGGTAAGTAGGTAGGTAGGGCAAATAGATTGATAGATAGATGGATTTCAAAGATTTTTAAAATTAAAAAGCATCTTATTTTAATGGCAAAAGATGTCTCTAAGAGCAACCTCTGAACCACTTGCAGCCTGCCGTATCTGAAGTCTGTTGAGACTTTTATCTTGTAAATGTTTCATATGTGTTACTTCAGAGAACTGGAGTTGTCTTGTTGTCTCTTGATAGAATTGTAGTTGTTAAAGAAACTAGATTTTGACTACAAGGTCTTTTATGACCAAGATCTTGAGATGTTCAGGAAACACAGCCCTGAGTATATATAAGAAAGACATTAGCCTACACCTGAGCTGTCTCTGCAACTGGAAACAGTAGATTTGCACTGCACCCAAGCCAATAAGCGACGATAATGTGATTTTACAATCCATACTATCTATTCAGAGCTAGGCTATAGCACCTAGCTTCATGTTCTGGTGCATGCGTGGGAATGCAATGCTCCACCGAGAATGAGGACTGTCGTGTTCAGATGACATGTAAGTCTCGATACAAACACCTGCCCTACCCTCAGCTGCAAGTGATAAATATGCTGGTGACTGGTCAGAAATGGAAGAAGGCTGTGTTCTCCCTCTCTGTCATTTTCTGGTGATACAGGTTTAGACAGAAACCATAAGCAGGCTATGACTTTGTTCTCTTCTCCCTGAGGCACAGGCAGTGGGCACTTCATAATGGAAGAAAAAGAAAAGTCTCCTTATTCTTACATTTACCTCTTTGACCAGCTTCACTCTTGCTCAGAGTAGTTCAAGACCATTTTTCACTTGATTCCAGATTGCCTGTAGATTTTTTCACATCTCTTTCATTTCCTATGGAAGCGAGAGTGTCCAGTGCGGACACTATAGCTGCATGTGCTTTTCTCTCTGTGCACCTTCCTCTCCTTTGCCACTCCACTGCTAACATTTGTGCCTAGATCTTAAAGCATGCATTTGAAGTCCCTACTTAGAACCAAGCACATCATATTCTTCTGCAGCCCAGTATCCTGTGAAAGGAAAACTAGGAAAAAGGGCAGAAGGGAGCCATAGGAAATTGGGATCCCAGTCTGCATGACTGGGGGCCAGGACCAAAGAGATATCTGCTTAAGATAAATACCTTCATCTGCACTTTGTGAAAAAAAAGGCAACACAAAGAGAAAAAGAGAACTCTTCAATTTCTAACTGTAATTCCTAAAGTGAGAACCCCCCCAAGAGTCATCCTGTAAAGAAAGGTTGTCAAATGGGATTTCTTAAACACCTGAGAACCCAGGTAAGAGGAAGATTTAATCGGTATTCAAATATGGAGAAACTTCAGTTGGACTCTCACAACTTTTTAGACACTGTAAGCAATCAATGAGGTTGCACAAATATGTAATAAACTGGAATGAATCCATTCCTATGCACAGAGACCAGATCATCCCACCATTATTTATGTATTTATTTTTGCAGAGGTAGCTCATTTATGAGTTCCTCCATGCAAAAAGCTCCATTATTTTCAAGGGGTGTTGCACTGTTACACATATTTCATTTAACTACAGAGGTGACAAGGCTAGCAGTTAAATGGGAGTGTGATTATCAAGAAGAAAGAAGTGTTGATGCAGGTGAAAGGTGGGAGACAATGGAAATGGGGAAAGCAGACAGACAAACAAACCAAAACAAAACAAAAGCTTCTACAAAATCTAAGATCATTTCCATGTTATACAACTGGTTTTAAAAAGCCAAGGATAAAACATACCTCCACTCAAGGTGAGCTGAAGAATTTTGTAAGGTTTTTCTATTTCTCCTCCCTAAAGGAAAAAGTAGTATTAAACAATGATATTTAGGTCCAAAGCTTATCCACAAAGTGGATCTCAGCTCCCTGATCAGCCAGGCAGATCAGCCATCAAAATGTAATGTGTTTCAAATAAGGAGTTTGTGTCTCTGGGGATGTTCTTTCCTGAGTGGAAGAAAATTGTTTTAAGACACACATTGCACAGTATTTATGAAGAATAAAAAAAGCAAAACCTAAATCAGCAAACTAAAACTGAAAACATCAGCTCTAAATAGGTTATTGATTAGGAATCACTCCAGTCAAGACAGCAAAATAGAAAAGAAAAAAAAAAAAAGAAAATAGAGCCACATAATCTGTATTTCTCCTGAACCAGAAAGGTGCTTGCTTTATACTGTTTCTCATCCTTCTTAAGCCTGCTTTGATAATTGTTGCTATGTATGGGGGAAACACATATGCAGGAAATAAATGGGTGATATGAAATTGCTACTACTACCCTTTGGGACAATTCTCTTGAGTTCTTGGTGTTCACAGGATGTAAGACCAGAATTTGCAAGTATGGTTTTATCTCCTGGTATCTTTTTTCTGAAGTGAAGCATAACTATAGAATGACATCTGGTGTGGTAGCCATTAGTTTCCCAGGTGGTCATTTGGACACACTTTGATAGCTGATGTGGAGAAACAGGCACTGGTAAGGCACAATCTCTCTCTTCTGAAAGTATATACTTAAAATGGATCAGACACATCACACTTTCAAAGTGCCTAGTTCTGTCATTGAATCTAGGCCCAAATGTTTGTTCAGAAGAATACCCTCTTCATGTCCATCTAAGAAACCAGCTCTGTCCTAACTCTTAGTGACTTGTCCACTGGTTAATTCCATTCCCACTTTTTTAAAGGAAAATAAAATTGTGTCTTGTTTTCTCTCTTTTTCTGTGACACCCTTTTACTGGAAAATCTCTGCCCTGTGTAAGCACCTAATCACAGCCTTTCACCCTCCCTTTGCTAAGCTTTGTACCCCTCAAAACTTTTGGTGTTGGTTATCCCATCCAATCCTTCAGTCATTCTTTTAGGGAGTCTTCTTCAAACAATCTCCAGTTTTTCAGTACTTATCTCTCATGTGGGTACATGTCCCCAACCAGTTTCCATTAGTTTTTTCATCTCACCAAATGTAGAGGTAACATTCTTCTTTGATGTTACATGAGCTCTCTTGGCCCAGCATCTCACACTCACACTAGTGTTGAGCTGACTGGTTAAACTTCTTCGTATCAGTGATTAATGTCTCAGCTATCTCTTACAATAAATGCCCTCAATTATGAGTTCCTTTGGATAGAGACTACTGTAGTGAACAGTATGTAGCATGCTCTTCATTTTTATCTTTTTACTCTTTCAAATTGTCTTCTTACTGTATTTTCTGCTTAATATAATATATTCCTAGTATGGACCAATGTTTCTCTTGTACCACATGGCTATTACAGTGCAGAGCTAACATATTTGGGTGAGTGAGAACAGTGGCAGTGTGTAATTTTTTGCTCAGGGCCCCTTTTTTTAGCTAGCATTTTGGTCAAATTTAAGCCTACCCGAAGATCAAAAAATGCACTCTTCAGAAATAGGAAGTTGGATGAAACTGCCTTGTCAGGGATGCTAGCTTGGTTGTCAAAGAAGACGGGTAGCTGCATCATAGGCAGGGAAACAGACCTATTAGTTTAGCTATGCCACTGAAGAAGCAGCTTTAGAGAGGCACCACAACAGGCATGTTTTTTTTTCCTGGTTTCAGAACTTCACGCTGCTTTTAAACAGCAGATATAATTTATCAAGCATGTGCATGTGTTGGGTTATTTTAAAAGAAAGAAAAAAAAAGAAACATATTGCTCTGCTGTATTCATCATCATCTGCAGCTTTTTCTCACTTATTTAGGAGATGGCCCGTGGCTTGGGTGACTTACTGAGCCCTGCACCTTTTTTTGCTCGAATGTATTGTTTACAAAACCTGAAGAGAATTACTTAATTCCACCCCACTAATGCTTGTACATATGCAGCCATTTCCACAGAAACTCCTGGGATTCAGGTCATGTTTGCTGTCCCACTAGCTGGAATTCCCAGGAAACAGTGTTTTCCTAAAGCTGCAAGGAAAACCTGCTCTGAATTCTGCACTGCTGACCTCCCAGGAAGTCAGTTTTTGGAGGCTATTGTCTTCCTCTACTGAGTTGAGAATCTGGACCAGTTCTGCCAAGGTGTGGGAATAAAGTCTATTCTGGATTTTTTTCCCTTAGCACAACTGAAGTCAGCTGTTAATTATTTAAGTGACTTTTTTGTTAGTAGCTTCTGATGCTTTAATTTTTTTATATTACTATCAAAGAGGATTTCTTTATCTTAAGTGTTGTCTACAGAAATACATTCTACAGAAATATTATTTGGGACCCAGATGTCCATAAGTTTCACTGCCTGCATTGCGTCGTCCTGCATAGCTGCTTTCTGAATGAAATGTCTTCCAGCTTTTCAAGTATTTACAGCTTAGGCTGTGATTTTGTAATGGTCCTAAGTCAACTGAAGTGGAGCCTGTCTCACCTAACCTTGGCCATGCATTCCCAGTTCTCCTTTTTTGCCACCTCTACTATGCATCCTCATGCTCAATGAACTGGTTCAGTAAACTGATCTGCCTGAAAACCAGCCCAAAAATGAGAAAAAGTGATGGGTTTCTGACTGCACTAGTTTCATGATTCATTCATATCATACAGGCATTGACACAGTACTGGTGATGGGAACATGTAGCTGGGGATAATCAGAAGAGAGACATGAATCCCTCTAACGGTGCCAGCCTGCCCTTTGTGTGGCTTCAATAGAGCTGGGACCTAGTATTTGCCTCATCTTTATTTGGTGCACTGCTCTTATCTTACTTGCACTCTCTGACCATCTTAAATAAATATATTTGCCATTTTCCTGGACTTCCACTACTTCAGCTTTTATTGTTTTATTGACCTTCATGAAGAGGCCAAGGAGGCAGATCTGAGTTGTAGGTCTGGCCTGACCACTGCAGCTTTTTACTGACCTTTTCGTAATGGATTACAAGCAAGTTGGTAAAAGAGCTAGTCTAAAGAAAAGCCTGCTACCTTTATTGGTACCTAACATAAAGCCTGTACATATATCTCTCTTGATGGCTGCAGTTTAGGAATTAGAGTTCTCTTGAATCATTTTGCCGTTTCACTAGAGAGAATGCCAGAGGCTGAGGAGCAGTTTCAGCAAAGGCTAGGAGCAAATCCAGCGTTGCAAGGAGTCCATTCATTCCTGGTTTCTTACACAGACAAAATGTACTTGCTCTCAGTCTGTGTGTATGTGCTTGGCCTTCCAGTGACTTGATGACGTTTGAATCATTGTCTAACATCAGCCAAGTTTGGAAAGGTCTGAAGTTCTCAAAGGGAGCATCAAAACCTCTGTGTGATTCATAGAAGGAAAAGAATGACTCTGTAACGAAGAAAAGTGAGTTACTGGTTAGGGGAAGCTTTTCTCCCATGGAGCACACATGCTGCTAAACACTAGAGGAACTTTAGAGGACAAAACCCTAGTAAACAGCACAAAACTCCAAGAATCTTTAATCAGAATCCATACTCTTTTAGAAATCAACATCAGTCTGTTAACAAAGATATATTGAAAATCAGAAGCTATTACCTTTAGAGCCCACTGAACTATTTATTATATATCAAGATAGCTTAAACTGCATTTTTATTTCTTGCCTTTTCCTTAGGTAAGTAGATTATCCACATGTTCTTCTTCCTTTCAAAAAGTTCTTAGTGACAGTGTAGACCTGATGTTATTGCAGAAGTTTATTCATTCATCTTGCATCAGTATTCATCAACAATATAGAAGCAGTCTGAGGTTGGCAGTGACTCAAGGGCAAGCAGTCATTTTTCTAATCAATGCATCTTCAAAAAAGTCATTTACCATCCAAGTCTAGACATATAGCAGAAACCTACTTTGCTTTGCTCTACTTAACATCCAATCTATTCTTTAGAAAGCTGAGAGCAACTTGAATTTCCGTTGCCTCACGCAGATTTGGCGGGGTGCCATATGGGTTGTTAAGCTTATCAGACACTGTCTCTGGAGCTCCATATAAATAGCCTCCAAAGCCTTTGAATGGCAGAGTAGATTGCCTTGCACCTGACCAAATCTGTGTCATTCCTCTTTAGGATTCATTCTGAGTACTGAGAATGCTTTCTTTTAACTTCCATGAGCACCTTTCACCTATTGTTCTAAGTATTACCCACCATTCATTTGAGTCAGGTTGTTCTTTTATCACAACACTCTCTGAACATGTCCCAGGTCTTGTATCAGCCTACCTTATATGATCAGACTATTGTCACTGAGCTCTGTGAAGACTGACACGATCTTGTTTTGTAAGGATGACATCTCAGTTCAAAAATCACTTCAATAATGCTTGCAAAGCTCTACATAATTTAATGGCCAAACTCACAATACAAATGAGGTTTTTCTGCAGGTATCAGAAGTACTGTATGCTATGTGTAAAGACTTATTTTTTTCTTCTTCTTGCTGCTAACACTCCTTCACCTATTCCTGGCAATGGGGTCACTTATCACCCTCAAAACATGCTTTTACTGTATAGGATATTGCCACTTTGAAAGCACTAGCTGGGTGAGTCATCACTTCCTATTGATAGCACTCCAGACTTGTGTAATTCTGCTGTGTCTCCTACTCCTGATAAAATTCCTCTCTGATGCAGCCATAATGCATGCTGCAGCACAGTTCATTTTGGACCTCAGGGACTTAAATCTTATCAGTCAGGGAGTGGAAGAGCTCTAAAAGGCCACTGGGCCACTGGATAATTTAAAACCTAAAAGATTTATATGGCAAAAAAAGGCCTATCCTTAAAACCGTTATTGCATCATTATTTCAGATTAGTTCTAAGGACAGATATGCAAACTGACACAATCAGCCTAAATAAATTTAGCCAGTATAAAAAATACATGATGGAACAGGGGTTTAATAACCCTCAGGTGTTCCAGAAGACCCTATTGATTCAAGTTGCCCAACAGATTTATGGAAAATAGGCTAAGAGACTACTCTTAGGAGGGGCTGCTGCTCCTTTCTCCCTCAGTACTGAGTGTAAGAGGTGCTCAGTAGAGGGTGTTTTACTTTTTCCTTGCCCCTTTTTTCTTTCCTCCAGTAGAAATATTGATCTAAGGACAAATGCCTGCAATATTTTCAAGAAGCATTCTTTTAGTCCTGTATCCAAGGGATTTTCTTAACCTCTGTGGCTTGCTTCAGTTTTCCGATACTTGTTTTATGCATTTGTAAATGTGGAAGAACAAAGAAACCGCTCACGGTCAGCATGCTGAGAGCACCTTGGACTATGCATTTCAAGGCATAATGGTGAAACTCTCCTCTACCTTTCCTTTGGGTCATTACTTCTTCATCTGTGAAAGTGTGACCTGCCTTGTTACCTTATGCAGGACAGCCATCCAGTAGCAAAATGACATGCAGTACCTTGTGAGGTTTTCTCTGTCTGGCTACATGAAGTATTCCAGTTAGTTGCAGACAGCAGTTTCATGCTGTAGCCATCTAACCAGCTGACTTGCTTGTGTCCAAGCACTTTATGAAATGATGTGCTATTTTTGAAAACAAAGCTCTTTGAGATTGAAATTGAAGCCTGGACTGCAGAAATGTTTTTCACAAAGTATTCTAGTCATGTCTCAGAAGTAGAAATTATCTGCTGTGACAGAAAGTGTGACAGTTGGTAATGATCAAAACTACACGGTGGCTCATTCTAAGAGACCACATAATCAGGCTTTTTATCTGACCATTTGAACTGTTCTGTAATAGCATATCTGATTTCTTTCACTGTTAATAGTACCTATTCCTTTTTCCTTTTTTCCTGAGACCCAGTAGCTGCCACACCACCCTTCAAATGATTTTTTCTGCGTTTAAATTCCTCCTTCAGACTGAAGTTCCTAAAATAGCCACATCAATGCATTCATCTAACCTCCAGGCAGGTGATCCAATGAGTGACTTGTTGCTTTCCTTCGTGGGAAGACATGGCACCAAGGGTGCCCTTCAGAGGGTCTGGGCTGGTTTCTTGCTGAAAAGCAATAAAAGGTGGGTGCTGGATGTTAGCACCTCGTGATTGCTGGCCCTTAGGTAATTCTGAACAGGTGCTGGGCAGTCTGATCCTGCTTTTTCTTGCTCAGGTTTGCCAAATTTCCTGCTTGAATCAGGCATATTCCATGTTAAGGAACACTTTCCCCTGGTTCTCCTTTCCACATCATGCTTCTCCTTGACTTAGTCTGGTCTTTCCTAGTGCTGAACAGTTCAGTGAAGTCCATGTTTTTGTTGGCAGCAGAGCTCTGCAGTGAAAACGTGTGCAGAGCCCAGCTGTAGAGTAGAGCTGCAGGAGAGAAAACCCACCACCACTAGACTATCAAAATAAGACTTGGCACAGTGGAGTCTCTGTCAGGGAAGCCAAAAGAATGGAAAAAGTGGTGAGGGAAGCAAGAAAAGAGAATTGGAAACAGAGACAGAGAGGAAAAAGATAAAGGAGACAGGAATGTGAATTAGGAAAAATACAAAGTGAAGGGGAAAGACTAAAGGATGGAGATTCTGTGACCACCTGAGAAAGAGCCAAATGAGTCATCTGTATCACTGATGACTGCCTTGCCATCAAACTGCACTCTCTTCTTCTCCCTTCCCTTCAGACAACCCAAAAGCTCAGGGATGCGCTCATGCTGCAGGGCTTGTCCTCCCCCTCTGCACCCTAACCTGACTGAAACATGGGCTGAGCAGACAGACAAATATTTAGAGCCCTTCAGTCAAGCCTTGATCTGAGCTACAGCAAGGTCTCACAGGGGTGGGAGAAGGAAGCTGATTAACGAGGGCAAGGCCCTCTGCATCATTTGCTCTTCAAGTAGTTGTTGTGAGACACTGTCTTACTGTTTTGCTGACCTTACTCTAATGTCATCTTCAGTTGCCTTTGCTGTAAAATTGGGTCCTATCCTTTACCACCTACCTCCAAAGGATACAACTGACCTCCATTGTCTTTTTTAAAGCATTTTACACATCAAAAGAAAATGGTGTAACTGCTTTCTTAAACATCTCTACCTAATGCTCCCTTTTCCTCAAAACTTCGTCCCTCCAATCTTCTTTTCGTTCTTGTTCATCTCCTCTTTGTTCTCTGATTTGTTATGTCTTTCCTCAGTGGTGGTGCCTAAACCTGGAGAGGACCCTACAGATCATTGCAGAGCAGAGCAGAGCAGAGCAGTTGGTCCCCAGGTCCTGCAAATGACACTGCTGCTAATACCTCTCACACTGAGGTTTTTAGGTTTTTCTTTTCCTGCACATGCCCTTATATTGAATGTCAGGGAATGTCTACTCAGTTAGGCAACTGAGCTCTTTGTCCTAAGGTAAGCCTCAGCCTGGGTACTAACATAACAGGTTTCCAGCACCTCCTGTTCAGACCTTTTATTGCACACCAGTGTGTCTATATGGGTTCAGTAGTACCACTCCAGGCTGTGAGACTGTACCTAGGCTGCAGGATCTAACCTGCTTATTACCTGAAACCAACGGTTTAGGCTCTTTAGCACTTCCAGAAAATGTTCCCAATGTAATGGCTTAAATTCATCTTCTTGATCTGTCATGGAAGATACTACCTGCATTTACTGAGTTGATTGAACAGTGGCTGAAGAAGCTGCTACACCCAGCTGAGATGTGTTTCTAGACACCCTTGAGAGGTCTCTGCAATAAAGCTCTGCACCATTTCTCTGTGCCTATGTGGCATGAAGACTTTTATTTTTTCACAGTACTGCTGTCTTGGTCCACGCTTTCAACGTCCTTCTTACATATATGCTAGATGATAAAAATTTTAGCAAGGTGTTAGCGAGATTTTGGGTTGATATGAATTCCTCCCTGTTCTGGGATGTAGTATGAGATCCTGTAGGACCCACAGATTTTTTTTTTTTCTGATAGGTTGTTCCCAGCCTGTTATTCCCCATTTTGTATTTGTGCATTTGATTTCTCCTCAAGAAGCATAGCATGTTGCATCTATCTTCACCCAATTTTGTCTGAAAGATTTCAGACCACTGCTCCCTGGATTCATCAAGAATGAGCTGAATTCTGATCCTGGCAATGCTCCTGAGCTTGCTTTTGCTCAGGAAGTTCAGATACATATTCCCTGTTGGAGCAGCAAGTTCTGAAAAAAGAAAATGGAAAGTAACTGTTAGCAACGGAGACCTCCTGCAGCTCTCAATGTGAGAGGCCTTTCAGTTTGAAGTGAACTGTTGATAACTTCATCTTGAGGTCTGAGGAGGTTTAAGCAGTGAGGATAAACTGCTACACTAAATGATGAGGATAATTATTCCCCTGAGGAAAAAAAAAAAAAAAAGCATGGTAAATGTCAAAAGTAGGGTGAAAAGAAAGGTATATAATAAAGGATGACTGTAAATAAAATAATGATTAATAGAAAAAAGCCTCAAAGTGAAAAGCTCAAGCTTTTTTTTCAAAGTGCAATCCATTAGAAGCAACAAGGCAGTAATAAAGGATTACTCTATAGGTGTCTATAAAGGCATTGTTTTCTGGTAACATTTCTCTTGGGTACCAAAATCAGGCTGATTGCCCTGTAATTCCTGTCCTCTTCCTTTCCTTTTTTTAAGACTATGTCCTCCAATACCTCCCCTGCTCTCCCTGGCCTGTGTGAAATCTCAGATCATTGCCAGCTGCTTTGTTCCTTAAGTACCCTGGCATGGATTTCGTCAGGCACTGCTGACTCAAATACATCTGTACGGTCTAAATATTCTTTAATTTACTCTTTCCTCTGCTCTGGTCTGTGTTGCCCCATTTCCCTATTTACTTTGTTTCAGTGTCTGGTGAAGACTAATCTCCTCCCTGCAGCCTGAAAGAAAGCAGGCACCCCATACTTCAGCTTATCACCTGACTTCTGCACTTTTTTGTTAAGAAATAGATTTTCTTTGAGGCCTTTCTCTGTCTTCCTTTTCTACTTGCTGCAGTTCTTGAACCCTTTCTTATGGCCTCGCTGCTTCTAGTGGATTGCATTTTGAAAGAAAAGCTTAAGCTTTTCACTTTGTTTCTTTTTTCTTTTTTTTCTATTAATCATCATTTTATTTACAGTCATCCTTTATTATATACCTTTATTTTCACCCTGCTTTTGACACCATGCTTTTTTTTTCCCCTCAGGGAAGAATTATCCCCATCATTTAGTGCAGCAGTTTATCCTCATTGCTTTTTATTCATTATTTCTTTGTTTTGCTCCTTTTAATCACATAGAACAAGGATGACCAATCAGTGGTATTTTGGATGCTGTGACTACTTTGTTGGACTCCCAGCTCCTTGTTCTGCTGTTTTCATGCCTTTCTTTCTCATACTAATTAACTCCTGTGGTGGCCACTTCTACCTACATTTCACCATCGGCTTTCCACCCAGCTCGTCATAAAATTTAAAATTTAAAATTTGCCTGTACTGCTAGCAGCTTCCAAACCCTCTCTAAAACAAACTGGGGTGAATACATTGTGAGACGGGTCAGTGTTGCTTTTTGAACAGATGGGTAGCTATGTAATGGAATCTCCCATCGCCCAGTTCTGCAGCACTGCCTCTCCCAGCTGCTGCAATTGCCTGGTGTTCCTACCTGCACCCTCTGATCAGCCTACACAGTGGAACCAACTCTTTTCTTTTCTTCTTTATTTCATTCAACAGATCTACGTCTTACTTTTGTCTGACTTCTAGAAGCAGCATATACATTCTTGGTAAACTGTTCAAGGTGTCCTGTGACTGCCTTGAAAAAGAACCTGGAGCCTATTTTGCTGTCACTTGTCCCCCCAGATTTCAGATGCCAGTCAATGCTTAGGTTTAACTTCAACTTATGCTGTCCTGTTTGTGTCCCGTGCCCCTGCACATAAACATATCAGATACTCAGCAGATGCTGCATTGTCATCTTTTTTGCAATTTACCATCCCATGTCATTAATTTGATTCCCTCCCATTTTTTGCCATCACCTGTAAGCTTCTCTCACTAGCTCCTTTTAATCTGGCATTAAATTACTTCATCACTAGAGGATAATGTGCACAAGCACACTTGCGATCATACCCATTAAATTAAAAATGTCAGTATTGTTTCTGGTTAGTGGTATGTAGCCACATCTAAATAAGATAATCCATCTGTGAGCAGATCACAGCTGTATGCTATAGTACAAGCTCTGCAGATGTGAGATGTTGTCTGCAAAATATCATTTCAGAAATAGGGATTCTTTTTCTTTGTGACGGGTTTCAATCATATTCAGGAGGGAAACGTGGAACATGTTGCCTTAAAAGCAGTTACCCTACTACAAAATACCTACCTAAAACTGTAGAGTCTGGTGATCTGAATCATAGATAACAAGGTGATAAGTGTATTGTAGTTTATTACCTAATTTTTTTTTTTTTTTTACTGAGTTCTAGCACTAGGGTATTTCAGCAAAAAAGAACCCCTCACTACCTCATAGGAAAATCTATTAATTTTTTCCTTTTTTTAATATAAAGCAACATTGGCAGAAACCTTGTTTTTGTAACTCATGAGATTTTTTACCAGCGGATATACCCAATTTTTGATTATAATGTGGTGTAACAAACATTCTGCAAATCAAAGCAAACAACCTCTGGGAGTTCTCAGGCTTGTTATTATCTTAGCTCTAGCAAATACAAACTCCAGGCTGCACATTTGGTCAGCTATAAAATGACTACAGATGTGGACCATATTTCATCAGAGCTCTGTTTATTAGGTTGTCATATTTCTACAGGGAAACCCCCGGAGAGGAGGTTTCAGAGTTTTTCTCTATTGACATGCAGGTTTGTGGATTCCTTTACCAGGGGAAGTGAAGTTTCTCACAGCAGGAACGCAGCACCCAGCATCTGCAGCACGGACCCCGCTCAGGTCAGGGCCAGCTAGCCAGTGTTTGCACTTCACGGTTTCATCTCCACTAGGTTGTCAGCCCATCATCTGCTCAGGGGATCCCTGTTAGGGCTGCACGCACTCCAGAGTAGACAGCCCCAGCATATTTGGGGCCCTCCGGCACTGGCTGCAGTCAGCATAAGACAATTTTGCCCCAAGGCCACCACCCTGTGTCCTCTTGCCACTGTTGGTGAGGCTGTGTCAGGAACCTGAAGCAATTTTAAAAAGACTTACTTAATTTTTTTTTTTTAAAATTCCTATTTCTTTCTACTTCAAAACTAGAACATGCATAGCTACTTCCTTTAAAAAGCTCAAAATTAATTTTGTTTCTTGCATCATGCTATCCAGTTTAATGACTGATATCAATCCATTTCAATTCTTACTCCTTTGCTTAAATTACTTTGTATCCCTGGTAATATGAATACTCATCTGCTAATCAATACACCGGAGATATTCCTATTGATTTTTTCTGTCTTTTTCAAAGAATCTGTTCTAGTAAATTACCAATTGCTGCTATCTAGATAGTTTCACTGGATGCATTTATCTGCAGTAAAACAATTTCTTAACAAAGGAAAAAAAACAACAGTTGTATTTTGTTGGATCTGAAAGGTACACAGACTTGCGACCTGCTCCTGGGGGAACTGCTCCCATCCCACTGGAACTAGTGTGGCACAGCACACACAGTCACTGGAGACTTCCTTGCAAATGCCCTACCACTCTGCTTCCACCGCTGTGTGGATAATGACTTCGCTAGTTTTGCCATCATACTTAGCAGGCCATAATGGACCGTGTGCGATAGTCTAAAATATGTATAGTAGAGGGGAAATTAGCTCTTAATTGGAGAAATTAGTTTTGGACTGTGAAAGCAATTTGTCCAGAAGGACTAGCACCTTGCAAGGAGAGGAGATTAGACTTGAACGACTTGCTCTTGGGTCACCTCTCGACTCAGGCACTAATTCAAAAGCCTTCATGCACTACAGTGCTGCCCAGTGTATCTGACTGCAGAGCAAAGCTTGAGCGTTAGTGACAGCCTGGTATTGGGGGAGTAGATCAGGAAAACAAAGAAGAGGAAGAGAAACTATTTAGGAATAACTAGACTGTTCTTGTGTCTCCCTTGTGTCTTTTCCTGTCTATTTATAAGGTAAAAATACTTAATATAAAATCCTACATAACAAATGAAAGATTTGCACTGACAGAACTAGTCTGAGAGTGGATTTCCTCTGTTTTTTCACAGTGGCTCTGTTTCATTTGCCATGCCAGACTCCTGTTTCAGTCAAAGTGAGAGATGGAAGAAATGTTAGCTCGCCCGCTCACCTGCTTACCTTGTGCACATACAATGGCAGAGAGGCATTTCCTACTGCTGCGTTGTATTGCTGCCATCCAGAATTCAGAAAAGCTGAGCAAGCTACTACAGCTCTCTCAGTAAGATTATTTGGGGTGGGAGGGAAGTAAATGTGTTCTTATTTCTATTCCTGTTGCTGAAATCTTTTCATTCAGCTGTTTCATCTTTTCAGGCTCTCCTTGGCAGCCGTGAGGTCTTGGAATTTTCCAGATTTGGAGATTCCTGCATCCAGTTCATAAGACTATAAGAAAAACATTTAATAATTCAAGGGCTTGTAGAAGTTAGAGTGTATTCAGGTGCTTCAGCCTGTTGAAAAAAGCAAACAGATGATGTTACATATAATGCACTAAACAAAGCCAAAATGTACATCTGAGTTTTGGGAATTTTGTTTCACTGGTATCTTTTTGTATTATTAATCAGATTAAGCTCATGAACTGTGTAGATGCATCACACAGCATTAGCAAGAGGCTTGCAATAATCCTTTTCCTACGTTTTTAATTCACGTGTTTGTTTTCATAGACATATCTATTCCACTTCTCGCTGCAGTATTTTCTGTTGGTCAGCAATTTTATTTCCATACAGAAACTGGATGATATGCAAAAGACCACAATTTAAGAATGCAATGTAGCATCGTTATGAAGTTTTTTCTTCACCATTGAAAATATTTTCAGATCTGGTGAAACATTAGGCTTGCTTAATGCCACCATCAGGTGGGGAAGTCAGTCCTTCCTGAGAAACACAGGCAGGTAAGTCTGTGGTGGGTCCATCTCTGATGAACCACGCGGGAACTTGGCCACTTGTACGTCAGAAGATGGCAAAGCTGAGGTTGGTACAGTGAAGGTTTTTACCTGACCTAGGAAGGTTACCTGGAAAATTATCTGTGTAACTTTTATTTCCCCAATAGGAAATCGCTCCCTCTAAAAGTTATCACAAAGTTCCATAAAGCCTGCAGGTCCCTTTAAACTTTTCAAAACTGCCTTTTTTCTTGAAAAATGAGAAGTCTGGGAAGTTTCATAAGCCCCCAAAGACTTGCCAGCCAGAAAACTCTTGGCAGCTTTCCTACTTTTTCATTGATCCTAAAGCAAATACTTGTAGAGCCTATGAGGATCCCTACTGAACAATGATCGTGCTACTTTTGTTCATTGCCAATTAAGCTCAGTAGTAAAATTATTTGGATCGCAGAAGGAATAAGACCATATTGATTGCAATGTGCTGATGCTGGCTAAAATAAAAGTTTCACTAGGCATATATCACCATCACCTTCATAAATAAAGGGATGCTAATGCTGGATGTAACGCCAATAGCAAGGCATACTAGCAGATCAGTGGAGCTGAAAATATCATAATATTTGTGTAATGAATGCAGAAAAGATGGCAATTGCTCTTTATATTTCTATTAAAATGATATAGATGCCATCGATTGATAGCATTTTAGTGGCTATTTTGCCCTTTAATATTCCCATGATGCAAGTTAGATTTATCCTCCTAAATGAAAGCGAGAATGGGAAGCCTAAGATGAACATTCACAGTGGTTTGTGCAACATGTATGAAAATCACATATGCATGGGACATTGAGATCTTCTGGAATGTAAATATTTCCTTAATGGTCTTCTTGCTTGCAAATCACAGGGAGATATTTTTTAGAGTTAAATAATAGCCAAATTTCATCTTATCTTTTTCTGCCTGGTTATTGTTGTATAGATACTACACAGCACAAGAGGACTATACGGAGAAGACAGACACTCTGACACATTAAAATACACATGTATTTTTTACTTGTAAGATCCACTGCTCAGTCAACCTTTTTGGATTGAAGACATTTTAAAAATCCTCATTCAAGAAATACATGATAACATTCTCATGAAACCCTTCCTGATCCACTGAAAAGACTTCTAGTTCTGGTGAAACAGTAAGGACAGCTAATGTTGCTCTTAGTAATGATCATTTTATGTTTTACATCAAATATATTAGGTTAAGAATAATGACAGAGGCTTTGTAGCAGATACACTTTGGGGAAGTTACCATAATATTAAAAATTGAAGTGCTTATCATATGTAAGTGCTGATTAAGATACGTTTATTTAATCTGGAACGTTTCTAGTGAAAAAATGTAGACTGGATAATGCAAAACTGTAACATGAATTTTACTGAACTGCCTTCTGGGTTTTGGGGGTCATTTTTTTTGGATGTATACATTTTGCAGAAGTTGAAAGTTGCTGAAAGTTGTTTCAAATTGAAACAACAAAACTGAACAGCAAAATGTTCCCATTTAAGCTGAAACAATTTTTTTTTTTTGTAAAAAACAATGCAAATACAATTTAGTTGCATTCCAGACAAAATTCCCTCTCTGGTTTCCCTCTCCTGCCTTTATTCAGAACTACCAATGAACCAAAAACACGCAGTATTCAGATGTTTCAGGGTTCTTGGATGGTAAAGAAATAACAGTTATTAAAGGGCTTTTTAAAGGATCAGAGAAAAGCACAATGGGAACCTAAGCATGGAAATCAAAGCCAAAGAAAATCAAATAGAAGTACAACACAAATGTTTAATAGTGAGGTTGATTTCTGCTGGAACCAGCTACAGAGAAAAGTGGTAGATTCAAGACTGTAAACCTTCCAGGCACACGCTTTAGCCAAATGTCAGCCATTGGGCTCCATACAGAAGTAGCTGGAAGAAATTTTATGGCCTGTGATATACAAGAGATCTGACTGTGTGACCTAATATTCCCCTTCTGTCCTTAAGATCAATTAAAAATAAGCCTTAGTGTCCCCCAACAGAGAAAATGAATCTCAAACATTAGGATAAAACCTCATATTTTTGGTATGATTTTTGATGGATGATTTTTGTGAAGTTGAAGAGAAGCTCTAGAGAAAGCAGTGCTCATTCAAAGTGTATAAATAACTCTCTCGCTGAGACTGAAACAATGACTCTGTGTATACTATTGGCAGTTCAAACCCAATGCAATCTTTCTGAAAGAATGAACTATTCCTGCAATGGTTGCCAGCTGGAGAGATTTATTGTCGTATGTTAAGTGTTTGCCTTGTGCTTAATTCAAAATATATCTTTGGTTCATCTTCTTTACTAAGAGCACTTTTGTTTACAGTAACTGTTAACTTTCTATAATAGCAGGGACTGTAGACAATACTACATTGTTTTACATAGCTTGATGTTATCAGGCAGAACCAGACGTTATTGGCAAAGCAATAACCACTAGCATGGCAGTTCACTTTAAAAAAAAAAGAGAAAAAGGAGGGAGATAAATGTGTGGTTAAGAAACACAAGAATAATTGGTATTTTTCACTGAAACAAAAGTATCTGCTTTGTCCTTTGTTCATTTGGCAGATTTTATACCCAGGATAATATCATTCCTATTACAGTAAGGACTGAGTGCCTCACGTGACCTGGGGGTCTTTTTTTGCTTAACACTAGACAAACAGAGGAGCTGAGTGGTACCAAGGAAGGGGGAGGGAAAGAGAAGTGCAAATTTTTTGCCAATTGTGGTGGGACCAGCTGCGTGACTTGACGTGCAGTAAAGGCTAGGTCCCATGTTTTGTGGTCCGGCACCCTATCCCATAAGCAGTGTCTTCTTCACAAAGCTGTCCACAGTGCATGCTATTTTGAATTTTTGCCTTTTTTGTGAGTCCCCAGGGGTGGAACTACACAGTGGCAGGGCTGGCAGTTTGGGCAGCTGTCGCTTCTGCGAAAGAACTGAGCAGCTTCAGTCAGGGATGCAGCACATTTGCTCCCTCTGTGGATCAAGCATGTGGGGGCATGCAGGGAATGCAGTTGGCATCATCCTAGATCACAAAAATGACCAACCTAGGATGCAGCAGTTTTTTATGTATTTCCTTTCTGCTTTCCCCTTCATACAAGTTAAAACTATATTCCACCAGATTTGCTCAGGTCTGCAGTTTTGAATCAGCCAGTCCCCAGTCCAAAATTGCTCTCTGACCAGGGAGGTCTTTTTTTATTACCATTAAATGTTCTTTCCCATGCATGGTCTGGCTTTCTCATGAGTTCAGTTATGCCAAAATGGACAACTTTATGTCAATTGTAAAATGGAGCCAAGCAAGTGCTTTCACATAGTTCGGCTTCCCGTGGAATCTGTTACTGAATCTGGCCCCATCTTTTCATTAGGACACTTGCTTGTGTGGCAATCCATTTTCCAGGTGTGCCAGTGCTGGAAGACAGTGACAAAACATCTCACTTTACGTGGGGATCCAATTTACTACTGGGAGGATAAGATCAAGAGGCAAATGCAATGGGGGAAATTTTGCAAGTTATTTCAGTAAGCTGCAGAGGAAGACACTCTTTTAATCCATATCCAAAATCACTTCTAAAAGAGTGAAAATGCCTCCCATGAAATGGCAGGACACTGGTAAACAGCAAAAGACAATGCCTTTACATTGGTCAATCCCTTCTGCCAGTATCCTTCAGACATAAGTTCTTATCAATTTCCTCCCAGTCAAATGGCTTTGAAACCAGCCTCAATGAATTTGTTGACCATCAGAGGTCCCTTCCAGCCTCACTTCAACATCTGCCTCCAAGAAAGAGAGTTAATTCTTCTGTGCTTTGGCTTCATCTTGATCTATATGTTGCATGGCCTGTTTATGTGATGGTTAGGCATTTTTTGTTAAGACAGCTGGTCACATTTTTCTGAAATGGATGTCCTTCCTTGAGGCCATCTCAAATATTGCTTACCAATATTAGATATTCTGTATAAGGCCTTTAACACATTCTTTATTCCTATTTACCAGTGAGCTGGGCTCACAGTCCAGTGGCTATTTGCTGGAACCCACAGCAACATGAGCTATTTGTCCTCTAACACCACTATCTTTGTCCTTACTGAATATCAAAAACATTTGCCAAAAACTTGCTATTAGTTTTACTGCCTCCTCTTGAACTGCAGGATATAAGTCTTTTCCTAGCTTTAACTGTTTCTGCTTAATCTACTGTGTGATGCAATTGTAAAAGTCCTTTTAAACATTTAATTTGCTGTTCCTATGGGTCCTGATCCAGGTCTCAGAGATGTTACCATTCTTCTAATACTCTCTTCACCTCAGCATTCATAAATGAAAAAAAAGTTATGTTCCAGAGGTTTGTATCCATTTCCTTCTGAGATAAAGAAATGAAATTCTTCACAAGGCGGTGTTATTGGACAGTGCTGGCTATGCAAGAATGACCTCAGCTGTTAGCAGCTGCTTACCACTCCTGTCCCCATGCAGCACCTGCACAGTGTGACTTTGGTGTTTATTTTTCCCCATTTGTTCAGATTTTTTCTAACAGCAGATAAAAAAAGTCTTTCCTTCTTTTCCTCCCCCTCCCTCTCTCCCTCCCTCCCTCCCTCCCTCCCTCCCTTCCTTCCTTCCTTCCTTCCTTCCTTCCTTCCTTCCTTCCTTCCTTCCTTCCTTCCTTCCTTCCTTCCTTCCTTCCCTCCCTCCCTCCCTCCCTCCCTCCCTCCCTCCCTCCTTCCCTCCTTCCCTCCTTCCCTCCTTCCTTTCTTCCCTCCTTCCTCTTTCCCCCCTTCCTCCCTCCCTCCTATCATGGCATGTGTGTCACTCTTTATCTGTTCTCCAGCATTTCTTTAATTTTTTTTTCCCAAATATTTGCCCATTTAATCATGGCCTTATACCCTGGCACTTTAAATTCTTGATGCACCTAGAATTGCCTACCTAGTAAATTAGTAAATTATAAATTATTAAATTAGTAAATTATAAATCTAATAAATTAGCACTGCCATTCCAACTCAATTTACCAATACATATGCAATTTTGACTCCCTCCCATGGAAATGAAGGGAGTGGAAATGGAGTGTTCCCCTACCCCAAAGCCTCCCAGATTTGGGATTGCCAGCCTGGGGATAGGGTGTCCATTTTACTTGCTAACTGGGGAGAACGTGAGTGATGGAAGAGGCTGAAACAGACAGTCAGTAGCACTGTGTCCCCTCCCCACTCGAGCACACATCCAGCCAAGCTGGTGGTTTATACGGCTTGTAATGGACTAACAGACCATAAACTTCCCTTTCTGTTGAATGAGGAGCTGATGGCTATCTGTCTCCGTGTCTTCCCACCGTCTTTCGCTTTAGACCAAAATAAAGTCCTTCCACACATTGGTATGAATGATACTGTGGTTTTCTCATAAGCATAGTTGTTTGCTGAATTCCATTGAATGGCCTTTTGCACAGGGTCTGCAAAATGACTGCAACTTAAAGATCTTTAGCAAGACACTCATCTTTATTTTTCAGCCCTAAGATGAGAAAATTGATAATAATTTGTGATAGTTAACCAAGGTTATTTGGCTGAACTATTCAATCCTTTATAGATCGCTTAATGGTGATGAGGGTGCAATATTTTAAATACAGTATCAAATTAATGCCTCTGAGTTCTCACCTTGAACACCATTCATTTCTCAGTGCACACTGCAAGATGATTTACAATGAGTTCTGGACAATAAAAAATGCATATACCAGTATCAAATTATTCTATATCTTAGTCAGTCTTTCAGTTTGGGGGTTTATGAGGCGAGATTATTTCTCTAGATGTATGCATAACCATATATTAAAGCCACCTGGAACACATGTGTTTGTGATGAATGGCAGATGCACAGGTTTTCACTTGGCCTCTTTCTCTGTTCTCTATAATCTATCTGCGACCTTTTTCATATAAAGATCAGAGGATCTCTCAGGTGTTCCTTATGCTTTTTAGATGGTGGGAAAGTGAAAAAGAAGTTTTTGGACAGAAATTATCATGGCTTTCACTTGACAGTTTTGTTGCTTGCAATATTCAGTTTGGTTCATATTTTAACTCAGCCAAAAAAAAAAAAAAAAAAAAAGAGAAAGTGAGGAGAACTGCTATTAAACTAGTCAGGCTGTTTTAATAATATGCGAAGCACAATATAGCCTAGTTTTCACTTGCTGTCCTTGGGTTTATTTTTAAAGCTGTGTTTTGAAATACCCTTCTTAAAATAATGAGATTTTGCTCAGCTTCTGTTAACAACTAAATATACTATATTGCTTTCTTTTATTTGGTCATTCACTGGTGTATTTTGTGCTTTTGTGTACAGTGTGATGGTGATTCTTTAAGCAACCTAACCACTCATCCATGACAGACTCATTTTATCTCAGCTTCCAGTCCTGCAATCACAGAATACCACCCCTGTTAAAACCACATCTTGATTAATTTTTGCAGCTCCAATCACTTGATTTCTAGGTGGCACAGATAATGTGAGAGTGTAATAGCTCAGTACAAAAATTAGAGGGCACTCCATGACATGATCAACACTGGGTTGAAACAAAGAGATGCATTATGTCGTAAAATGCATAGTTTAAATAATGGGAAACTTTGCTACAACATAAGATAGCCAAATATCTATCTAAGGAGGGCCACAAAGATGATCAGAGGGATGGAACACCTCTCCTGTGAGGAAAGGCTGAAAGAGCTGGGGTTGTTCAGCCTGGAGAAGAGAAGGCTGCAGGGATACCTTATTGCGGCCTTTCAATACTTAATGGGGGCCTACAAGAAAGATGGGGACAGACTTTTGAGCAAGGCCTGCTGTGACAGGACAAGGGGTCATGGTTTTAAACTAAAGGAGGGTAGATTTAGACTAAACACAAGGAAAAAATTTTTCACGATGAGGGTGGTGAAACACTGGAACGGGTTGCCCAGAGAGGTGGTAGATGCCCCATCCTTGGAAACATTCAAGGCCAGGCTGGACAGGGCTCTGAGCAACCAGATCTAGTTGTAGATGTCCCTGCCAATTGCAGGGGGGTTGGACTAGATGACCTTTAAAGGTCCCTTCCATCCCAAAGCATTCTATGATTCCATGACTCTATGAAATACTGGAAGACAAGTCTGTCAATTACTATTAAAAATAATATGGATGCAGCACAGGAATTCACTAAATAGCTGAAAGTCAGCTGAATGCCTTTTCCATTTATACTTCTTTTTAACAGGTATTCTAACTTTCATGCTTATACCTAGGGCTGTAATATTGACACATGACCTTCAATCAAGAATGGCTTTGTCTAATCAGTCCTCTGATTTAGGGTTTCTTGCACAGTTAGGATTTGCTATGCTGAACTGCTGGTAACATTCTTGACCATAGGAGGAACTTCGGAGAGATTTCTAATGGTATCTTAAAAAACTCTTGTCTTATATTCACATTGACTTTAGTGAATAGAATAACACCTCACCTTATTCTGTCCTATTTTGTATTGTGGGATAGCTATAGGCAATGCCCTTTCAGGGGCTAGGTGGAAGGCATCTGCTGGCTGGGACTACAATTTAATAGGTGTTACGCATCAGAATTTGATCTTGAAGGCTGATTTTCCTAGAGAGGCACAAGAAGAAGTGACTGCAGTGCTAAATGCCTCTGTTTGCACTCATTTACACAGGACTGAGTGTGCTTCTTTTTACGCCAGATAATTTCCTTTGTAAAAACTTGCCTAAAAAAGAAATGGCTAGCTCACCTGAGAAATGGAGGCCTGTGCTGTCCAAATAAACAGACATTTAAGTGGTGCACATGGGGAAGGAAGAATCCCAGCATCACCTACCCAGAAATAGGCTCCGACCTGACTGTTTTCATGCATAAACAAGATTTTGGGTTACAAATAAATAATTCTGTTAAAAACACCAGCAACTGAAGCAAACAAAACCAAAAAGAATGCTGGGAACAGGAGGAATAGAGTGGAATTAGAAAACATCAGTATGTTACTGTATAACTCCATGGTGCACTCATGTTTTGGACATTGTGTGGTCCCCTCCACTCACCCCTTCTTTCAAGAAAGAAAATAACAGAAAAGAGAAGAGGCATAGAGGTGGGAAAGGATGTTCAAAAGTTTCTGGATACGGTGTGATCCCTCTCTTCGACCTGGAGAAAAGATAACAAAAACAGCATATAAAGACCTATGAAAACTGCTGAAAAAAACAAGGATAATGCCTCACAGTCTCTTCCTGTGTTACGACTGGTGGTCACCTTACAAAGCTGCCAGGAGTCAAGTTCAAAACAGTCAAGATGAGTATTTTTCATGCAATAAGCAGTTAAACTCTGAAATTCCTTAGTGTGATGTGGACTCAAAAAGTCTGCATGAGTTCAAAATGGGATTAGGAAAATTCATGGAAGAAAAGTCCTCTGAGGATTATTAAATACAAAGACCCCCATCTCCAGAAGTGCCTGAGCTATAGATCACTAAATGCTGAGGGAATTTTCCAGGCATGTAGCACTACATGAGCTCTTTGCATTCACACATCTCCCTGTGTAACTGGTTTGGTCTTGCTCAGAACAACCATTTTTATGTGCAGAAAAATTCCCCTGAAAAGCATATCAGATTTGTTATAGAAGGCCAAATGTCCAAAACCCTGCCAATGGTTGCAACAGTGGCAACAAAGCTTTAGCAGAAGATAAAAAAAAAAATGTTATCATAAACTTCCTCTGGCTGGGGATGAGGAAAACTCCTTCACAGAAGAGTGTTCATGGTGTTTGATAAACCCACAGAAAAACAGCCTTTGTTCACTGCTATTCCTGCACACATAAGGGCCATTTGCAGACTGAGATTCAGCTGCATCCTGCAGCTTGGACGTTTCCAAAGGAGAGCATGCCAGCAGATGTGAGACGTTCCTGGGAATGCTATCACACATGCTTCTCCCCTTTCCACCCCCTTTCTCTCAAAATCTGCTCCCAGCTGCTGCTGAGTCCCGTCGGCTAGCTCTGGCAGACTTTTGGCTTGTCCTAGCAGTGCTGGCGTGGGGGAAATTACTTCCGAAAGCACGGCCATTTTAATGAAAGGATGATTATTACACCTGATGTGATAGGACGTCTGAAACACTAGCCAGACTTCAACCCATGGTGCTTTCTTTCTGCTGGGCTTGAAGCATTTCACAGCTTATGCCAATCCTCCTTGCCTCCTGCTTTGTCAGCCGCAAAGGAGCACAAGCCATCATGGCAGGAGACTCTCGGGTGCAGAGTACTGATCATCCTCTTGCCTTCCACTCTGCAAGCTTTTGAGGGTCATTGCATTCAATCAAGGTTGCTATTATGATAAAATAAGACATCTCATTCGTGTATCAAATGAAGAATAAATTGCTTATAATAAAACATACGAAAAATCTCCCACCAAAACTGTTTATATCCCCCAATTCATACCTTAGCCACAGAGTGATTCCCATCTTCTTTAAATTTAAGTCTAATCTAGGCAGCTTTTTAAGTATTTCTATTTAAGGTTTTCAATCTTTTGGCTGAATTTTTCCCTTAAAGATTTGTTCTTTATTGTACTCTGGAGTTGTGCCATCGTCTTGGTTGATAATTACCTTCTAAGCGTATTTCAAGCCAGTTGTCTTCTGACTGGTGAAACAAATCCCTTGAGGGAGCCCAACATGTATCCTCAGCTGAGGGATGAGACATCCCAAGAAACGTCCATCTGTGTTCTCTCTTTCTCCTCCCTCGACTCTGTCTCCTCACCTTTTCTCCTCTCCTCTCATGCAGTAGTTGCATCCTATCTGGGAGCCTTATAGGGAGCAAAATATTTATTCTAGCAAGCATGATGGGGCTGGGAATTGAGGAGGATTGAAGGCTGTGCCTTGAGCTGGACCATGCTGGGTGTGGAAGGCAGTTGCTAGCTGCCTACAAGCTCAAACCTTTTTCACACCCAGCAAAATAGTGAGCGACGTTGAGTTTGGGCAGGACGAAAATGTTACTGCATTTTCCTTCCAGAGGGAGCCAAAGCAAGCCAGGAACCAAACTATGAGGAGCTGCTATGGGGTGAAGGAGGAAGAGACTCTTCCCTTGAATATTTTGAGGAAGGCTGATGGTGGCTGCAGAGGGAGTTCAGGGCTGGTGTAGCAGCCGGTGAGAGGCTAAGCTGGGATGTAGGAACTGGCAGAGTTAGTCTGGATGGACTCGAAGTTGGCTTTGCTGGAGCTTGAGTTGCAAAGGATTTCTTTAAGGGAGCTGGAATAGATCATGGCAGGCAGGGTCTGGAGCAGAGCAGGGTGTGAGGTACAGGTGAATTTGATGAAAGGGGAGCACTCAAGCAGAGCAAACTCTCCAGAAAGAAGGGGGCTCAGAGGAAAAAGCTTTGAGAATTGCTGCATTGTGTGTTTCGCCTGCTTATCCTCTCCCAAAAGGGAGCAGAGTATGCAGTGAATTCCTACATTTTATTGTACCTTTTGGACTAATGTGCAAATACAAATGATTGATACATTACTGCTGTATATATGTTAAAAGGCAAAATGAAGAAAAAACAGATGGAAAAGCAAGATGTTTTTTGTTGGTCCTTCATTCCTCAGGAGAATTTATTTGACAAGCTTGAGATATGGGCCCAGAAAACTACCTTGGTGTTTATATTGGAGGGAGAAAAGACTGAGATTTGTGGGGCTGAGCATTATGCTGAGCAGTACACAAATGCATTAAAAAGGACTGACCCCAGCCTTGGGACCCTTTATTTCCAGTGTATATTTCACTGTCTTTCACTGTTAAGTGACTAGAAACAATTTGGGACCCTTTATTTTTGGATGCCTGCTTGACAATTTTTAAGTGGATCTTGTGTTTGTTTTTCTCGGAAGAGAGGCATGTCACTGAAATAAAAACTAACTTTCTCATTCCTGTGAGAGTGTAAGACAGAGACACAATCTTCAACAAGTTCAACAAGGGACGGGGTAACATAAACACATAGTGAGGGACTAGACAACGGTGCATCCTCTAACATCCATACTGCCATGACCATGGGTGCTAGGTGAGCACCAGGGGAATGAGCCACAGAAAGCAGCCAGGCTTGGTGCCCTCCCTGAATTTTCCTTCCACTGCTGCTGGCAGGGACCAGCTACAGCCAAACTGGTCTGACCCTGTAGGGATTTCTTATGATTTTAAACCGTTAAGCTGTACCAAGTCAAAGATTTGAAAACTGAAGAGCATTGACCTTGGTCAATGCAAAGCTGAGGTTGAAGGCTGAAGGTGCACACATGAGCTGTCCATCTACCTCTGTAAGTTAACTAGAACAAAGCTACCATGTGTCCTCTTTTGTCCCCTTGCCTCCTCTCCTCATGGTTTAAGAGGAGGAGAGTGTGGTCTCTGGAATCAGAAGCTGGAGTTGTGAGTGGTCAACATGCCTTTGATTTTTGCTTCTCTCCTTTAATAACGCTCCTTGAGAGTAGACCACCATCTGAATCCAACCCATCTTTTTTATGTCTCATAAATATTATTAGGTAGTTTTATGGAATATTTTTAAATTCAGGCAAGTCTGTTTCTCTAGTGAAAACAAAGTGTACAGAAGAAGCGACATTTTCAATCCTGAATTTTTTTAAAACTTTTGTTATTTACAAAACTCATCAAAGCTGTTACACATGGGAGAACTGACAAGGTTAAGATCCACGTGCAAACATAAGAGTTGGCAAATAACATGTTAGTATGCTTTGCAATTGGAAAAAAATCAGCTAATGATTCCAGTTCCTTACATTTTATAAATCCTTTTTAAAATAAATTAATTTGCCTCTCCTACAGACACAAGGCCTTGCAGAGCTGCTCCACTCAGATATCTACATCTTCTGCTGCTTATTCAGTCGGATGAAGTCTTTGCTAATGCTTTTATCAGTTTGTCTGTTTTCTTGCCCCTTTGTTTATGTTCTCTTCTTCTTGGCCACTTTTCATAAACACCCACCCAACAATGTGCAGTCACAGCCAAACTATCAATGCCAGTCAGTGTTCAAACACATGAGTGTCAAGGAGGGGAAATGGGATCTGGTCCTAATCCAGGCAGCCAGAAGCACACTTCTAATACATTGATGTTCTGTGGTGATGCATGATTGTGCATGAAGTTGTAAGTGGAACAAAAAGGGGCTTTGCAGTAAGATCAAATGGTAGAAGATGATTATGCCAGCACTTCCTGGAATAAACATCCTTGGAAAACTTCTTAAATACATCTCCTTCTTTGGATATCTTAGCTCACATTTTGCCAATATTACATATTTATTTTTCTAATTCAAGATTGACACCACAACATAGATAAAAGTCATCCCTAATGACTTCTGTCAAACCTATATCAATACTTACCATAATCCTACAATTATTAGTCCCTCAATGGTTCATTTTGGTACTAGCCAAAACCAGTATTGACAAATGCATCTCTTAAATTGATAAAAATACTGATGCAGTCCACAGGTCTCACTTTCTGCTACAATCTTTAGAAAATACCGAGTTACAGTAATGCCACTGATGTGAAACCAGTTATGACAAGAGGTAATTAAGGTTTGTAACCCTGCTGGAAAGAGATTGCACTGCAATGTAAAGCTGTGTAGGGATACCCAGTTGGACTGGGGACAGACTGAGAGCATGGGATGCCCCTGAAGAATAATTTCTGTAGAAAATCCAGGGTGTGTTAACCCTATCAGAGCACCACACTAATGTAACTGCAAGTATTTTAGGATCTAGTCTGGCATTATATTGAGTCATTTGAACACAACAAGATGCCTCATAGCTGTCCCAGATGAGAATGTGCTATGAAGCCATAGCCACAGAGATGAGAACAATACCTCCCAAAAGTCTGTCAGTTATGTTTTGCTGCTACAAAACTTTATTGATGTTTTTTACATATGTGAAAAGGGAAGAGCAAAGCAAAGCCATTTGAGTCAACATTATGCAAGAACAATGTGAGAACATATCAGCAATAACACTGCATATAAAAAAAAATCAGCATTTTAAGCAGATGTTGCTACTGTAGATATGAAACCACTAAGTAAAATTTCAATAAATTCTAACATTAAGCAAGACAAGCATGACACAGCCTTTTCATAGGAATGAGAATGTCTATCAAACGAGCCTTGAGGTACTAAATAGATATAGAGATGCAGACATACTTTATGTAACTCAGACACATTATCCCAAATGGGATTTTTTTCTAGTTGAATCTATGCTCAAGAGATGGTTTCTCTGTGACTGCTGTATTTCTAAATTCCCTTAGACAATAGCTATACACAAGTAATGTCTCGGTTTTCCATTTGCACAAGATAATTCCTTTGGCTATCACCAGTCTCACTGACACCAGCATTTGCTATTTGTTAGTTTGTCAGTCAGTCTGTTTCTAAAAGATGGACTTGATTACAGCTCCAGCTGGGAGCTTTATTGAAGCAAATTCTTCCAGAGACAGTTGTGGTGAAACAAGATATTAGGAAGTGCTCTGTGAATGCTGAGATTTTTTTTTCCTTTTCTTCATTTTTAAAGAGTTTGGGCACAGTATTAACAGTTATCAGAGAGCAAGGAAAGAAGTTTTGTCTCTGAAACTTGAGAGACTTAATACTTTTTTCAAAAGGTATGTATGTCAAGCACTAAGAGACCAACACATGTGTTGTGCTGGTGTGTCACAGGTCCAGAGATTAACAGAACAATCTCAAAATGTGATGCGATCCCTTGTAACATTCAAGACACAAGGAAAAAAACCCTGTAATATCGCAGCAGTTCATGTTGTTGGCATGAAGTGTTGTCACCTGGTGTTCACAGAAAGTCATGAGACAGCTTGCCAAGCTGCAAATAGAAGTGTATTAAACTCAGTTGTGTGGAGTTTCAATGCCCTATATTTTTTTAAATACTACTGAAGGCAATTTTTGTTCTCAGTGTTGGGTTAACACACAACTGAAACTCAGTGATGCTCAGCCAAAACCCACAAGTCTTGCCTAGTTTTGAATCAAAATTCTACAAAACCACAGTGTTTATCATGGTTCCTACATGAAGTCATAATTAACCCCAGGTTTGCTTAAAACTTTGTCCAAGTTAACTAAAAATTCTGTAAACTGTGGGGAACCTAGCTGAAGTATTGTGTAAGTATGAAAACATGAGCTGATATTTGAGTTTAGTCTGATTCTAGGTTTTGCTGAAAAAGTTTCAAATGACTGTAGCTGCAATCTGATTACTTTATCCCAGAGGGTAGATGTTAATAGAGATGAATTTAACTTCTGAACTACAGAAATCGTTTAAGGGTTCAGTGTTATTCAGGACTCCAGATTTATGACAAATATACTACAATACCCTCTCTTTAAAGAATTTCTATTTAGAAAATACTCTTTTTACTCAACTTGCTGACTTTACTAATTAGAAAATCAAAAGTTTGGGGGGTGTGGTGGGGTGTTGTTTTTTGGGGGGTAGGGTGGGTGTGGTATTGCAAGCAATGGATGTTCTTAAGTAGTTTCAAGTACATAAAGTTATTTCTGTTCTCTGATTTGCTGTCCAAAGCATTCTTCCAGGGTATTAGTAGGGAATGTTCACTCTTATATATTTGGAGCCATTTAAAAGGAAAAGAGAGAGACAAGGAGACAATAAGGCAGAAAGACAGAGAGACAGACAGAGAGAAAAAAAAAAAAAGCCTGTTAGGCCTCAGGAGGGCCCTTTGTTTGAAAATCATGAATAAATTTCTATGGCTGAAAATACTGTTGGAAAGTATGTTGCCTTGACAAAAAATCATTCTAGAGTGAAATCCTGACCTCACTGGGATCTCTGGAAGTTTAGTTTTTCTATACTGTACACAAGCTCCATTGGAAGCAGGTTTTCATCATGGATCTCAATGCAGGGGATGTTAATTATCAGATTATTTTTATTTTCTACCACAGATTTTGATCTAACTACAGTTCCTGGACTTTGCTGGGAAGTCCCATGTTGGTAAATGCTCAGCACTGAAGAAGATCACATGAAAGATCAGGACATTTCAAACATTATCGCATCCTAAACTCATATATTTGAACGTATAGCTTAATAAATGTAGAGACCAGAGTTAAAACTAGTAATTTCAAGTAATTAAATCCTATTTTTCCAGAAAATTCTGCTTGGGGGGAAAAAAACCCCCAAAACTCAACACTTTCCCAATTATAATGAATTGTTCCTGTTATAAAAAGCAATGAAAATGTTGCAAGGGCTAAGAACAGCGTCAAGCCTAAATCAACAGCATTGTTTAGCATTGCATTTTTCTAGATATTTATTGTCACTTAAATAAAGTATTTTATTTCAGTTTGAATTTGAAACTGATAATTTTAGCACCACATGTACTATATAGTCGCAACCCTATCACTTTAAAACATTAGTATTAAGTACAGATGGAGCATGTATATACATGGCTTTATTAATAACCATATAAATCTATGCCTTAATTAATTAAAAGTCAACTGCTATGTAAAGATTTTGCACTAGCTTAACCCTGGTTTAATAAAACAGATTCTCTAAATAGGAACCAGGCAACTGCCAGGAGTTTTGCTATTTGCATCATTAATTCTGACCCTTTATTTGCAAGACTCTCTCTCCCAAAAGTAATTTGTCTCAGTTATCATATCACACCAGAATTTCACACCCAATGCCAGGTTTCCGATGATTTCTCCCCATATGGCAACTTCCTCAGCTACATTATGTACAGTTACTGTGCAGCAGTCTCAGGGAAGTGCATCTCTTGCATAACCAGCTTCTCTAATAAGCTGATCGCCAATATATTTCTGGAAGCAGAGCAATGATTTTTGCTAGTGAGGTGAATATGTTTAAGCTTAAAGTAGAAAAACTATTTAGCAATTAGGAATTCCTGGGTTCTCAGGATTTGATTCTAAAGGCTAGCACTTTTCAGGTTTCTGTTTCAATTAGTGGAGGGAAGGGCACTGCACCTATAAGTTCAGAGACTTCAAACAGTTTGTGCATTCACAGATTTCTTTCTGTAGATACTCATTTCTTGATATGCGCCCATTCTTGCTAGTGTGTGTTAGATATTGAACTCTAGATCCATAAGAAGTCCTGCTGTCTGCAACTCCCATCTTTATTTGTTTGCAGAACTGGGGGGTTTGGTAGTTTAAAACCAGGAGGAACACTGAGAAAGCCTTCCTTTTTCCTACTGTCAGTCTCTCTGTTCTCACAGCCTATGGATTGGAAATCTCCACTTTAGGTATTAGACACAGAACACATTTGGCACTGCTCAGCAGCACTGTCCCTAAGGGGCTCTCTGAAAAAACTAGTCTAGGGAAATTAAATTACGCTTTTCTCTGTGACTACAGAACACAGTACATATAGCTTACCCTTCAGATGATGATGGATTTACACCAGAGGAGCAGGAAAGCAATAATCCTCAGCATTGAGACATGTGGAAAACCCTCCACAAGAGGAAGTAACCTAAAGCACTCATGTAAAATATGTTTGCAGTTCACAGGATCAAAGGGAAAGAAGATGATCAGATTGCACAAGAGGTAGTATCCACTGCAGCCCAAAATGGTTTAGCCTGTAGGGTTATCACACTGAGGAAGCCAACTCTTAACCATTTGTGCTACTGGATATTCAAACTGTGTTGACAGGTGCATTATAGAAGATTTTTAACGAGACTCTATCACACATCTCCACATTTTCATAAAGAATACAAAAGTCCCTTTCTTCATGATGCATGCACTTTCATAGAATCATAGCATGGTTTGGGTTGGAAGGAACCTTAAAGATCATCTAGTTCTGCCCCCTCTGCCATGGGCAGGAATACCTTCCACAAGATCAAGTTGCTCAAAGCCCCATCCAACCTGGCCTTGAACACTTCCAGGGATGGGGCATCCACAGCCTCTCTGGGAAACCTGTTGAGTGTCTCTCCACCTTCACAGTAAAAAATGTTTTCCTAATATCTAATCTAAATCTACCTTCTTTCAGTTTAAAACCATTATCCCTTGTCCTATCACTAGACTCCCTGATAAGGAGTCCCTCCCCATCTTTCTTTTAGGCCCCCTTTAAGTACTGGAAGGCTGCTGTAAGGTCTCCCTGGAGCTTTCTCTTCTCTTGGATGAACAACCCAACTCTTTCAGCCTGTCCTTATAGGCAAGGTGTTCCAGCCCCCTGATCATCTTCATAGCCCTCCTCTGGACCCACTTGAGAAGGTCCATGTCTTCCTTATGCTGGGGGCCCCAGAGCTGAACACAGTACTCCAGGTAGGGTCTCACAAGAGTGGAGTAAAGGGGGAGAATCACCTCCCTTGACTTGCTAGTCACGCTTCTTTTGATGCAGCCCAGGATACGGTTGGCTTTCTGGGCTGTGAGCACACATTGCCGGCTCATATTCAGTTTTCATCCACCAATACGCCCAAGTCCTTCTCTGCAGGGCTGCTTTCAATCCACTCATCACCCAGCCTGCATCCATGTTTGGGATTGCCCTGACCCAGGTGTGGGACCTTGCACTTGGCCTTCTTGAATTCCATGAGGTTTGCATGGGCCCACCTCTCTAGCTTGTCAAGGTCCCTATGGATGGCATCCCTTCCCTCTAGACTATGAAACATACCACTCAGCTTGGTGTCATCTGCAAACTTGCTGAGGGTGCACTCAATCCCACTGTCCATGTTGACCTCAACTCTGAGTGCGACCATCCAGCCAATTCTTTATCCACTGAGTGGTCCAAAATGAAGGATGCAGACATCAATATTCCTACCTCTCACATGCTAAGCGAGCACTCTACCATTTGAGTTAATTCCTCCTACTTTCAATGTTATATAGGCTGCAGTTATATAGGCTGTAGCGCCTATGTCTTTTCAAACCAAATAAGTCAAGCATGATGGTGAAACAAGTAATAATAAAAAGTTTAGTAAAAAGTCAAAGGGTGATTGACAGAAGGAAGGAAAGAAAAATTATAGACAAAGCAGGTAAAATAATGGCAGCTCCTTGAATCAGTGTCCTGGCTGGGGTTGGGTCTTAGCTTTGGACATCTTACAGAACAGATGTGGACCCTGGACAAACAGACTGAAAAGTCAAATAAGATGTTCTACCCCATCAGATGACTGAAGCTGGAGCTAAGATTCATGGACATTCTTTTGCATGTAAGAATAAAATTTGGCACCATACTTTCAATTGTGTTCACCCTCCTCACATAGATCATAGCTTCTGTAACTCATTAATAAGAGTCTTTAAAAATACCACAAAAATAAATATGTTCTTTTCACAGTTTTCTTTCTTGCTCAAATGCTTTTGCTGTTTTGAACACTTATATGAAGAGAAAGTACCTTTTTCTTGAGCAGCGTCTCTAAATTACTGGTTCCGGACCTTGTCTACAGGGAAATGCCCTTTGTAATTTGAATGGTAAGCAAGAGTAACATGAAAATGGAGAAGAGGTGTCTGCCTCACACAGAGAGTTTTCTCACCTGTAACTATTCCTTGGTTCCAGCTAATTGCTTTTTGTCTGTGCTTTTCTTCCAAGTCCTTACAGGTGCCTTATGTAAAACCTTCTAAAGTACTTGCTTCTAAAATGTTACCTCAAAGAAGCAATTCATAGACTCAAAGAATCACATGATAATTCAGGTTGGGAGGGACTCAGAGAGTCTCTAGTCCACCCTCCTGTTCCATCCAGGGTCAGCTGTAAGGGCAGGCCAGGTCTCTCAGGGCTTGGTTCAGCTGGGTTTCCAAGGATGGGGATGGCACAACCTTGCTGGGAACCTGTTCCAATGCAGGTTTCTCCTCACAGCAAAACAGTTTTTCTCTACATCCATTGCAAACTGCTTGTTTCAATTCATGCCCGCCAAACTCAGCAAAAGCACTTAACAACACAAAACTGAAAAGAACTGAGATCTTCAACCTTGGCAACCCTGTAGCAGCCATTTAGCCCAGAAGGATCCTTTTCCACATGTATCACGTCTCCTCTCCCGTGTTCCCTGAAATATCTCCTGAGACTGCCCAACAAAATGGAGTGAAAGATGAAAATTCATGGAAGGACCCTACATCACACAAACAGGATATATCAATTATCTTAGTATCATAGTTTCATGATCATGCAAGGGTTTAAAATGTATTCTGCAGCTCGTGTCTTTTCTGAGTAGTAGTGTCATATTCTTCATGTAAATCATATACTTCCTCAATATGTTGTTATCCTAAATCTCTCATTAGTCTATACATTTATGTGGTTGCATTTTTCCTTTTAATCTGCCCATTGACTAGATGCAAACTAAAAAGTAAATTTGCCAAGTAGCCAATACTAGAGAAATTTTGCTACAGGATGACCTGACCATTTAAAATCGATACCCTGTAAATAGCTTAAAACAATATCACAAGTTAGACATGCTCTAATGTATTCCCTTGGTTCAAAACATAATAGCACAAGTAAGTGTGAGCAGCCACATGCAACTATATGGTCACATATATGAGGGACAAAACCTGAAGTGACAGTAAGAGAGATTTGACATTCACTGAAGACAGATCATCTGGTGCTTGGAAGCAGTAAACAAGATTCCTTAACAAACCCACCAAAGTAGCAGCAACCAAACTGAGGAATGAGAGAAGCAGACTGCTAAAGCTATACTGCCAAAGCCATACAAATAAAAGCAGTCATGTGCAGCTGGAGCACTCCCTGAGTATCGCATCCTGGCTTTCGAATGGAAATGGCTGCCAAGTGCTTGCTGAATGATGCCATAGCCTTGCTTACAGCCTCCATTTATTTTGTGCTCCTATGGCTGCAGGTTTATAGATCCCCAGCCGTACAATTTAATGCTTTGTGCCCACGCACTTTATTAAGATGCTCCCAAGTACCTTGTTTCCAGGTTTCAGCTGCTTTAGACTAATATTCTCCCTCCCTGTTCCAGTCACTAGGCAGTCTTAAAGTTGCTGTGCCTGACCTCAGGGAGATCCTGAGGTAATTCATGGAAAAAGAGAGCTGGAGTAATGACACCTGTACCACTTCCCTCCCTATTTATGTTTGGTTTCCCCCGTCAAGATAAGTACAGTCTGTGAGAAATGAGAATATTCCTCTCCATACAGAAATGTAACTATCCCCTCATTACAGATAGAGATGATTTAAAGCCAGTGCAAGGTTCAGTTAACCCTTCAGAAGGAAATGTGTAACTCATCAGGGAGTGGTAATAGAAATAATGATGTACAGTGAAAGGGAAGAGAACTCTTTTCCTGACCTGCAAGTTTCATTTCATACCAGGAATTACTGAAATTCTGAAGAACATTTCACACATAGCTTAGTTTTCCAGAGTTTCAACTCCATTTCCAGACTGAAGTTGGAATAAATTTTGGGCAAAGTTGTGCAAGACTGCACAAAATGGACAGCTGAGTATGTGCAGATGTGCAGAACAATTTCTCTAGTTCTCAACGTGTAGTTTCCAAGGAGAATGGCTAAGGTCTACCTATTTTACATATTTTTGCACATTCAAAACGCATGTTTGAATACACAGTGGAAAATGTGGATGGGATTTGGTTATCTGAAGTGATGTTTACTGCCAGCTGATATGCTCCAAGGTATGCAGTCTCATCCTTAGCTGCCACTCCAGAAAGACATGGGTCTCCCAGAGTCCTGAGTGGTATCTGCCACTCCCACATGGATATCTTTATCTGGCTATCTCCAGAGAGTTAAAACCCCATAATTCCCACAAAAAATGCCCCACAGCCAATGGAGGTTCATGTGGTTATATGCATGCAGGGGGGTGATCTAGGCCTTCAGATTTCACTCGAGGGAAATTCCAGTTACATGAATGGGAATTTTGTTTGATGTCAGGGTCAGACCTTCAGTATATGGAGAACATGCACCCACTTCTGCCATGTCAACCTTCAGCATTTGGTTGTTGTTTAGAGATGGCTTCTGTGAACTGCTGCATGCTTGCAAATCCCAGGCTTCTAATGGAAGATGTGACTCTTCAGCACCTTTCCATGTCAGAAACTGACTTCATTTGTTTTTGCTCTAACAAGAAAATATTTTTTTTCCATAATTAATCACTAAACGATGACTACATTACACACACAAGTGAAGGGGACCCCTGGTTAGCCATTAATAGTGGATAAGTGCCAGCTGTCAGAGGTGTTTTAATATTCATAGGTGATTATTACTTTTGAAATTTAAATATTGTAAAAATACCCAGTAGGACATACAAAGCCTGATCTGCAGATGGTGAAACTCAGACTAGTTTCATTGTCGACTCTAGCCCCTAATTCTAATTTAATAGGGCAGCCACATAATTAAATTGTGGTTAATATAATTTATTTAGGATTAAGAGGCACGTGTATACTGAATATGAAATATATAAGCTTCTAATGACCAGCTGCTGCTTAACTTTATTGTTTTTCTTAGCATGAACTCAAACGAATGATATCCCAAGCTGACAGTATTTAGTACTGAAATTGTCACAGAGAAACACCAAAATGAACACTAGTTCTTTAATACAAGTAAAAAGCATCCCAGTTGCTATCAAATGTATTTTACAAACCAGGATTATTTATAAATATGTTATGATGGAAGGTATGTAAAAGATGGACTGAGACACATGATTTGAATAACTAATATGATGAAATATTGAATTATCATTGTAGTCCTTCTCTCTGTAGACCAATTATCTGAGTGTGTGTGTGCATTGAGCTGGAACTCCACTCTGCTAGAGCTGCCATCAACTTGGCCTGAATGTGAAACGACTGAAGTAGTCTCACCCTATAGATCTAATCTCATATAAGGGTACATGTACAGCCTTTCTCTCATGGGTTTTTTTTGTTTTTTTTTTAATTTGAGAAATACAAACACTTCTTACCAGTAGAGAAGATGCTCAACAGTGTGTGTCAGAGGTGGCATCACATCTCTGCCTTCTTCTTGACCAGTGTTGAATCATCACCAGTTCAGAAAAATATGTGCTGTGGCTGTTTGCTTGACATAGTACATCTTTGGTACTAGCACTTCGTTGGTACTAGTTTGGGGGTTTATACAGCAGAGGGAGGAAGTATATACCCCTAAACTTCTACTCCTGTGGAAAAAAATCTGTGGAACTCAAATGAATAATCTACTTTCTTTTCAATGAGTTTAAATGATAAAAAGCTTTTTTATATGCTTTGAAATGAATCATAGGAATCATGGCTCTTGTTATATGAAAATGTATTACAGATCCAGGTCCATCTTTCCTATTCTGCAGCTTATATTTGGTGGAATCTGCTGTGCATACTGCCAGATCATAGCGGTACACACACTTGAAAAAATGCCATTTGTCATCCCAGTTATTGGAACAGAGCCCAATAAATGAATGTCGGGAGACCACCAACTGAGTGTGACAAAAAGCACTGAGGCTAAAGATTTCTGGGTGACTCTGTTACACTTGGCTGGCCTTGTGGAAAAACACCCACGTTGCTGCTAATATCCAGCTATTTCATTTCTACAAACAGCATTTCTCTCTCTAAATATCTATTTATTATTCTAGAAGTGAAAGTCACTGGATTTGGGGATTAAATTATCACCTCTGCTTGCACCGTAAATAAGCAGGGACCTGCCTTTCTCACTTCTGAGCAAGTCATGAGGCAGAGCGCTGGAATGCACCCCCAGCCTCTAATCAACAGTGTTTGCACATCAAGGATTGCTGCCTTGGGGAACCTGCTGAGAACAACAGTAAAATCGCTTAGACATTTTTTCCTTTACCAAAGACTGCAAATAAATTTGCTATAAAACCTGCTCTTCTCTTTTCCTACATAAGAAGGATAATATTCGCAGAAGTTGACAGTTTATTTCAGGAAAACATGCTAAAATTACTGTTCCTGAACATGGTAAGTGGTAGCTGTCTATGCTGTTTTGTAACATGTAGTAGTCACCATACCAGGACAGAACAGATGATCCCTGACCCAAAAAATTTTCAGTCAAGTATAGGTCATGACACAATAAATAGATCAACAAATTGAGAAACAATGAAGGAATATTGGTCCATGCCAGCAGCCCTACCCATAGCAGAAGCACTGTTTTTTACAGGGTTTTTTTCCAGGACCAGCCGGCAAAGGAATGTTTTAAGATGGCTTTTAGAGGAAAATTCATTTCCTTTGCACATACTTATAAGGTTGCCTCTGTTGAGTGTAAGGGGCTGCCTAGCAGACAACATAGAAATGTTTGTTTCAAAATTGAACAAGCAGATGATGGAAGGGCCAGTGGTCAGGGCTGATCAGCAGCAAAAACAAACAGGTAGGATGACAGAATACTCCGGATATCTGCAAAAGAGGGAGACAGAGATGGCAGCAAGGTAAGGATTGATAGAGGAAAAGCCTTGCACCAGGAAAATGATCATCTGCTCCAGCTGGATGATGATAGGCATTTGCTTAAGAAAGTGTCATTGAACTGACGGAGATATGCTGGTAAATATTTGTGTTGGATAAGAGACAATATCTCAAATGATAGAGGATGTACATTTTTAATACATATCTTATAATAAATAGATCATATTTATTCTGAAATGCCAGAGAGCTTGCAGCTCAGCTGGGAAGTAAACTTGTAATTATGTGCAAGTTTAAATCTGGTTCTAAAAATACTTAGATTTTTAATCCCCAGCAAAATTAAATTGTAATATGTGTAACCAATAATAAATGAATGTCACAAAGTGATACCAGGAACCAGCTGGAAGTGGGAGCTAACAGACATTGCACTGACTGAGAGAAAAATGGGGAAGATCTACTCTGTGATGAGCCTGCAGGGAACAGACAGAGTTAATGTTTGATGTAGAGCAGAACTCACAAACAGGGTTAACAGAATTGCAGCTAATGAGAATTTGGTGCTACGATGATATTCAGCTAAGATTTTAAAGGAGAGGTCTTGGGCAGAGAAAGAGATTTGTAGGTCATCTGTATTGAGAGGATAATTGAATTTGTGCTCTGTTGATGAGATTAACCAGAGGTAAGATATAGAGATGAGCAGGAATGGAAGCAAGGACAGACACATTTGGGATCCCCACTGAGAGCTAAGGGAAGACAAGGACATGCTTCTGACGGATATGCTGAAGAGAGTAAGAGGACCAGGGGACACCAGTCACATGTGGTGAGAGGAAATGCAATTTCAAGAAAAGACTCGAGTTGCCTCTGACAAAAATGTCTGGCCTACCTAAGGATGGAGTCCTTTTCTCTAAAATTTTGATTAGAAGACATTGTTAAGAAGACCTTGTTAAGTGTGGCTGCAGATGAATGCAAGGGGAAGAAGCCAACTTGGAGAGTCAAGGATGGAACTGAAATGTGTGACCTGAGATTATTCATTGAGCTTAGAGATGAAAGGAAGAAAGAAGATACAACAATAGCTGGAGGAGCAAGGGGAAGTCAAGAGTGCTTTTAATACAGGAAAGACTTGTAAACCTTGCAGTAGGAGGGGGACGAGCAATAGGAAAGTGAAAATACCATGGCAAAAAAGAAAATGGAACAGAGCTTACTATGGCAGTGCAGGTATGAGGAGAAAAGAGCAGAAGAGAAATATGGGATGGGAGGGAGGAAAGAGTTGTGAGAGGGAATAGAAGTAAGATGAGGAAGATCATATTGTATTTTACTTTTTCTCTTGAAGGTGTTGGGATCCTTCATGAAAAGAAGAACAGTAGTTTCGAGAAACAAATCAAAGATGGCAAAAAGGGAAGGGGACTAAGATAAGTGTCACTCTAAATATGAAAGGAAGCAGGAAGATGGTGTTGATCTGGCAAACAGATTTATCCAAATGGAAGGAAAGGGAGATGAGGATGGAAAGAACTGGAGAGCTAGTGAAGCTGGAGGTAACTGCACAGGAGGAGAAAGGGGGAAAAAATAAAAAAGGAGGAAGAGAAATACTTAAGTTAAAAAGAATGAAAGCCATTGGCAGTGGACAAGAAGGGAAAAAACACGGTCTGTGCTATGAACAAATTGTATTGTGCCCATCATGACCCAGAAACCAAATCCGCCTCTGTGCACATTTCTGTCAGACAATTATAATGAATTTTTTGTGTTTCCATATCAAGGCTAATGTGTTGCTGTGATGTTGTCATCCGGATTCTTAAGAAATGTGCTGACACCAGTTGTTCTTTTGACAGGGGCTCAATTGAGCACCAGTGGTAAGGACCACTTTCCATCAATGGGAATGAAGTAGCAGTTTGTTTATATAGGATGGTTGTCCAGGGGATAAAGCAAAAAGGTAGGATCTTTTCTCCTGTGTTAGGATTAGCTCCACAGCAACAGAATGGCAGATATTGCAGCTAGAATTGCTTAATTCCTACCACATAAGGGTCTTTGTTATTGGTACACTAGGTGTTTATGTAGATGAAAAAAATACTCTCTTAAATGTAATGCTTCCCATAGAGGGAGAAGACATGGCCCCAAATTTTGCCAGTTATATTTATTTCCCACTGTTTGAATTGACAATTTGATTTGGAGAATAAAACTGCCATAGGTTTCAGAAAGCAGACTTTGCAGTTTATCTAGAGATCTCTGTTTCAGCAGGGCTTCCATCTACCAGGGATCCACTCCTGCGCCTGGTCACCTGGCCCTTCTACTCTTCTGTGTAGTTTCAGTCACCTTTATCACATGTCCCTTTATTCCTAAAGTTCCTCAGCTGGGACAGCAATGACCTAAAAGCGAGGGGGTTGTTCAGGCAGTTCTGAGGTGAACTCAATACCACAGATGTTCAACACTTTCCTAAAGCAGGTCATTTATGTAGTTACTTTTATTCAAGGGAGTTAACTGTAGGGACTCAAACAAACAATCTGGGTTAAGGGTGTCATGGAAGATCACTTAGATGAGTGGCACAGACAAGAGAGCAAATCAGGCCCTCCTGCTGATAGTAGCTTATTTACAGGGTGCTTCAGGTGACAGCAGATAGCTTCCGTACTTCATAATGAACAGCCAAGGCATTTTGAGTAGCAGGAAGTTCTCAGGAACATGTTTCTGGAAAAGTATGGTAGGTATTGTAGTGAAGATCTGGAGAATATAAGAGTTCAATCCTTTCTAATGCAAGTACCTGAGCTGACTTAACACGGACTGAGAACATTGGTCTTGATCTCTTTGCTTTACTTCTCCTGGCCTTGACAAGAGCATAACAATGCCCAATTCCTTTGTACAGGTGAGCCAAGTGCTAATTCACTCTCAGGTCTGTACTACTGTAGACTGCTGTTAAGAGGAAGAATTAGCCTAGATGATTATTTATTTTGAAATTTATGTCTTTGTATCTCTGTCAATGTATAATGCAGTGTCTCTGTTAATGTTTGCCCCAGGCAAATTCAGTAAAGTAATAGCGATTGCTTAACAGCATCAACAGCTCTGGATTTTTCCTGAGAAATGACATAATGCAGGTAGTTATTTGTGACAGGCTGTTTTCACTGGTGGTCTGAACAGTGTTATAACCTGCATGGGATATACTGTTCGGTGTCGTGTGAGCTCTGCTACATTCATCTAACTACTCAGATTTTGCTGTTGTTGCTTTAGAAAACACAAAGCCCATCCAGACCAGTACGTCCATGCAGAGCAGCACCGTGCAATGTGGAAACACTGGGTCCATTTAATGCAAAACTTCAGGCATGCTTGAAGTGTGAGAAGCCTTTGGGGCAGAGCCATTCTGTGGTAAACTGAAGTATACTCTGGCTGGGTCCTGAGCCTGCATAAAGGAAAGTTGTCCGCTCACAGCTTCCTCATGAAAATGGGTGTCTTTCCCATGGGTGTCTGTGGGCCAAAGGGACCTATTCTGCATGCCATCACATTACTAGATGGGCAGCTGGATTCAGGAAGGGAAACTACAGGTATTTAGGACATGGCATGGACATGCAGCCTCACACCAGGACTGTATGATGAACCAAGGCCAGACATATTATTTAAGCTGTTTGTGAAACCAGCAGATGGAAACTTCTAACAAAAGCAAATAAGGGGAAAAGCTGTCATGAGAAGTTTCCGCAATGTCCAGCAAAATGAAAATGAGCCTTTCGTGTTACATCCATGAATTATTTAGTTGATAAAACAAACAAGTGTTTCCGATAGTCAGCAACAGAAGTACAGCACAAACCTGTAATCATTACACAGACAAGTAGTCTCACTGCCTGGGACCAATTTATATGACCAGAGGCCACTCTTTTACACAGAAGACAACTCAATACCACACTGATAAACCATTATACCATCAGAATGGTCCCTTATTTCGACTATCACATTTTCTGTGTATGTATTAATTTGTTCTGTTTAAAGTTGTTTTCCAAATATTATGTTTGGTAATATTTTAATGTGTTCTGCCTTACAGCAGATCTTCATATCTTTGGTACTGAGTGCATTAAAATACATATTCTTGGGAGAAACAAAGGGAGAAGTGTGGATCATTCACAGCTTGTGACTTTCTGTGCTCTTCCACCTTTTCTGTTCTTACCCCTGTCCCCTTGAGTCTCTTTCATAGAATTGCAGCATCATTTAGGTTGGAAAAGACCTTTGAGATCATCAAATCCAACCGTAAACCCAACACTGCCAAGTCCAGAACTAAACCATGTCCCTAAGCACCACATTTACACATCTTTTAAATACCTCCAAGGATGGCAACTCAACCACTTCCCTGGGCAGCCTGTTCCAATGCTTGATAACCCTTGCGGTGAAGAAATTTTTCCTAATGAAAAGTGAAGAATTTTTTCCTAATATCCAATCTAAACCTCCCCTGGCACAACTTGAGGCCATTTTCTCTTATCCTATCACTTGTTACTTGGGAGAAGAGACCGACCCCCACCTTGTCACAACCTCCTTTCCAGTAGAGAGCGATAAGGTCTCCCCTGAGCCTCCCTTTCTCCAGGCTAAACAACCCCCATTCCCTCAGCTGCTCCTGACAAGACTTGTTCTCTAGACCCTTCACCAGCTTTGTTGCTCTTCTTTGGACACATTTACTGTGTCAATGAGCTGTTTTCAGGTTGTCATCTAGAAGGCAGGTAGCACAACAGGCAGAGCTCATTCTTGCCTTGAACTTAATATCACAGAATATCACCTTGGCTTTACATCCTGGTGAATGACTCAGGGGCAGGTGTATTCAGCTCCAGCACACAGCGAGTGCTATGCTCCTGGTTTATAAACATCCCCTTTCCCTTGCCTTTGACTGGAGCACAAACACTTGTTTGATTCTGTGTCATCTCGCATCGTCTCCCCACTGGCCAGCTTTCCTCAGATCAAAGCCTCATTAAACCAATGCTTTCTTGTGCCTTGCTTCTGCAGACTGTCAGATCTCAGAGAAAGTGCTGGTCCTGTCTACAGCCTGATGGTGAGGGTAGGTAAATTAGGGCCTCATTTTAAATAACAGCAGGCCCTGCCCTCCTGAACTTCCCCTGTTCTCGTCAGCAGCATGAACAGCTGCAGCAAGGAAATATGAAGAACTTCTTATAGCCAAGGAGCACACAGGGAGAGCACAGGTGTAGCTCACACCAGGCCATTTGGTTCAGAGTCGCTCAGGAAGAGGGGATATTTTTGAGACATTTGCATAGGGCCACCAAGGTCTTTTATAAGCAAGTATGAAGACAAATGACCTCACATTTGTGCCCCATTCAGTGTCCTGTGGCTTCTAGATGAAAAGATGTGGATGAACAGTTGGAGTGAGCTTATGCTGCAGTCAGCATCAATGTTTCCAAATAGCTCCACGGGCTAGTGGCAGCTTGAGTGTAAATTAGAACAGCCTGAAGGCAGCCCTAATTTACAGCAATCCAGCCAAGTGGTGGAAAGATGGAAAGAGAAATTCAAGAAAAAGTGCTGGTGATAATCCCCAGGACTGAAAGATTTCGGTCAAACTCCAAACCACCAAACTGAGTGGAATCTAGTTCATTTTGTATGATAGGCCTCTACCTTCTTCTGTGTATCTTAGTGCTTTTTGGTAAACTAGGATAAAAGAGATAAGATGCAAGATTAAAACAGACACAGACAGCTGGAGAGGATTCTGAGAGCTAAGATGGATGACGGGAGATAAATTAAGATGGAAGGTAGGGAAGGATGCTTTCTTTGTGACTTGAATCCCCTGTGAAAGTCAAAAGAAAAAATGAAAATGGAGAAGTAAGAGGAAGTAAGGTAGAATGGAGCCTTGAAATAACATCTTTCAGAGCAGGTATGGATCGCTATGAATAATGCATCACTAATTACAAAGACGTAAGTGCAGCCACGCATCTCATCTCAGGCATGTCAATTGGAATTTAAAGGGAAATTCTCATACTAGAAGAAATGTGATAATATGTTTATTCCTATCAGAAACCACATGTATTGCTGCTGTTTCCAGTGAGAGTTTTCTTTCCTAGAGATCGGTTCTTTCTCTTTATGTAGCAGTGAAGCCATAAGCCCGTGCCTGTGAACTGGCAATCTGTTTCCATGGAAATGAATAGGATGTCACAAATGTAGCACTATGACTTCATTTCAGGATTGGGTACAAGGAGAAGATGGGCAGCAAAGGAGGGATCGCAGGTTATTTCAGGCTCTTATGACTGTCCACTGTAAATCTCATCTCTTTGGGCAGACAATGGGGAGGAGGGAGAGGGTTGAACTGGACTGAATTATCCTTGGGGTTGCTCGGGTGGGAGATGAAGGTTATGATGATTTTTTCCTTGTGGGATAGCTCTTCTTGTGAAAGAAAGGCAATTGGCTTGTTATTATTTGTGTTTTAGCTGGGTGGTGTTTTCAATTTGTTGCAAGAGCTATGTACTCTTGTGTTACAGTGTACTAGAACAAAAATAAGGGAATAAATTAATTGTGGCAAGATAATGAAGAAGCTAAATGGAAGATAGATTTCTTTTTTATGACACTCGAATATGTTTGTTACTTTATCTCTCTGTATACCAGTCTTTCAAGCTGTAAATCATGAAGTAAAAGATCATCCCATTTCACACTATTGACTGGAGCACAGGGCTGAGCCTTCCTTTGAAAAGCAATGAGCAACTGGTTTACCAACAAATCCAGGTTTTTTACAGGCTGTTATTGTTCAGATGTACCTTCTCTGGTTTCTTATTAGACTCTCTCTGACCTGGCACTTACATTTGAAGCCAAGATGAAATTCTGCAGTTCCTCTACTCCTTCTGCTTCGGCATCCTGTTTAGCAGTTGTGTTTACACAGCACATTGGACCATGTTTGCCCTGGCAGTTCTTCTTTTGGAAGTCAGAGGGAAGGGGTATTCAATAACTAAAAAGCTTTCTTAAAACCAAAGAATATTTATTTTGAGAAAGTCTTCCTTTTGAAGTCTGCCAGATTTTTTTTTTTTTTTTAATCTTTGAATCCCCAGGCATTTTCCTGTCCTGGCATTGTCTTTTAACTGTTAAGTGTTTGCTGAGAGGTGGCTTATCTCAGCCCATTCTTCCCTTTCTGCTTGTTTTTTTCTCTCTTCACATTTCCAGGTAAACTAAGCCACTGCAATTGTACAGTGAGCCTGGTGAGAACTAGGTCAACATGCAGTATTTGTAAACCATTACAGACTGCTTCTAATTTTGTCACAGACATGGGAAAGGCTTGATGTTTACCTTCTTCCTCTGTAACTGGTTAGAAGGCCAGCTGGAATATTAGACTGTGACACTACAAAACAAGTCTTTTGAATGTTGTCCTGTAACACAAAAGCAAGGCAACAGAGCAAGGCAGTGTGCTTACTTACCCAGCCACACCCCAGTCTCAACAGATAAGGATAAACCTGTGACCTCTTCCTTGATGATTTCTTCCCTCAGATCTTTGAGAATAACCAGATCTTTCAAAAAATTTGGTAACTGAGTATTTCGTCCATTGGCAAGGACAAGAAGATTTTTTATGAGTTTTTTTATTTCTGTGTTTAAAAGAAACCATGAAGCTGGTCAGATGTTCGGCTTTGCCAGTGTGGTACTGCACTGTGCAAATGCTTTGAAGTACAAATCAATCAGGCAGCAGGTATCAAATTCTAGAAGTGCCAGTGTTTACCTGGGCAGAAATCTAGTTACTCCCTGATGAAGATGCATTCAACCTTTCTGACCTTCTTGATGAGAATTACATTTTGGTGGGGCCATTTTGGCTGTATGTTGTGGGAGGAGATCTTAGAACATTAATTATCTTCAGTGAAGAGGTATTATAATGCTATCACTTGCTAAAAATGAACTAATAATAAGGAAGGGATTTCCCTTTTTTTTTCTGTGGCTGTCTGCAGCGTGAGTTTGCTTGACCTGGTGACAATTAATTGCATCCTAATTGGCTCAAGAGTAAGGTTTTTCTGCCTGTGTATAACCATTTCAGATGTATACGGGATGCTAACAAAAAACGCCAGTGAAACTAACAGGTCTTCTGGATAGAAATAGATATTTCAGACTCCCAGGTAATTACTTATACTCATGGTGAGCCATGTATTATTCACAAATAAGAAAGTAACTGAATAGATCACAAACATTACTGAGGAGATACTAGAACTTCATGAAAACATTTGAAGAAGCCCTTGAGGAGTACTTTGAGATTCTAGACTGAATTCCAGAGTATTATTCCCACAGTCCTACTGCCAGGCAAGTGCTATACACTTAATCCCAGCATGTCAGATTAGATCAGAAGGCACCCTTCCCTTCTGGCACCCTGGTAGTTCAAAGCCCTTGTATCTCTAAAAGCCTATATCACCTTCAATAGCAATTAGAGCTGGCACTGCCAAGTATGCAGGCACATCTATACCCTAGCCCTTCAAAAGGGACAGGAACTGGATTGATGCAGACCATTAGAGATGAGTGCAGCTGTACTCCCTGAGCATCCATTCGGTGAACAAATTAAAACCAAAAACGTGGCAGTGACCGAGCACTCCTATTTTGTATGCATGCATCACACACAGCAATGTCTCTGGCTTCCTGATCACTGACTCCTACTTCTGTCTCTTTTTCCTGAATCACCAATTTGTTTGCAGGCCCCGTTTTCTTTCTTTTGAGTTACTTTGTTACTTTTTGACAGAGGAAAATGTCCGCTGTCACACTGCATTTGTGATTGAAACCCCTGGCTTGAAAACTGACGAGCTGTTTTCCTTGCATAATTTCTCTCCTATGGTCTGTGCTGCAAATAGAAGGAAAAAATAGCAATCTATATCCCATGGTCATGGGAGCCATTATTCTTCTTTATTTTTGCAGAATATCTGCAGATAAACAGCAGGAAATCTTTTACCACGTAATCATTTAAAATAACACCAATTTAAATATGACAGCATTGCAATGTTTTGTTTAACTGCCAGCTGCAATTAAACATTGTGCATCTTTTATTACTCAGATTTCTGGGGTTGCAACAATGTATGGAATCTGTTCAAATTTAGAGAGTACTCCATCTTATGAGACAGTTACAAAGCATCTTACCCTGCCTGGGATCAGTTTTAAATTTGAGTCCACCCTGTAGTGAATTTTAATGCTGACATAAGTCTTAGAACATTCTGACTGCAATTTGCTCTCTAACTACTTCTTTCTCTTTGGTTTTTAATTCTTTTCAGTCTGCAGAAGCCTCTCTCTTTCCTTAATTTAGTGCCTAACTTCCAGGTTGATGTAATACTTTTTACAGCCCAGGAGTATGCTACTCCAGCATATGCTATCTCCAGCCTTCATTTCCATAAACCCAACCTCTGATACGTGTTAGGTGGCAACTGAAGCTTGCTTTGCATGTAAAAAAGCGCTTAACCACTCACCAAAGAACCGCAAAAACAGAATAAGATGTGAAAGAATACACTAAAAAGGTCACTGCCGTGTAAACACACCAAAACAACTACCACTTAAGAGCTAAGTTAAGATAAAAAAAAGCTTCTGGATCAGTTTTTGTTCCTTTATATTACTTAGAAAAAAGACAATAGCCTTAGCAATAACTTAATAAGTAAATTATTCTACAGCCTTCCACTTGACTCTACTTGATGCAGTGATGGCCCAGATCCTCCAATGTGTGCAAACTGTCATCTTTTCACTGAAATGAAAGGTAGATCTCTGGGCAACAGAATGCAGAATGAGTTTGAATAGCCACCCATCATCTGATTGAGAAAGTCACTATAAAATTGTCCAGCCATTACATGGGATTAAAAAAAGAATTAACACAAATTGAGTAAGAGAAGAAGAAGGGCATCATCAGACTGCCGTCAGGTTGGGCGCATGACTTGAACACGAAAGCTAGGAGGCTACTCTTTATTGATGACCTTCCAATGTCATGGAAAGAGAGGGGGTTCATAGAGTGAGTCAGAGTAGACTCATGACTTCGCAGCTCTAAATGCCCCTTAGGAGGAACCAGAAATAGATATCTTGACCGAATTAGGTGCCAAATATTCATACTCCCCAGAGAGATTTAAATTCTGCTTGTGGAGCCTCGACTGTGTTCACTTGGCATCAAGCAACTTCACCAATGAGAGATATAAATCTCCTCACAATCTTAAAAAGACAACTTCTTAGCTTTTTAATTTAAATAATCCTACAGATCTGTCAGACTAACTCTCCTGGAAGTTTTGAATTAGTAAGAGTTGAGATACCAAAGAAAATTTCTCTGAGTTATTTATTCAAACCTTAAACAAAGAAACAAAATTCAACAGCCAGGAGATTCCCAAACTGTTGTTATTGCCACATATGCAGCCACAGCAAATCCTGACTGCCTGCAGATTTGAATGATTAAATGTTTGTTTCCTCTCTCTCTTTCTTTCTTTTTTCTTTCTTTCATTTTTTTCCTGGAGTTTTGCTGCACAGGAAGTTCTTGGAGGCAGTAAGCAACCAATGTCAACAGGAATCACCAGCTGTGTGAACAGTTTTAGGCTAAAACTCAGGACATCAGGGGGTTATTTTAATTTTGTGTTTTACAGCATTTAATTCTGTGTTTGGAGCATTGTGCAATAGTCTTCCTCTACCTTGGACAACGGAGAACTGGCTGTAAAGCAGGAATCTTCTACATTACAAAGGAAATATTTCAGATAATTCTTTGTTTTTCTAGATTCAACTCCATGTTAATAAATTACCTTACATTTGCATTCTGGGTGAAGAGCTCAGCAGCTCTATCTGCTCTGTGATTTAAAAATCTGATCCAAAAGCAGCCAGGATGACTCTGTTGTTGTTATTCATGATTAAGTGTCTGCTGTTAGAAAGTAATCTCACTTTGACTTGAATGCGTTAAAGTCAGTCTGCAATGACAGCAGAATGCCTTCCAGGGAAACTGCAGAGCCTTTACTTATTGATCTAGAATCAGAAACAATCTAGCAGGTCGTTTTCTGCTAGCTCTGCTTTCTTCCTCACAGCTAGTGGTAACAGACAGAAGAGAACTTCTTTGCAAGATCATTTCCCCTGATTATTGCTAGCTCCGGCTGCTGGCATCACTTGCATCCCCCTCCTCATCCTTCTGGCTCCTTTTAAGAAAGATGCCACTGGATGCCTCTTTAACAAACAAAAACATGAAGAAGGAAGGCAAGAATCGCTTCAAGCCTTCTGCGGTTAGTAAACTATATAGGAGGAATAGGCCAGAAAGCAGATTTTATGATCCAGTAGCCACACTACTAAAGCTTGTCAGCTTATGCTCAAACAAGAGTTTTTAAATACTGATAGGAAAGCAAAAGAGCCCTACTGATTTTGTGGAGCAGTTCCTATGTTTCCATACCCCATGTCCTGTACACCCAGTAGTGTGAGGTTACTGGCAGTTCTGTGAGGCCTCATGGCTGCGTTAAAGACTGGTGGGGGTAAAGAGAACCATGGCAGGAGACCCAGGAGCAATTAGAAGTGTAAACGAAGCTCCAGACTGACGCTGAAGGCATTGAAATCAACACAACCTAAGGGACCCACGGAGGCCTAACCACCATGCACGGTCTTGCAGATCTTTCTAGTTTCAGATATTCAGGTGTTCAGTTATTTCTTTAAACCTTGTTATTCTCAAAAGAGGAGTAAAAAGCTGCAAATATTGCCAGTTCCAAACATCTATAACCATGAGACAAATGCTTTACTTGTCTTTTTTACTTGCTTTCCAGTTTTTTAAACTCAATAATTCAAGCAGTGTTGAGCTTTGAATTTCTCTTCAGAAGGGCAGACTAGAAACATTCGGTTTTAAAAGAAATTTGAGGGCCTCTTGAATATATGACTGAATAAGCTGGGATTTGATTGACAGGACTCGCTATGGAAAGCCTTGCTGTGAACCCGTGGTGGCCAGCCACTGGAGGTCGCAGGAAGAGGTCAGCTCAGCTGTGTAAGTCATGCTCCCCTTTCCCTTCTGCAAAAAGGGAACATCATTAACAAGGGCTAAAATTTAAAAAGGCAATGTACCATTTTTCCCAAAATGAAATTTCTGAGGACCAAGTTTTCTGAAAAAGCCATTGCAAAAGGAGGTGAAAACCTGCTCTGAACGGCTGAAATCATCATTCCAGCACTCAATCTGAACATCTGCAGAGAGGATTTGCTACAACAGCAGCAAATGAAAGGCAGCCGGGGGTGGCCTGCTTGCCTTGCTGAGAGACGCTCGGGGAGCGAGTGTCTATGGGGAGGCGTAAATCTGAACTTCCCAAATCCTCTCCATGGACACGTTCTCTGCTCTGCCCCTGGCTGTGGCTCTCAGGGGGCTTCTCGCAGTGCATGCTGGCTCTGCGGCCCACTCAGAATGGGTTATGTTGTGGCAATCCAAACTTCAGGGGGCAGATGGTCTACATAATAAAAAGTACGGTCAGTCTTATTGGCAGTCTCAGCGGAGGTCCTGAAGAAGACCAGGGACAAAGAGTGATTATCATAGGATGCTGCTCATTGCATCCCAGAGCAGCCTCGGTGGTGCTGAACATTTCCTACAGCAATGTTCAGGGGAGAAGGTTTGCAAACGAATCTGCAGAGCTGCTGAATCCCACCAAGTTCCCAAGGACCAGGAGGGCTGCAGGTCCCTTCCAGCTTCAGAAAGGGCTTGAACCGCTGTTGCATAATTTCCCTTACTTCTCATGGATGCCAATGATGAATTCACAGTTGTTCTTCATGGGGAGGGAAAAAAGAATCCAGTCCTCCATGGCAAAACAGACGTCTTTATAGAAATAAGAGTTCTCTCAAAGCTGCAAACACATTGCGGGGGGAAAAGAACATTATCATCACAAATCCTGAAGAATCCAGGGACTGATTTTATCTGTGATACCTGTGAAATCTTATTGCTTTTAATACAGTCATGCAACTACAACTGATTGGGAATATCCATCCTGTTGACAGGGAACAGAAGGACAAAATTTGCGTTACTCAAATTTACTCTGCCAGAGCTGTCGGAAGTTAAAGAAAGTGACACCTTTCTTTTCATCAATACTATGTACAAATGTTACAGTAGTACTTAAGGACGACAACAAAATCAAACCCTCACTGTGCTTGCTCCCACCCAGACAACTCTGAAGACACAGCCCCTGCTGTAACAGCATGTGTAGTAACTGCTCACAGATAAGGTTTACGTCAAGTTTCGTGCTTTTCATGGTGTTTGCATTTTGTGCTGTTTCTTGTGAGATAGAAATAGTACTTATCCTGGATGCACACACCTGGAAAGTAACTGTGAAATTTGGAGAATAATTTCCTAATAACTCTTTCCAAGCATATTTGCCAAGTACATTTGCGTATATTTTTAAGCAGGGATTTGCAAAGGTGAAGCCAAAAGCAGATATATGGTTTGTTGCTTTCTGCAACAAGATTAATCCATACCAGTGTTCATCCAAAATGTGTTTTCCTCAAAGTATTAATAAATAAAAGGACCCTTTAGTCTGTGTTATTATTGGAAAGCCTATAGGATCATGGGCATCCAATGTACACTGAAAAAGGAAATGTTCTTTAATGCACTTAGCACAGCATAAACCATTGGCAATAAACAAGAATGGACAACAGAAGTTTTGATCATCTTTGCTGGCCAAGTACATTCTGGTTTAGTGTGCCTGTATCTCTTCTAGTATGCTAGAGTAAAATAAAAATGGCACATTCTGCAGCACAAATAACTTCTTGTTTGCAATACGTCTTCTTTATGTTCTCAGTATTTGCTTTGCATAAACATCTGCCACAGCTCAGCAATCATGAAACACAGAAGATCTGGATTTGTTGAAGACATTTATTGCTGTATGATACTGATGAGCTTTTAAATAACACAACAAGTGTTACAAAACAAGCAAGAAACTGGAGCAAAAAAGAAAAACCTCAAAGAAAAAATACAGATCTTTAATTTCAACAGTTCTGTTAAATAGGTTAATTTAAATCTACCAGGTCAAAACCTTCAGGAACTAGAGTGCCCAGAGCTAATGTACAAACCACAGTCATTCCAAACAAGCAGAGAGCCTGTCTCACTGGAGCTGTACTTTTTGTGAGTTGATGTCAACTTAGCAAATAGTGATAGCTAAACTGTTTTAAAAATCAAAACATTATGCTTTTTATTTCTGAAGGTTTTGCTTGGAATATTGCCAAAATGTAATTTTTAAACCCAAAGTGAAACAAAATACTTCAATTCCAAACATTTTAGTACATGAGTAATCAAAAAAGATACCCAGGATTCATACAGCTTTATAAGCGAGATTAATGATTGAAACGTATATAGAGATTTTGAATTGTCTTTGGAAAAAACAAAACCCACAGGCTCCAGATCCTGTAGTGCAGCTTGACCACAATGAGGGACAAGACCTGAACATCTAGATCCAGATTTGATAGGAAAGAAGGAAATTGCTCTCATTGTTCTGTATCTAATAGCGGTGACTTCATTGCCAAACTCACTCCTTTTACCCTCTGTTCTCTCCTGAGGACACAGAAAAAACAGCTAGGTGGAGAGAAGAGGCAAGTAGCAGTGATTATGAGGCACTTGGGCTGTAAGACCAATTTAGTGTGCTACTCCAGGAGTTGAAGCTGTTCGTGATGCATCTCATTGACCAGCCTTGCAGTTCTGTCCATAACAACTGCCTTGAGCTTGGCGAGGGCTCCTTAGCGCATCCCTGAACATCTAAGGGTATTTCAGACCAGAGAAATCCCATCACACTGTGCTAAAATTTGGTAGGAAAAACGTGATCAAACAAGGTTATTATGGGCCTGCCTCTGCTGTCTATGAAGTTGAAGCCCTATTGACATCAACAGAAAGAGGATCAAATATTCTGTATTCTCTACAGAGTGAAGAGGTCCCAACAAAGAGCTTTGTGGTGCTGTAGCTAAGCAGCGGGAAATTTGCATTTTGTCATAGATGCCTGAGGGTTCAAGATTCTGCCTTTATCATGTTTAATTTAGCACTTGCAACAGAAAAACAGATAAAGCTACACACTATCTCTGCAAAAATAAATAACTTCTTCAGTGCCAAGCCTTGAGCTCACTTTATAATATTTCCTCAGAAACTGAGATGGTTATCAACAACAGAAGTGATTATCAACTCCAGGAATTATAACATCATGCAGTGGTGTGAACTCTATTGTGCTGTGCAGTTTCCCTTAGGCCTGTAGGACTAACCTTTTCTCAGCTTTGGACCCTGGAGTGAGGAAAATTCTGTCTGATGGATAGCCTTTTATTCTCACAAATGCCATTACAGGGTCTGCACTGTCTCTGATGTCCATAGTCGATGCCTGCAGGGCAAATGTCACACTGGGGGTTTAGAGGATTTACAGCAAACACTCCTTCCAGACTGAAGGGACCCTATATTGTGATCCACTGAAAGATAGCTTTGGTGAATCAAAGATGTGGTTTGGGGGTGGGGGGGGGGCGGAAATTGTGCCCTGCTTTTTTATAATGATCATAATTTATCTTCAGTTACAATGGCACCTAAGAAATTTTCCTCATTAACATTAGAGGCATGATAAAATTGTTGGCTGTTATTTATATTAGCAAGACTGGAGTGTGTGAGACACTGCACAGCACCAAATACTGTACTATCACTTGTTATGTATCCTTTGGAGAACTCAGGCATGCACTGATTATGGAAATCTAGGACAGAGGCAGGAACTGATTTGAAGTCTCCTGTATTCCAAGACAATACGTCAAACGAGACCAACTTCTGCTATCAGTGCTTCTGTGACAAATGTGATGGTGGTTTGGGTGGAAACCAGACAGACAAAATTTAGGCAAGAAACATTTTATTTAATCAAATTGACAATACAATCTGTTATCTGGCCATTATTAAATTAGGGCTTTTTTATGGTTTTTAGCATCTGTTTTGGATTATTTATGTCATTTTAATTCATGTACTTCAAAACAGCTTCTGTTCAAAACATAAGGGGCTAAATTGAACCTTTAGGCTGTACACCACCAGGTATTATATATCCCCCTCAGTTTCCTTGTGTGTGCACTCTCGTTTGCCTATGTTCAGTTTCCAGGTGCTGATCACAAGACACCCTTTTCTCTTGTGTGGCATTACGCTTCTTAAACCTCCCTTTGTGATCAAGTGGAAAAGAGGCTTATGTGAAATAAAAATCCATAATGTGCACTTTCTAATGTGCCAGCTGGTGCTCTTGGAGATGCAGGAGGACAGTAACTTAAGGGCAAAATATTGCCCAAAATGTCAAGAGCTTGACATTGTTCCTTTTTGCCATTTATCTTGGTACAAGACTAATGATTTGGTTTTTACTGTATAAGTCTTCAGTTCATTCCAGCTGAATGCCTGTAAGTTTCTGTTCAAAGCATACTTCGAAAATGTTACCTAAGCCATGCACCACCTGACTGGAACTCAATCACAATTTTTTCATTTGTGAGAATTGCCAACGTCCTCAGTCCTTCACACAGCACAGTCTGTTCTTGGCCATAGGGTTTCATTCCACAGCATCCTGCAATTGCACCCCACAGTGTAGGGAATCACACTTCTGATGCTTCCAATTCAAATAAAGACAAAATCAAGCAGACAGCTGGATGAAAAGAAAAACCTGACTTTTAAAGACTGACTTGGAAATCTCCTGTTTAAAATCTTAACTCAGTCTTCCTTCTTGTTGTGATTATATGGTACTCAACAAATGTAATTTTCCTGAATATTCTTGCGTGCCTTTTGAAACCCATGATGCAGGTACTGGCAGCCACAGAGATCCAGGCACCCACATAGTGGAGTTAGAGGATCAGAGTGAGCAAAAGTTTGGATCATTCTTTTTCCTGTAGAGAGTGCATCTCCAACCTTTACCCAGGCCCCTGCCCCATCCTGGGCTTAGAATAATTATCTTCTTACTGCTCCAAGAATACAGTACATGGAGACTGACGAAACATTTGAAGTGCTTTTCTGCCCAATAAAACAAGCCTCCAAAAATAAGAGGAGGAAAACTCAGGATTGCTTGGATGAGGCTTTCCCAGGGGAGGTGCAGAAAAGTCTGGACCATGAACTTCCCTCAGGCAGCTCACAGAGTGTGTGTATGGCCTCTGTGTCTCTTTTACAGCCTGCTTCTTGTAAAGGAATCAATGCTTGCAAAGGAAATCCCACCATTTTCCCTTATCTCTGGGGTTTCCATCTCCCCTTACAGACTTTTATCATCTGCAGATTGAAATACTAAGTTAATGCAGTGAAACCAATGCCTATGCAAATGATACCTTTGAGAGCAGGAAGAGTGGTGGAAGAGCTGTGCATGTGGCATGATGTGTGTAAGGCAGAGCTGGGAACCGTTGCCTAACAGCTGGAACTCTCTTTTCAGGATACATTGCAAGATGTGAAGTGTCCAGCTTCAGCATTTCCATTCCAAATCTTTCACTGTGAAAGCAACAATAATGGAAATTACCAACAATTTAAAATCTGATGTTCCAGGGTGGAAAATTGGTCATCTGTATGAAGTACTGTCTTCCCTCTACAAGTAACGTCATCCTCACCTGCCACATTACTCTCCAGCTTCAGGAAAAAAAATGCTCTACAGATCAGTCTTCTTTACTAAACAATCCTAGTTTCACTGAAGAAGAAGGCAGAAGAGATGTGGTTTATTTCACTGGAAAATATTTTCATATATTTTTCATAGCACTCCACTCATTCACTGAACCACCACTTCGTCCACTGTTCAGCTCCAATGAGCTGTAGGACTATAATTCACTTCACAGAATCACAGAATGGTTGAGGGTGGATGGGACCTCTGGAGGGCATCTGGTCCAATCCCCCTGCTCAAGCAGGGCCACCTAGAGATGGTTGCCCAGGACCTTGCCCAGACAGCTTTTGAGTATCTCCAAGGATGGAGACTCCACAACCTCTCTGGGCAACATATGCCAGTGCTTGGTCACCCTCACAGTGAAAAAGTGTTCAGAGGGAACCTCCTGTGTTTCAGTTTGTGCCCGTTGCCTCTGGTCCTGTCACTCGGCACCACAGAAAAGGGCCTGGCTCTGTCCTCTTTTCATCCCTCCTTCAGGTATTTGTATACATTGATAAGATCCCCCTTGAGAGTTCTCTTCTCCAGGCTGAACAGTCCCCGATCTCTCAGCCTTTCCTCACAGGAGAGGTGCTCTAGTCCCTTAACCATCTTTGTGGCCCTTTGTTGGATTCTCTCCAGTAGCTCCGTATCTTTCTTGTACTGGGCTGCCCAGAACCAGACACTCTTCTATCTGTACACCTAATAAAATGTTAATACTAAATAATTAGAAATTTGAATTTGTCATGTTTTCCTTGCTGTTTCATCATGATTTCTGTATGTACTTCATGTTTCACACTCTCTGACCTATTTTCAGATGTCCTGACATTTTCTTAAGGAAGAGTTAGGAGTACTGCCATTAACTGTTGTTTTTTAGTGATTATTATCTGAACAAATGTAGATATCTTATCTTCTGAGAGGCTGAATTTGTATGCAGGCCAGATCGAATCTGGGTTACTTGTATCCTTGTCAACTTATATGAATCTCTTAACTTCTATTAAAGCCTACAGCCTCTTTCATTGCCACAGTTCTTCACTGCATTTGCATCTAGAACACCACAGGGAAGACCCACTGAATTATGTATCTCTTAGGCTTTCTGGGTCAAATGGGAGCAAAAAAGTTGCAAAAGAACTGCATGCACTGAAGGAATACTGTAATTGCATAAAGGTTCCTTAATTTTATAGAGTTCACTATATCTTTGAAAGTGCTTTCCTTTCTATTCATTTTAAAAAGAAGAAATATTTGATCTCATTTTCCCTGCAGAAACAATAATTTTTAATGCTGTTTATTCCACACATGGTATAATCCACCCCAGGGTATACCCAAGATTCATGCTGGAAAATGGTCAAATAAGGAGTTGTTTAAAATACAGCTATCCTTTGGTTTTGCTGACTGTGATCCCACCTTGCATTCCCTCGCTTGGATAGAGCTTCTATGCACAAATCCTTCCCATGGCCCCTAATAAGGAGAAGGTGGGACATGGCACTTTATTTCCTTCTCCTGCTCCTGTTGAGGTCTTGGCACACACCCAGAGATACACCTAGGAGAACTGGAACCTAGGGAGCCAACTAGAGGGGTTGGGGAGAAAGCAGGAACTCCTTTTGGCTCTGGGCCTTTTGACATTATGCATATTCAAGACATGATCATAGAATCATAGAATCATAGATTTGTTAGGCTGGAAAAGACCTTTAAGATCATCAAGTCCAGCTGTTAACCTAGCACTGCCAAGTCCACCACTAAACCATGTCCCTAAGCACCACATCTACACATCTTTTAAATACCTCCAGGGATGGGGACTCAACCACTTCCCTGGGCAGCCTGTTCCAGTGCTTGACTAACCTTTTGATGAAGAAATCTTTCCTAATATCCAACCTGAATCTCCCTTGGCACAACTTGAGGCCATTTCCTCTTGTCCTATCACTTGTTACTTAGGAGAAGAGACTGACCCCCACCTCACTACAACCTCCAGATAAGGTTTCCCCTGAGCCTCCTTTTCTCCAGGCTAAACAACCCCAGTTCCCTCAGCTGCTCCTCATAAGACTTGTGCTGTAGACCCTTCACCAGCTTCGCTGCCCTTCTTTGGACACGCTCCAGCACCTCAATGTCCTTCTTGTCATGAGAGGCCCAAAACTGAACACAGTACTCGAGGTGCGGCCTCACCAGTGCCGAGTACAAGGGGACAATCACTTCCCTAGTCCTGCTGGCCACACTATTTCTGATACAAGCCAGGATGCCATTGGCCTTCTTGGCCACCTGGGCACATTGCTGGCTCATATTCAGCTGACGGTTGACCAGCACCCCAGGACTCTTTCCTCTGGGCAGCTCTCCAGCCACTCTTCCCCAAACCTGTAGTGTCACCTGGGATTGCTGTGACCCAAGTGCAGGACCCAGCACTGAGCCTTGTTAAAGTGAAACCAGCAAGCCAGGCAGGAGTCAAACCTACAATCGTTTGATCCGTAGTCAGATGTGTTATCCATTGTGCCACTGGCCACTAGCAAGTTCCAGCATTTTTTCCCCCCACAGACCACCCACAACTGCTGTAACACGGGAAGAGAGAGACACGGGGAGTTGTGGAGTCCCTGATATCTGTCTCCTTTTGAAGCTTTTCATACGGATGGGCCTATATGTCTGCAGATCTTCCATAATCTTCATGGAAAGACGTAGAGACCCACCCAGAAAAGGGTTTCATTATGCCTGGTGCAGAGTAGAAGGCATTGTCCTCAAGACATTCTTCTGTCACACACCATAATCTGGGACATAGTTCATACTTCATTTCCTATGGAATTAGTCTCTGCTTTTCCACAGGAAGGACCAAAAATGAAATCAGTAACTTTTCTGCAGAGACATTTACCCATTAAAGCCCACCCCATAGGACTGTATCATTTGATGTCATATCATTTAAGTAAACACCATGAAGAAAACCCAACAGATGTGTTTATTGTCATGTTTTCCACTGACTGTAGAAGTAGAACATGAGAAAAGCTTCTAAAGAAGTAATTGGAAAAGAATCTATAAGGGGATGAATCAGAAAGAAAACAAAAAGAGGGAAATCATGGAAATCCAAAACGTTTTATTATTAGAATAATTGTGTACTTACTCAGGTGCAAGCTCAGCCCTGGGTGGTCCCTGGGAAACAACTGGCCTTCTTTTCATTCCTGCTCCCATGCTTGACGCAGTGAAGCTGGCCAAAGATTGTTGCATGCAGCATCCTTGCAGTCCTAATGTCTTTGTTCTGCTCTCCAGAGGCTCTGCTGAGCTGCTACAACCTCTTTGCTGTTGGCAGCCCAAGCAGCATGAAGACTCTTACTAAGCAGGAAAAATAGGGGGTGAATAACCCTCAAATAACAGATCTGAATGAGGAACTGGAACTAAAAGTCAGAGGGAAAAAAGGCAAGTAAGGACAAGACTGAAAGAAAAAAGGAAAAAATAGGTTGGTCTCCATTGCCAGCAGAAGGGACACAAGGAGTTACTAGAGAGGAACTTTTGGCTATGTATCCTGGTGATTTTAGAACTTTTTGTTCAGTTAATTGGCAAAGTAAATCCAGGCATAACAGGATTGAAATGCTTTTTCTTAGAAGGGACATTTCTCATAGTGAAAAAATAAATTGTGGAGCCAAAACTTGTGAAACAATCAGCATTTCTTCAGGTTAAAACAGCCAGCCTTTAACTCTTACCAAAGCCTTAGTATATAAACAGGGAACATTACAACCTCCATCTTGGTTGCTTAGAGTAAGAAATTAAAGGTTGTCTTTTTTTAATCTGAAGAAATTTTCTAATTTACTGAAGACTGCTACTTCTTTTTGGAAAAGATCTGTCAAAAAAACCACTGCTTCAGTAATAGGCCATCATCTAATTCTACACTGCAACCTTACCTCTTGTTCTGCTTCTGGATTTGCAGGGTTACATCAATAGGACAATTCTCAGGTTTGTGGAACAACCTCAGGAGCAGAAAGGGTGCAATCCGAGGAATTGCTCAGCAAAACTCAATAATGCCGGGATTAGGTCACTTTTATAAGAGATACGAGCTCACTTCCCTTAAAGCTGAGAAAGGATTTGAATTGAGTCTTGAGCACCCTGGGTCAGCAGGCGGTAAAATCAGCATAGCCTTAGTAACTATAAAGCTAGTTTCTCCCTCACTCAATCTTTTCCTAGCTAAAGCTACATGAGGAAACAGAGGGTGAATTCACAAATACTGAAGTTTTCACTGGGGAAACTTAATCTGGAATTAATTACATCATTTACCCACACACCCACAACCCTCTTCCTAATCATTGTTTTCTAAATATCATCTTTTAGTTCATGTTCGTAAGATTAATTAAATAAGCACATCCAGAGTTCATTTAGTAACCTCACGTCCTTTGCAAATTCTAGTAAAATTTGCATTTTCAGGCATGAATTGTGCAAGCTTTTCCTTAGTGACCAAGAAATGCAGACATGCCAATAGATAGTCCGTGTTTGAATTCAGATTGCAGTACATCACTATCAAGATCAGAGCAGAGAGGTTGGTTTCAGCTCCCCACCTCATCTCATCTGCTTTGTTCGTACCTCGCTTTCCTCATCCTGGATCTGCAGAGCAGCTGTCAAGGCTGTTATCTGCTATCCGTACTCCAGGCAGCCGCTCCCCCAGCAACAGCTATCAGCTGGTACCAGGCGAGAGCTGCCTGCAGGTTCCTCTGGACCTCCTAACATCTGGAGAGATCAAATTATTGCCATATGCTGGAGAAGCCCTCCGTGGAAGGCCAGAGAAAGGCCTGAGCTGTGTTTGCAGCACTTGAAGCATCTTGAATGGTATCTGAGACCAGTTCCATGGGGAGGCAGAGCATAAAAATACCTTGGATATGGAGGAACAATGTGTTCTTCCAAGTGCTCCATTATACCCAGGTCTAGAACAGCTGCCCCTGAGGGCTATGCTTCTTCAGAGCAGCAGGAGGGAAGAATTCATCAGTAAGATATATTGCCCAAAGCTATTCATTAGTGCTGTAAAACTTTTTTTTTTTCTCCTGCAGTAGGTTTTCTCCAGGTTGTCTGCTGGTTTCCTGATGAATTATTGGATTACAGCAGGCAAACAAACAACATGTCTTTTAAAGGCTTTTGGTAGAAATGGCTCAGAATTTATTCATTCACATAAGATCTTGATTAAATATCACAAACCTAGAGGCAATTTTCAAAAGAAGCTGTTTCATAGAGAGATTCTCCCTTCCCCATTCATTATGGTGAATCCAGATTAATTCTGTCAAAGCCAATAACATTGATCTGGATTTGTACCACTGTATCTGAGAGGAGGATTTAGCTCATAGCATATATTAAATGATGATGAGTATACTACGTACGCTTTGTATGCAAATGCATTTCCTCTCTTACCCATTGCTCCTCTCATATGATGTTTATTTGCATATTATTATTTAAATCAAATAGACTCTTAGCATCAAAGCTACAAAGTTGAGCTCCCCTAAAACAGAAAATGCCAGAAATAAGCTACCACCTTAATTTGCTTCTTTATGCTTTTCATGACAATGCAGTGGAGGCAGGAACCCTATCCCATCCAGTTATCTGCTGGATACTTTAACAGATTCAGTATTCAGCCTTTATGCACTGTTTATTTTGTTCTCACTAGTTCACTTAGTGGCTGAGGGGGGAGTAGAGCAAAAAACAGAAAAACAATCCTTGAGAGGAAAACATCTTTGAAAAAGACGAAGTCATGGGGGAATTACTGGAACAGATACTGTATTTGTTTCTCTCTTTTCTTTACTGGTAGGCAGATGTACAGTCAGCTACTTAATCCTTGTAAGTGCAGCATCTCACAACAAAGCTCTAACTCTATTTTTTTTAATTCCCAATTATTTTAACAAGTTCAGAATCTGTCCCCAAATGCCTTTCACTCTCTGGGCTTTCTCAGTTTTCTCTGTGCTTGCTTGTTGTTCTTTTTTAGGTAAAAGTGGAGCAAAGTTTCCATAAAAGTCAGCCAAATAGAGACTATCATAAGATATCCACACAAAAAGCACTATAGCAGGCTGTTAGGATAGGGTTGGGGAGTATTTCAAGGGCTTTTGGACTATGCCCAAGAGGCTTTAAACAGAGCCTTGCAGAATCCTTGCTAAACTCTACATGGTTGTCATTTGACTTCGCTTTTTTTTTTGCAAAATACATTGGTCACCATCATAAGGAACTGGAACTTTTAAAAATCCTTTGTTATGATCCAAAAGGTCATTCAGACATGTCAGGCCACATTCTTGTATACCCAGATTTCGGTGGCTTTTCAAGAGTAAGAACTATTAAATGGGAATAGAAGTCCTTATGCATTTCCATTCAAAGACCAATTCAGCCAGGCAAATCTTGTATGAAAGTGGAAGTGAAGTTGATGCAGCCCTTCACAGCACAATGCATGCGAACTCTTTGGTTCTTCTGATTATTTTTCCTTTTGGGAAGTTCCACATGATATCAAAAAAGCTTCAGCTAGCATTTTGCCCTCCAGCACACTGGCTGAATGCTGGCATACTTACTGGCAGGAATATATAAAAAAATAGGACAAGTATTTCAAGGAAGGAATGCAGTGCGAGGTCTTGTTACCCAGCAACCATGTGTTTGAAAGGACATCTGACAGTCGTATCCGCTAAGAACTTGATGGCCTTCTAATTATCTGTTGATGGAGAGGTCAGAAAGGTATCATAAGACTTATAAAAGACTGTGAAAACAGCAATAAAAAAATGGATACTTAAAAAGGATTTTTCTAAAATGTCAAAGTCATTTTGATTTCTGTCCTGTGTTCTATTTAAGGTCTTCATGGAAATGACCAGCCTTTTTAATGGACAATGGTAACATTAAATTCAAAGGAGAAATATCAGTGTATGTTCTTATTTGTTCTTATCTTGCCTTCAGCTGTAGGAGAGGGGGATCCACGGTAAGCAGGCATGTTAATATTTTCGAATGTTTTCATTCATCCAACTTTCAAGTGTTAAGGAATAACTTTATGACAGCTGTGCTGTGAAATATTCCAGCTGTAACTACTAGTGGCCGCCCAGGGTCAAATTCAAAGGTGAAGTTTGAAGTGTGGTACCAGTAAGTCAGCTTTTTGCATTCAAACTCCCTAAAATATTCTACTGCTGTATATGAGGAGCAAGAATCTCATGTCACACAGTTCAAAGGGAGAAGTACAAATAGGGGCCAAATAAACTTAACTTTTTTCACCTTCTTCACATATTTATTGTTTTCTTTATTACTGTGTATGGCAAGATCCCAAGCCTGCTGATTGCTGTGGTCTCTTCTGGCTTTATAAAATCATTTGGGTTTGCATTACAATGATACTTAGAGGTCTTCCCAAAGAGAAAAAAGATCCACTGGTAGAACCTGGGCAAACACACTGTAAGAGCCTATTAAGTTTACAGTCTCATCACAAGAGGTGAAAAAATGAGGCCAGAGACTTGCTCCAGGTCATCGAAGTGAGCTTCAGATTTAAAACTTGAGTCACATTCCCTGTCAATTCTTTTATTCTCTGGGCTGCACCACTTACTCTCTTATAAAATAATCATGCTTGCCCGAGGACTTTTAGGACTTGAAAGTCTTCTCCGGGATATTTGACAATGCTAATGGCAATAGGTGCCGTAATCAGAGCCATTGCAGAAAGGCAGGAGTAGGAAATGGCTGGGGAGAAGGTGACCTCAATCGCAGAACAACCTGAAACAAAAAGAGGATAATACAAAACTGCCACCCTTGGCCACAAGATGTATGCTGAGCATGAGTTTAGGCAAGAAAGAAGAGAATGACGTGGGACACTGGAAATCACCATCACTTCTCCCTGTCCCTTCTGCCAGCCCAGACTGGTGGCTTCCTGGTGTCAGTAGCTTCCTCAGCTATCAGAAGAGCTAGAGACACAACCCACAGAGAGCAATACACGACGTACTGTGAACATTGTGCATAATCCTATCTAGGCAAGGAGGATCAAGGGGCTAGGAAGCTTGGAGCCTCATGTAGGTGGCTACAGAGTCCAGGAGCCAGCCTGCAACCACCCAGCTTCACTGCAAGTCAGCACTCTGTTTGCACACACTGTTGGTGAGTGCCAGGTGAGCCCATGCTCCAAGGCCCACAGAGCCTGCTGAAAAGTCAAGCAATAAGCAGTGAGGAGAAACAGCGTGAAAACAGACCGTGGGAGCAGCTGAATTTTCCAGTGAGCACTCTGCCACCAACACAGAGCTCAGCTCCAGCCCAAGAGGTGTGAACAGGCTGTTGTCCTGCAACATCTCTAGGTGCTCTCAGCTACTTGGGGAGGTGGCAGCTTTTGCCACTGGTGTGAAACAGATTTCTTGCCTCCTTAGATAGAAGTGTTGCTTCTGTCTCCTTCAGCGTAAACAAACAAGAGCCCTGTGATCTCACGGGCACTTTTTTTTTTGTAAGGCATGCTTCTGAACCCACTCCAAATGCCTTCTTATACATTCATAGACTACTATGGACGGGAAAGTGTGGGACACATAGTAGTGTCTCACTGTCAGAGAAAATAGCTGTTGACATTTTATGCTTATTCTTCAGAGGGTTTTTTCCTGTGATTTACTTAAGACACAGTTCCAACGAAATATGTACCAGACACTTTTAGCTGAATCAGAAATATGTCTCCATACAGAGAACGGCAGAAATGCAACGTCCTGTCCTGTGCATGCAAAGAAACTTTCATCCTTACAAATCTTCCTTTTGAATAGAAAGGGGTCTGCTATTCCCGCAATATTGTTTCCGTACTACAACTGGACTCTGGACTCTTTCCTGCTCCTGGCTAGTGCAGAGGAAAGCGTGGACCTGGAGGGAGAGTGACTTGGTGAGATGCTGCTCCCATTTGGCCCTTTGGAGAATTCCAGGAGAAAGGAACCTCTGAAGGTGCTAGCTCCCCTACAACTCCCCAACACACGTCTCTTCGCTGGTCCTCAAGGCTGTGACGCCCACAGTTAGACTCTGTGAGGTGGCAGTAGAAAGTTTCTGCTACAGTACCAGAGACCTGAGGAGACTGCAGAGCCAGGAGCTACAGCCCTGCTAAGCCTTTTCTAGAGGATGCAAACAACATAAGGTTTCCTATCTAATTTTACACTGTTAGCCATAGTTCACATGAGATGGAAGATTTAAACCAACCAGTGCTATAATATACAGGAGACTTTAAAGTGTCCGACTTCTGAACCCACAGCCCCAGCAACGCCCTCAGCAGACTGCTGGAGTCTCAGCATCGGCCACAATTGTCATCCAACCCACCCTGCTGGTGTTTTGCCACTGTAAAAAATCCACAACTTGGGCCACAGCATTTGACTTCCTGGCTGAAAAATGAATGGGCTAGGTAAATATTTATTGCATAGGATTTGCCACAAACCTAGCTTAGTTTCTGTTTTCTCACAATCCATGTCATTGCTTTTCTACCAACTTACCCAATATTTGGGGGACTTTTGTGATTCTTGTGACCACAGAAGGATGGTTCTTGAACTGCTTTGTGGCTTTTCACTGATATTTGAATTTTGCAAGGGTAAAGGCTGGTGTTTCCATGGTGTCAGCTGGCACCATAAGCCCAAAGACAGGACCGGTGCATAGCCCTCTCCTGACTTTCTGTGCAAGAGCAAGTTCTACCTTTTGACTTCTGTGATTAGGAAACAAAGCAATGCTTGTTTTAGCTTGATCCACAGTGTTAAGTAGCCAATCCAAACCTAATTTTTCTCTATCAGGTTAGGGGATACTGCATATCAATTAATAATCTTGGGTTTGCCCAAAAATGTTAATAGGAGCACAGTTTGGTTCAAACAAATGGAAAGAGCTAAGAAAACACTGTCTGAATATGTTTAGTCCAACTGCAACTCAAAATTCACTGCCTCTAGTTTTTAAATGATACTTTCCTTTCTCTGCCGTTCTCTCAGGTCGGAATTGGGGCATGCAATTAGAAGCAGCAGGGACTACTTCTTACTTACATATTAATCTTTCCAGAACCCCATGCCCTCCCTTTTTACATTGCACAGTAACGGGTTTCTGCTGATACAAACTGTCTGTTTTGGTAATTGGGCAAGATTTGAGTTCTAGAAGGAGAGTTAGCATCTAATAAGTGATGTCATCTAATATGGCTGTTGAAAGAGTCCTCCTTAGGAAAAGGAGTGTTTTGGAAGGATAGATAATCAAAGAACTAATAAAGTCCACCTAGAAATCACATTATCCCCAACAGGCCAATCTTCATTTTGTTAAGCCTTCTCAAGACTGGGCTATAAATCCCCCTGGCTGTGCATATCAGTGCTATATAAAACTCTCCAAGTTTTGGTCACCATCTCACAGTACCATGTAATGACCACAAGCCAATATGCTTAATGGTATTTACGTGTCTGCCAGGACTGTGTGTGCACCAACAGGCCTTAACTGCCTTGCCAGAGACCTACATCCTCACCTCTGCCCTTGGCCCCAGGAGCCCCATTTCAGCTCAGGCTTGGTCTTGCATCTGGTCTAGTCTCCTGGATAGACCTTGGATCTGTGTTGTAGCCTTGTTTCCAGTCTTATCTTTGGTCTCTTCTCCTGCTGATCCCAGTTGGCCTCACTGGATGGATCCTGGATGTGGTTTATCACTTGTTTTGTGGGGGACTGTTGATGGACCCTGTTACCAGCACTGAGCTCTGCCTGCTAGAGGACAGTGAGGGCACTGTGCACACCAGGGTTGCCCTCAGCTCCTGGATCATCCTCCCCCCGATGATGGCTAACCATACCCTGTAGGTGGCTAACACCCATAGCATCTAGGATCTGGGTCACACAGTCAGTGTAGATGACAATCTGCATATACGGCTGTATGTGTGGAGAGCACATCTAATGTCCACTGGCTTCTACCTGTCCTGCTGCTAGCAGTCTTGCTCTTGAAGACTCGCTTTCTCCCTTGTCCCCTTTCTAAGATGTTCACATTCTTCTTTATTTTATTTCTAATGATTATTTTTTTCTGCAAAATCTCTGACTAAAAAGTTCCAGGCAGAGCAGCCCGACCTTGTCAGAAATCTGTGGGCATGCTGGGGTAAAACAGTTGATGAGACTTGTCATTTGTGTGTATAAGCCTCCTCCCCTACTCTACATTATCTGGGTTCTTCAAAACATGACAGACAGTTATGTTGAAAGGGTAAAGTGCTATGATAAAATAATGCACCGCTATTCAAAGACACATATTCTACCCTATGGTTCCTCCCCCTGTTCCAAAAGTATGAACATAAATTATGTTGCTGGTTACATTATCACCACGCACTGCCATCAGGCATTCAAGATTCAAATCCACTGAAGTCATCAGCAGTCTTTGAGTTAACACATCCAAGAAGGTCCAAGAAGTATTTTGCAGTACTTGGTTTTCTGGTTTTGCAACATAGTTTGGTGTTTTGGAAATGGGGGTCAGCAGAGAGCAGGCTGAGTTGAAGATAAAAAATTAGCATATTTTAGTATGCTTGAACTGATTCTACACCCATTTGAACATTGTTTTCTACATGCCCCTTTGCCATGATTCAAACTTCACCTCCTGTCACTGATAAAGTCCCTGGTATTCATTCTTAATACGACAGAATGTTACTGTTATGTAATATTTATAGCAAGCCTTCCTAAATCCTCTAAATTACCTAAAGTATGCAAAAATTCAAGCTATGCATCAAGGACCAAGCACAACAGCTTTCAGTTGTGGGAAAGAGTGAGAAGTTTAACTCTTAGTTTCCTAGATTTGACAGGCTTAATCCTAACTCAGAACATTTGTTTTAATGCATTTCTCTGTGTTTTGGGAAATAAAGGATCATTTGTCTCCATTGCATGTGTACACAAAACCAACTTCAGTGTCTCCAACCATCATATATAATACACTGAAAAGATTTGCTCCTGAACTGTGTTCTTCTTGTCTGGACACATCAGACTGGTGTAGAAGATGCATGATCTTCAGGTGTCTTAGTCTGTCTCTAGCATCTCCTGATACATGCTGATTCAGTTTTATAGTCAGAAAGCATTGGACCAGATAAAATAGCTTGAAAATTACCATAGTCAGAAAATGAGCCTGGCAGGAGCCTTAAGAGTTCCAGCCCTCTGCACAAAAGGACAATCCAGGCCCTTCCTGATAGTTTGTCTTCTGCTTTATTCTTGAAGATCTCAGTGCTGGCAATCGCATCTCCTCCCTGCATATGTCAAAACACAGGTACTTGCTCCCAGCAGAAACTTTTCATAGTCTCTGACCTAAATCTTCCTTGATAAAATCTTATTTTATTCCCTGTTATCTGATTCACTGTGGTTATAGAGACAATTTATTCCCTTTCTCTTTTCCTCTTTACTTGAAGGCTATTATTTTGTCTTCTCCTTAATCTTTTCTTTTCTAGGATAAACAAGTCCAAGTCTTATAATCTTTGCTCATAGGTCATGTTTTCTAGATCTCTCTCTGTTGGTCTCCTCTGCCCTATCTCCAACTGTTCTACGTATCAAATACTGAACATCTTCACTTGCCTTTGATAGGGCAGCCCTGCTAAAACATCCTGGTGTTACCCGTCCTACATGCCTAAGTCACAGTAATGGGGCAGATGGCATCGAGCAGAATGCATTTGCTTTTTGCAGATACAGGCTGACAACGTGATGTTTTTCCTACTGCCAGCATAGTTGACCTAAAGAGAGATTACAGTAGCAGGAATGTACAAGCTTACTGCCTTACAGTTTTGGTCAACTGTATGCCATACTTTTGTATGTCTAGTTTAACATTTATAGGCATTTTTACTTATAAGAATATATATATATGTATTATATATATGATCACACACATATGCACGTATCCCAGTATATGTATGTGCATGTATACATAGTGTTATATATAAGCACACGCATATCTATCTAGCAAGCAATTCTTCCTTCACTTCCCTTTGTTAAATGTGGAAGGAAGCACGATCTCATTCACAGTAAAAGAGCCTGTGCAGCACAGGACAGATGCCACTAGTCAGCAGATTGGTTTTGCCTGGAGGAAATTGGTGAAATTTTACACTAAAGGGCAGGGAACTTTACTGGACCTTTTGATGATCTCCTTCTGTAATGTCACAGAATCTTGTTAGCACAAAGACAATAAAGCAGGCTTGTTTAAATAACCCATTACTGTTCGTCTCTTATTCAGACCACATCACCAAATAAATGACTGCTGTGTCTGTTTTTTGATCAATCCTTCTTTGTTTCAGGCTGCCACAGAGGTTTGCTGGATTAACTCCCAGGTAAATTAACTAATTCCTGCTGAATGGACCACACTGAATAGGGCACCCACCCCAAAAAATTACATACCTGACAGGGACTGAGAATCTGTTTCTTGCTGAGCATACTAAAACCAAGATGCAGACATGTAAATGTTAGTGTTGAAATACATATGAAGTGATTGGAAATTGTGCATGCATAAACTGTTCCTCACTGACATATGAAGGTGGTGAATGAGTGGGTCTTAAGTGTTAAACAGTTTTTCTCAATTTATCTCAATATTTCATGTGAATCAAGTAAAAAAGTGATTAGCTGAGCTGGGCTGAGCCCAGTTGGAGAGACTGGTGTTGCTGAAGGGGAGAGCCCTTCTCCCTCTTCCTCCTCTTCCTTCTTCTCTCCATTCTCACCTTGCTTTGGCCTCCCAGGGAGCTGATTCAACTCACTAAATCAGCAGAAAGCTAAGGGAAAAAACAGAGTAGGGTTTTGCTGGCTTAGTGAGCTGCACTGGATCACTTGCTCCTCTCAGTCATGTGCTTATGGGCCAGAGCCTTCTACGGCTTTTGTGCACCACCTTATTACATGCCAGAAGTTGACCAAGGCCCATGGACGCCACCATAAAACATGTGAAGATTAATCAGCTGCTCCCTTTGCTTATGCATTTGGTAACCTTTCCCTGGAATGTGCAGCTGAATTTACCTTGGTATCAACAGAGAATGATGGGCTTCTGGGAGAGAGATTCACAGCACAAGTCCAACTTTACCTTCCTCAAATCAGCTTTTGGAGAAACATACATCCCAGGGAGGCACAGGGAATACTAGGCTAAATACTCCCTCGCAGTACTAGGCGAAGGCTAGTTATGGGCACTCCTCCTGCCGCTCCAGTGATATATCAAAGACTGGGGGAAGATGACTGGACGCAAAATCCTGAAATATAGATATTTTATCTAAAATAGCTTGCCAAAAAAAAAATCCCCCAAGAAAAGATGCATTTTTTTAATTTAATTTCCCATTAGGAGAAGTGCTTATTCATTGAAGTGGTAATTTGAAAGTGCATCTCTTCAATTGTGGTAAACAAATAGCAGCTCTAGCTATTATACGTTGTTATCATTTTTCAGGCGTACTTCACTGATGCTAAATGGAAAAATTTGCCTTAAAACTATGATATGGATTAAACCCTTTTGTGATCTTTAATAAAGTGTCAGTAATATTTATTGTATGTTACTATTTATTGAAAAAAATAGAAAATTAAAGATAAAAGAAAAAATGTATGTATTTGCAGAAATAACAATTGAAACCCACAGATAATAACCTGGAATATTATTCATTTGTGAAGGCAAGCACATCTTTACTAGTATGTTTAGACAGGCAAGACTAAAGCCCTAATTTTTCACTGAAGGCAGAAAAGCATCTGGAAAGTAATTTGCCTGTCTATGTGGACTTCTCAGGCCTAAATGTGGCATTCTCCTTGGATAAGTCAATGGAATTATTCTGTTAGAAAAGAGATAAAAATTAGACCAAAAAGTCTGGAAAACTGACCTAACAGTCTCCCGCTACCGAGGTTTGGCACTGTAACAGAAAGCTTGGAAGTATTTGTGTGTGTGTGTGTGTGTGTGTATGTGTCTGTTATAATTTTTGTGTTACTCTGGAGTTTCCATTTCTATCTTTGGTTGGAATATTTGTAACAAGGGCAATTGAAACTCATATTTCAGAGCAGCAGAATCTGTTTATGTTCATTGCATATAGAGGTCTCCTCCGAAGACTGAAGTGTGGCATGTCCATATTCAGATTCAACCTGTGACTCCACTATGCTCAGTGGTAATGCTGCCACTGATTTTAATAGAGCCACATATCACCTGAAAATTTGGGTGGAAGCCAAAACCTACAAAAATCCACCTTTCTGGGCTTTTCTGTATGAATATGTCTCATTCCAGCGTATGTGACCATACCTCTCCCAATCCATGGTTAAAATCATCACCCTTCCCTGTAATATGAACATTACATTAGTGTGTTACTTTACTGTGTCTTTTAGTGGATCTTCAGTCCCTGGTGCAAAAATGGTAGTCCCTTTAAAGTTCAGCTGTATTTTACTCCATCTTGTTTTACTGTGGGTTTTTTTCCTTTAAGAGGACCAAGGCAACAGCAAAAGAGAAAGATGATTCAGCAGGCTACTGCTGATATCAGCAGAACCGTGGTTCAAAAATGTGAGGCTGGGCAGCAAAACTATTCCTCTTCTTGCATTCCAGAGAGCAAGTTGATTTTCTTCTTCTCCTCAGTGTATAATCTGACAGCAATGAGCAGAATTGATATTCTGAACAGCCAGACTGATACGGATGATACAGAGGCTCCCTGACCCTTCTCCCCTTGCCGAGCCGCAGCTGCACTGACTCTTGGCTGAGGTTCTGGCAGAATCAGATCAGTTCTTTCACTGCACATTTATTTTCCATGTTCCTTGAATTTCTGGATTCAAAACACCGCAAGATTGAGTAAAAGACATCTTTTTTCCCCACTCTTTTGATTTTCCAGGATGGAAATGGAAGCAGGAAAGTTAAAAACTTTGCAAACTTGCAAAAAGTGTCTCAGGAAAGGCCCAATTTCCTCCATTTCTAATGATGCACTTTTAGAAGAGGGAAGTTTTCAAGTCTTGAGTTTACCCAGGAGCTAATATTGTCCTGTTAAGATTACATCCTCTTCATGAAGTGCTACCCTGGGCAAAGACAGTCCCTCAAGCACTGGCATCACAGAACTGTTGTCATTCCACCTCTGTGAAGCTCTGGGATCCCAGGTCAGTCTGGAATGAGCTGAATGTACCCTTCTTACTTTCTGTACCGTTAAAAACAAAGTTTGGTTTATAGGCCAATGAAGTTCATAATGTCAGTTTTGCCACTGGCAGAATATGTTCTGTGTCCACATAGTTCCTCTTGCAGCCTTGCTTTCTGCAAAATACCTCTGCACAACAAGTAAAATGAGAATGCTTCCTACAGGTTTTAAACCAGAAGTACTGTGAAAAAGCATTTTGTATTGTATTGAGATCTCGGGCCAGGAACTAGTCATGGCTTTTTTTAGCGGTGCGCCATTGGGAACGCTCAGCTAACAGAGGCGCATCCTCAGGACCTGCTGACATGTCTGAAAAGAAGGGGCAGCGTGGCTCTTCTTCTACAGAGTCAGTGACACATCGCAGTCCTGCACAAAGTTAGCGCTGACATACGCAGTACTGTCAGTTCTTGTGCTGATGTGAAACTTCTTTTCTAGGGATTGGCACTCAGTGCCACTACATTCATGCATAAGGCAAATGCCAAAATCTTTTCTCCTACGGCAGGCAAGTGCTTACCCAACTACTGGATTCTTCCTTTCTTTCACGTAAACCAGCTTGAAACCATCAAATTTAAAGCAATAAAGAAACAAAACACTTCTTGAAAACATATTTTCACAGATTGCACTGTGGAACATAAAAATGCCTTTACAAAAACATATACATTCCACTGTTCAGGGAAACTATTACTGTTCCTAACTGTTATTGCTCACTCTGAGGCATCTGTCCTTTAGTTTATACCTGCATCTGCCCTAGAGATATGATCCTAACAAATATTCTTCACTCCTACATACTCTGAATGAAATCCTATTCTCTCTGAAATCAACAGCAAAACATCCTTCAGTGCAGCCCAAATTTCTTTCTGTAATTATAACTGCAGTTTATTCCCTGTCTCTAGTGTAAGTTTCTCTCTGCATGACGCTGGCGTGCTCCTTCCATCTGGCTCCTAACGTATTAAATTTCCTACTTGTTTTTACAAATGTATAGCCAATGGGTTCCAGAAATTCATTCGTAGATCACTGACTTGCACACAATTTGTCAAAACTTAGTTAAAATATTCAATGTCCCCATTGGCCTAAGGATGATAAATGTGATGTCTATTCCTCATATTTCTTTCCTTAGGAAGCTCTAGAAACTCCATTTACGTGAACTGAAATCCACTCTCAGAGACTAACCAAGAGAAACTTGTCTGGTAAGTGATACTTCTGTACATTTGCTGATGTAGTCAATTAAAGTAATAACCTAATATCCCGGGGCTGGCACCATTTCAAAATACTTCCCTAGTCTTTTCCCGTGTATGACTGACTAAGGAATCTGGATGCAATACTGACATGAACTTTACAGCTGTTTTTTCTACATATCTGGCAGAGACGCATTTAATCATTGCTGATTAAAACTGTAAGCCCACCAATGATTATCTCTAACTGCACCCCAAACATAACAGGATCTGGTTTTGACATATCCCTGCTACATGCCGTGCAGACGCTGAGTGGCTTAGGTTTTTGCTCAGCAGGAACAATTATAAATGCAGACAGCACAGAGACTGCTTCGACTGCTGCCCTGTGCCCACTTATGAGCGGTATAGCATGCTGCTAAAAGAATCACACTTGAATGATACTATAGGAGTGAATAACATTTGCTTTATCTCCATTACAGCCCTGCTGTAAGGGTATTTTAAAGAAAAAAAATCATTCTTACGATGTGATTTGTTGGATTCAGACTGGAATTTGTGCCACCAGCTCTCTAGCTTCATTCTTTCATGCTTCATCTGCCCAATTATCAAATCCCCTGTTGTACAAAGACACAATTCAGCTGTTCTAAGGGCTTAGCTGTGACCTCAGATACAGGGATGTGCAGTGCTCTGCATCTTGTAACACCAAAATGCACAGCAGCCAGTTTTCACTGGGTACGCAGAGATGCATCCACATCTGAGTACTGAAGTAAACAAGTAAACATGATCCAAAAGATCATTTAAGGAGACAAACACGCATTCAGATGCAATGAACTGCTGACCTCGTCAAACCAGGAACATGCACCAAAACAATACTGAAACATGAACGCTGGGAAAACAGATGCTCTGATTTACTTGCACTGTCCTCCAAGAGTAAATATTCTGGATGTGCAAGTGCACTGTAAACTAGACTTTTATCCAACCTGCTGAATATCTGACATTCTCTTTCATTTCGGATAACCAGCTATTCCCTTTCCTCTGTAAGATTTATGTCGTGGCCTTACTTCCACATTGACTATCTCCCTGTCAGTTCATCTCCCTGATTATCTGTCACTTCTGAGAAAATCTCCGTGATCTAAGATGTTTTATGTGTGCTTGCAGCTTTTATATTACATGTTACAAATGAGGATTCTTTTCTGTGCTGGAATGACCAACACGCTGACGCTGAGAAAATATTTAAAGAGAAATACTACAGAAAAAGAGGTTGCAGGCAGAGCTCCATTCCAGAACGGCACACCAAAACCTGCTTTTGACCAGTACTGAGCCGTGGGTCTGTTCACTCTTTCCAGACGTTTATGGTGGATTGCACCTTTTTCTATGCAAACTAATAAAGGTATCATTATAATTCACATCACTTACAGAAATGTGATGGAGGCCAGCAAAAGAATATTTTCTGGTCTTCAGAAAGGAAGGAACAGTTTCAGTCCAACTACTTTCTGCCATCACAGAGCCCCAAATAGCATAACCAGCGCTAGCTGGCACCCATGGCAGTGACACGGATCACTTGACAGCCAAGGGCTAAGAGACAGCTGAGAAAGAGTGAACACCTGTCCCATTGGTACCTGCTCCAAGAGACCCATGCAGATGATGACAGGAAGAAATCACTGCCCTGGCATTGCCTCCGCAGGCAGGCAGGTTTGCCATGTTTGCGATGAAAGGTCCATTTTATGGTGCCGACGACAGTTTCCACCCCGTCTCCTTTAGGCATCTGCAATTCCAAGAAAACGGAGATGTGTCCTCTCCCCCAGCTTGCCAGTGAAAAGAGTCGGGAGCCTGCAGGGAGCCATTCAGAGCATTTAGGTTACAATTCTGAAATAGCCTGTAACACACAACATCTGTCCCTCTGCCATGTGCACCTACTTCCCCTGAAGGAACTACCCATGGAGAAAAAGGTCATGAATGGCAAAGGTGGGAACATATGGCTATCAACAAGTAAAGAGAGGACTTCATTCCTTGCAGCTTCTTCAGCACCTTGAAGCACTTCACCCTACAAAATGTTATAATAAAGCGAAGTTAAGAAAGGGGGACAAACAGATTCAAAGGCTTCCTCTCCCTGATGAACAGTTAGGCTTTTGTAGCATGTTTAGCTGGGGAGTACACAGGCAGACCGATTCTTTAAAAGCAGCCTTCGATTTTACTGACAGGCTGAGCTGTCAGAATTCATTACGCATACACGTAAAATCAAAATGAAGATCTCTGCAGGAATAAATACTTACGCAGCCAAGGTGCTGCTCTGGTATGGTTACTATGCAAAAATATGCCAGATATGAGTTTGTGGAAAAGCTCCCGTTAAAACAATAAATGAAAAATAAGGGACATGTAGCATTGAAGCTTTCTTAAAAGGTTGCGTGAAAGACTTTATCTTTTCAGAAGCATTGAGTTTTTCCTTTGGAGCATAGTGAGAAGTTGCTAGGCTCCTGAGAGAATAAATGAAATGGAAATGTTCATTTTTCATTCTCAGTAAAATATTGATGAAGCACCTTTGTCAAAATCTATTTGGCAAACTGCACAGTGTATCTTGAATTACTGCATTTTATGTTTCTGAACACGAAGAACATCATCTTTCAAGATGCTCCAAAATAATAGTTGTAGTGAAATGAGAATGTTGAATTTTGGTTTATTACAATCCACCAGGTAATAAAACTGTCAGTGTTACATTTGGACAATTTTACCGAGTGGAATAAATACTTGTAAAGGTCAGTGTTTTTCACACTGTTTTTTAGATTCTCACTGACCATTTTCTGTTTTTACCACAGTTTTCAGCTTCATTGTCATAAAAATCATTGCCTTGAGAGAGCTGCAGACTTACATATATTAACATATATTTTCTGTTTGGATTAATAGGACTGACCAGGAGGTCAGCGTCACAGAGAAAGTCTAAGGAATCTTTTAAAAAAAAAGACTTGGGTCACTTCAGAGTGGTGCAAGTATACTAATGATTGAGTTGTACCTGTATTTAATGAACACAGGGTGGGTAAGTAGAGCAGAGAGAGACGATTCCCCTCTATGAAGGGGAGAAAGCAAAACCAGAAAAAAAAAATCATTTAAGACTCATGAGATGCATAGATAGAGGGGAACTCCATCCATATCCCCATATGGCACTGCCACCACATATGTACATATAAATATACATATATGTGTATGGCCATTAGAAAAGATCATCACCCTCATTGCATTTCACTGGTAAAAAGAAGACAAAGGAAAGAGCTTCCCACCTTCAGACCAGCTTTTACAAGCCCCTGGGCTGCAGCCTGGCTTAGAGCTTAGGAAATGCTACAGCTGGCCAAAAGGTTTAGTGTGCCTGCCGGTCTCAGTCATTTTTGCGTTTATTCTCTCTTTCACTCAACGCTCAGCCACAGGGAGTCCCGGGGACTTGTGCACCAAAGCCCTTTGTGCAAGTCTCACCTCAGAACTGCTCACAGGTCGCTGTTAGCAGCAGGCTGTCGACCGGTGGAGTCAGATGGTCTGAGCAGGGTCCCTGGCTGGGAGGCAAAAGCACTGTGAACAGAAGAATAGGAACGTGCTCCTTTGCAATTCGGTATTTGTGTGAAGAATAACCTCATTTGTGAGAATGATCGTGAATAGCGAATAAAAGGAGGTATGAACACGATCACACTGAACAGCTGTTCAGAACTGGAACAAATGTTGGCGAATACTCATTTGCAGTATTCTTCTAGCTCTGGATTTTCTTTTCTCCCCTCAAATATGGTCTCTACTTGAGTGGCTTAGCAAAATAAAGACAGATGGCAATGGATTATCTCTAACACTTCATTAATTGCAGTGCAGCCATTACAGTATTTCTAAAGCACTCACTAGAGTTTTGCCTGATGATTTCCTTTTAACTGAGTCGCATGCCACTTAGTGAGTAGGGACCTAATAAGAAATTGTGACTTATTAATTAAGAATGCCTATGTTAGTCATAACAGCATATAAATACATTAGTAAATTTCATGGCTGAATATATTGCGCATTTAGGAGAACTTTTTCAGTGTAAAATACGAAGCAACAAATTCTTGCAGAGGCATGGCTGCCTTGGACTGCCTTGCAGTCATGGCACAGATAGTGAACGGAATCAAGACAGATTTTAGAGCCTAATTCACTCTGATGTCATTTAGCTTTCAAAATTAGGAGCCTAATTTCCTTTTTCAAAATTGGCTTAGGCACATGCAGCCAAACCGAGAGATGATTCAAAGCCTAAAGATGCAGATAACACACAGTGAAATTACTAATGAGACCAGGTACTTAGTTCTAATGACCTCAGAGGCTATCTGGAAATCTCTTGGATGTACTTCCTTCTGTTTATAAAAATGTGATTCATCCAATCCTGCAATAGAAGTAATAGCAGGTGACTTAAGTAACCCATTACCCTCACACCTGAGGATAAGTGACAGCACATGTCTCATTTTTTTAATTCTCTTTTAGATAAGTGGTAGGTTGAAATATATGTGAAGAAAACATCTGTTGAACAATTTTGAATAATCTTGTTTAAAAAAAGCAGAGACAATGTGTAGAAAGAGAAAGGACTATATTCATAAAGGATCTCCCAGTTCTGATAGTTAAAGGTAGTATCTGATAGGCGCTTACTTAAAGCATTGCCACATTTTCCTTTTTTTTTACTAAAATCATGAGGAGTTCACATACCTTGTCACTGCACATCAGACAGGAATTTTGCAACACCGACATTCACAATTCAATAGAGTTATCAAAGTCCACAGACATTTATCCAGTGAAAAGCTGGCTGCCTCCAGCAGCTGCACAGCCCGTACAGCTTGCACGTCCAAGGAGAGGACAGCTGTAGAGGCATGGACTTATTTGGACAGGAGGGAACTAGGGAAAAGAGAGAGAAGATGCAAGCATGTGAGAGGTGACATAGGACCACTAATACGAAGTGTTTCTGAGGAGGATGTTCCCTTTGCAGTCTGGGTGCACTCTGATCCCTGAGGAGACCTTGGTGGCCCAGGTCAGCTAGAGGCAATCCAAAGGTCCAGCACCACGTGTGACGCATCCTCATGGTTCACTCGGCCAAAACCTTCCATGCTGTCCTGGTCTCCTTCCTCAGGCTTTCACAAGCAGCAGATCCCATGGCATAGCAACAGTCAGTGCCCAGACCCCACAGGCAATAAATCGCCTTGCCCCATGCATACAGGATGCTATCCCTAATCTCTTTCCAGAGAGAGCAGCAGCTCTTTTCCCTGTACTACCCTGAACAAACTTCCATCCCTTCTCTCCCTTTCCAAAGTGGCACCACTCCACCAAACTCAGCATAGGCTAAAGAGGAGCTGTTCATCCTGCCAAGTGGGATCTTCGGGTTAATAGACAGCTACAGCCGAGAGAGAGGCATTACCTCTCCGTACAAGACAATAAATTTCACCACTGGAACAGTCCGATGCTGGTGTCACAAAGAAAATGGCACATAAAAGGGGGTTCAGAAAGAGCAACAAAAATAATTTGTGGTCGGGGAAGTCTGACTTAGATACTTAAATCTGAGCTGCTCAGCCTTAATTTGGCTAAGCAATAATGGCCTTAGTTTGGCTAAGCAATAATTCAGTCATAGTCTAATAGTCAGCCAATATGAGGAAAAAGATTACTGACTGTGGCTGGCTCTTTAATTTTGCAAAGAGAGAAGAAAACAGAAGAAAGGAGGGAAAAAAAAAAAAGAAAAAATAATAGAAAAGCAGATGAAATAGGAGCAGAAGCTAAACAAAATCAAACCAGAAATAGCACATTCCTAGCAGCAAGGGTGGATAATTAACCACTGGAAGGGTTTGCTACTGTATGTGGTAAAGACATTAAGTCCTTACATCAAGACCGGAGCTGTTCTCTATCCAAACAGAGGTTTTGATCTTTATGCAGAAATCACTGAGGTTTTTTCTGATATGCGTTGTCCTGAACATTGGACCACATGATTTTTATATTTCCTTCTGGTCTATCAGACTATTCATGGACTACGTGATCTTCCTATACCAGGTTAGTAAAAAAAATGCAAGCGATGCTATGTTGACTTTTTGTTCTACTTCTATTGTTATTTACTAAGAGAGCTCTTAAGAGCCTGAGTAAGTACCAGGCTCCCCTCGGGTTCTCCCCAGCTGAGTTAGAGGATGAAAGGCAGTTGTGCCTCCAAGGGGGTGTTGCAATGCCCAGTGACCCCTGCCCCCCCAAGAAGAATCTGCTGCCCTGGGTTGGACATGGCAGCTCACCCTGCAGTGCATGAGAAGTGCTGGGTGCCTCAGGTGGGATTCAGGACAGGCAGCGCACTGAGTGGGCAGGTACCTAAACTAGCTCTTAGAAAACATTGAGAGACAGACATTTATTTCTCCCTCTGTTTGGCCTAACTCTGAGATGCAAAGGAGTACCCAATGCTACCTCTGGACTCACAGCTCAAAACCTGCTCTTAAATTAGACAGCAAGGTGTTGCTTTCAAAACCGAGCTAGGCTCACCCTTGCCTTTTAAAACGAAGGAGCTGACAGTTCTGCTCATCAGCAGCAATTCCCCATCAGAGGGCACTTGGCCAAACACAGGTCTTCTTCAGACCCTGGAACATGGGTTCAAACCCAGCCTGTTTTAGATAATAGGTAAGACTGTGAATGTGAGCACTTTCCACACCTTGCACTGAATATATGGTGTCAAAAGTCTCACTGGACCATGGAAAGGAAGATTAATTGGAAATAGATAAAGTATGGCTTTTGATTACCATGGGATTAGAATTAGATATATAATTAAGCTTTTAAAATACATGTATAAAACAAATACATCAGTGCTTCCCTTCCTAATGGGCTATCATTATTTTTATCACGTCTTTTCTTGAATCTAGGACTTTTCACGTATCAGGTGCTCTCTATCATTGTGTTCAAATCACATCTTAAAAGTCGTATTTCAAATGGATCTTTGTGGCTTATTAACTACAATGCATTTGTGTTTCTTTAGTTTTAATTGTGCATATGCGGTTTTTGCAAAATCTTCTCAAGGCAGGACACCGACTAATCACATGTTTTGAAAAGATTGAGTAATAATGGTAAATAGCAATAATTATTTCTGCTAGTGCTGGGAAAAGGGTGAGGGTTAACAACTTATTCAGAACAGAGACACAGAAGTGTCTAATTTTGTAGCAGCACAAGACTACTTTTCTGAGGTTAGCGTTCAGAGGTTGGTCTCACGCTGATCTTCTGACAGAAAGATTCTTTTTTGATTTATGGCTGAACAGGCACAAAGAAAGCATGTGCACAGTAACTTTCCATAGAAATTCAAGGGAGCTGTGAAAAATAATTTTTAGGAGTTTTAGGGGGTAAAGTTATGAGCAGCTATATTAGTGACTCTGTCCCATTCTTTCCTCTTTAATTTTCAACCAATATAGGAGTGTTGGAATTGTTATACTAGAAATGCGGTCCAGTACTCTCAACGACTACCCAGCAGATGTTTCAATTTAAGAACCTCTCAGTAAGCGCAGGTGGGGTAGTGGTCCCTCATCATTATGTCTCCTCTTGATCCAATAAAGATTAGCCTATGCATGAGATTTTCTAGCTATTTCACAAAACTGCTGTCATTCTTTATAAACACTTTAAAATCTTTTTTAAATTGCTGATTTCATTGTCTTTCTGTGGTACTCAGTTCCACTTTGCAGGTCGGTTGTTTCACCACTCTTCTGAACTTGCTCTTTTCCTCTCCCCAGTACTGTTCATTGTATTTTAGATGGGGCTGCACACTTGGTTACAGCACTATAACTTCTGCAGGGTTTATCACCCCATTCTTATCTCTGCGGCATATCCTGTCTTTTATTGACTGCATTCAGCAGAGCCCTAATGGCGCTATGGTGAGAACCCAGCCTCTTTGCTGGGCTGATAAGGTTAATTGAGAATTCTCTAATGTCTGGGTAGTTCATACTTTTCAACAGGCATGATTTCACATTGCTTAACACCGAAATTCACTTGCCATCATTCATCTGGATAACTCAGGTCTGAATCCCTCCTCAGCCCTCTGGTTCTTCTAAGTCACCTTGACTCATTTTTTCCCCAGTGATCACTCTTCCTTCCAAGTCATATATATATAATAAACACTCTATACCTAAACAAGCTGATGTATCATATCCTAATCTTAACCACTCTTTATCACTGCTTCTCCACCTGCTCTTCTTCTTGAAAACAAGTCAGAGGAGGCAACAGAAGACTACAGCCAGCCTTGCTGGGGACCGACTCACCAGCACTTCACAGCCACCTCAAGGCAAGGCGCTCTGAGTGGAGTCAACTATGAGCAACACAGACTGCAAGCAAGGTAAGGTGCTACCTGTTATCAAAATACACTACAGCATCATTATGTCTCCAGTTTACACCATAGGTATTGACAACTTAGCAAAACAAATCCATGCCCTCCTACAGATCCCTTCAGATGCTTTGGAGGGTTTGAGTGTGGGATTGAGGTTGATAATATTATATGTTGTCCACATCCATCTGATTTGATAAAATGCCAGGAAGCAGTGTAATAGAAACTTTATTCAAATCTCTGCTATGATGGTATTTCAGTCTTTATCAGCCATTTCATAACAATAAAAAATGTATCATCATTTTTCTCACAGCACTGAAACTTCACTGGTATTTTGTAAGGCCTGTGGTTTCTGTTCAAGTATAAACCAGCTCATATTTCCCTCTTACCTAATGCTGACCTTAAACTGCGCCCTGCACTATTGAACAGTAGGAGTGTTTCCTATAAGACTTGGGAAACCTAGATGAACTTGGTAAATCTACCTTTAATCTTTCACATGGAATAAAGCTCCTGGGAATCATAGCAGATAGATTTACATGGAAATCTAATTGCCTGAGGAACAGCCCTCATTTTCCAGCACAAACAGGCATTCAGAAATATACCAGCTACGAATTTGATCAAGTTTGTCCAAGATAAAGATATTTCTTTATAGAAAAGTCACTAATAAAGCTATTGCTGTGCTACTGTTATGAAAGATGGGGAAAAACAGTTTAATAAAAAATGCTCTGATAGATTTCACCCAACAGACAAACACTTTACTAAACGTTTTGGGGTATATCAAAGTTCAGTTAATTCCCTGTTACTTTTAAGGTTTTTACACACAAGGGCACTTTCTAGTTCCATCCTATCCTTTTTCCAGACACATGAGTATTGGAGCATTGCTATGCACAAGAGCTGCAGACTCACTGCAGGAAGGGAAGTTGGTTCTCCCAGGAGTTTCAACCCAATTTTTCACATTAGAGTTGTGATAAACTCCAGATGCATTTAAAACATATTGGCACTGTATTAATTCCAACAACTGGACTGTTTGGGTTTGTAATGGATGGTCTGTGCTGGAGATGCAGAAGCTGTTGCTAGTCTGTCTAGTGTTTTGTACCGAGCTTTAGATCAGAGCAAGTGATTGACTCACTCTGAGCTTACTCCTGCCTTCTTTGGCAGAGCAGCCCTAATTTTCATCTGAATAATAACCATTCAGCTTAGGCACCTTAAAACAGTGAGCTGAGGAGGCTGGCATGGCCCCTGCTGTAACGAGTGAATTTGGGGCAGCCAACACCGATTCTCACTCCTGCCTTCTCATGTCTTTGCAGTCTGACACCTGGGTCCTTTCAGCATGCACGGATAGCTATGCAGTGACTGAGCTGTGAAATACTTAATTGGTGTAATACTGTCTGGCAATGCTAGCAAAGGGTATGAACCTATCAGGGACATCTGAACACAGAATCTTTTCAAAATACCATACTAACAGATTGAGTTTATTACAATATTTTATTAAGACAAAAGAACAGAGAATGGTCTTCCTGTTCTGGAAAACTGCTGAGTTTTTAAAAATTAATTTTCCCTCCCAAACCAGGTCAAATAGAAAATTTCCTCAACTTGGTCACCATTAATAATAAGAAAGAATGGAAATTATTGAAACTTTTCAGCACAAAAGTGTTTCATTTTTGTTTGAACATTGTGTAATCCTTTTTTCTTTCCTACAAGTTAAATCGATCGCTTCAATAACAGCCATCGCAGCATGAACAGTTTGAATTTTTTGGTTTGAAAATATAATTCATTTTGATGAATTCAGAATATTTTTACAAAACCAAACCCCAAATAAGAAATTCATTAAAATCAGTCCTTTTTTAGAAATACGCTTGAGTCTTCAGAGTAAAAGCTTTTGATAAAAAATAAATCCAATTTCTCTTTGCTCCTTGAGTAAGAGTGAAACTCACTGTTTCTCACATCTTTCTTTTGCAAATATCAGAGAGCTCCAACTTTTATAACAACATGATTAAATCTGTTAGTTTTCATTTGCATAAATATTTTAGCAACTGCAATAGCCTTCACTGTCAATGTTTTGATCTCAGTATAGGAATAACTCATCCTTGAGATTCTCTTTTCCTCATTTTTATAAGCTTGTCTATATACACTTAAACCAGTAGGAAATGTGCCGCCAATGCGTTTCATGACCATAGCAGTTTTACTACTATTGCATTTGATTAGGCTGCTTTATTCATTCCAGTTATCTTCTTCAAGGTCAAAAAATCCATCCTGCAACAGCTGTTTTCAGTGTACTTTTCCTGTATACTAACCTATACCCTCCCAATAACACTAGGTCAAATAAAGTGATTAACTGTTCATAAACAAAATGGTGATGTATTACAGCCACAGAAAGAAAAAGAAGTTGCTACTTCCTGTAAATGTAAAGAGATGTGATTTTCAATAAAGTGAAGGAAAAAATGGCACCGTTCCCAGTTTTTCAAGGCTGTACATGTAAGGATCCATTTATCACCTCAGTGGCAGAAGTTCTGGAACTCCTGTCATTAATGCTGAAGCAAAACACATTTGAATGTCATGTCAATAAATCATTTGCCAACTAGAGGGTTGAAGGGTTTTACAGTTGCTAATCTGGCTGGTCTGGGAATAGAATTTACACACCTTTTTCATTCATTACTAGGAATAAAATAAATGCAGATTATTGCAATCATAGAATTAAAGAGGGAGCCTCAGTTTCAAAGATTATTTAAAAAGCAGAATATATACAAAATAACATTGGTTAACAGGAGAGACAGAATATGTTTTGACAAGAAGTGATGTGCTTGTTTTTCTTATTCTGATACACTACATAAAACGTGTGCAAAAACCAATATCATTTGTCAATTACTTAACAGAAAACTGCATAGTTTTGTGAAGAACCAGGCAAAACAAATGGGCACTGAAGCAGAGTCTGAAAATGAACTAATCAAAGCTATTCTGGGCAAAGGACAGGGAAGCATTGCAGACTTGCAAGCCTGTAAGGTCAACATCTGTCAGCAGTTCACTCTCTCCCATGAAATGGAGGTCAAACATCAGCATCTCGCCTGCCTGTAATTGTGTCAGTGAATCAAGAAGGGCATATGTGATGGGATCTCTCAGGCAGCCACAGCCTGGCTGTTTAGTCATTTCTATATTAGTTTATGCCCCATTTATGTCTTTCAGTGGATATAATACAATTTTATATAGTGGAAGGCACCATCAGAGCAATACGGTAGAAGCCAAAATAGCTTCTTCGACAAACATTTTTATAATACTTGCGTTCTAATTAAAAGTAACAATCATCCAAATCTTTAAAACGTGATGCAAAATCCTTTCCCACCACCACCTTAACCAAGTTCATGTCCTGTATTTTTGGAGTCAGGAAAAGTTTGATCAAAATAAAGGTTGTTCACACATAAGTTTTCAATTTTGAAATATATCATGTTTTTCATGGGATAAATAAGCCAATAGGCCAGAATGAAGGCATGGTGGACAGAGAAAAGGCAAAAAAAATGTGTGAATGCCTGTAAAGCAATGCTATGGCTGTACAGTGGTGGTGGTGGTGGTGGTATGCAGTGTAAGCTCAATTCTGAAAGTGTTACGTGCCATCTACAAATCTCTTAGAATAGAATCATAGAATCATAGAATTGTTAAGGTTGGAAAAGATCCTTAAGATCATCGAGTCCAACCGTTAACCTAGCACTGCCAAGTCCACCACTAAACCATGTCCTCAAGCACCACGTCTACCCAGCTTTTAAATACCTCCAGGGATGGAGACTCAACCACTTCCCTGGGCAGCCTGTTCCAGTGCCTGACTGCCCTTTTGGTGAAGAAGTTTTTCCTAATAGCCAACCTAAACAGTCTTCACAGTCTTGAACAGTCCCACTTTTTTTTGACTTCACACCAAGGATTAGGAGGTTAGTCAAAGCATAAACGTGCACATAGCATGCAGTGGAGAAAGAGAGCAGAGGCCGCTATACCATAGGGGCTCCATAAATTGTGGTATTTGCAACCCAGGTATTGGGGAGACTCAGTGCTTTTGTATCAGCCCTCTTCCAAGGCAAAACACCAAGGCAGGAGGTTGGTCTTGAATTAACATATAATACAGTAAATGTACAAAATATCATGGAGCTGTAGGGTAATATAGATGAGGTTGATATATGCCAGCTTTATAAAGAAAAAGTTTGGGGAAAAAGGTAGGTTCCCCTAAGTTAGCATATTAAACTCAATGATATAGCTCAATTGGTTGCAAGAGACTAAAACTTTGGACCGGATAAATGGTTTCTGAATATTTATGAGTAGTCTTGATGTTGTACAGAGGAATAGATCAGGACTAGAAAAATATCAGAGTACCAACCAAGCCTTTATGAGCCATGCCACTTCCACCCAAGGCCTTCACAGAAGGAAAGTGTCCACCCCAGCCAAAGCAACATGACTTTCAGGGGCTGAATAGGATTTAATGAATAAGCAAGGACTGCTCATCCCCAGGGAAGAGGTGAGCTGCTGGAAGACATGAAATGCCTCCTAGAGCATCTGGAGCTACTGAAGAGCATGGAGAGCAACCACCACTCTTGGATTGTGTTCTTTGCTCTTCATGCACACATGTACAGCTTGGCTGCCCATGGCGGGGAACAGCCTTGAAACCCCACTTGTCGGTGATCCCATAGGTATTGAAATGAGCGATTTCTCCCCTTGGAGTTGACAGCTTCTTGGGCTTAGTTTCTCTTGCCGGTTTAAGTACAGGGCACAGTTTCATGACAGTTAAGTTCATGAAATGTAGGGAAATTATCAGTGCAGAAGGTATTCTAGAAATAAGGCCTCATTAATTACTATTTCATGAGATCTTCAGAGAGGGGTGTATGTCAGAATGGCTTACTGAAGAGAGAACATCTTATAAATAAACACTATATTATACGTATTAAATACTTTATTGGTATATTATTTTTATTAAGAGACCATATGAGAGAACATTGACTCTTGAGGGGACAATTAAACAGGAGGTAAGTTGTTACCAGGTTTAATAGACTATGCTTAACATACCTTTGATAGCAAAACATGCTTAAAAAATGTAGTGAGTAGTTCTGCTGTTTTCTTAGTACTTCTTCTGCCATGGAGATCATTGAAAATTTCTCGTCTCGCACAGAGATTAGACTGTACATAATAGTCCTAATTGAAACTTCAGTTGCACACTTGTAACATGTCAGGCTATGGTAGAGTTTCACAAATATAGCAGGGAGCCGGTCTGTTCTTCAGCAGTAACAAAATTTAACTTGCAGCACTCAGAAGATATTGAGAAGCCTAATTCTGGAGAATTAAAGATTTTTTTTTCCAAGTGTACTCAATGAGTACCTTCTTGAATAGATTGGCATAAGGTGGTGTTCATTAATCTGCCTGAAATTACAGGCAGTTTCACTTTGAGTTACATGTTACAGTAATGAAAATTCTGAGAAAAACTGTCATATTTTAAATATTTACTGCAATTGGTATCCAAGGGGATGTTAATGATTTGAAAAGTGTAAATGTTCATTTTGAGAGAGCAATTAAGTTTTCAGTTGAATATTAATGCATGCTTGGCTTATGAGAGAAATTTCACTTCCAGTTCATCCAGTTTAAATGTTGGTGTAAGAGCCGCTGGCAGAATTTTCACATTCAAACCAAGGCCCAGATCCGTGGGTTTGCCAGTAGGCCAAAAAGCCCCCACAAGATGAATTCCTTTTAATTTGGGGGAATATAGTAGCATCACCAACAGTTAGGCTCCATCTATAAGTTTAAAAATTATTGTAGGATGTATTTGCTCATTAGAAGGTACAATCTTTAGTTTCCCTGTTTCAACAGCACAAACCAGCCTCATCATCTCTTTGAGCTTCTTAACACATTTGCTCTCCTTTTGCTCTGCCCAGGAACGCAGGTACCCAGTCAGTCATTTCACAATGCTGGTAGCAGGGTTTGGAAGGCAACTGTTAATTAAGCAATTAGGTCTAGGGAGTGAAGACTTGTTGAGGAGACCTTGAGGAGGAATACAAGCTCTGGGTGTGTATCCACACAAGTCCAAGAGACAGACGGTTGATGCATAGGAAAGCTGTGGCAGTGGAGTTAGCTCCTGCTGTTGGCCCCTGGCTCGCCCAAAGGCTCTCCTGCCAGTGGCAAGCAGATCAAAGCCAGGATGGATGCAATGGCAGGCAACCCTGGGAAGGCATGAAGCATTTTAGAAGGACCTAGATTTAGCTAAAGGCTTTTTGAAAGACATTTAGTACGATGCTTCTCACCCAGCTATAATGGCCTTTGTCAGGTATGTGTTCACCGCTGAGGTTTTCATTTTAGGCTCTCTGTCAAAAAGAGAGAGAAATAGGCAGTCTTAGGCGGCAGTTCATCTGACCTATTTTAATGTATTGCTGAGGAAGAGGTGAATTGTCCAGAAGTGGATATTTCTGGTCAGATGAATTTGTCCAATGGTTACATGAAAGCCACCTTTACTCTCAGCTTTGGGAAGAACATATTTCTCAAGAGGAGCCCAGCATGGATGAGTGTGAATGGCTGTTTTAGTTTCTCTGACCATTATTTAAGCCTGTGCAGAGTAGTGCACTAATATTATGTTTAATGATGACAGAAAGTGTCAGATTCCCCGTGTGTGCTGCACAGATGGTCCACAGTAACCCCGTTTACTGTGCACAGAGAGACCACTTGTACTGCACATATGCAGGAGATTTGAAGCCTTCCAGAAACATCAGACTCATTGCACACAGGGTGAAAAGTTGATTCTTGCATAGCAGGAAACCTGTGATGAAGAAACTATTCTGGCTTGGTTCTTTGTTATCTGTAAATCCCAGGCAAATGTACACATTCCTCAAATGCCACCATACAGCTCTTCCAGAGAGCCAACTGGGACGTATGTGGGGAAATCCAGACACTAGATAGCACTACCATTACTGTCATTAGGAGAGCAATCCCTCAAAGGGATCAGTGAGCTAAACTACCATGACGGCAGACACTTGGTGTAGCCAAGCTGCGGACGGCTGTCTCATTGCAGGAAAAATACTTGGAAGGTTGATTTAATCCAGGCTCCTAACAAAGAACAAGCTGGAAAGTCATATAGGAATCCTGTACAAGACTGAAATTTTACCTCATATTTGTCCCAAAAGAATCATGTCTTTAGAAAGACCTGCCATTATTATTGAATTTAAATATCTTTTCTGTTATCTAATCAATTTTTAGGGTCTAAATCTGGCTGCTTTTCCTGAGTTCAGCTAATATTTTGCATCAGTTCCGAGAAAAAAAATCAAGGCACTGTATTTTATATACAGTGCTACTATTTTAACCTCATAGTTCAAAAGAGGACTCTTTTTTTGAAAAAATGACAGCTTCTTCCCATCTTTTGACCAGCTGCCACTGATTTTATGCCACCAGAAGATTTTCTCTTTTCTGCAGTTCTGTGCAGTTTGGGCAATGTATACAGTGGTTAAATCAGTGTGAGGCCCCCTGACAGCCTAGACTTGTTCCCATTTAAATTACACCTGAATCAGGTATTTTGGGCCATCAGGTGTTGTAGGACATGTTAATGTATGACTGTAAGGTGTTAATTGGATCTCCTCTGAAATTCTACATGCTGTTTTGGTCAACCACCAGAAGACTAGAGCTTTAAAACCAGTTTATTGAATTAAAGCAATGCAAGCTTGTTCATCCTAAAGCCAGTCATACACTTAAGTGAATTTTTCCCATGTGTATGACTAGACTTAGAAGTGAGAGGTAAGGGAATCCTCACTGACTAGCTAATGGGTTGGGACACTCTTTCTCGACCTGAAAAGCCTGAAGTTGATGTTTTCTCCTGGTATAAGAGCACTTCAGGAGACTGCTTTAACTACTTCACTAGAGAATACAATGTGGTGCATGAAGAAAAACTGTTAAAGCTACGTTAGGTTTTGTGCAAAGTCCTTAAAAACCTACTGAAATAAGGCAAAAAACTTGTTCAGTCAGGGAAGTGGGCTTTGGCTTGCCTAAAGAAGAGGGAACAGAAATTAAATTTCCCACTTAATTCTGTGAATGCTGCTCACAGCTACCTGTATATTGTCTATTACTTGCATTTGTTAAAGTTGCCCTGATTGAAAATGAAATGTTGTAATTTTGGCATGCCTTCTTCTTCGTTGTGAAAACAGGAAACAAAATGCTCTCATTTTGGTTCAAAATGCTCTTTTTACTTATTTGATTTGAGAGTGCCAAAAATTTAACCAAACTTAGTCAAGGAAACCAGAAAAATTAATTATCCACTCAATCCTCTAACTGGAAAAAATGAAAGGAAAAAACCCTAAGAGTTATTTTATGATGGAGCTTGATAGATTTACAGATGGGATTGTATGATGTGCTTGTGACAGCAGTGGGCTTGCATGGAATGGTCAAAGTGGGTCTTCACACCCGCCTATTTCTTTAATGTTTCTCTTTTGGGTTTCTCGCTGCCGGTGTGAATAATAGGAGGAAGCTGAATTTCAACTTGCAGTGTCCAAAGATAAGGGAAGGATTTTTATTTTCCTGTTTTTTTGAATGAGAGCAGCTGAAAACTCTGTATTGAAGAGAGATTGAGGAGTTGGTAGCCATGGGAACCAGGCCGATGCTGGTGTCTTTGCCTAAAGGAATCAAACCTCTCAAAACTCCCAGAACATCTTTGTAAGAGCAGCAGCAGCAGAACTGACAACAGGAAGAACAGCTATTGACGCCCTGACAGTAGAAACTGGGAATGTCGGGATTTTGGAGGACTGTGACCATGATTTAACAAGAAATCCATAATGCAAGAAAATTCCAGCAAAAAACCAAAAAGCTACAGAAGACATTGTGTAGCAGCTGTTGGGGACATGGGAGGGAACGACTCAATCCTCAGTTAAGTGAGATGTGCAGACATGACTGTCACATGCATGCGTATAGGGTGGAAGTGGGGCCCCAGCTCAGAAAGTGGGGTCAGCAGCTTTTAACCCTTGCACTGGAAAGTGAACCACACAGCAGATTTTTCCCTGTGTGACAGGAACAGAGAAAATCTTTGGAATCCTATGCGTCTCCCCTTCGGAAATGTTAGCCTCCCCAAAGGCTGAATACAGTGGCACCACAGAAATGTCTGCTTACAACTAAAATTGAGAAATTCCAAATAGCATGTCATCCATCACCACAGCAAGATGGAAAATGGTTTCATCACTGATCTGGGAGAAGAGCATCTCTAAGCAGATGGGATTTGGCCAGGGAGCCTGCTCACAGGAGGCTGATCTCAGAGCACCATCCCGCAACACCTCCCCCTGCGCAGGGCAGAAGACACACACCAGCACCTCTCCCCACACGTGTGAGGAGTCAACACCTTTCCTTAACGCTACAACCCACCATTGCCCCAAGCTACTCCTGACCTGGCAACAAGCACAGATCAGGATGTTTAAAAAATGAGAACTTACATCCAAAGTTCCCTGCTAAAAGCCCAACAGCGGTCTGATTGGGGAAGAGGCTGAACCTCTGATCCCGCAGATCAAAGGGACTGTCTCGGCTGTGTAGAGCTGTGCTGACTCCCGGCCAGCACGCTCAAGGCATTGCAGAGCTCAGCTTTTTGTGCTCCTCTTCGACGGTGCGCCGCGTGAGAAAATCCCCAGGTTTGCTCCCAGCCTGTACGTTATATAATATTTAAATGCAGCGATGGGATGCCTGGAGGAAAAAGATCTACATGTATACATGTGCTGTTCCATAAAACAGATTAAACCCTCAGGAGCTGCTAGCAATAGTCTAATAGGCATTCACCGAGCCAGACATCTTATGGGAACCTGTATTTAATGCTGATCAATAGAAAAGATTCTGGGAAGTGACCTTGAGAGCTACCGTCTTGGTGGCATATATATTTTGAAACAGTAGTTTCTGGAAAAGGACTTCTGGAAGGAGCAGTGAAGATATGTAAAGGTGGCATTTGTTGGAGGCAGACATCCAAAAAGGGGGAATTTCTAGGAGGAAAAAACTGGTTAAAATCCAAGAGTCTGAGCCAAGCTGTTTAAGCTGCATTCACGGCTCCTCTGTGAGTTTGTTGAACAGTTACTGTATGATCGAGTCATGAAACTTCCCTTCCCTAAGGAAGTGGTAAGTATTTCTCATCACAGCCAAATTGTGAAGCTTTATTCATTAATATTGGAAATACTGTCTTGTAAATGTTTAAAAGAGTGAAAAAGTGTTGCTTTTATCTATAAAGAAAAGTTTCTCTTCTTTGTAAGCTTAAAATTTATTATGTGTATATAAATTCTACTCAATATTCCAAGTACTCCTCCTATGCTGCCTGATACTTTAAGGATATATCCATTTTTTAGTACCAGATAAATATTGTCTTTTTACTCTCCTTTTCCATATGCATTTGGCCTTTTTGGTTTGGCTCCAGACACAAAGTATTTTGACTTTGCAGTATTTGCACCATTACTAATGCTATAATAACTTGGAATAGTACCTGAGAAAGAACATCAAGCCTTTTTTTCGCCATATGTTTTTACATTTCCATAGCCATTTATCCATACCTTTATTTCTGAGGAAGTCAGTATTCATTATCAGAATGAATACATTTTAAAACATGTCATCATGGTAAAGCATTCTTTATGTGAGGTAGAGAAGAAATTGCAATCATTTTCATGCTCAGGTGTTAGTGTAAGGAAATGTAACTGCTAAGCATTTTTTATTTTATCTGAGAGCTTCCATAAAAGTCAGCAGACTAATGTCTCAGTCTGGAAAAGAAAGTTAATGTCTCAGCTAAAAATATATTAAAAACTGAAAAATCTGATTAAATTCAGCATCTTGCAAAATATATGTTTCTTTAAATGATTTCTTTTATGCCTTGAATGCAAAATGAATGTAATAAACCACTAAGCTAGCTTAAAACACAAATTCAGTAGAATAATTATTTGTGCGCCTAATTGCAAGTATATGAGGTGTGCAATTCTGGTATCTACAGTGAGGTCACTCACAAGTCTGAGCAAAAGCATGTGTTTAAGTATTTTGCTGGATCAAGACTTTAAGAAAATTATCGTTGCAACAGAGAAATTAGTGTCTCACTGATAGAGCTCTAGCATAGTGAATTTGGCATAGGCAATATCACTTAGAGAAATCCTTTGTGGTACCTCGTACAACAAACAGCAGTGTATTTTCTTCTTCTTTTGAAATTTAATGAATAACTTTCTTCCCCTCCTTTTTCACTGTAAATATCAGACACAAGTCAAAGGCATACATCTGACTGGGCTTGTGTTTTGTTCTTGTTCTTAATAGTTGAGTCCAATATAAAGTAATTTTTTATATTTTTAGAGGATCAAGGTGAAAAGAGAAAACCAACAAAAAAGGAAAGAAAAATAAACTGACTTGGAGAGGGAAGAAGATTACCAGGGAAAAAAGGGATGAAAGGAAATCTTAGCAATATCTAGAGAGAGATGAGGGGACTAGAGAGATACTACAGATGAGATGATGTCAGATAAAAGCTGCAAAGAGTCTTAAAAATGAGGGTAAGGAAGCCTGAATTTTTCGAGAAAGATATACAGGGACACTGGTGAGTGAACCTGAGTCTTGGGTAAAGTTTATTTGAAATGGTGTACATTGTATAGGTTAAAGAAAGGCCAGTTAAGGAGAATCATAGGAAGTGGTTAATGTCAATTATGAGACGATGACTAGTGGATTTTTTTTATCACATATCTACCAAAAAGGGTTCTTATTTTGAATGTTCCAGAATAAGCAAAAAGATTTAGTGAAAGTCTCAATGTGAGGAGGAGAATAAAGTGAAAAAGATCAAAGCTAATACTGAGCTTCAACATTGCAGAGAAAACTGGTGATAGAGCAACGGGGGAGGGAAGGCATTTTAGGAAGACGTTAAGAGAAGCTCCAGTTTAGAGCTGCTTGATTTTGAAAAGCAACAGGAGATCCAAGAGAAAGGAGGGGAGAAACATGTAAAGACAACATGCTCAGAGAGAAAAAAAGAGGTTTTGGACAGGAGGGTCAGAAGAACCGAGGTGAGAAAGAGAATGAGAATAAGCCAGGCCACAGGCAAGGAGCGGTGAGCAATACAGGGTGCGAATCCAAAGATGCCCGGGGAGCCACTGAAGCCCCCAGAAAGGCTGCTTCTAGGAAAATTTAGTTATCAGGTGATCCCAGCTGAAAGCAAAGGAAGCACATTTGGGGGGGGGGGGGGGGGCTGGGGCAGAGGATGTTGTCAAAATCTCAGTTCTCCTTCTCCAGAATGAGGCTGAGAGGGGATAAAAAGGAGGAGAAGAGGCAGGATTTGGAAAAAGGGGGAGCCGAGAGAAATAAAGGCAGCAAATTACATCTGGAGTAGAATGAGTAACACAGAAGAACAAGGAAGAAAATGTGAGAACTGAAATGTGAGGCCACTGCTATAAAACCTGAAATGACCAGAAACACTCTCCAGAATGGACTGTTTCAAACTTTCCTCCAAGGAATTATACCCTCTGCAGGATAGGGGTGTGTTCATCTAAAATGACAGCTTTTTGTTACACATCTCGAATGGTACTCGGCACGTATTTAATGGGACGTGCTGCAGTTCAGCCGCAGGTATAAAGCAAATGATGCATTTCTTTGCTGGAGGCCCTCATTATGCTCTGTAAACAATCAGAATGGAGATGTATTCTCCACTCACTGATTTCCTGCTCTTGGGGAAAAGCATGAAGGGCGAGGGGCACGTTAGAAAGAAAGCACTAAGATACTGATTATCTGTTTCTCCAAGCCAAATTAGTTTAGGTTTCTCCAAGCCTCCTAGCAACAGCTTTATTATTACGGAGTTATTTCCCCCCAAATACTTCTGAAACAAGTATCAGATTAATGTTTCAGATAAAAAGAAAGTATATTCATTAACTCCCAGAGCTGGTCTATTGAAACAGGAGCTTTCAATGAAACATGCAAGTATGGTTTCATTTTGATATGCTGATTTTTCTTTTGTTTTTACATTATTTAACAGTGAATGGTTAATGATGATCAATATACAATAGACTCACTCCATAAATGAGAAAAAATAATTCCTGTTAGTGAATATTTTTCTGCATTATTAGCATATTCCATTTATTATCTTTTAATCTAGCTGTAGATATGACTCATCATACAGACATGCATCACTTTTGTTTACTTACAAACCAGATATACTGCATATTATGTTGGAAGTAAACACATACATGAAGTATTTATTTAGCTCTACAGTAATTGCAATTTCTGTTGTTTACAACATTATGGAATCCAGATTTCTTATAATTTCCCAGGTGAATTATGGTATGATAGGAGAAGTGAATTAATCTCATAAATATGTATTTTTCGTTTCATGGTAAAATTTTCAGAAGTTGTCATGTTACTTAGGCTCGTACCTCCTAATAACCATTTTTTAATCCCCAAGTAGAAAATCTATTATGCAGTCTCGTTTTCAAAAGTAGCTTAAGCACCTACAAGTCAGTGAGACACAGGCGCACATGGCAGTTCCTGAAAAAAATATTTCCTCAAGCTTTGAAAGACAATAAAAGATGAGTATATTTACTGCTGTTGTACAGATCATTACTTACAATTTCATGAAGAAAAGATACAGAAAGGAGCACTTTCCTCATTCCCTGATCATCCATGGTACAACTGCAATTTTTCAGGAGGGAGAGGGGATTGTTTTGGTGCTTTCTCATGCCTTAACCATAGGTATAACCTTCCCAATCGCTCCCCAGAGGAATGGGTGCTGAAAACTTTTTTTTTTTCCCCTCTCATTATTTTGCTTCATCGTGGGCTGCCATAGTGATAAGGTCTCAGGTGGGTCCAGCAGCTGACTTCTTAGCATCACTTTGTTCAACCGCAGCACGAATTGCAAAGGATTGGTGCAAGCTGATGCTGGAGGACACGTTTGCCAGTGTGGATGTGCTCTGCTCCTGGGGGAATGTGGGAAGCCCCTTCCAGGTTATCTTAACAGGGGACTCTTAAGAGAGAAGAAACAAGAGGAAATCAAAGTATCTACAGGGTTTCTAGAGGACAGGAGTAAAGAGGTAGGAACTGTTATATCCATATTGCAACACTCAGATGCTGCTTTGGGTAAAATACAGAATGCCAACAGTTTGGCCTGCAAAGTCTTTTTCGCATTAGAAATCTTGCTGGTAATGACAGAACAGGACTCCCTTGAAGGCAGAGTTGGTTTATGTCTGATTAACTGTGTTCCTAGAGATTGATGTTCCAGTTCTTCCTTCAAGAAAAACTCAGATGACGCCCCAAGGTAGCCCGGGATTCATTGTGCAGGACAATAGACTCTGTTAGCCCATTTTGGTCAAGTGAGACTGGGCAGGAAAAAGTAACACAAAAATAGTACTAAACTGTGTAAAAATTAAATGGTATTTCCTTTTTATTGAAAACATTGTGTTTCAAGCAGTTTTGCATTTAGCACCATTTTACAATTGAACTTAATTCAGGTGGAGACAGTTTCTATCACTTTTCCTACTAGTGGTACAAGTAATGGCACAGACTTAATGTTAGAAATACAGATTATTTAAGGTCAGCAAACCTTCCCATACAGCCAATGGTGCAAGATAATTTGAAGTTTTAAAAAAGAAACCCTTCAAAATGTCAAGATTACCATCTGGCAAGAAGGTTGAGAGGGAATAGATACTTTAATATAAAGTCACATGAGGCCTAGGAGGATTGTTGTTTATAATACAAGATTTTTTATGAACAGGAGCAATGTGTGGGACAGTGATTCAGAGACGAGTGGTTCTAACTTCGGATTAACTGTGTTTTGAACATTCAGTATCATTAGCAAAAGCATACTTCAAGTTTAATACACTCCATATTTACAATACAATAACAAGAAAAAGAAAGAATAAAATAAAACATTAGTCATAACTTTTTTTAAAAAAAAATCTGTATTAAGACTGTTTTCTTCCAGGGAATGTATTCAGAAAAATGGGACAGCCCACAAGGTGTCATGGAACAGAAGTAAAGTTGTTTGCTACAGTGCTGAAGTCAATGGCCACTTTCAATATTTTTATTCTCCTTAACCAGTGCCACAGCTACAGGACCCATTACACCCTGTCCCTGCTGATCAGGCTCCTCTGCATGGTACCCATGGCAGAGTCATGGGGGACAAGAAATCCCTAGAGGATCGGGCTCCCCCATAGCACTGCAGCGGAAACACGTTTGACACTTGGAAATCCTTTCATTCTTGGGATGTCTGCCTCTGGTTTGACTAAAGCAACTAAAGTCCAGTGTCTCCAGAACAAAGGGTAAATACAGAACAAGCTCTCTGATCCTTTAACACTTGTCTAAGTTCCCCTCTGGCCAGCTCTCCCAGAGGGCTGGGAGATGCAGTTCTGCATATACCACATTGCTTTGGGCTGCCCAAGCACAGTGAAACGCTGAAAACATATGGCTGCCATTACTTATAAGTGATAAATTTATACAAATTAAAAATATGTCGATAGTATAAAATATCAAAAAAGGGGATCTTGGTCCTTTCTTAAAAAGAAATCTTTTTAGCCTTATAGCAATGTTACAGAAACAAAAAGTTTTGGGACAATAAGCTTTTTTTCAAAAATATTTATGACTTCTAGCTTCTTCTCTGTTTTCTGACTGGCAAGAGACCAGTAATTATAACCAAGAGCTGCATCTGGTTCACAATGAAGTCCGGACCTGAGCTTTGTAACTCAGACCCGTATCTCGACAGAACAGTTTTGGTTTCTTTTGTTTTAATGGGGCGTCAAGGCAGCCACATGAAGGCACAAAATACTGTAATACTGGAATGTTAATTCCTTTTTGCTCAAGGAAGGGAATTAGTAAAGCACCAACAAATGTTTGGGGCCTGCTTATTATCCAGTCTAATATTATATGCTTCATGCTTCTCAAAACTCCACTGGGGACTAAACACAATACACTCAGCAGTTGTACCAACCTTTCCTGCCTGGTATATTTAAATTCCTTTCAGTGAAACAAAGTAGATGCTGCTAAAAATCAAATTTAATGAAAAGGCAAAGGACAGAACACGTTGTTCCCCACGTGCTTCATTTTGTGGGTACAACACCAAGCTATCCCTTGCTGGTATGACGACCCTGCACAGCAATGCACAGAGCGCAAGGGGAAAAGCTTGGCACCTACAAAGCTCACATGTGAATTCCTCAAAAGTTTTCAAAGTGACAGGGATTTTAGAAAGATTTGAGATCCTTTTTTGCCAAAGAACAGCTGTTTTACATGGAGACTTTTATTACCTAAGGACTCAAGCTTGCTTCTGCGTTATTGAAAATATTTATTGTAGTACAGCAAACAAGTAATGATTTATTATGGAGTCAGGAGGATTAGCAACATAGTTTTGTCACGTTCTTTTATGAATAAAACATATTAATAACAGCTTTGTAAAACTAAGTAAGGTAGAGCATAATATACTAAGGCATATAATAAATAAAAGTCAGAAACTTTAATAAGCAAGAATATTTGTTTATCTCTCTCCTTGAAATCAGCTGTATGCAGCCTTCTTAACTATTTTACATATCTCTCAAGAAACTTTCCTTAGTGGAGCACTGAACCTATTTAAAGTTGAATGTACCTCTTGAATATATGCTTAAATTTAAATCTGCAGCATTAACAACAAACAAATAATTCCCAAAAAGCTAACAGTGTTCTGTCCGTATTTTTTAATAGACTATGAATATCACATATACCTCGTCAAAAATTCAGGGAAATGCTTGGGTGGTAGTTGAAGTCCATCACTGAAAGCATGAACTAAACACAAATTAAGTTTGAGGTATCCCTGAAAAGGGATGTTGTTCTGCATTCAGGTAGTGCTTTGTATCTGTAATAAACACTGTAAAATTAGGAATTACGATTGTAAGTAAAGTTCCATATATAGTTTGTGACAATGTGCCATTTAATATTGCACAGTAGTTTTGTGACAGCTGTGAATTGTATTAGGGCTCTTTTAACGGGGTGTAAAACGCAAGAACCCAATCTTTCTTCACATGCACCAACAGTTCCCATCATTTCATTCACATAAAATCTCCTTGTTACTAGTGAAAAATGGTTGATGAGTAAAGCAGGATATATCCCAGTATATGGTAACTTTAATATAACATCTCCCACTTGAATAGCTGGGAATTACTTTAGGACTAATCCCAGGAATTCTGGAAAAGAAAGAATAAATACAAATTAAAACTTTAAATAAATCTATTTAAAGAATAAATAATTTTCGTATGGCCAAGTCTTTGTTGTAAGTTAAACTTTCAGTTTCTGTAATGTTACTATGATGCTATACCATACCTTTGCAGAGCGTTCCTTTCCTCACAAAAAACTCTTTTATAATTTGCACACCCTTTTAAAGATAATTTTATCAGACATTGCCATTTCCACAAAACATCTACAACAAATCTGTTTGGTGTAAAATAAATGCTTGCATTGCTTCACATTGCAATCAGCTAAGCAATATATTACTCCCTTAGTTAATCTATCATCGAATAAAGGTGCTAAGTGCCTAGCTGTTTGTAGTGCCTTCTAGCCAAGATCTCCCTGCTATTTACACGCTTTATCATATCATTTTGCAGAGGCCTTGTGAAATGGGGAAATAACAAATATTTATTCAATCCCAGGAAGAGAAGAGCAGAAAGCCTGTTTTCAAGGGTAGCATCTCCATTCACAGCTGTGGAAACAGGAGCATTTGGATGTTTAGCACCTGCGTCAGGTCTGGAAGTGGAGCTAAATGTGGGCCCTACCCCACCATACCCAGCCTTGGCTCCATCCCTTCCTAAAAACTTAATGTATGGCTTTTCTGCTATAATTAAGTCCTATGAACAACCAAGTACAGAAAGCAGGCTGTTGATGCTCCACTTCTGCAATACAATAATAAAATCCCGTATTTTTTTTCTTGTGGATAGATAACGTGTCTCTTCCATGATTTATGATATTTAAACATGCTGACTTGCACACTTTTCCTGTTATTATGTTCAGTATGTTGAAAAAGTGTGCTGACTGACGTGAAGTTTTAACCGACAACTCTTCGATGTAAAAGTGCTGTTTGAGGGTGATAATGAGACCACCATGTGGGAGCTGATACTCTGCTTCAGCCATGGACCTATCCTGGAAGCCCCCCAGCTTGCTTTCTTCTGGTTTTCTGATGTAAAATATTTCCTTTCAGAAAATATTTCAGTGACCTTATAGATTTGTTCCCTGGTAGATTATAACTGCTCCTGCTTTCAAAGAAAATAATGGTCCATGTGTGAATAAAGAATACAACATAAGTACATACCACCTTATAGCTTGCTGCTCTCATCGCCATTTCTAGTCTACAGGTAATTAACAGAGAAAAGCAAAAAGTCTGAATGAAAATACAGTCATCAGCTTCACTGGAGTTGCTGAAAGAGCCCCCCAAGTTCATTCAAATGTATTCCCTTGCATAACTCTCCTCTTGCTGAAATAACTGCATTGTTCCTGTGGGGGTTAAACATAATATTTGTTTTACAGCACGACTTCATCACCATCCAAATTGCTTCTACATTACACATACCCACCGCCCCACCCGATCCTGCTGTATATTTTAAGTACCTTCACAGATTCCTTTTTAACTTGCAAACTAGGGTGTCTCACAATGAATGGGACTTCAATACCTACTTGTTTTACAAAAGCACCCTTGCTGCAGTCAGTATTGACTGTATATAGGAATTCAGACTAAGTTTACAAACACTTTCTTCATAGTTTTTTTTTCCTGATCTGTTACATTGTGATTCATCTTCAATTTTTCTCCTTTTGCTTTTTTGCAATTTTATATTAGTTTTGATCCATTTGTATGTCTATATTCTCTCTTTTAATATTCCCACTCCCTTTTCTCTTTATTAGCTTATTTCTGCTTGCTTTTTCTACTTTTGATGGTTATTCTTTTCTCTCTTCTGTATTTTCCCTCATCCCCTTTCCTTCCTTTCAAGCTAACAAATGTAGACTGTATTTACAGAGCGGATTTTTTTAAAGAATAACATACCAAAGTCAGACTACAAATATTACTTATGCCTGATGTCAGTTATTCACTGCTTGTCACTTCCAATGCACGCGTCCCCAAAGAGCCTCCACTGACACTCTGGCCCAAAGTATAAAACCTCTACCACTACATTTCAAAAAATAACAAAATCTTTTCATGTATAAGCTGTCAAAAGAAGCCCTTGGATTAGCCGGCAGAGAAAGGGACACGGTCAATACCCACACGCACTATATAAGTATGAGCCATGTAACTACTGGCAGCAAGAGCTGATAACTCTGGAGGGCGGCGAGCCCTTTCTGAGCAGCTCCAATGCAGTAACATGGGTTGATTTTTTTTTTTTTTTTTAATCTGCCCTTGCTAGGGTATTTGGTGCACTCTTGAAAGCAGGGTTTGTGGGGAAGCAGCACCTGGAACGCAACTGCAGCTCCAGTGGAGGAACACTGCAAGTAAGTACCAGGGTGGCATTGCACATTTTGGTGTTAGACAATGAATAAGGCCACGTTGAGCTGCCTGCTGAGCTGTTCCTGGCAGAGAAACCAAGTGAGTAAGAAAAAGCAAGCTATGGAAGGTGGGGTAGTTTCACATTCTGCAAAACTTCTTTAAATAACCTCTCTCTGATGGCCTCACTGTAGAGCGACATTAATGCGACTCACCCTGCACCCGGGTAGGATCCTGTGCCAGTTGGGGCACAGAGAGGGTGTGGGGGTGTTGCTGCCAGCTCTAAGCCAAAGGGCAAGCGAAACCTCTCATACAACTTAAAACCATCGGCCTTCTGGACCCCTCTTCATGTAGACTGGATAAAAAATGGGAAAGAGCTGGTTCAGGGCAGCAATTCTTGCAGATGAAGTTCTTGAGAAAGTGGCACTTGTTCCTTCTAGCAGAGTGATTTAATGAAAAGGAGAAAAAAAATGCACATAGCTATGAAGACAATACAAGGTGTCATGTGTCTGATGTTACACCTCAGCCTTTGATTAAGTTTTCACGTGTCACATTGATGTGTTACTTTGATTGCCAGTATTTCTGTAAAACTGGCCTGTTCTCATACTCAGAAAATTGTACAAATACAATAGATACCATGAAATAAACATTATGATTAATTTATCATTATTTTGATATATCGTAGTCATTTAAACAACAAATTATTCATTTCTACATGTAACTCACTTCACGTTCATCTTTTAATATTCCTTCCTTTTCCTTAACCGTTCCTGATATCCTTGTAAAGCTGACCCTCTTTTCTGAGAAAAATTAAGTAAATACATCTTTAGAAGGGGCTATAGCAAGCTTCCTTTCAGACAAGCAAACATTGCTGCCTGGATTAACGCTTTACCAATCCCAAACATTTTCAGTTCTTGGGAACTAGATGTGTTTTTCTGTTCCTTTCCTCATGTGTTTCTGAGCTACTTCTGCACCTCACACAACACCTGAAATAAAAACAGATCCGCTTTAATAATGGCGAGACCCTGAAATCAGAACTTGCAGCTTCTCATTTTATTCACACTGACATCCACACCACAGCTCAGCTGGCTTGAACAGTACTCAGTCACACTTGGCAGTATTGACCCATCTGTCTTGATCTTGAATTTTCTAGCTCTAATTAAAGGAGAAAGCCCTAACTCCTGTAGTGACTCGCCCCTAGTGTTTACTGTGTGTTACAGGAACCGCTAGATTTTTCTCATCTCCCTTTCTGATCCAGCCTTCCCCAACAGCATCACTTCCCATGCTGGCTTGATTAGCTGAAGAAAAGAAAAGCCTGCCCCGGTGTTCAAGAGCTGTGCAACAGCCAGAGAGCTGCAGGGTGATGTGAACACATAAGTAGGCTGGGGGCTTTTCCATGGATAAATTTGGCATTGCAGTTTAGTGTCATCACATTTTCTATCTGTTACTGATTCTGTTATTATGTGCCATTCCCTAATGCAGTCATGAGTGTGTTCCTACATTCCTCTGGTACAATAACGAGAAATGTGATGCTCTGTGGTTTTAGTCCCTGTAATGAGAACAAGGCAGTTCTCCTCACACACAAAATTTGTAATTATACAAGACTATATTGTGTTACTGGGAACTAATTAGAACTCTCTGTTGAAATGACATTATTTTATTACATATTGTTAACATAAAATGTCAAAATTAGCATGATAGATGTTTTTATATGACAAATGGGCCTGCTTTTGTAAGTGTAATCAACAAAATTACAGCACTTTAAATATCAGTATTTTAAGGTATTTTATATAATTGTTAAAGAGAGATAGACACAGGTTTTGCCATATAAATATCATAAAAAGGGTATTCTTCCTTTCAAAAATGCCAGTGACTACCAATTTTGTCCTCTGCATGTATTATGCAGATTAAATAAAATCCAAAAAACAAGAAATGTCAAAGGGGGGGGGGGGGCTGAAATTACAGTATTAAGCTCATATTTCTTTCTATATTCTTAGAGCACAGGGCACACACTAACTAATTTATCCTCCCCCTCTGTAAAGTAAGTAATATTATTATCATATTACATACCTTAAACTGAGACAAGGAACTGAAGTGAATTCCTGGCCAGCCAGTAAGTAAAATGCTGATGCTGGGACGAGGACACAGGGCTCTGCACTTTGGAGCTGGCTGAATATCAGGATATCACATACACTTCTCACTCATGGATTTAACTGAGGATAAGGACAGTAAACTAGCTGTCGTTAGTGGAAAGGTGTTTTGCAATGATAGAACATACATAGAAAGTAAATAGGATGTTCAGAGATATAATTAAACTTTTCTTACTACCTATAACAGGTTTAGGACTAAAATAAATGTATAATCACTTACTATAAAGTTGTGTGATTCTTGTTTATTGGAGCAATCATGCAATCACTCTTGGAGTGCATTTACATGCTGGGTTCAGATGTTTGTAAACTAGACAATAAGCATGTTTTTCATCAGAGGTCTGTAAGAGACATTAGTGAATTCAAGCCATAGTTCTCAAGGTGCCTGTTCCTTGACAATATTATGATGTTGGTAACACATAAAAGTGATGTGAGGGTAACATTCCCCTGGCAGCATACTAAATATGCCGCAAGACACATAACCAATGGATATGATTTGCAAATATGTATGGAGAATCAGTCTTGACAGTTTTGTTTACAAAGGCAGGCAGCTATTTGCTGAGAACAGATATGACATGCTATTCATCTTGCTGCTACTAAGCCAAAGGGATTGCAACTATGATAACAAACTGTTAGATTTGATTGTTGGAATGCTTATGCAATGTTAGTAATAAAGGATGTTTAAAAGCATATCTCGTTTGTTCTTGGGCAATCGTATGGTATTTCTTATAATAATTTTCCTGGGGCACTTAAAAGGACAAGCCTAATTAAAGAACTGGTATCTGTCTGGCTCAGCTTTAATGGGTCTATATTCTCTGAGTAGGTGTATGTAGGGAAAAGGAGTAGACGCGTCTTTATTTCTCTGCTTGCATGGGTTGAGGCAGGGTGTCAAATGACGTAGTTGTGGCCTCACACCTTTCAGTTCCTCCGTTTCGGCTGGGGTTACCTCCATACACCTTCTGAAACTGTAAAGTAAACACAACTGTAACAACCTTGCAAGTAAAGCCCAAGGTGATAGTAGAGAAAAACAGGAATAAAACTAATGCCTTGTGCTGGACCCTAAATATAGGCAAATTCAAGTTGAAGGGGAGAATGCAGTGACTGAGGGAAGACAACAACGAGTCCTCCTATGTAGCGCTGAGACCTTCAGGGAGCTGAGAAGGGGGTTTCTGGCTTGCTTCTTGTGGCATTTGAGCACCAGAAGAACAGGTCAGCTTGACTCTCACACCTCTCCTTTGTCATCAGACCCCTGCTTCCAACAATACTAAGACAACACTTTTCCCAGCACTCCTAAATACCTGCACCATTTACAGCCCCCATTAACATGATGCTCACACATTTTCTACAGCCCTTATTATTAAAGTAAAAAAAAAAAAAATACTGCCCAGTGCACAAATACAGGACTAGCGTGTGCTGCACCGCCTTGCTTGTGCGAGCAGCTGGATGTACGTGGAGGGTGGGAATGGAGAACTCAGCCTTTCTTTGCGAAATACTGCTCAGTGAGCTTTGTCGAATGCTCCGTGATGTGCAGCCATGGGCTGATCCAGCCATGACAGCTAAAGCGGTGCTTCTCTCCGGCCATCTTGCCCCCACCTCAGCAGGCACAGCTGTGGTGATGGCTGGATGGGCTAAGCAGGCAGACCAGGCAGACCATCAGAAATCACGCATGGGCCTCACTCATGGATTTAACCAAGGACGAGTACACTAAAATACTTGGTGGTGGTGTAGCTGCTGCACGTTACAGCTTGGCCCATTAATGCAGGCTGTTGCTGACCTCAGTTCACACCTCCCAGTCAGTAGACTGGAGGGACTTGAGAGTAAATACATCCTATAGATGTAGGGGCAGGGAGGGAAGCTACACTGTTCAGTACTTGAGCTGCCCTGGCTAATTCAGCTCGAGTGCCGCAGTAATTCAGGCAGCGGTCTGCATTTTGAAATGTATTTTGATCATTACACATAAGTTTACACAAGCAGGATAGATCCAAAACCCAAACACCCCGCAGCCAGGCCTCTAGAGCTAAACAGAGGGAAACGAGCTGCTTTGTTCTCAGTTGTTCTTAGGCGCAGTTACAGGTGACTTTGTGAATAGCGTATGCAATGCCAAAATACAACTGAAATTCTCTTTGAACGCAAGCAAGCCTTAGGTTTAGAAGCAGCTGTGAGCTAGAGACTTACTGTTAATGGCAGATTCAAGTAGCGTGAATCATAACAACACATTGTTTAAGGTAGAGCTTGTCTTCGCTGGTGTGTTGTGCTGCATTAGAACAGGACCTTGAGAACCTGTGTTAATTAATACAATTTTAAGTAGTGTCAGCTGTTTCTGAGTAAACTTACTGACTAGAGCAATAAATGCTTTATTCTTGGTCTTATAAGAATATGGATTTAGGAAGACAGTTATGATCAACAGCTGGGTTTTTAAATTTTTGTATCTCAAAACCTTTTGAAAGTTGTGAAATATTTTAATGGACTGACAAGATTAATGCATTTTATAATAATCTGTTCCTAGGAAAGTGTAAAGAAGTAAGTCTGAAACTGGGTAATTTTATGTTTATCTCCAGAGGTTCTTAGTTCCAGACAACACATTTTCTTATGCACGTTTTATTTTACTCCTATTGAGCAGTCTTATTGGATCAGATGAGCTTAATCAGGCATATGCATGTTTATAGAATTAATTTCTTGCCTTACATATTATTTATAAATCAGGGGTTATGGCATCTCAAAATGCAAAGGTCTGTGTACAAGTATAATGATTTATGGTGCCCTAAAGTGTCTGCCTGGGGCCAGGGTGCTGGTTTCATTATAGGGATTTGGAACATGATGAAGTCCATGGGTGCTCATGATCAGCTCAGGTCTGTGGCTTGCCTTGCAGCTGGGGGATCTCTAGCCACTGCTTCAATGGGTTGGTTATCTGTCTGAGGCTAGGCTGTTGCTGGTCTCGATGGTGAGAATGAAGATCATATTTTAGTAGCTATATTAAAATTAAAAGGTGAGACATTAATTGTATTAGTCTATACTTCTTCCCAGAGGCAGCAGCTGCACAGTGTGGCATAATTTAATAAAGCTATCCATCATGTGATACCTGGGTGTGAAAAACTTACCAGTTAGTAGAGTAAGAAAAAACTCCATAGCTCTTGTTTCATCAGTTGGTAAGCCTCTGTTTTGACCAGGAATGGGGAAATCTTCCGGCCAGACACAGGTCATGTAAAAGGAGATGAGCTGCATTTGCCTATTCCTCCCCCTATTACAGACATTCAGCCTAAAGAACGAAGGGCAAAAATGCACCTCCTGTAAAAGGTGGTCACAAGAGGTGGGGTGCCTGTGTATTGAACACATGACAAACGAGCACCCTGTTGTGGGGCAGGGACTCCCTTCAGCACGGGCTACGGGGCTGACTGTTGGTTTCTGTCCCCAGTGAGTAATGCAACAAGCAGATCTTGCCAGTACCTAGGATACATGATGTAGCTTATGCCTCTAGCACATTGGCTTTACTTAAGGCTGCCTGATGGCTTAGGCAGGCTTCCATTTATTACATTGTTCTATATTTTCAGACTTTTTCTCGCAACAGTTAGGAGGATATCAATTCCACTTTCTTTTTTTAAGTTTAAAAAAACCAACAAAAATTTATTCCCCACACACACACAGCTACAGGAGTCGAGGTTCAAGTCACATACTTTTATTCCCTATTCTCTAACGCAGCCACACTAACACGTGTGGGAAGCAGGTCTTTGTAAGTTATGCGGAAAAGCCCAAGCGCTGCAGCTTCCCCTTCTTCCTCACACACCTATGCCTTGCAACAGGCACCTCACAGGCCTGACAGATCATTCCTAGGCAATAGCTAGAGGAACTGATAAAGTACCTGTTTGTTAGGAGCCTGTGGCACACCAAAGCAACTTGGTCTAGTACTAAACACAAGGAGCTGGCTTAGCACTGAAAGCCTTGTGGTACCCTGCCCCTTACGGACTGGGAAGCAGAGCTCTGGGCAAACAGTGAGGACTCCCAGGTGGGATCTTTTAACTGCTGGGGGGGGGGCTTAATGAACATTAAGGGATAGAGCTTTTAAGGGAGGCTGCTTGGCCAAGGAACTTCTCCGTTTGTGCCTGGTCTTAACAACCCTAGGACACTCTGGTTTTGCTACTGCTTTCTTAAAAGGTCACTTGTAGATAAGTGGTCCTCTAGGTTGAGTCATTTTGCTCATTCCACCTTTATACAAATGACTGAAGTCTACCTGCCTTTCAGAGAAGGCCTCATACAAGAGCATTTGTAAGTCTGTCAGTCTCTTCTAAGTGAGATGTGAATGAGGGGAAATTCTCCCCTTTCTGCTATTTTAACTGGAGTGACAGGACTGCATGTGTTGATTTAAGTACCTGAACTGAAGGACTGAAATCAGGAAGGTTGGAGGAGGTTTATAGGATGAGCAGCGGAGTACTGTGGCAAAAAATGTGCTTTCAAAAGGTACCTCAATAATCAGTGAGCAACTGGATGTGTAGATCAGATCAATAGGCAAATGAGTGGCAGTGTTTGAAAGAAAATCTGTGAGCTACCCCAGACAATGGGATAAAGGTGTATCTGAAATTCATTTTTTACTAGTTCTGACTGCCAAGTGCAGAATGCTAAGAAACCAGTCTTTGTGATCCCATCTACCCTCTGCAATAAAAAAACCCCAACTTAATTTAACAGGAGTCACCAGTCAGCTCCTGAGGCGTAAACAGGCAGCTGAAGCACTGCGTGTAGGCTGACTTCAATACTGGATGCCGAGCAGCATTTGGCACAGGTGGAGGGGGTTTTCATCACAGGCCCAAATTAACTTCAGTGAAGTTACCCCGTGCCTGCCAGGGCCGGAGGAACAACCTTCGGGTGGGAGAAGCGCCCAACGTGTCACCCCGCCGCCCTCCCCTCCCGGGCGCCGCTCGGCCGAACAAAGGCGGCGGCGGGTCCCCTTTGTGCAGCAGGGGCGATCCCGCCCGCCCCGGGCTCCCCGCCCCGCCAGCCGGGCCCGGCGGCGCTGGGCGGGCCCCACGCTCCGGCCCCCGCGCCCGGCCCGGCCCGGCCCGGCCCGGCTCGGCGGCGTGTCGGGAGGAAGCGCCGGCTGCGCGGCGGGAGGGCGGCTGCCAGCCGCTCCGCTCCCCCGCCCCCCGTCTCCTCCCCTCCAACGCCGATCCTCCGCCCCCTCCTCCTCCTCCTCCTCCACCTCCTGGCGGCGGCGGCTTTCTCGGCCCCGGCTCTCTGCTCTTCCCCGCGGCTTCACCTCGCTCCTCTCCGGGAGGCTCCCGCGCCGCGCTGGCGAGGACGGTAAGGGCGGCGGTGAGGCGCGGCGCCGGGCCGGGCGGGCCGCTTGCTCCGGGCGCGGTGGGGCCCGGGGCTGAGCGCGGCGCCGTCCCGCAGCGGTTCCCCCGCTTGCTGGGGGCGGCCCCGGGGAGCGGCGGCGGGCGGGACCCCCCCCCCCCCCAGCAGCTCCGGCGGGCGTCTGGCGAGGGGGCCGGCAGCGCGGGCGGGGTGCGGGGCTGGCGGCGGCGCGCTTCCCCGCCGGGCGCTGCGGCTGGGGCCGCCCTGCCCAGCCCAGCCCTGCCCTGCCCTGCCCTGCCCTGCCCTGCCGGCGGGGGTCGGGGGGCGGGCGGCTCCCTCCGGTGACAGAGAGCGGCCCCCGTGGGGTGGGTGCCCCGCGCGGAAGCGGGGCCGAGCCGGCTCCGTCCCCTGCCCTGCGGGCGGCGGTTCCGGCCCCCAGCGGGTCCGCGGCGGGGCGGGCGAAGCGGTTTGTCTCCTCTGCAATTCCCCGCTAATGTCAGGGGAAAACATATGGCCCAGGAGAAAGCCGCTGGAAGTAATAGCTGCTGAACTCCGCCGAGTGATTTCCCCGAGTCGGTGCGAGGCGTGAAGTTCCTCCCCGGGATGCCCGTCGTGCGGGGGGATGCGGGGCTGAGAGCACATGGCCGCCTCCCCCGGCTCGGCGCTCGCCCTGCTCGGGGTCTGCTCCGCATCTGTCACAACACCGCCTGAAACTGGGCCTGCCGGCGCCGGCTTTCGCTTCAAACTGCTAATCTGACCTACGGAAAACTTTAGCTGGGAGAAGGGAGGAAGCTTATCCAAAAGGTAATTTACTTAAATGTCTGGTTTTTTTCCTCCTTCTTCCCTTACTCAGACAAGGCATATGTGAAAAGAAGGGAAAGCAATGGAATTACTTCTGTCCTAGGGTCCAACATACATGGCAGCTCGTAGGGCAGAGAAGGTGGTTCAAATTTTCAAAGACCTGACGCTGGCGGATTAACATCTCCAGTGAATCACAGTATTAACTTTTTTAAACTTGAATTTTACAGTCATTTGTGTGTTGAGCCTCACTTGTATGTAAAGTCTGCAGTTACTGTGTTCAGATATTTAAGGATTAAACATCTCCTTTGTGCTTAAAATGGCAATGCTGTTGTGTTTTGTAAGCAGCAAGACAGCTTTTATCTTTAATGTAGACCTTTTTATCACTCAGCTGTAAATATTTGCTCCGTTCGTAAATCTGCCACTGATTTGTTGGGTGGCTTTGCAAAGGTCATTTCAGTTCAACTTCCTTTTTCTCTAAAACACCTATATTGATTTAATATGATACTGGGTCAGATTTGGCATTTATAATTTATTTCACATTCGTAGCTATGTGCCATAAGAGCCATGCTTTATAAAGCAACTTGTCCTTGGTTCTGCCCGTAAAGCCTGCTGGTCGATCTTGGTACGCGGTGTACGGGGGGTGCACAGCTTGGCTTGTGCCTCATGTTAAGCATCCTCCTTATTTACAAATGTTGAGAGCTCTAAAAGGGTCAGTGTAATCCATACCACGCGTGCGCTCAGCTGACCTAGAATTAACAAGATAAAACACTTTTAAGCACTTCTGGAGTAAAAGGTGGTGCGTTATTTCCTCGTGTGCGACTAACACAGTTAATTGCTTTTTCAAAGTGTCCAGTGCCATGCTCCTCAGTTCAGAGGGTGGCTGAACACCCCGCTGCTGCAAAGGTTTGGCTCGAGCTAGTGAGACTGGTCAGGAGAGCAGAAGGTACCTAGCAGTGTGAATGTGCTCTCTGGGGAGGTGTACCTGTTGGTGACGGTGGCCAAGGGAGGTGGGTGCGGAGGCCACCATCAGCCCTTCAGAGATGGGGGGCAGCCCTTGCCATTGTGTGGGGCCATTAGAGCTGACAGGGCCCCCATTTTATGTGGGTTAGTAACTTATCACATCAGTTGATATTTCATGCTGCGGTACTGAGTTTCCCCTCTGTGGGCAGGAGGTAGCAGGCAGGTGCCTGTGCGCCGCAGTGTAGATGCAGGTATACCAGGAACGTGGTGGTTAGTGTGATTTACTGCCTTGATGGAACTGATAGCCTATGCCAGCAAGTTCACTCTGTTGCACAGAAGGCCTGGACTGCCCTCATACCAGTACATCCATGTTAAGAAAATTGTATCACAAGCTGAAGTTAAGAGGGAAACGGTGGTTTCAGATTCACGTGGAGATTATTTGCTGTCACTTTGCCAGAGCGGTTCTTTCCGTGTCCTGCTGTAGCGCTGGGCCATCAGCACCTCCTTCCCTGCTCCTTGTAGGCTTGTGGTGTGTGCACTGAAGACATCAGATCTCAAATTGCTGCTGGAGGCACTTAATGTGGGCGCAGTCTTCCAGTGGACGGGAGGTGGCTTTCTGTTAAAGGTTCATGTTATGCCCCAAAATCTGGAGGGCTAACATTGATTTAGTGAGGCAAAACTGAGTCGAACTATAGAACGTAGCCTTGCAAACGTGTTCTGGTTGCCCAGAGCTACAGACCGCATTTGAGATACGGTGCTGGTGTATAAAAGGAGGATGTTTCTCAAATGTGCTTTTGTAAGTATGTTTCCTAGTGGTGACATAGATAGGAAATCAGTACACTGAAATATCGTAGGGTAGATTTTGGCCATTAATTGCAGTGGAATGTAGAGTAAATGAAGGCTCATGTTTACAGCCTGCCCAGAACTAGAGGGTGTATCTTTGAACTCCAGGTAAGGAATGTCTCTGGTCTCTGTGGCTGACACTGGGTCTTGCTTTCCACTGCTAGATTATGGCTCCATTCCACAAGGCCTTAAGCACATGTGTTGATTAGCCACAAGTTAATTATTTTAAATTAAACTGAAGGATAAGTATACGTCAACTACAAAGTGCTTTTATTTCAAGGAAGTTTTACTTTAACAGGGCAAGTTCTGAGAAGTTAGAGGAACTAGTTTGTGAAGTCCACACGGCTGAAGACCTGTAGGAGTTAGAAGTTAAAAAAAAAAAAAAAAAAGCTTGGACTGTCTTAAATGGAAGGTAAAACAGCTGCTTGGAAACTGCATTTCAAGGAGGAGGAAAAGCTTGCCAAATGGGGCTGTGGACCTTGCTGCGAGAATAAGATACTGCAAGTTACCAGAAAACCTGTAAGGAATGAAGCAAAGGAGAGGATTGATCATTGGAGAGCAGAAACTTCAGGGCTAGCACATGAACTGCCAAAAGCTAGAGCATAAAGAAATTTAAGATGAAGAGGAAAAAAATAAAAAGAGAAGAGAACTTGGCTATGATGTTGTGAGGACCAGACTATAGTTGAAAAGTATGTCTAATGCCTCCAAAATTAGCAGTTATAACCAGTTTTTGATAGGGACGAGGATTTGAACATGGGATAAAGATAGGGTGCCAAACAGAAATGACCAGAATAAATGTCTTATGCCTGCTTCCGGATTTAACGCAGTCAAACTAAGGAAGCAACGGGTCTTTGCTTTAGGGGTCTGAAAGTTAGTGCAGGACACTGGAACCAGGTTAAAAAAAAGGATTGATTTGTTATCTGTCAAGTTGAATGTAGCAGTTGTGATTGCAGTATAGCAAAAGAAGTATACTTGTATTTATTTTAAAAGGAGAAGAGAACGAAATCTTCACACGTTTTACTCTGGTCTTAATAGTATTCGAGGATTTAAACAAATTTGGAATGGAAAAAGTAATTAAGTATACAAAGATAAGTGGAAAACGCGATAAAATGCATCATGGATTTGCCATATAATAATTAGGTCATGGAAGACTAAAGTCGTATTATTAGTGGTTAAATACTGAGTGTCCTGGACAAAAGGAGCAGAAGGCTTCAGTTTGATGTGTGTACACCATGGCGTGATGCTGAAAATGACTAAATTGGAAGTGTGGGGCTTGACGGAAGAATGGTGAGGTGGTTTGGAAGAGCAACCTGAAAAAGAAATTGTGACTCTGTCTGCATGAATGAAGGAGTTATTGCTCTGAATCAGGGCTGGTCTTTTTTACTTCACCGTACTGGCTGAGATAACTATATGCAAAGAACGATTGCTGGTGAGGCAAAGTTAGGAAACATAGTCAGCACCGAGCGGGCTTGGATTATTGCACCGGAAGAACTGAATGTCTGTGATGACTGAAGCAATAGGAATGAGAGGAAGTTAAATAGCTCTAAAAGCAAAATTATCTACTGAGTGATTATTAACAACACATCTGCTATCAGTTGGCAGGTCATCCCTTAAAACAAGCCTGGAGGAAAAGGCCTGAATGCCATAGTCAAACAGGGATGACTCTATTTGATGGTAGGCATGAAATGAATGCAAATGTGATCCCTCGATGAGAGCTCTTCAGTGGAGATAGGCAAGTTATTATGCAAGGCGTTAGAGAGACTTCATGTCAAATACTGTACATAGCTCTGGTCACCTGTGTCCAGAAAATATTAAATTCTAGTGGAAAATGTCCAGGGACATTCAGGCTACAAGGATGATGGGGCGCGAACAGTCTGGAGTTAGACAGGAGACCAAAACTTAAGCTACGCTGGCTTTTGTAGCTTAGTAACGGCAGAGGGGGAGATAGCAGCTGCTTATAAATTCCCTCAGGCGAATTCTTGGAGAAGAGGAAGAGTCATAAACTGAAGGCTCATCTGTAATTTTGGATTAAAAACTTGACATACGGGAGGATGATTTGATGACTTGTTGAATGAATGTTAGAATATTGTACACGGGAAATCAAAATGAGTTTCCTAACTGTCAGATTTTGGGTGCCCTCCCAGCTGTACTTCTCTTAAGTCCCAGTTTGTGTTTAAGTTTGCATGTGACTGTTAAGGAAATGGGCAGTGTCCTGGCTTTGGCTGGAATAGAGTTAATTTTCTTCCTAGTAGCTGGTATAGTGCTGTGTTTTGGATTTATCGTGAGAATAATGTTGCTAACACACTGATGTTTTAGTTGTTGCTAAGTAGTGCTTACACTAAGTCAAGGACTTTTCAGCTTCCCATGCTCTACTGACTGAGAAGGCTGGAGGTGCAGAAGAAGCTGGGGGGGGGGGCACAGCCTGGACAGCTGACCCAAACGGGCCAAAGGGGCTATCCCATACGATATGATGTCATGCCCAGTATATAAACTGGGGGGAAGCTGGCCAGGGGGCTGCTGCTCAGGGACTGGCTGGGCATCAGTCGGTGGGTCGTGAGCAATTGCGTCGCGCATCACTTGTTTTGTATATTCTTTTTTTATTATCGTTAATTTTTCCCCCCTTCCTTTTCTGTCCTATTAAACTGTCTTTATCTCAACCCATGAATTTTACCTTTTTTTTTTTTTTTTTTTTTTTTCCTCCCCGATCCTCTCCCCCATCCCACTGCGGGGGCAGGAGGGGAACAAGCGAATGTCTGTGTGGTGTTTAGCTGCTTGCCAGGTTAAACCTAACAGGCAGTTTGGGTAACTCAAGCTGCCATAACTTTTATGCTTTGATCTTCACTGCTGATCAACAGACATGGAAAACACTTCTGTGAAGGAAGTGTGATGAGCAGAAATACTTATTTTTGGGGAGTATGTGTTGTCCAGTAACTTGATGATGAATGGAATTTAGAACAAGTAAAATCCCTGTCTATGGCATTAGTAGCTGCTGCTTTTTCTTCTATTTTAGTGTATAATGGAGTCAAATCAAGTATAACTCATAAAATATTAAAGATAACAGCAAATTAATATGCGTGGGACAGAAAATGCATACATGGACATGCAGGCTGGAGGTCAGGATGGTTGACTTGAACCCATAAATAAATAAAAGGATTATGCTTTCCTGTTGAGTGTGTGCCCCTATCTATCCTCTGCCTGATTTCATACTCTCTGGTCTTAGGAGTGCTCTGTGGCACTGGCTGCATCTTCTTGTTTGAGGATTGTGCTACTGGGAACAGGAATAGGGAGGCTTTACCTGGGATGGGACTCGGGCAGAGCCTTGCACAGTAGGTGAAGTGCAGGACTGCTGAAGACCCAGGGTGGGGGCTCCCAGCTGGGAGGACATGTGCTCGTCTATAGCTTTGCTTTGAAGGTGTAGTACCTGACCTAGGCGCTGGTGCTGAGCTATACAAAAGCCAATGCAACTTAACTGCTGGGAACAAATTGAGGTATGAGATATGCCAGTTCAGACGCTTTCTCTAGTGCGCCTGTTGAAGATTTGGCTGGTACACACCGAAGAGGCATGTGCCTCACAGAAAGCATAATGATGGTGTATGTGGTTTGAAGGCTCTGCCAGGTTGATTTAATTTGATCTTTGCTATAGCATCAGGGTCTGTCCATTTATAAGCCCTGCTGTAACTGGCCTTTGTATGCGCAGTCAAACTTCTGGAAGTTTCAAGATGACTCTTCAAAAAGGAAGGAGAATGTATGTCAGATGTGTGCACGTATCTTGAGAAGAATCATTTAAAAAGTAAGATGCTTTAAGTGTGTTTGTACATCAAAGCAAGATCAGTGTCTTGATATTGCTTTATGTCTGTTTGTTTTGAATTTAGAAGGCAGGTGTCTAATTTCCTTACAAATAATCCAGTTGCAAACTCCTTTCCAGCATAGTTTATTAAAAATCTGAACTATTAAATTTTACGTGTTTCCTTTAAATGCATGTGTGTTTTTTCTTTAAAGAGGAGCTGTGTAATGAGCTTAATGTGTCAGCACCCCCCCTAGGAAATAAATGTGAAGAGATTGTGTTGAGCCATCAAAAGAATAATTTAACAATCCCAGGGAAAATTGAATTTATTGTCTTGGTAGCTTTTAGCATGTATTAGTAGGCTATTCGCTTATTGTGATTTTTCATTTGCTCCTATTGCTCTTCTATATGAGTGTTGGGTGTATCATTAAAAAAGATGAGACTAGGGCTATGCTTGGCACTTGTATAGTGCCTTTCACTTGACAGCCTTCAAGTTCCAAATATTAATGGATGACGTGGAAGAGTTATTTCGGATTTACAAAGGAGAGATTCAACCTAAATTCAAATGGTTTCTAGCAAATCAGAGAGCAGAGCACTTGTCTTCTGATGCTTTGCTGTGTTCTTTAAAAACAAAATCACTCAAATAACTTCCTGTTACCATTTGAGGTCTTGGAAAAGTCTGCATTAAGAAATGGGAGGAAATGTTTATTGGACAGGGAAGATAGCAGCAGCATCCAGTATTGTCTGCAGCTCAAGCAAGTGGAAAGGAATATCCTTCTTGTTAATAGGTCAAGGAACTGTGCATTTGTGGTGAACATGGTCAGACTGGGAAGCAGAGAAATGGATTGGAGCAAGGAGCAAGCAATATAAGAGATGGAGGTAAAACCTGGAACATGCACACATGAAAGAATACAAGAGAGAAAATGTGATTGAGAAAATGAGAATTATGGAAAGACTGTGAATGGACAAACTGGTGAACAGGGAAATGAAGGAGAAATGCTTATATATTACACATGAGCTCAGTAGGCACATTAACTTGTGTTCAAATTAAATTGGAAAGCTCATGTTTTATTCATTGCTGTGTTGTAACTGTGGGATATCTATTAGCTGGTTGGGGTTGCACTGTTTAGAAAAGCAGATTTTGAATGAAGAGAGGTTATAGCGGGGAAGGAACAAAGCAGAACCTTAGAGCAAACTGCAGGAGAACCTTTTAGGTGTGAGCATCTGTAAATTATGTGGCGTCTTGCATAGTTTAAAAACAAAGGAAAAGAGAAAAATTGTGGACAGAAGAATGGGGAAAGAAAGCTTGTTCTGCAGCCTTCAGGTGGTTTAACTTTCAGATTTCCACATGGTGTTTTTCTGGGCAAATAGGAGCTGAAGGAGTGTCCTTCTGTTGTGAAAGAACCATTGGTAGCAGTGTCTTCCCCTTTGTCCAGTGCCTCTACGCAATATTAGACAAGTCTATTTTGAATAACTACCCAAATTCATGAGTGGACCCAGACCTTTGGATTTGTAATGACCTTTGTATGTTGTCTTTCTCTATTTGCCAAGTTAATCTGTGCATGTTACCATTTAGGAGGTCAGGGGGCCACTAGAAATGAAACTGTTTTTTGTGTGTGTATGTGCATATATTTATGCAGCTTAAACTAGGATGGAGGAGAATCATTTAAGTAATGGTTGGGTAGAGCACTTCTGAGATGATGGTGATAATACACATTTTATTTCTACTTTATTTTATATATATAAAAAGTAATATTGCTGTAATCTATTTGATAGAATGTTATTTCTCCTTCTGTCCGCCACCAATGGCTTTAGACCTGTTTTTTAATCTCTTACTTAAAAGAACATCTTGTCACTTCCCATGCATGCAAGTACTTCAAGACTACGTTTAGAAAAAAAATCAAATTTAATACTAACATTTGTAAATGAGTCATATAAGTACAAGTAGTTAAAATGTGATAGATTTCACTTGCATGTTGTATTTAATTGCAAGATTCTTATTATCTATGTTGTTTTGCCTTTCTGAGCTGTGATATTACCGAAGTATATTGCAGAAGTATATTCTCCCAATGTGTTAGTTTTGGATCTTGAATGATAATTGCAGTGAGTGACAGTCCTGAATGAATTTAAATGCTGGGCAGTGTGAATGGGACTTGATGGATTACTTTTACTCTGTTTGGACAGATGTTATTTTCTCACTGAAGATCACTGTGGCTGTCGGACTTCTTTCTACATAATGAAACTTCATACAATATGTAGGGACTGCCTGATAAATCAGATAATTCCATTAATTAATATCTGCTAATCAGAAACTAGAATCCCACTTCTGCAACACTTGAGATTTCTGCAATGCATTTGTATAAATGCTTGGGGAACACTTGCAGATGTGAAGGTCTGTTCACTCAGATTTCCTGCAAGACCTCCACACATGCTTTGCTGAGGATTTCAGATGTTTTAATTAGTTTTTCCTTTTTTTATTGTTATTGTGTTGTCCCCATCTTGCAGTGTTTGCTGCGCATGTTCAGGGGGTTATTCCTGTTGTAGTATTGGGTCCTATTTCAGTAAATTAAATGTTCAATATTAGGTTAAGCTTCAGAAGTTCTAGCTGAAGTGAATCTCCCAAATCTTTCTGTATTTAAAGCCACACATTTCAGGTCTTTTTTTTTTTTTTTCCTCTTTCTTCCTGTTTGATAGACTGTGAGGGAAAGGAGAAACTGACTTTAATGAAGCAGAGTGTATAGGAATGCACAGTGTAAGCACTTGAATTTGGAGAGAAAAATGTGGTTCTCCTCTGATCTTTGCTGTAATGATTTGAGGTGTTCACTTGTGACTATAATAAACTAAATTTGTATAGTTAGAAAAAATCTTAACTCGAATTTTTTTTTATGACCTTTTTATTATAGCAAGTTTGTGCTATCACAAAGTTTCTATTTTAGGAATGAGATATCAGCTTTTTTTTTCCTGTTTAATTGAAAGATGATCAGTGTCATTTTTCTCTTCCTTCCCTCTCCATCCCCCTTAAAGCAAAACAAAACCTTCAGTCCTTAAACAAAAGTGTCTTTGTTTTTACATTTGTTTTATGAAATCGCTTAAATCCTTTGGGAAAAGCTTTCCTCTCACAGGAAGAGGGGAAAAAAAAGAAAAACCCTCCTAAAGCCAAAAACAGCAAGCCTGCTACCAGACATCACAATGTTTTGCTATCTGAATAGTAGCAGATTGCATACAAGAAACAATTTCTCATCTTAATGAATGAAAAAGTGCAATTGCAGAAATGCACATAAATAGACATGGTTTTCACTCAGCAAACATAAAATTAGTAGCATTCAGGACAAAGATTTGCTGTGTACCTTTCTTGGAGCTTCTTTGGACTGTCACTGTTGGGAGTGGAACTTTAAAGGGATATTTTGAAGCTCTGTGAGATGGGAAAATCAGCTGCTCCCTTCTGGCCTTTCTGTTTTTTGTTACGGTAGGCAGATGCGTGAATTACTCTTTCCTGATCTAAGAACCTGGCAACTGACAGCAAACATGAGCTAAGTGAGAGGATGAACCATAAAGACCAAGAACTATGTGAAATACCATCCTGCTAATTTGTCTACATGGGCTTTATCCAGAAAATATACTAAAGAACAGGAGTGTTGATGAGCTAGAACAAAATTATTGCAGCATACTTTCTCCCAAAGGTAATAAAAATGCAAAATCGAGTCAGTGGCCTACTATTCACAATCACCTGTATTATTATGTGGGCTGGAGGGATCAAAGATGAAAGAATATTGTCCAAGTAAATGTGAATGAAAAAATAAGGCGGCCTCCCTTAACACCAGGAGGTAAGGGCTAATTTTCTATAGAGTAAGAAATCAGACACTGGACTAAAACACTTGTATAGGACCATCCTAGAGGACACCTTTGTAAGCATTATCCAGAGAATTTGGAGTATGGTGGCCTCCCTGGGATCCAGTGGCACCTCACATAGCATCTCCTTGCATCTCAGGCAGCTCTTGGACTTTGCTTGACATTCCCTCTCTTCATGCCCTGTGTTGCTGCCGTCCCCCTTCTGTCTCTAAAGCCCGTGCTCTGTGAACATTTATGGTGTGTTCTGGGCTTCGGTGTGTTTGCAACCTGTGCAATCGCTGTAACTTTGATACTGTGCACTCATGACTTATGAGGAGTGGCTGAGGTCACTTGGTTTGTTCAGCTTGGATAAGAGAAGGCTGAGGGGTGACCTCATGGCAGTCTACAACTTCCTCACGGGCAGCTGAGGGGGAGGTACTGATCTCCTCCCTTGGTGACCAGCAATAGGACACGATGAAATGGAATGAAGCTGCATCAGGGGAGGTTCAGATTGGACATTAGGAAAAGTTTCTTCACTGAGGGGGTGGTTGATCACTGGAACAGGCTCCCCAGGGAAGTGGTCACAGCACCAAGCCCATCAGAGTTCAAGGAGTGTCTGGACAACGCTTTTAGTCATGGTTTAGGTTTGGGTAGTTCTGCAAGGAGCAGGGAGTTGGACTCAATGATCCTTATGTGTCCCTTCCAACTTGAGATATTCTGTGAAACATCTGTATCCTCACAACTGGCTTGTCCATAGTGTGATGGTGAACCTGCATGTCGCTTTCTGGACTTATTTTTAGACCCTAACCTGGTAGGTATACCTGCTTGTCCTCCTGGAGCCCAGGAGAGAAACTGTGAGCTCTGCAGTGCCTTCTGGAGTAGTGTCCTTACCACTTACAAAGAGGCACGTGCAGAGATGATTATATGGACATTCACCTTATATTTGAAACATTTTTAAGTGCTCTTCATGAAGACTAGACCAGAGAATTATAGACTTTGGGGAGATAGAAGCTGAAGTAACTTGTGCTTTGCTGGCTAAGCAGCATTAGTGTTTTCATTACTAGGCCTAAAATGGAATAGGCAAAAGCTGTAGTGAGAGGCCCTGTCTCCCAGCTGTGTTGGGTTTAGTAAAAGATATAGGATTTCTCCTTCTAAACTCTCATTATCCGAGAACTACTGTGAAGGTATCAAATTATGCTGTTTAGATTGTTGCAATCAACTAATTTGATTTCCATATTACTTCTGGATGACTGCTACTGAAAAGACTTTTTATAAGGTGTCCTGCCCCAATATGAAATCAGATCCTCACACTCCACCTCCTACGTACATTTTACTGCATCGCGTGGGCTGCCCTGCTCAGCCAGAGAGTAGAGAGGGATATTTGCCTCCTGTGCTATTATTACAGTCAATACTAATCAAATGCTACTAATGACGGTAGGCTTGCTTTACTGCTGAATAGCAGGATATTATTATATATTTTGGTCAGAGGGGATCGGTGGAGCTGTGGAGTGGAAGAGCTGCCCACCCTATAGACCCATGCTTGCTCTCCCAGTACCCTTCGTTCCCGTTTTGCTGCGAGGCCAAAACATTTTCCCCAAAAACTTTCTTTCCTGTAGGTGTTGCAGCTGAGGTGGACACCAGAGAGGCAAAGACTGGTATCAGAAGAGCCCTGGTAGTATTTGCACCTAATAATTGTGCTGTGGCTTAGGAGTAGATGTGGTTAGTATTGCAGTGCTCCAGGCCGGTAGCATGTCACCCATTGCTGCGGTTTGAGCCTGAAGGAATGGCAGTGTGAGTCGGACAGGAGGGCAAGGAGGCAGTTTGTATTATGGCAGTTGTGATACAGATACTGTCTAATGCAAAGTTGGCTGCTGTGAGGTTCCAGTCTTTCTGCTATGTCTTTCCTATGCTTAGAACTTTGACTAATTTAAAGTTGAATTTCTAATGAGAAACAAAACCTGTTCCTTAATAAGTGTGATTTGCTTTCATGGAATATTTCATTCAACTTTGGCAAATTGTGAAAGCCATCTAATATTTGAAAATAAAGTCAGCTGTTTTTGATGTTGAACCAGACTGAAGAGTGCCAGCAATCCCCATGAAGTCCTCCTTCAATGAAGTGTAATTTGGTACCATAATATACTGAGCTGAAAGAAGCAATAAAATAGTTCTGCACTTAGTCCTTTTTACATTACAATTCCGGAGTTGCAACAGTGGATTTACCATTGTTTCCTTAATACCTTTCTCTTCTTACTAGGCAATATATAGAACACCGAACTTTTAAAAGCCGCTTTAAGTGTTATTCTAGTAACCTGGTATGTTGGAGTGGGGAAAATATCTTCTTGCTTCTGTAGAGCAGTCACGTGGATGCAAATTTTTTTTTTTCTTTATTTGAAGCTGTTTTGCAGAGTTACGCAGGGTTGTGCAGATCTTCCTGGACTGGGATTTTTCTAAAGTCAATGTCGGAACTTACTTTTTCATACTTGCAAAGGTTGTGGTTCTCTGACAATGAGATATACCATACTTTAGTTCTGTTTATCTTGTTCATCAAGTTAAACAGCGCTTACAATTATTATCCATGATTGGCTAGCTCATTGGCATGACAATTAATCAAAGTATAAATGAGAATTTAAGAAATGCTGTGGTCACTGCCCTGCAAACTTCATTGGCACCTCTAGTGAGTATTCTCCAAGGATAAAGAAGAGGCACGGGTTGGCAAGGATACGGAGGAGGCAATTGCAGTGCTAGAGTATGTCTGGGTTAGTTCTGGCTGCTGGGCTTTGTACCTCTGAAGGCTCCTGAGAAAGAAGGGAGTGTGCCATTGGGTTGCTGTCCAGCGTCTTTTTTTTGATATTATCATGTCTTTGATCACAGCTTCACAGCCTTTGGCCGCTTGGAGTGTAGGAGAACTTCTTTCCCCTGCTGAGAAATTACAGAATGTACCTGCTTAATTGTTCTCAATTGCACAGTGGTTTTGCTTTAACCGATTCTTTTCTGACTTGGGAAGAAAAGGGATATGTTCTACATGGAAACCTGTGTACAGCCTTTTCAGAGAATTTAAAAGCATGTTTCAAAACTGATCTGAATTATATAGTTGGTCTTCAGCCTGAGTATGTATGAAATGTACAGTGATGTAAAATGAAGGTGTCTGGTTTGTTATGTTGTCTGCTCATAAAATACAACTAACTAGTCACAAGGGAAAATCCTCTTGGGGGAAAAGATTCAAATTAAGTAGTGCCTCACTTCCTTAGTTATTGCTTTTCTGTTGTCTTAAATTTTTTTCATTTAAAGTGTTTTGTTTTTTTCTTCTAACAATCTCTAGGACATGTGTTTAAACTAACCATTAATGCTTCATTTTTGATGTCTGTAGTACTTTTACCTTTATGCTAATATATGCAGATGAACAGGTCAGGACTTGACCTATATAATAAAAGTCCTGTAATTAACTTCTACGTACATTCCAGGGTGTGAGTATTTAAATAAAAAGGGGAAAAAAAGATGAGCTGGTGCCTGGTGCAGTAATTGTAGCTGGAGACTGACACTTGTGAAGGGAGTGCAGTTGTTGAAATAGCTACCATCTGAAGCCAGTTTTTTCTGACCCTGCTGTAAAGGCAGCTTGTAGAGACGCATCAGCAGCAAGGCAGAGGCTGATTGCCTGCTTGGGGCAGAGTCTTTCTGCAGTCCTCCGTTTGGTCTTGATGGCAAGACATGTGCGTTGGATGTGTCCTTGTGGCGGGGCGCGCCTTTGCTCCCCGATGCTCTTGAGAAGAGGCAGTCTCTGGAAAGGACTGCGGGCTCCCTGCTGTGCTGCAGGTCTGGGTTTCCTTTGGGAGCCCATGGTACGTGGCCTGGTCTGCCATTCCCCTGGGATCGGGGCGTGGCTGGCCTCCAGGTTGGATCACAGGGTCTACCTAGCCGTACCTCCTGGATCTTTTGGTGTCCCCTACCTCTGGTTCTGTGAGAGGCGCTCAACGGGAGAGCCACAGGTGACTTCAAGAGCACTCACAGGTCGCAGTCCAGGTTTTGCATCATAGATAGAGAGAAAGCAGCAATCCCTTCACATCAAATACCTGGAGAATACACAAAACAACGTTCCCAGGAAAACGCGCGTGCATGACGCAGGGAAAAGGAGTTGTCAAGGGAGCTCTGGTTTATGACTTGCACCACTGACCAGGGGACCTGCAGCATTCTTTGACATCCAAGAAACGTTATGTGGATGTCTGCGGGTAATCTTGAGTCGTCTTGGAGACAAAAGACTGAATCCTCCTCCCCATCCCTTGATATTTTTGCCATAATGCACTGGTGTCCACATGTCTACACGCACAAATAATCTTTGTTTAAAAGTCCTAAATGTTTCTTTGGGGACCTGATATAATTTTCTAGATGAGCTTTGCCTTTCTGCAGCTGGTTTGGACCAAATTTGGGGAAACAGTTACAGTACATGGTCTGCATCCAAAGGAGAAGTGTTGCTCCTCTGAGGACCGTTAGCTATGGTAGGAACATAGTCCTTAGTGGTGGGGCTGGGCTGAAACTTGCCTCCTGCCCTGGGCCTTGAAGAGGTGGCCCATGATCCCTGAGCTACAGTGTTGCTCCTGGTGGCTTCTGAAGGGTGCTGAACAGACCAGTGGCAAGGCAGCACGAGGTGGGCACCTGCTGAAATGTATTCCCCAGGCCCCACTCTCGGGTATCTCTTCTCAAATACCTCAAGTACTTTTAATTTTCACTTAATGACTGTACTCTGAGTTGCTTTGTCTGGAAGTAGTTACTTCTTGTAGAAGTTCTTGCTGGTGGTATAAGATAACTTGGTAACGTCTATGAGAAAATGGTTATATGGGGAAGAGGTTATTTTGAGATTTTGTCTTATCTGGAGAACTACCAAAAGCTGGGAAGTGCAAAATACGTGTGGGTTTACCCCCCCCCCCCCCCCGAAATTTCACACTGCTTTTCAAAATAAATTCTTCTGTCTTTAAGTGGGTGCATCCTTGCTCAGAAGCAGTGATTCCCAAATGTTCGTGTTTGAGCCAAGAATGAAATCTTTTTTGATGCAATCTTTTCAAAGCCTGCCTTTGAGAAATAAAGAATTTAGTCTTTTTTTAGAGAATTTTTTTCTCTTTATAGAACATAATGAGTTTGCTTTTCAAAGGAAAAACTGAGAATTGCAGTGAAGATGCTCTGTTGCATTTTTGGCTCGATTTTATGCAGGATAAAGCTGTTTAGTATTTAATCCAGTAAACTGTTTAAAAAGGATAAGTTATATAATTACTGTGAACTTAAATAACCATTAGTATTAGTACTTGATAGTCAGTAACAGCACACTGTAATGATATTCAGACATTAGCAGATACAAAATACCTATCTGAGCCTTTCCTCTTACTAAGCTGAAAATCAAGGATGTGGCTTTATCAATAGGAAAATGGTTGCAGATAGATATAGTCAGATCATTTAAAGACTTTTTTTTCTTTTCTTTTTGTTTAACCCTATTTGCATATCTTAATTATGTAAAAGTTTTCAGTTTAGAAGCTGACGTGCTGTTTTGTTTCTTCAGGTATTGTTTGGTGTTGGCTCAGGAGCTTGTTAACTTGCCTGTGACAGTTTCTTCATAGCTCAAATATGGCAGCTGATGGCTGACTGCTTTAAAATAATAATGAACACCATGAAATTCTTTATATACTTAATAACGTGATCTTGTAACTTCGTTTCAAACAAACAAGCATGCGTATGGTGTACAGAAACAAATAAGTAAGTTCTCCCTTGCTCTGTGATATCTGCTGGTGGACTGTAGCTGACTCTTCAGGCAAGAAGAGTACCTAGTAGTAGAATATGAAGTGGTATTAAAACAGTCCTGATGGCAATCGGCTTGTTATGTATACTTGAGGAGGAAGGGTCAGAAAATAGCCTGCAAACGTTTCCACTTCCCAGTGTTAAACTGTGGTTTTATTGTCAGCGGTGGCTACGAATAGGGTGGGAGTTGAACCCAGTTTATGGACAAATCTCGTCAAATTAAGTTCTATTCCACTTTGAGAAGCAGCACCAAATGTAAACAAAATGTCTCTTGCTGCTTTTGTATTTAAAGTTTTATGACAAAATGGCGTAGGACCGAAAGCAGTAGTTTCAATCTTAGTGGAAAATGGAGACTGGATTTAGAAAGCCCTCCCCCACGCACTTTTTAATAGTGGACCAATCTTTCCATGAAACAAAATGGGTCCATGGAATGGATGATGTTCATTTAGCTCCCAGGTGCACCAGGAGAGCTCCCAATTAGCTACAGCAGGAATTCCTGAGGTCCCAAGCCCATCTGGAAGTTTCTTGCTGTAGCACCTAATGTGACTTCGCTTCACGTTGTAGTATAAAAGTATCAGAAAAGATTGTGTGAGGCAAAAGGAGATGGCATTTAAAGATGAACCTTGCTCTTTTAATAGTCATTTTGCAGCAGCAGATAATGATACTATCTTTTAAGATTATTTCGTTGTTAGGGGAATTCCATTGTGTTTGAAGGATTGCTCCTCCCCTCCTCAGTTTATGAAGACCTTTTACCAAGTGCTTAGATTTCATCAGTTAATCCAGGAATTTACAGGAAAGTAATGCAAAGTTCACAGAGTAGTGGTGTGGTATGAGTGTGTCAGCTTGAATTGTTTAGTATGTTCACAACAAGAGGGTTTTTTTTTCTGTTTTCTTGAGCTTTTTTTCTCACTGTCAAGTCCATTCCCAGGAATGATGGGTTGAGTGTTCATGTGTCGCATCCAGGTATCATTCTGGCAAAATCACTGACAAGCTGATGTGTGTGGTTATTGTTTGTTTTTGAGGAAGGCAGATACTCCACTTCCTAAGCCAAAAAGAAACTTTTCTCAGACAAAACTTGATCTTTTTGTAAGCATTTTAAATCCTGCCTGTGTATTGCAGGTGCATGCCCAGATGACATGCTGCCTGGTGACTGCTCCCTCTGTGGACAGAAGGATTAGAATAGAGTTTCAGCCCTAATCCTGGGTTTCCTGTGCAGATTCACTTTACAGTCTTATTCCTGTTTAGTTGCCTGTGTGTGAAAGAGCATGTTTTTATTTATATTTGCTCTCTCTCATAAAAAAAAAAGGCACTAACAATGGTATTTTGATTTTTTTTTTATTGTGTTGATGAACTGTGTTAAGATTTATGCCTTTTTTCCCCCCTCAGACTCTTCACAGGGTAGTAATTAGCCATGTGCCATGTAAATTCTTGCAGTAAAAGGAATAGGTTATCTGTTAATTAAAATGAAATGATAGCAATTTTAGATTTAGGTTATTTCAAAGTATCTAAATTATTTAGGATCTGAAGTCTTAATTGTTTTCAATGAATGCCTTAGTCTACTTTTTGTTACTTTTTAATGCTACAGTAAATATATATGGTGTCTTATGTACAGGATGATATTCTATAATAAAAACCTCACAGTTTTTGTTTTCCTCAGGGCTTGAACTGACCTTCAGAATTTTGTGAAATGTGAAAAATCATTTGATCACTTTTTTTAGTGGTCTTGCTTTGTGTACTTTTTATGATCCCTGCAGTTTTAAATGTGGTTGTGCGCAGATTGAACTGCATGTAAAATTAATATTGGCCAGGACAAAAACATGGCAATAAATTTGTTCACCAATATGTTTAATTGATCAAGAAGTTGGTGAAAGACTTTTTTCCTCCTTACACAGTTCCTTTTGTTTATCCTAAATTTTTTTGTATTTAGGGAGCTTTTTAAATCATCTGTCATTATTAATTAAAACAGTATCTAGCATACAAGCCGGTTAAGCAATAAGAAAACTAGTTTCTTAGTATTCTAAGAAATTTAAAGGAAATAATTTTGAATTGTGTAGTAACAGCAAATGATGGCTTTTTGCTTAAAGAAAAAAAATGCTAGAAGCATATGTTTGTAGTATGGTTTTTTTGGTTGTGTTTTTTTGTTTTGTGGTTTTTTTGTTGGTTGTTTTTTTTTTTTCCTTTTTTCTCCTTCCCAGGATTTCATGTCTTAATTTCAGTTTCTTTACCAGTCTATTGAAAGACTGGGCTTGGTGCCCTGGTGGGACCTCTGAGGGTTGGTGTGAAAATCTGGAAAATCTAAAGTCAAAACTTCAGAGGTTTCAAAACCTCTAAAGTCAATAAGATTTTTGACGTGGAGATTGAGTTAATTTTGATTTCCAATAACACCCACTATAGTGGATGCTACAAAAATATAAAACCGTGGTAAGACATACATGAAAATGAATGGAGGTAAGTGTAGTTACAGGGCTGTTTGGGAAATTTCAATGTTGATAATTTCAGTGATGTATTTCTGCAAAGTGCTCGCCAATGTTCCCTCATTCTCACTATTAAAAAGAAGCTTAAATGAAAAATAAGCCTGTTTGGAGGTACTGCTAATTAACTCGTGTCCCACATTGAGGGGGCTGCAAGCTTTCTCCCCCCCACCCCCCCCCACCCCGCATGGTGGGGAGGGAGGGAAGGGAATTCTTCCATCTCTGATCCATATATTTGTAATCTCCTACTGTTATTATTCAGAGGCCTAAAAATACACTGGATTCTGTTTCAAAAAGAAGATTGAATATATTTTACTGTAGGAACAGTATTTTAGGTAGTTTATGCAAGAAAAGAGCTGTTGTATAAAAATACCTACATAAGTGTAGAGTCTTTTGTTGGCATGCCTTTGAGACAATTTGTTTTCTATACAATTGAATACTGTTGTTTTCGATTCTCATAGAAGCTCAGCAATAAGCCTTGAGCACAGAATAAATTCTTTATCCTGTTTGATTTGTGTGTATTTGTCTTTTAAATCTGTTTAACGAAGTAGTGCAACAAATTTGGGATTAGCGACATGCTAGTTAGCTTTGCTGAAGGAGGCTGGGACAGAAAAATGGGGAAATTCACGTTTTTTGCATTAGGTATGATTAGCTGGCACAAAGATTAGCTGTATCATGCATTTCTTTTCAAATGGTTCCTGACCTCACGGGTGCAAGGAAGTTGTGATCCAGCTGTAGCAGTATAAATTTGGCAAAGAAAATAAGCACGGGTTTTGTGCATATTTGTATATTGGCAGTAAAATGCTCCCAGCTCATGGGCTTTCCTTTTAGCCCTCACAATTTTAAAAATAATGTTGGTTTAGCGCCAAGTGTCTGTTGTTATACGTGCCTGTTTGTATTTTAGTGCTCTTTACTGCTTTTAGTGCCTTTATTTCTCCTCTGGATCCACTCTGACACTTATGATATGGAGGGCTGTTAATACCAGCTTAAATCACGTATTGTTCACAAAAGTTTCTGATACATTGTGAATTGTGAGTTTTAAATTTCAGTAACGTGAAGTCTGCACTGTAAAATATCCTACTTTTAATCTAGGTTTATTTGGCTAGGCTGTGTTAAATCCATTCCTAAAAATACTCAGGCTTTTTTGTTTTGTTATTATTTTCATTTGGGATCAAATCTCTTTGAACTGTGTAGACACGCACCTGTGCTCATTTTAATCCCTGTGTAGCTTTCATCAATTATTGCAGCAGGCAAGAAGAAAATCAAATTGTAAAATACTTTTCAAAAGTAAATACATTCAACCTGGCGTTCAGGTTTCTGTTTTAATCAAACATCATCTGTATTCATGTTCTTAACAAAGCTGGGTAAGGGAGGAGCACAAAAAGCCTTTTTTGGTTTTCAATGTGAAATATCTGTTTTGAAGTGCTCTGGTGTACAAGGAGTATAATATATTAGTGTTTGTAGATGAAGGCTGTGTTGTGTGTGTATATGCATTTCTTTTTTAAGCTAGGAGAAAATCTAGGTCAGGAGATTTCATTCTTATTAATAACTTAAGGCTTTATTCAACAAAAATTATCCTCTGTGGCTAGAAAGCTTCCTGACTGGGGAAGCACTGGTGGGGGAGTAACCCACTGCCCTCAAACATCCATGGGAGCATTTCCCTTTCTGTCAGGGTGTTAAAATGCTCACTTTCCCCCATGTGTTTTTGATCGCCACCATAAAAGCTCCCAGGTGCAGACTCTCCTGGTCTCCTTCAGAGCTGATGTGGGAATGGTTTTGTGTGGGGCTGTGCTTGGGGCCGAGGACCCTTGACATTTCCCCCCAGTGTGCTGCCGCTGTCCGGTCTAGGCCCCATGCCATGGTCCCGGCCTCCTGACTGTGGGTGATCACATCCCTCCAAAACAGGCCTCGTGGTGTTGCTAAAACAAGCTCTGGCCACAGGACCAAATTATTTTTTTCTTTTGTGAAAACATCCATGTCAGCAAAATAAACTTGAAAGCTTGCCAATTCCTGTTTTAGTTCATCGGGAGATACTAAACCATGAAATCTCTCCCTTGGCCTTGTCTAGCTTTCCTGCTCGTCTTCCTTCACAGTCACTGCCCTGTGTATTTAGCTCCACAGCACCAACGCTTTCGCCTGGCATTAAATATGTAAACTGGAAAAACTGGGAAAAGTGCTGTTAAATATGTAAACTGGAAGACTAGGGAAATTCTTGGCTCTTTCAGCTACAATAATCTACTGTATTAGGGGTTTAAACAAACTCAGGGAAAACAGTTGTTATGAAGCCTTTAATTTTCCCTTAAGTTTCTGTGTCACCCTAGAACCGAAAGGAAAGGTAGTTAAATTAGGATAATTAATCATGGAACAACTTACACAGGGGATGTAATGAATTTTCCATCAATTTGCAAGTTCTGTAAATCAAGATAAGAGGCTTCTCTAAAATATGCTCTTCATAAGCTATGGCTGCTGTACTTGACAAAAAAATTAGGTTAAGTAAGTTAGATGCCATCTGTGTTGGCATCTTGCAGTTGTTTCTGGAGTAGTTCCTTCAAATGTGAAGGTTTAGAGAACTAGTCTGTGTTTCTGTGTCTAACATTGTATCAAGGAGTGCAAACTTGAGGGAGAAAAGGTCATTTTAAGTTAAAAAGTTTGTGTTCAGGACTCCTGTATTGACACTTTTCTCCTGTTCCTGCCCGAGATCTTGTGGATGTGGGAGGAGGGCAGAAAGCCTGCCCATCTGCTACTACAGGACCTGCCGATGATACCTATCTGTCCCACAAAACTTGGTTTTGTGCTGACAAAAGATAAGAAACGTTGTATTTATCGCTTTCAGGGAAAGTCTTCCAATGTGTGGAGTTGCAGTTCCTAACTTCCCAAAGTGAGATGTGCAGAAGCCTTAGACATTGTAGTCAGCCCGTGTGACTAATATAATTGCATCTTCTTGAATAACTACTGTAGATGTGAAGCAGACTTTGAAGCAAGTCAGTTGACACCCACACAGGACTAAATTATAACATCCTGAATAAACTGCTATGCAGTGTAAGTGCTAAAGTAGTGTCAATACAAAGAAAGTTTGTTCCCAACAATTCTTCACATGTTGAAAATCACTTGAAATTTGCTGGATTAAAAAGCTAACTTGCGTAGTTAGGTTATTTGCATGTAAAATGAGCAAAGATTATCAAGATCATTAAAAACATAAAACGCAGCAGAGAAAAATGTCAAATGTATTTTAAGTATACCTATCAAATTCTGTTCACATCCCACATATTTTATTGTAACTTTTATAGTTAGTGACCAAATAGTGACTTTTGGTATACTACTTTTTCTTTAAAGTGTACTAAAATAAGCATTTCCTATTTTGTGGCAAGCAAACTGAAACATATTCTGTCTTGAACTGCATCATATGAAACCCTTCAGTAGGGTTTGAGGAGGTACACCTCTGAAAATTTATCCCCTTTTTTATTAGCACACAAACATAAGAACTGGAAACTTAAATGCATTGTTTGTACAGTATGAAAATGTAGCAGTAGAAATGATGGCACTGCAATAAAGATCAAGGTAGAAATCTCTTTAGATGTTGGACTTCATTTTAAAGTTTGTTCCTTTTGTCTTCAGTGCTTTCGATACTTAATTTTATATGTTACACAAGCACCTTCTTAGATGCTTCATGTATTTGAGCTTACAATTCAGAATGTTCAAATTCAGTGTTTGGGGTTTAATATTCGTTTGGGTGCCTATCTTTGTAGATAACTTGCACATAATTTTCTGCAGGAACATCAGCATATCTGATATAGCAAATATTATCAGATTTTACAAGGGAGAATGCCATATTGACATTTATTAGTCTGGTGGAATCATCAAAACATGAATCATTAGGGATATGTTGAGTGCCTCCAGTGAAAAATACATATTTTGATATACAAAAATGTTGCATGTATTTTTGGAGATCTTTTTGTAACCCAAATGACCAGCATTATTTTCTTAGCTGTGGGGTCATTTGAAATTCCAAAGATTAATCAGTGCAAGTGTTAGTGGTATGTCTCTATTATTTAAAAAAGAATTGCTAGGTAGTTGCAGAATGAGTGACAGGGTAGGATGAGCACTCAATTGCCCTTTGGCTTCAGGGTAGAAAAGAGACCTTGCTTTATGGACTACTGATGTGCAACTGGCAAGTTGCAACCTCCTGTGCGTCCTTTCTCTTCCTTTCTGACTGCTGCTGTGAAATAACTATCTACTTTGAGTTCTGTTCCTATTTTGAAAGCTTTTTTTTAAATATTATATGCTCTTTACTTCTTCCCTGACCTCAGTGCTGTTAAATGAGGATGAGAGTTATAAAAGGAAATCTGTTCACAGGGCTACCCATGCAAAAGCCCTATCAGCTATCTGTGGCTTTTTGTGCTGCATCTGGTGATACGATGTGACTGCGGAGCAAAGTCCTGATTAATATTTTTATTTATAAGGAATAAAAAAAAAAGTGTCAAAAGTTTAGGTTTATGAGTTGTCAGAACAGTGTGAGAATATAGTCTCTTAACCTTTGCTCCTGATCTGACATCTGACAAAAAAAAAGTGGCCCAAATCAAGGTCAAACTGATGGAGGTATTCTGCAACTGTTGCCACTTTCATTCCTTACCCTAGCGACCTGATACAAGGCTGATAAATGTTTATAAAAGAAGCAATAAGTGGCTTAAGTCCTCAGAAAGGAAGTGTAAAACCTTCTGATTCAAACTGTTGATTTATACCGCTCTTAGCGTTAGTGGTTGGTTTGGCTGCTTGCCCCTTGCCTGTGTTTGCCAGCTTCCCGCTACTTGGAGCGGAGCAGTTGCCTGGATTCACTTCCTCTGGAAGTGAATCGAACTGCTGCAGCACTGCACTGAAATGTTGGGTAGCACTAATTTGTATTTTCATTAAAATCTTTTAACCAATAACCAGATTTTGATAACTAGCTTTAACCAAAGAAAAGTAAACAATCATGGGATCTTACATATTTTTTTACTTATGTACAGAAGTGCCTTAAATGAGCCGCTTCTAAGCTAGAGTTGCATCAGTATATGAAGCTGTTTCCATCTCTGCTTCTCAAAATTGTGGTGTGCAGCACAAGAACATTATTATTAAATGCCTCTGATGAAGGTACACTTTGCAGAGCTGGCACGTTGTGCTTAATCTCTTCTTTTGTAAACATCTACTGGGTTGTCCTAAGCACTAAGCCCATGGCCTAGGGGTGGGCTTCACTTCTTGTGGTCTAGGCAGGAAGGCTTTTGGTCCTGTGTCTATGTGTTGCTGGGTGTGATGCAAGGACTCCTTCAGCTGCCTCACTGAAGTTGGATCATTGATATCCTATACCCAGCACTCTTTTCCCTGCTAGTTGTGATACCGTTTTACTGTTCCTATCGATGATAGTGAAGTACTGAAACAGGTCACAAAGGGAGGTATTAAACTGCTTGTAGTCTTTTGTAGTCCAATATTAGGTATATTTAATAAACAATGGTCATGCTTTAATGCAGTTTCTAGGAAAAATTTGTAGTGTGTGTACTCTGAGGTGTGTTGACCTGAGCCTCCTCGAGTCCCCAGCTTGGTCGCTAGTGCAGGGCCCTGGGGTATCGCCCAGTTACGTACTGGCCTGCGGAGCTGCCCTGCCTTAGGTCTGATGCAGATGAAACCTGGGTGTGAGAGTCAGAAAAGTCAAGCCAGGTCCCCAAGCTTAGCTGGTGACAGGGAGTGGGACTGACCTCTGCAGCAGGCAGCACATCTGTGCCTGGCTGAGGTCTGTATGCTACTATATGTTGCCCTTTTACCTGGCTTTTTTTCAGTGTTGGTATGTTTAGTGAATACCTTGGTGCTCACTCTCTTGTGCTTTGGAAAGTAGGTTTTAGAAATACTCTCTGATTTATGTCCTCTTTGTATGTTTGACCCTATGGCCTGACCCCAAGTCAAAGCTTTGCATATCTTCTTATTCCCAGCAAAGTGAACTGTGGGGTTTTTTTGAAGCCCAGCTGTAGGATCAGTATTTCCTATCATGGGCAATATGTTTCATGTCTCATTACTAATATTTCTTCTGTTGACTGATGTAAAGTCCAAAACTGAGTTCATCTGTCTGTCTCCTTTCCTCCTCCAGCTGTAAAACATCTGAAGAGAAACAATTACAGTTGAATAACCAGGAACCAGGTTAGTCTTCCTGGTTATACTGATTTGTGAAGTACTGCAAGAGAATTGCATGGTCTGGGTGTGATGCAGGGTAGGCAAGTGGCTGTCCTCAAGTGAATATAGATTAAACTCAGTTCTTGCCACTTCAGGGTTTTAACAACTTGCTGATGAAAATTCTTTAACTGGAAACTTGCATGTAGAAGTGTGGGCTGGAGAGTCTTTCAGACCAGAGGAAAATTTGCCTTTACAGGCTGTAACGTCCATCTGTATTTCAGTCATGCCTAGTGAAACAATAAATTGATGAATGTTTTCCTCAGCTGATTCCTCTTCCCAATTGTTTCTTATTTCTTCTGAAGTCCATAACTGTTTTGTGTTTTTTTTTTTATCCTCCATGTTTGCAAATGTCTCATTGTTAATTATTTGTACTTATTCTAGTTCTCAAGCTTATATTGTAAATCCAGTTCTTGTTGTGTTGGGCAGTGAGCAAGATCTGAAACCAAAATGTGTCCATGGCTCAGTATTCAGTCACCATCTGGCACTTTCATACTTCCCGGACTTCCCACGGTTCAGATGAAAGTGCTATAATGCGTCTAGTCTTCAGGTACTTGGGAGAACCACTCTTGCAGTTTCCTGGCATCGTTCCCTGGCAAAATTGCTTGCACAAGTTTTACCTCAATATCTGACTGTGTCCTGAAAACCTGAGAATTGTCTTGATCTGATCATTTAATGGGATTGGGTGTCCCTTTTATTGTTTCGGATGTGGGTCATTGTCCCTTGGTCATACCCAAGGGGAGGACTAACACATCTCACGTGGTGGTTCAGTACCAGGCTAGAAGGCTTAGGACTCCCATGTCTCTTGCACAGCTTGTCTTATGCTGATATGGCAAGATGAGAGGCTATGGCAGATTTGTTTTATAATTTGCATAAAAATCCTACTTCTCCAACTGTGGCTGGATTTGCAACAAAAACAATCATGAGTCCAAATCTGTTGAAGGCATTAAGTAACATTTGTCTAGCTTTGATGTTGCAAAGACTTGAAAGTGTCCATGTGTTCCAGAGTATCTTTCTTAAAACGATAATGGCGTCACTATTAAAAGCTGGAGAGAGGTGTGACCCTTGTCAGGTCTAAAATCTGTCTCATGCATAGTTCACGCTTTTAGTTCCATGCTTTTCTTATGCTTAGCAGAGTTCCAGCTCTACCCATTAGGTGCTGCTATTTTTTTTGAAAGTTTGTTGTGAGAATACAGACAGAGTAGTGTAACATACGTGATTCCCTCTTCAGCTGCATATAATTACTCTCATGTATATTTTCATGAGTGTCTTATCTTAAGATTTCTCTCAAATAGCAGGCACGGATGGTGATAGCATATGGTTGCTTCTAATGTCTCTCCTCAAGTCCTAAACCAATTACTTAGCTTGCATCTCATGAACTACAAGTGGTTATGCTTTCATGGGGACTATGAAAAATGAATAAAGCTAAATTGCAAACCACAGAAAAGGACAGTTCAGAATTTAGTTTAGTTCAGGTGTTATACACAGGCTGTCATTTATATTTTGGACATAATTCTTTAAGATAGTGTATGCTGACATGTTCCCTGGATCATCAATAAAGACTCAGAGAGTACACTCTTTTTTATAAATGGAAATCTCCAAGGCTGTGTCCAATTCTTAAACTATTTTCAAGACCTCCAAGCCATGAATCTCATTGGCATACATATATTGGTATCCCTGAATGAGTGATTCTTAATTACTTTAACGATGCCCTTTTCTGGAGCTTAATTGACTTTTTTTAACTGCTAGTGAAGTCACCAGAAACTCTTACAAAGGGTCTCTTCTTTTGCCTTAATTTCAACTTCTGTTCCCTATTTTATGGTTCTCTGTAATGTTTATAGTAATAAGGCAGTGTGGTATTTTTCTATTCCCTTTCACAGGGAAAACTTAAGAAACTTGATGTTCTGATTTAATTTCGTAGTCATATTTACTTAATATAAATCATGGTACCAGGCCCCTTCTTAAGTCTATCTTCTCTTGTCACTTGAATCATTATACTTGCCTTTCATCATATATCTTGTTTTCCGTACCATTTCACAGCCTTTCTTTCAACTCTTAGCTCTGCCATTGTCACCAAACCCAGGAACGTTCACAAGTATACAGGCTTTCTTCTTTCAAGTCCCTTGGCAAGAGGTGTATGTTCACAGAGACTGAAGATGGTAGGAGATTGTACATTAGCGTGTAAACTCAGTTCATAAATTCCCAGCTGCAGTTTTTAGTTGGTACCTCTTGAACTGTGTTTGTGCTTTCAACTAGGGAGTACTTTCAATCATCTGCTGCTTTTCAGTGGAGTTTCTTGAAGGAATGGTTCCCCATGACAAGCGTGTCCACCCTCTTTGATAACTACCTATCTTAGCTGTTTGTCTTACCAGACCTAAATCTGACTGCTTTTTTTGTTGTCATTAATTTGCTTGGCATCCGACTGGTGTTCCTGAGGTGCACAAAGAGTGGCAGGATGGAAACCCATCAGGTCCATTGATTCTGCTGCTTTGTTCAAGTACTGTAACTTCCTTGCCTTCTGTTGCCCTCCAAGACAATATTTCCCCAAGAGACACGCCATCTCTTGTTACTCGTCTTCGGAGTCCTGTTTTACTGGGCTGCCCACTGATGCTGAAGAACCCTAATTATTTCCATCATAGTGCCTATAGTTACTCATTTTTTAATTCTAGAACAAGAAAATCCATCCTGGAGAACCAGGTAGCACTGTGTTCCTTTTTTGTGTTTTATTTCTGTTATACTTTCACGACTGTTTGTGATTCATTCCAGGAGAGTGCTAGACTTCCATTAAAAAGTTCCTAGAATAAATGCATATTTTATTGTTTACTTTTATAAACTTATAAGTAGTCCAGTGAGGAAGGTTGGAAGGACAGAAGCTCTGATTTTATAAGTGATCATATGAATCCATTAAGGACTCTGTTTTATTTTCCCAATAAATGGTGCAATGATGCACGTGGACCATAAAATGACAGCTTGTCTGTACCTGATGTGCGTAGTTCCATGGACACAGAGTGCTTAATCCATAACTGATACAATCCTTAAATGGAACCCTCAGTCTTGGAGACCAGAAAAGAGAGTATTTGAGAATGTGGGCAGAAAACTAATGAGGGTAAAATGAAACTCTGCTTTTTGTCTTGTCTTAGATATGTTTTTCAAACATGCATACGTATAAAACCAGCAAACAAAAAAATTCGTGTGCTGGACTGGGTAATCTGCTTCTAATTGAAGCTTTCTGTCAGTATAATGAACACTTGGGAGATTAATGTACCTTCTGTTTCTGTAAATGTACTGTAACTTTCTCTGGCAGTATATAGTGGCTGGATAGCTTGTGCTGATCCAGAGTCTTCTAGTGAGATGCTCACAGCTGCAAGAATAGTGTTAGTGAAACTGTGAGACCTTTAAAGATGTTGCTACCTTCCAGTTGATGTAGCTCTTGCTTGGGAAAATTAGCAGTATTTTCAATAAACTTTGTGGTGAGTAAGGTTTTTCTTAGTTTCTTATAGGTGTCTTACTTTGTGAGGAAATTTATTATTCTTGGTCTAAGTTAGGGTGAATTTTTTTAACAGCTGTGTATGAAGTTAGAAAATGTGAAAGTTAAGGTTTTCAGCTCAGAAGTAAAACCTCCAATATTGAAGATACTCATTTGCCAGCGAAGGTAATATAGAGTAATACTTACCATAACACTGTGTGAAGTATGAACATATTAGCATTAATTGTGGGAAGCCTGACTTCTGATTTTTCTGGATTTCTTAATTTGATTCCTCACATCTTTTCAGTGGTTTAATGCTGAATAAGTGGGCAGATTACAGTTTAATCTTATTGTTGTTTTTAATGAAAACATGTCTGTCTACAGGAGTAGAAACTGCTAGAATTAGTGGGTATGGCCCCTTCCGAACAAAACTCCACTAATTAATGTTTCTGAAAATCATGTTCCCTAAATTGACTACACCTTCCAATTTATATTTGATGTGAGCTTTTTACCTGAAAGCTATAGAGATGTGAGAGTAGTGACTCAGCACCGCCTGCCTGTGAAAATTCAGGGTCTGCATTAAACGGACTGAATTTTTTTGGCACAATATCCATTGGTAAATATTTCCTTGTATCTAGTTATATGTGTGGCTGAGATCTCCTATACCTCATCTGCTTTGTTAAATAACTTTATTCTCTCTCAGGATCTGTTCTCTGGCTGCAGAAAGCTTTCATATCTCTTTTGGCACAGAAACTATATCTTATTTATTTGAGTAGCTAGATTCTTCCAGCTGCCTAGTTTGTTTCCTGACTTCAGTTTCTCCCCAGTGACAGCGATTAAGGTAACGCCTGTCATGGTTTAACCCCAGCCAGCAACTAAGCCCCACACAGCCACTCACTCACTCCCTTCCCCCCCCTGGTGGGATGGGGGAGAGAATTGGAAGGGTAAAAGTGAGAAAACTCATGGGCTGAGATAAAGACAGTTTAAAAGGTAAACCAAAAACCGTGCACACAAACAAAGCAAAACAAGGAATTCATTCACTAATTCCCATCGGCAGGCAGGTGTTCAGCCATCTCCAGGAAAGCAGGGCTCCATTACGCGTAATGGTTACTTGGCAAGACAAAACACCATCACTCCAAACGTCCCCGCCCTTCCTTCTTCTTCTCCAAGCTTTATATGCTGAGCACGATGTCATATGGTATGGAATAGCCCTTTGGTCAGTTGGGGTCAGCTGTCCTAGCCATGTTCCCTCCTGACTTCTTGTGTAGGCCCAGCCTACTTGCTGGTGGGGTGGTGTGAGAAGCAGAAAAGGCCTTGACTCTCTGTAAGCACTGCTCAGCAATAACGAAAACATCCCTGTGTTATCAACACTGTTTTCAGCACAAATCCAAAACAGAGCCCCATACTAGCTACTATGAAGGAAATTAACTCTCTCCTAGCCAAAACCAGCACAATGCCTTATCAAAGCATCAAGTTATCAAATGCTTAATCGTCTGCTGCTGACTTTCCATATTAGCTTATTTCTTTCTTGAGAAATCCTACATTTTTAAAGACTTTAGTTTGGATTATGGAAACCTCAGGCCAGACTCCAGTGAGGTCTGAAGGTTTAAATTAGTGCCTTTGGGAGTGTTACAATAAGAAGCCCATTCATTCATTCATGGATCCTTCCGAATTAGGTTTGGCTTCTCTTCCTCGAGATGTGTATTTTTGTAAGTACTAAAACTTTGATTTCATATTTAGCAAGAGAATGAAAGAGAGCAAGAACATAGCAAGTGAGGACGAAAACTCTTTTTAGAAAGAAAGCCCAATGACTTGTTGATACTGGACAGCAAAGCAAGAAACGACATGTGTCATAAAAGGCTCCAGCTTGTTGGATAAAGGCTGAAACTCAGCATGTAGTCTATAAATACAAAACAGTTTCATAAAAATATTTTTAAAGTGCACTTATGAGTGCTTCAGAGAAGCTGACTGATAACTGTGCAGCTACTTTTATATACATATGTATATATTTATTTGTGCACATGCATACACTCATACCATACTTTCTTCTTTAAACATGAATATATTCAACTCGGTGATATGTATTTCCTGTAGGAGACTGGTAACAGTACCAGATGTAAATTTGGGAGCTACAACTCGTATTCTTTGCAGACTCTAAAGCAGCAACTTAGTGGAGAAGCAGAACGCAAGGGACTCCCATTTCAACAGGGCAGAAGGGGAGGAAATCCTGAAGCTGAATATTTTCCTGCATAAAAAGACACAAACTTTTTTTTTCTGCAGTATTTTGTCACAAGTTTTTCTTTTTAAGCAGTATATCTAACAGCCTTCTAGGGATTTGGGGAGTTTCTTCTGTTCTGACCAGTTGATAGCTGTAAAAATTGTCACTCAGCTTGGGGATAAAAGTGCTTGTACTTGAACTTGCTCAAGTTGTTGGCCAAGAAACATGGCTGGAACAGATTTACTAGCTGCAATTAATGGCTGTGTTCCCTTTTTCTTCCCCTCTGACTTGTTGAATGTGAACTTACAGGGATCTTAAACTGTGAGTTGCTGCCATTCTTTTCCTTGCAAAGTTGCTTTAGTTTTGAGACTGAAATGAGTGTCAGTTCAGAATTACTGCTTAAAATATCAGAATAATTTGTAATAATACAAGAGTGTGGTTTTGGTTGGTAATCTGTTGTTGGGCTTTGTTGTTGTACTAAACAAGGCAAGGTTGGAAAACATTTTTTTTTCCTCCCATGTTTTTAAAATACGGTTTATTTTTTTTTTTCTTCTTTTACCAAATATCAGAATAACAATACTACAGCAGTCCCATAATAAGTGAGTAGTTGTAATGCTGCGTCACTCCGAATATGCTTATGCCTTCATCTTCCTCTTGCTATTTTTTCTAATTTATAAGCTCTTACATGAAGGTGCCCATCTGTCTCTCAAATCCCTCCATTGTTGCTCGTTTCTGTTGTACTGCCGCTTCAAAGGCAGCTGGTCTCCAAGACGAAGCTCCATCCACCCACCCAACCCAAATGAACCCTCATCTTAAGTGTACTAATGTCAAGACCCAAACTCAGGAAGGTTCCCCAAAGATTGGGAGTGGGGAAACACGAAGTAATTGATATCTAACAAATACTGCTTCCTCTTTGGTGTGTTAACTGAACGAGACAACCGTTTTCTTGAATTTGTGCTTAAACAGTTTCTGCAAATATTTGAGATTTTTGTTAAAGGAACCCTGTGTGTCATCACATGGGCTGTTACCTGATTGCAGTCCTGTTTCTAGAGTGAATAACTGATTAGAAAATTAAAATCATGTGAAACTGCTCAGAAATGTTTGCTTAAAAGAAGCTGCTGTGCCATCTGCTTGTGCCAGTAAGAGTGCTTGAGCACACACTGTCAAGTAAAGCCAAACCCCAGAAATCTCAGGTACCCATGTACTTTTCTTTTTTAGAGTATTATGATTAGAGCTGATCTTACCTTAGGCGGCACGTTGAGAAAAAGAACATAACCCTAAACAGGGATGTAGGTCACATCTTGTAACCTACTAAATTCTGTGTGGCTGTCTTGCATGTAAGAAGCAGCGGTGAATCGCATTCATTTCAGGAAGGCGGTCTCATTATCCTTCCCTTCTGACGGTGGAGGATTTTTATTTTGAATTTTTCTGCGCAAAAGGCAGTGTTCTGGAGCGCATATTTAACAAGGGCTGCTTTGTCAGCTGGGTGGAGGTCATGCACAGGGAGGTAAGGTGGTTTGCAGGCTGGGTTTCTTGCCCGCAGTGGCACAGCACTCTGACTCCCCCGAGAAGATGGTGTCTCACCACTTGTGCTCTTTTCTATGAAGCGTTCCCGCAGTGTGTCTGAGCAGTTTCAGTATTGGCAAAATAGTGACATGAGAGACACTCAGAATTGATACCTGCAGGTCACCTGTTGCATTTCAGAGCTTGGAGATTATGCTGTTAGAACTAGCAATATAAACACTAGGGAACATCTACAGCTGACTGAGTGCTTGTTCAGTATCGCTAACCACCTCTTTTCAGCCTTTTAATCTCCAAAAGAAGACATAGGTTTCTCATTTCTGAAATTTAGGTTGTTTAAGCCAAAAGATTAAACCTAAAAGAATGCTTGTTGCCTATCCTAAAACTGTGTCTTTGACACCTGATGATGAAGCTAAGTGCCTTCCCTGTTGCTGTGTCTCCAGGCACTGCTGCAAGGAGCCTCTGGGAGTTCCAGGGTGAAGAGACCTGCCTCCACCTGGAGACCTCTGCTAAAGGTGAAGACCTCCAAACAGGCCAGGCAGCCTTAGCAGGAGCTCAGAAATCTTACATAAAGGTAAAGAGATTCATTTTTCAAGTGAATTGAAGTGGCTGATACAATTTTCAAAATAAGGATTTCTTTTCTTACTAAATAAACACACAAATGCATCTCTGAGCTTTCTCCTTTCTTGGAGTTTATTGCTGCTTGCTACCTGGTATAAATGTTGTCATAGCAAATGCTGCGGGAGGGGGGAAATAACAGCATAGTGCATTGTAGGTTAGAGCCAGAAGTAATTCCTTATAATATTAATAGAAAGATATATCCGCAGTTCTTTGTTGACAAGGGAACAGGCTGTTTCAGAGCTCTACAGCATGCTCTGTTTTTAGAAACGTATCCCACTTTAATTGCCGCATTCAGAGCTTGCTTTGAGTGGCCACAAAAAATATGGAAACACTCTCGGATGTCTTTAGCGACAGGAGGAGAATGAGGTTTGCATATGATGAATTTCTGTTTACCAGCACTATAATTATTTCTTAATATGGTCATCCAGAACTCATTCTTGCTTGTGTAGGGCAAATGCTGATGGATGAAAAAGAAACGTGACCCCAAGAGCTTTGTTGAACCTACCAGCGCTACAGACCCAGGCACTTTGGGGAATTTGACTGTACTATGGTTTTGTTAGATAGCCCAGATTTTGAATGTAGTGATGATATATGCAGAATCTTTCCTTCATGCTGACAAGATTAATTGAACTTCGTGTAGAGAGTTGGCTGAAAAAAGTCAGTAATAGTGGAAATGTTTTCCACAGATTTCTTCAAGATTTAATGTAGGTCTTTCTAAAGGGCTGCCAACTTCTGCATTTTTTAAAATAGCTGTTGCAAGGTGTTAACTTCATTGTTGGAAGGTTCCTTAGATAAATATTTCTTGATTCGTCAGAGAAGAACTGCAGATTTTTCTTGTTAATCCTTCATTGATCTTTCTAATTTAGACTGGAATTAGGGCTCTGAACTAGACCAAAGTTCATTGTCCTAACATCAGTAGAGTAAAATCAAAACCAGCATGAATTTTCCCATTAGTATGGTCAGCGTTTCACTCCATAACCTTCCCTTATGATTTGTTGTATGTGCCTGGGAGTAAGACCACCAAGCACAGTTGGGCCCACTCATCCCTTTTGCTCTGCTTCTCACTTCAAGTTCAGTTTTCAACTGTGTTTCTCCAGTCCACTAGCAAGGTTGTCTTGAACAACTGAGGATGCTGTATTGAAACCTTGGCAGAGCAGAAAACTTGGTGATGATCACACAGTGATTTCAAACTGGAGGGGAAAAAAAAAAAATCCAGAAATATTTCTGTCCTTACTGTTGCCCTTTGTTACATTTACCTCATGAGTACATGAAAAAATAAAAGTTGAGATAACCATGCACGAAAAAATAGAGTATTTCTTCTGAATGTTATTTAAAAAGTGCAATTTTATACATTGAGAGAGTAAATGCTGCATAGAAGGTACTTGCATAATCCCACGGGGTGCATGCATGTATCTAAGTGGGGTGGTAGTGGTCAGGATTCATGTACAGAAGTGTAAGGTACTGTCAGCTTTTGGTGATGCACGGTGTCCGGGATTGAAATGCCGCCTTGAACTCTGTCACTACTACAGCAAGGCAGTTTGTTCTGTGCCTTTCTGTCTCTTGTTTTCCTTTGTCGGAGGGGTGTGTTGCTAACCAGAAACACATGATATCAGACAGCCAAATGTTCTGGTGAAAATCAAGGGCACTTCATAGCTGTGAAGATTTTATATTTGCCCTAGATTCTTTATTTCATTGATGCAGCTGTAACTGTTGTTGTAAATTGTATGAATAATTGATCAAGGAGTTCTTGTTACCTCAAGTAATGTTATGCTTATTGCTTCTCAGAACCGTGCTGCTCTTTGTTGTACTACAGCATTGCTCATACGCTGCTCTGTGTGTGTGGTTTTTATTCCCTTGAAGTTTTCTTCTGCTCCCACCCCTTTTGCTCTCCCCCTCTCCTCGCTTCCCCACAAGAGCGTGTTGTTTCTGCTTCAGTGTATTCTATGATTTAACTGAAAAGCAGGGTCTTTTTTTAATCGACAGCAACACATTTAAAAAAAAAAACTCTACAGCCCTGGGAACTGTGCAGCATACACATCTGGTTTCACATAAGCTTGAATTGCTGGCTTTACAAACATGAAACATGTAGTCCTTGCCACAGAGTTAGCTAAAGTGTTCCGTAACTTGAGACAGTATTCGAAATAAAAACAAAATTGTATAGCTTCTTTACCATACTAATGGAAAACATTTAATTTACTTCTTCAAGCCAACCAAAAGAATGACGCAATGCTGCTCAAGCAGATTTACAGTGCCTTTCTTCCGTAGAAATCAATACAGCTTGAAGGTGCTGCTATGGGAGCTGGCGAGTTGACTGCGATCCAGCTGCGTTCAAATGTAAACTTCTGTACCGCAAACCAAAACTGATGATTTTGATTTGTTGAGGCATCACTGTATCTCTGAGATATTACGGTGTTGGATTTTATTCATGGCTTTTCTCCCCTTTATTGCCATTAATATTAGATTGGAATTTCAAAATAGCAAGTTCAGTCTGCTTATAATTTTTTCTCAAATTGTTCAGTTATTTTCTGCATTTCCTGAATTAAAGTGCTTAGCTCTGTGGTAGTGATATCAGCAAAAGCAGCTCTATGTACATGCCATGTGTGCCTTTCAGTGGAGTCTTTTTTTCCTCAAAAACAAACAAATAAAAAAAAGCCAAAACCAAAAAACAGGCCTTCATTCAACGGGAGTGTTAAGGGCTAGCATAATAATTTTCCACTTTGTACAGAAAAAGCTCTGAACAATAAATGTTCTTCCATTTTCTCCTGCTAGAGGAGGTAAAATGCAACAGTATTGTTTTGGCTCAGCCAAAAAAAAAAGGTTCTTAAAATAGAACTATATTTTTTTCTGAAGAAGTGAAACCAACAGTGCAGATTTTCATAGTATATCAACTTTATGCCTTTGTTTCCTTGTCTGTTCCCCTCTGCCCCCACTAATAGCTTTGACTTTATTTAAACTCTCTACTATAAGAAGCTGTTGGTGTTTCTCTCCTTCGTATTTTCTTCCTTAATGGGATTTCAGTCTTGCTTAAGTGCTTTACTTCTGGCAGAAATTCTTTTCCAAAATAGCCCTTAGGATGGGGTTCCTGACACTGCTTTTCTCCCCAAGTGCTGTATTTCCTTGGGAAGTCCCTCGCTGATGGTCTGTGCGCTGGTCGTGCTAACTTCAACCAGAAGGAAAATCATGACTTGATTCTTGCCCACTGCTTGCCAGAAGTAGACTTAATCTTTCTTTAAAAAGAGAATTTCTACTTCCGTTTCTCAAATAACTTTGATCCAAGTTTCTTTATTCTCTAACCATTTTTCTCTCCCATATGCTTAACATGGTGAATAAATAGCTTGAGAAGATGTAGAGGAACTGAGGTCCCTTTTGCAGGGGTAGCTTAGGATGTGGTGGGTTAGTAAAGAGGAAGATGGGGATTTGAGTTGTACAAGAGTCTGGGATTGGAGGGGTTTTGGACTTCTTTTTTTCTTGACAGGATGGAGAAGGTGTTAATGAATACAATTAAGATAGAAAGCAGTGTTGCTGATAACTGGGTTATTTTCTTTGAAAAGGCTACCATGTGAGACTTGGTAGAGAAGTACATGAATCCAAATCACAATATTAATGATTTTGCTTATCTGGAGGCAAACAGTGAAAACGTCAGATTTACAGGCCTGAATTTCAGTACAGTTTCAAACATTCTTTAAAACAATTTTGTAAATATTCAAACTACTGAATAGTTTTATTCATAGTATAAATACTGAACTTTTAAGATTTTTTGAATGTATATTCTGCTACAAAATCTTTTTTGATAGCAATGTGGGACAGTGTGATTGTGATGTTTCCTATAAACATAAGAACAGCTTATATCCAGTAGCTGCTAATTCAGACATAATAGAGATTTCGAATATTAGATATTGCCAAGAAATTTTGAACAGCTTAAATTTATTTTCTGAAATGCTTGCTGAAGATGGACAAAATGCCTCAGCATTAGCATCACAATGACGAATCTGGATCTTTAGTGTTTGTACAGTCATAAATTTCTCCCTGGCTGCTGTTTTGCAAATTTTGTCTTGTGTAGCAGAATATCAAATTACTGATTACTGGAGGTACTGCCCCCCCCTTACTCTTTCAAGGAAGGGTGTTATAAGGAACAACACACAAATCTTTAGAAGAAGAAAGAGGCATATTTCCCCCCCCCCCCCCCCCTTTTTTTTTTCTTGTAAGACTTTTCCAATATTCAACCATTTCTACTCAGACTGTCTATCTGGAACTGAAATGCAGCTGACTTCAACAAACAGGTTGACACATTTTGGCAATACATTTAGCCGATAGGTTTTCAGTTTGACTGTTCCAAAATTCTGGTTAGCGTGACAGGTCTGTCACTTAGTTTTCCTTTTGCCTTTTTCCCTACACTAGCATTGGCAGTCCAGGCTGGAGTATGCCATAAACACTTTTAAAGCTACACTTTGAATAAAGCTTACATTTACTACAGCATATTTGCTTTGCACGGATACAGTACTACCACTGTATTTCTGTATAAACACTGTAATGAAGTTCTTAAGAAAAGAAACGCTTATAACATTTGCACTAAAGTTCATGGAGCATGAGATAGCTACGCTTAGGATGCTGGTACTTTCAAGGGACTAAAAAAAGCTTCTCAGAAATAAATAAATACAAATAACATTCTCAGACTAGCAAAACAGTATGTAAGTGATGAGAAGAAAGGCACTAATTATTATGTGGAGAATAATCTGAATTGAAATGCCACAGTGGAAGCCACTTATGATCTGACCTTCCTATGTATGAATTGAAAAGCAGGAAAAAGTACAGGGCATGACTTAAAAATGGTAGTCTTGAAGATTCTTTGAGTATGTTGTGTCTTATTTTTATCTAGCCTGAAATTTAGTTTTTCCTCTTGAGTCAAACAGGAATAAACTGTTTTGGCTGTTTGTGTTGTCCTCATGGTTCCCGCTCTGCCAAACATAGCTATTGCTACTTTTATTTTAAGAATGACTCTTACTTGGAGTTTGAGTCCTGCTGGAAGCAGAATGCTGTCAGGAGGATGCAGTCTTGCTGTTAAAGAGACTTAGATAGGAGAAGGCCAATCCTATTGTATACTTCCACTTTAGGAGTTAGTGTAGAAACTTCCCTTTCCTAGCTATGGCACCATACCATTGGCTACACTCCTTAGGAGATTTCTACCCCAGTTTTCTTCCAAGTTGTTGGCTTGGTTGGACGTTAATATTCATAATGTTTCACACAGTTGTGGACCATGGCACTGTACTGTGCCAATTTCCAGACTTACAGGAAATAAAAAAACAAACAAAAAAAAAACAACACAACCTCAAACTCTTGTTTTCCATGGGTCAAAGAAGGTGAGTGAAAATAAGTGTACCTATAGTCTCTTTGGTTATGGCAAATTTAGTTGTGTTTTTTTTTATGTGGGATGTTTAATTTTAAACTCTCTTGTATCAGTAGAGATACAGTAAGAATGAGGATGCTGAATACTTGTGAGCTTTTGCTCAGGTGATTTACAATTTCAGAAGCAGAAACTCTGGGCACATAATAACTGTCAATTGTTTGAATTGTCATTTTGGATTGGTACTGAATCAAACTTCATTATCCTGCCTTCAGGAAGGGCTAGTATTGGCTATTTTAAAAAAACAAATGTAAGAATTCTCCTACAGGTGCAGGACAATAATCTACTCCCAATATTTGTTTTTACCTTGATCTTTTCCATTTAGAGATTAAACTGCAAACTGACTTCAGAACAAGTTTATCTTTTGAGTTGTCTAAACCAGCCTTAGGTTTCTTAAAAATTGCAGCATAATAGAAGATTTGTAGTGAATTAGGATATTAGAGTGTATGTTCTTAACATAAGTTTGTTTTGAAAAGGCACGCTTTTCAGACTCTCCTAAAAATGAGTAACTTCTGTAAATAACTTAATGAATCCTAAGCAATGCTTGCATGCATGTGAGTAATTAGCAGTTGGTCTCTTTTCCTTTCTCCTAAAGAATCTGAAACTTTTATAAGACCAGATAGTTATCAGTAGGTTTTGACTCACTGGGAAGAAGGTCTAGATTAAGAGCAGAAACTTTTTGTTCTTAGATCAGCAGCTAACTTGCTGTGTGGTCTTGGGCATGTCCTCTTGACTTCCTTGCACCAGTTTACCATTGTATCCACCGTTGTCACCACCACCATAAAGTTCTTTGTAAGCTTTGGAGTCAAAATACAATCGAAACTGTTTAGTATTCTGAGTGGACCCAGCTTCTTTTGCTATGCACTTCCTCATAGGGCAATGTAAAGTGTAGCGGAAATATGCAGTTTAGTCCATAAAGAACTTCAACAAAATAAAACCACCCTGTGCAACATGAATTACAGTAAAGTGGATTTGAAGAAAACACACACAGTTTTATTTTAGGGGTACCAGTCTGTATAAAGACTGCGAGGGGGATAAAGCTATTTGGTTAAAAACGGGAATGCTATGACTATAATAGTTAAAATAAGAGGGAAAGAAAAGATCTGTCCTAAAATGGATACGTGGCAGTCTTCGTTTGCTCGAGTCTTTAGCGGAAGATTTCCACTTGAGTTTTCTGCCAAGTAAATTAAATTTATGAAGAAAAGCTAGTCTCCAAGTGTTGGACTGTTAGTACCTTTTAACAAGGTTTAATGTGGTGAAGCAGAATATTGATAAGAGAGGTGACATATAACAGTGGACCAGCTGAGAGATCTTTGTGTTCCTATGTAATATGAAGATTGAGTGTCCCGTAAGCTTATTGTTTTGTGTTTTGTACTTACTTTTGCATGCATGCCAGGACATGCTCCGGGAAGAGGCAGAAACTTTTTTCCTTTTTTCTTTCACGAATACATTTATTTCCTGTCTAGAGCTGGAAAAGAGGAGCAACAAGAGGGGTTTTGTTAAATACAGCAAAATCTAATTACAGCTTGATTTAAAGCCACATTTACACAATGGCTGAGGGGTGAGTTCACTGCCACAAAAACAAACTCGTTGGCTTCCTACTGCGCATCGGGGAATGTGGAGATGCATGTCCTGGAGAGCAACTGCCTCCCTCTACTGGCACCAACTTTTCTTACACTGTGCTGCAGCTCTGCTACATGATAGAAGAATACGACTGTACTCCTACGCAAAAGAATACTGATGCATGAATTTGTTGGTGTATGCTCATCTTACTGATTATGCTGCAGGTAACACATGCTATGGTATGTGTTACATGTGATAGGCTTGATGTCTGTTTTCTATGAGCTGTAGAAATCTTGTGCCTCAAAATGAACGGTTGTTTCCTCCAATCCATATTTTGAACAGTTGTGTCCTTGCTGATTCAAAGGAGAAATGTTGGTGAGTAAACTGCATTTTCTTGACAATATGGTTTTCACTGTGTGCACCTCTGAAAATGCAAGCTCTCATCTTGATGGTCTGCTGAAGTATCTCTGCTGAAGGTATCGGAGTAGTTGAAAATGTGGCTTAAAATTTTTAGTGGTTTTCTTTCTTCAACTGGTTTAAATGTCTTGCTGTTCTTTTAACCTGTGTTTCTCAGAGGAAAAGGTTGTGCCTCGCCAGCTTGCTGAAAGTTCATCATTCATAATATGTTTTTATCTTCCTGGAAGAGCCTTTGCCCAGGACCGCCATCACAGATGGCTTCATAACAGCAGCTCATAGTCGAGACTGACGTGCACGTGGTCTTTATGCTTTTCCTGTTTCTAGCCGATGATTGCCATTTTTAGCAGTTTTTGATTACTGAACTTGCGCTTTATGCTGCTACTATTCCTTCCATTTCTGCTGCTCTAATTCTTACTCTTAGCAGAGTCTAGAGAATAAATATGCGCACTGCCATTGTCTAGAAAAATCAGTGCTAAGGAAAGGTGCTGGACTAGTCTAGCCCAATATACTTTTGGCAAACCTACGTTGCAGTGCATCCTACTTTGCAGTTTTTGATGTGTCCTTCATTATTCTTGCGTTCAAAATTGCTCTAAAACCTTATACCTGAGGTGAGAATAAAGGGCTTACTGTTCCTTAGACACGTGTTAATATATCCAACACAAAATTATCTGACATCCTTATTCAGTGGCCCTCAAGCAGGAGCAAAGCAGTTCTGCATGGTGAAGAAGGAGGTGTTGACAGGGGGCCAACAGAGGAAAGATCTTGCTCTGGAAGAGGGAAAGTGGTGGTAGAAAGTGGCTGGTGTCCAAACTGAAGTTGCTGTGCTGCTCAGCAGCACTGCTGAGCTGTGTTTGGAAGCTGCTTAGTGAAGGAATTTGAGTTGGTGAGAGGGCTGGGGCAAGTGGGTCAGTCGGCTCTTCAGGACATGGGGGAGGTCTTGGGGAAGTAGGAACAGGCATGGGGTAGGAGGGGAGGGATCAGATCCCTGTAAGGGTGAGCAGTGTCATGGGAAGGAAGGAGGGACGCCAAAGCTTGCTCAGGAGAGAGCATTGCAGAGACACTGGTGGAGAGGCAAAACTAGAGAGAGGGGGCCAGGCTTGAATGGTGTGTGGAAGTAAAGCAGATGAGGGAGATGAGACGCTCTGAGTTGTGGCTTTGCAGTGTGGTTAGTGTTGCGGAAAGGCTGGAAAAGAAGAGGGATATAGGTCTGTGGATGGCTTGTGAGAGAAGTGGTGTGACGAGAGAGTCCAGCAGGGCATTTCTGACAGGTAAAGAATGAGCCAAAATTGGTGACCCTTTCTGACAATGGGTGGGCCAATGTGTGAAGAAATGGAAAGTTTTAAGCAGAGAGGAGAAGAGACAAGATCTTGTAAGATGAATCCTTCTTTCACTGCTAGAGCAATCTCCTCCTGTTTTTTGCTTGGTGTCCGCTCATTTTAGACTTCTCAGAGGATTTCAGACCCAGCCATGTTATTGTGATACAGGTCAACTATATCTGAAGTTGATGATGGGGGAAAAAGACGACCGCAAAGCTTGATGTGATACTGAGAGAGGTCAGTGAATAGTATGGAGACACTCATATCTCTATGTATAGCTATATACAATTGCACTCCTAAAACTACAAAAAAGTTTCTTTGCCATGAAGTCATAGCCAGGGAACTCCGCCCACCCTAAGTCTCAGACTTCTATTCAGTTTACGCAAACTTTTGTAAACATCAATTCACTATTTCTTGCTGCTTCCTCAGATATTTCTGGGCTTTAGTTAGGTCCTTGCTGGAGTCCCTGTATTCAGTGGTTTGTATTTTCTCAGAGAAGTAGTCACGTGGAGGTCATCAACTGCAGAAGGAGAAATAAATTGTCTTTTCCAGCACTGTTTTGCCTGCACTGCATGAGGCTTTCAAACCTTAAGGTGCCCCACAGTGCTAGGGGGATCACCTTTGTGATCTTAGCCTTTTCCACCATGTCATGTTGAAGTTCTGACCTAGTAAAAGGAAGGAGATGAGCATTCATTGGGATAAAAAAGCAGTCAGGTGCCACCCTTCACTAGTCCTCTCCAAACCGAGGTGGTGAAGAAAATGGTGATGGGAGGGAAAATCTTTGAGCACATATGAGAGTTTCCAGGGATCAAAGTCAATGTTTTGTATAGCTGCCAGCTGGAGAAGAAAGCTGCATTCATAGTGGAGTACAGTGTCCAGTGAAGTACTCATTGTTGTGACCTTGTCCAACGTTGGAGCTGTCCCTTGTCTCCCAGCTGGCTCTGGGCACTCGCTGCTGGAAGCCACGCAGATATGTAAAGGAGTTTTGTGGCTTTTGCATCATCTCATGTCAACCTGAATTTCTGCAGTGAGTTTCTCTAGAGGAGATGACTTGAGGGGCAGAGGTGGGTGGATTGCCTCTACTTTTTCTCCTGGTTGTTTTTTATAGTTAAACTCTTGGAGGAAAGAAAACAACCAAACAACAACCAACCGTTTGATAAGCTCCCAGTCAATGTTGATATGCAGACGTGACTTGGGATGAGTTACAAGCTTTGTTCTTTTGGAAGCTTTTCTGTCAGCTGTGACAATTGTAAAGTTTATTCTCCTAGGAGATGCACAGATCTTCCACCCCCACCCCCTAACAATTAAACAAACTAGGTGTTCCTGCTGTTTCTTTAGTAGATACATTTTCAGAGATGATGAGATTTTCAGCTACGTTAATTACCAGAAGTACACGGTCAAATACTAGGTATGATTTTTATTACTTCCCTGAAAGAGCCATAAAACCCACCAACAACCAAATTTGGGACTTTGTAAAATTTTTAAAAGGAAGACTAACTTAAATTTATGAAGAAGGATATTCCAAAAACATGTAATATAGGGCAGAGATTGCTTTCTCTATTCTGATCATATTGAATCTTTTCTCTGTTGTAAAGGAATTTAACTCTTGTGGTGAATCTAATTTTTGTTTAACACCAAGGTGTTTTTGGGCTCTGAGTGGGAAAGTTTACAGAATTAAGGCATTAGGTGTCATAACCCTTCTGTTGCATCTACCAGATATGGTTGCATAAGGGACTTGAGGTACAAAATGGGGCCAGTAGGTCATATTAATCAATTGACTGCTAGTCTCGAGCATTAAATGCCTACCGTGGATTTTTCACTTAACCCTAGTTAGTGCTGACCAGTAGCGATACGGAGCATTGAGCTGTTCAGAAGGCAGAGGCTGCGCGGTTTCTGTGCTGAAAAGAGCTCTTCGTGGAGGGAAGCAGCTCTCTTTGCATGCAACGCGGTGAGCCTTAGGTGGACTTCCAGTGGGGCACTTCAGTCCTCCTGAAATTTTACCACTGTAGTTGCCAGTTCTGGGGCTGTCTCCTAGCTTACCAGAAGTTGCATCATTCTACCAAATGTAGCTTTTCAAGATAGCCCTTATCCTTTCATGGGGTAGCTGATGTCATGGTGGTTATCGTGGTAGGTCATCCAGAATTACCTGCTATACGATAAAACAAAATGTTTCCACTCAGGCCTGTTCGTTAGTTTCTTAGAGTGTGAGTTGAATGACAAGAATCCCTATTAAATTTTTCCTGAGGAACTAGTACTAGGCTCTCTGATTTATTAAAGTCTGAAGAGTACGAAGAATAGAAAACAATTTTTCGGTGAACTCATTCATAGCTGGTTTTCTTTTTTCACCATTGTCCCTGAATCTTCCTACTACGGTACCATGGCATGAGAAAAGCTTGTTACTCGCAACGATTAACAAGCTTCTTAATAATAGGGTTCTTACAGACTTAATAAGCATAAATACTTATGCTAGATAAATGCACAATCTGGAACCTGAATCGGCCTTCCCTGATTTGTACATGCCAACATCTAAAAAATAGTTTTCTGATCTATAAGGGGTTTTCCAGAAAGAGACATGTTTATGTATAGATCTAGTTAATATTGTGGGTTTTTTTTAAAAAAAGGATTAACTTTGTCTCTCTTATTGCTGCTGCCTGTTGCAGACAAAATTTGTAATTTATATTGGGTTAGGTGCTGTAAACTTTCAGAGGAGAAAAGTATTTTCTCATGTGTCATATAAAGAGTATTTGATCAGAAGCACTCTGTGGTGGACTGCTTGAGCAAACTAAGACTAAGATACGTGACCTCAGCCAAAAATTAGTCAGTCCTTTCAGTGTGATTTAAGTTATCTCTATCCAGAATTGCCTGGCATTAAAATGTTATCATTCTGGTATCCAAGCTTGATATATTTGCATCAATTCTAAGGGAAGCTTTGTATTACCTGTGGATTATTCCAGCAGGGTTTTGTCTTTTGTAGATCTTTCTATTTGTTGTCTGTCTTCTCTTTGTGTTCTACTAATAAGAACAGGTTCAAAGAAATAAATAAATCTATATACACCACGCTTGCTTTTGCGACTGTTTCGAGTTACATCTTGATAACTTATTTCTACAAGAACATGTTCTTTTGCAATGTTCATTCACTTGAGTTTTCACTGTGATAGGCAGCCTGTAATGAAAATGTTGACTCACCTGAATGATATCTTTGTTTTCTTTATTTTGTAAGTCAGATTGCAAGATAATTTTAAATTACAAGTATTAGATCACATTTTTCTTGAATGATTGCTTATGCCAAGTTACTGCCCTCACTCACCTATTTTAGTCACAGGCAATGTTTTATATTTCAGTGTTAAGGGAAGCAGAAGAAGGTGTTTATATAGAGTCCTGAATGATGATAGCTTCATATCTTGTTAGCTTAGTATGCTGAGTCTCTTCGAATTAATGGTACTCCTTGTGTTAAAGAACTTTATACAAAGAACAAAATGGATTCATCTTGTAACATAAAATACAGGTAATCTTGAGAAGGAGGAGGGAAAAAAGTATCTGAGAGATGTAGCCTGGATATGTATGTAATGTAGTCTTCCATTCTTTTATAGATTGCACACCAGCAGCCTTTAATTTTCAAATGCTTTAATTCTAGTGCAGGTACTCAAATGACTCACTGGTTATCTAAAGCATCAGGTAACTAATACCTATATTTAGCTTTGTTCTATCTTCTTATCCTTGTTTCTATCTTGATTTTCTCAGTTGTAAGCTACAGTGAGTTTCATTAATGTTTAGAAAAAACAAAAACCCAAAACAATGTGGGTGTCCCAAGTGTTCTCACTAGTACAGCCTCTGCAGGCTCTTCACAGGCTCTTCTGATGGTCAGGGCTTGTGGAGAGTAAGTCCTCTGTCTTCTTTCACAATACCTTCAGACACAAAATACTTAACCCCACCTGCCAACAGGCTAGACTTTTAAGTTGGAGGTGATATCTTTTTTTTTTTTAAGAAGCGGTGTCTTCTTTCTGCTACTTGCTGTGGAGTCTGCCCTGCTGGTGGTGTCCCTGATAGCGACCAGCTCCAGTCGTGCCTCCATTTTGGTGGTTGGTCTTTGCCAAGGCATGACCCCAGCCTTAACTACCTAGCTCCTCCATTGAGAAAATGTTGTGTGCCACTGACTGCAGTATTTAACCACAGGTCGAGGTGTCTGCCTTTTTAGCTCACTGGATCGAAGTGCTGAATTGCAGGGGGTCAGACATGAAATCAATACTGTTTTTCCATCTGGCTGCCTTGAAGACTATGTAAATTAAATCTATTTGTTAAAAAAAGTTATGTCCACACTGCAAGAAGTACAGTTAGTAAGTATGAGCTGCTGCGTGTTTTGCTGCTGGGAAGGATCTTGCCTGGATAATTTTGTTTTTAAAGTACTTAGGGGTAATTTCCCCTGAGATTTGCAGTAGTGAGATGCAAATTATGTGTAAAACAATGACAATTTTACTTTTTCTCCTCACAAGTTTTGTAGATTTGCTACCAGCAGGCTTTGAAAGCTGATGAGGTGAGCAAAGATGTACTGCCACCTAGAAGGCATACTTTGTTTTCTGGACTTCTCTGCCTATTAATATCTGTTAGGTGTGGATTTTGTTGCCCCTTTCTTCTGGGCACACGATTTTTTCATTTTCCTTTTGGTTTTGTTCTTTTGGTTTTTTGGTTGTTTTGTTGTTTTTTGGGTTTGTTTTTTGTTTTTTGTTTTTGTTTTTTTTTTGACATAGCAAACTTCTCAAGTGCAGGCCTGCATCTCTTTCACCACCATCAGCTTGTACAGATTTTAGGCTTCTCCGCGCTCCCCCCCCCAATCTCCAGTCCATCTCACATATCCCCAGTTAGTTTAGCTTGGTACTTTTTCCTCTTGTACTTTTGTTTACTTGAGGAAGTTATCTGTAAATTCTGCCAAACATTAACTCAGACTTCAGCTCCAGGAAGGCTGGAGGGATGTTGTGGGATGGGAGACATGAAATATTCTAGTATACAGTATCATTGGGAAGACTTGAAGGAGTCTCTGGTCTTACTCCAAATCTCTTCTTTCATTGGGAGTTGAAGAAACGTGTATAGAGAGGCCTAAAAAGCCTGTGACTACTGCAAAAGGTGAAAGATAATTTTCAGACTTTTCCTTTATGCAATCTGAGATCTTTAAATGTCAATTTAAATCCCATGTTCTGAACGAATAGATGCTTCTAAACATAGTTAAATCTTTACCCTAACTTATAAGTTAGAATTAAAAAAAAAAGTATTCATGGATCAGTTTGGTTTTTGTCTTATTGTATTGATGAGATGCAAAGCAATAGTAGAAGCTACTGTTTCCTGATGTAGTGTACTAATTTTCCACAAGAGATTATTATATTCCAAGTACCCAAAGAGAAAATGAGCCTTCTAAATTCTTCTCGACATCAATATTTCAAAACTATTTCAATTTGTTTTTTAATGAAACAGATAGATACAGAATTATATAAATGGGTCAGTTGTAAGTACCCAGAATAGCTTGAATACTTTAAGTGAGATAAATGGTTAGATTTTGCAGGTTAGCCATGCACATGCTGTAGCTTTATGTGCTGAACTGATTAGTGCGAAAACTCAGTACTATGCACAGGTTTATTTACATTGCATCCCCTCGGTCCTTCCAAATACGAATATTTATGCTAGTGGGTAGGATATGGTGGGACTGCATGCGGCAGTCCAACTGAGTATTGAAATTATGATTGTTTTTAAGTTATGCAGTGTTTTTCATAGTTATGCATAGCTGTTTCTGTTATAAAATATGAATAATATGTACAGTGAAGTCAGTGTTAAACACTTAATGCAACTTTGAAACCTGCTCATGTTTCCCTTATCTAGCAGCCCTGAAAAAAACCCCAGCAACTGAAAATATCAGCAGCACTGAAAATATCAGTGTCTGTTTTATTTGCTGATTAGCTTTGGAGCATCTTCTTATTTAGACCCTGATTTAGGCAGAAGTTTGGGGAGCAAGGAGAGACTTTCTTGTTCAGATCACTAAAGACTACATTATTGTAGAGCATGCAGGAGGTACATGTTTAAGACAGACTGAAAGCTTCAGTTCTGACCACTTAATTTTGAGTGCTCACCTTTTGACCTTATTTTCCCATGTTTGTACCTAATTTCTGTAGGGACAAAAAAAGGATTATTGTTGTGCTATTAAGGTTATGTAGTGATGGGATTACTGATTTCCCTTTCCACTTGTAGACTCACCACTGAGACATCACCTGCTTGAGGCAGTGGGAAACCGGTGATCTCAAAAATGTGCTGTCCTTCATGGGACAGTACAGTATTAGAAAAGATGAGGCATACTTGCTGCATATTTGTGCTCGCAAAATGTATTTCAGTTCACAATGAAGACTAAATTCGGGCCTATAATCATTAGCTTGCTTCCCAATATTCCCAATATTATGTTGATATAAATTCTTGCCAAAATAATAAATGCCTACTAAAATGATGCGCATGTCAGCAGTGTTAAATTACAGTGCCAGTGAGACAAAGGTTATTATGTACTTGCATTTTGTTTAATGTAAAACTGAAGATCATGATGCTTGTGCTTTTAGAAATCTATTCTGGAAGTGCTGGGAATTAGCAGCTGGGACAAAGGACAAAAGGCTCCATCTGATTTGGAATTGATCCTCTGAGCAGCCAGCACTTCATGAGGATGGCCACCTGAAGAAATTCTGGTTTTCAACAACAGTAGTATTACAAGTGGTGACTAGTGTGAGGCTACCATGCAGACGTGCTGCAGAGAAATTTTTTGCCCTCAGGCCTAGGAAGGGAAGCTGAAGCAAATGCCTGCTGTTTTGCCCAAGGAAGGTTGGAGAAGGCAGACCAGTTAAGTAATTTGTCCCCAGGATGTGACAGAGTTCCTCTGGTGTGTGTTTCCCATCTTCAGAGCATTCCCTAGCTCTCCTGCTAGTTTTGATAGGATCATCACTCTCCCCCTCACCTTAGTTGGAGCACTAGGCAGGGATGAGAGCGTCTGCTCAAATGGTCAGACAAGGGTGGAAAACAAGGAGTGGGAGTCTCTAGGCTTGAGGGGTGAGCGCTCGTCTGTCCCCATTTATACTAATTTTTCATAGCCCTAGTTATGTGACTTGTGTGCTCATTTTTTCATTAGAGGATTGGCTAAAAGCCACGAGCAGTCCTGGAAACAGGGCCTGGGATTTTATCTGCCCCACAAACTTTAACTGCTAGGTCTACAAGCTGCCCAAAATGTAAGTATGCTCTTCTTCAGGGACATTATATGGAATGAGAGTCCTGAAGACTCTTTCATAAAAGGGCTTTTGGCTTGCTCTATTAAATAATTAAGCCTCTCTTCCTGGAGAGGCTTTTCATCTGTGCCAGCAAAATGCTTCTGGTTTCTTGTAAGAAGACTCTGAGACTGGGTTCTGGTATAGCGAGTCACAGTTGCTGGTTTTATATGGAGACAATTTCTAGTCATTAAATTAACAATCTTTCTAAGATTAAAATCTAAATTTATTTTACATTTGGCTAAAAAGGCTTGAAGTTTAGTAGGCTGTCTTCAAACTTGTTAGCCTTGAAATGATAACCAAAGCCATTGCATTCAAAGGTAGTTTTCTTCTGGGATTCATTGTGCTGAATATCTTCAACTCTTGTGTGAAGTAATAAGATCTGAGGGTTGGTCTGAAACTCTGAATTGTGGGTGTGGACTGGAGACTGGAAGTCTCGAAGGTTTGCAGTCTCTGAGCTCCCAGTGAGCTGGCTGGCAGCGGGGCGATTTTTGAGCGAATGCCTGTACGCGTTAGTGTCTGTGAGGAATCGCTTCATGTTCCAGCAGTCGCCCCTTGACTTGCTTTCTAGTTCCATCTTGCAGCTCAACATAAACACCTTCTCGAGTAGAGAGATCTAAGAGAGCAGAAAACAGTCTTTGAAGAATAAAAAAACAATGGGCTTTAGAAAGCTTGATGGGTCTACATTGTCATCACAAAAGATCAAAGCAAGCCTTGGAGCTGCACTTTCTACTCAGAATTGGAAATAACATTCTTAATTACAGAAGTGAGCAAGTCTGACGGAGTTTCTCCTTCAAAGGGAGGAATGCTGCACTTCATCCTTCAGCTTTCACGCTCTTTGCAGCACAGCATTTTTCAAAAATTACACCTGTCCTCTAATGGAAGACTTGCATTTAAAATTTTCCCAGGCCACTCTACCGATATCTCATTTAGGTATATTCAGCATCAGATTGTGTCACCCATTGCAGTAAGGTGGTCATGGTGAAAATGAGACTAAATAGAGAAGGAAAAGAAAGTGCCAGCAGTGGTGATGAAGATTAATAATGTGGAGGTACTGGAAGTATACTTGTTATATTGCAAGCTGTTTTTTCTGCTCTTCCACTGAGGAAAATCTGTACTTGTCTGTCAGCTTTGTGGCTTAAGCGATGCTCTCCGGATCCCTATTTTTCCACTGCATCAAGTAGAAAAAATGTATCTCTGCTTATGAAGCCACCTTGTGGCTTGTTCCAATGTAGATTTAACCTCCCATGTCCTTGTGAGCAGTTGACTTTTGCTGCCATTACACTTTGTGTTAGGACTTCAGCATTTTGCATCAATCATGTTTTGGGTTTTTTATTGCTCTCTTTTTAAACGTGTTTGTTATGGTCTGCTAATATGTCTTTTTTCACTTGGCTATTTGGACACAGAGGCTGCTTTTTCTATACTACATTTTACAATCTTTCGCTCACTAAGGTCGTGATCATTGATTTTACGTGTGTCAGGCATGCGACATGGCCTGGATGCACTATTTAAGGCTATTTCTTATGCTTACTGTGCTACTGATAAGCAGTGTGGTCCCTTTCTGTGGTTCACCAACTTCGTGGCCATCTAGCTGGTCAACCAGAGGTCATGAAGTGGTGGCTAGGAGACACACATATTTTGACCTTGCTAAGGTCTCAGTTATGCTGACAGGTGTGTTGCCTTCTGAAATGGACAGTTCATACTGCATCTCTGCTGCCAGATGTGAGGAGGGGCAGTGGAGGGAAAAATAGGGTGGAAAGACAAGAGGGCATGAAGGACGTTTGTATAGTTCGAGGTGATTGCTGAAATATGGTATAGAGGTAGAAGAAAACATTGCACTGAAGGAAAAATGGAAGGAACTTGAGAAATGGAAGGTTGACATTGGGATGGAGATGCATTGGAGTGATATGTGGTGGGAAGCATGTTTCAGGGTGATGTGGTCTTTAAAATGACATATCGTTTGAATTTTGGATTTTTGTGTTCTTAAGGATGCAAACAGAATAATACTGTGTTCTTCCACATCTGTTTGTGTGGCAAAGTACAAGTGCTTAGCGTAGTAAACCTCCTGCAGGCTTCACTTCAGATCCTTCTTTACTGTATCCATCAGTGGTAGGATGAAACACACCTCACTGACTGTTTAACTGCTCCTCCCCTGCTTCTCTGAGGTGGCAGTGATGGACTGGTGTCTTCCTTTCGGTCAGTTGGGTCTTTGATGAAGATACTGCCAACGTGTAGGTTTGTGGAGGTGAGGGATGGTAGTGTCCTTTGGAATGTGGGTGCGTGGGGTTTTTTGGTTTTTACAGTTCTGAGAAAAAAGTGAATATGAATGCTATAAAAAATACTCTGTAGGAATCAGTCGCAGTGCCATCCTGCAGAGAATCTTTGGCTTTAATATTGAGATGTCTCTGCATGTTATTAAGCATCCAGAGGAAGCGCTGTCTGGGGCGTTTAGAGATATAATTAGCATATTTGGGAAAAAAAAAGTCCTGAAGTTGCAGGTTAGCTGACCATCTTCAAAACATGATTGATAGCATTGACATGTACATACATGTATGTGCCACGTGCACAGGTAACTGCTGTCTTACCAGACTGAAATCGGGATCAATCCAAGAAATGTCCCTGTGCTTCATAAAATGAACATAGGTTTTTCCATGCTGAGTGCCAATGTTGAAGTCTCGCATTTGTGACTTCCTAAGAAAAGTTGATATGGCAAACAGTAGGCCCATGTTTTATTTTCCTCCACAGATGATGATGGGTCTTGTGATGAGTTTAGTACCAATCTGCAGACTTTCCAAACTCTACCAAGTACTTGCTAGGAAAGGAGAGAACCTAACAAATAATTATTGTGGAGTCAAAGGTAGTTTTCACAAGTAAAAGAAAATAATGCTAGATAAATTTATTTGGGAAGGAAAATTGAAATGTAGAAGAACTTGTGGAAGAGAAAATTGTCCCCTCATCTTTTAATCTGTGTAAATGTAAAAGGTACCATATAAAAAACTTAAGATTTTGTTGTTGTTGTTACATATACATAACCATGGGATGGCTTAGCTTACTTCTAAAAGTCTAATGAATGCATCAAGCCAAGTAAAATATTCATTAGGGTAATTGGTTCAGTTCCACCTCTCAAGGCTACAGCTTGGAAATATACACACTATTGCCTTTAGAAATGCAACATGTTGATTCACCAACCTTTTTGCTCCACTCATTTTCATTCCATATGTTTACTATACTTTGCAAAATCTAATTAAGTAACTGAGGTAGCAGTTTCCAAGCAATATTTGGTATATTTTTAAGTCAAAGGTTAAGTGGTATCCAGAGTGAAACCTGTTTAGTTGCAAGACACATCAGAAATTTTTTTATTTTAAATATTTTTGTATTGAAATCATTGGATATACAAGTACTTATAAAAGTGATCATAACATAGTAAAAAGTTACTTGTTCCAAAAATAGTCATCTGCCTGTTAATTCACTTACATATAACTAAATGAAGTGTAAAATTCATTAATATGCTAGCTAGGCAGTTTTCACTGTAAGATGCTGGTTTCAGTGTCATATGATAAATTCATCATACCCCCATAGGTTTTCCTCTCTCCTCCCCTCTGTGATGGGCATCTGCTTCAGACCATATGGTTCTGGAAACTTTTGATTGAAAACCGTTCTGTCGAGCAACAGGGCTAGAGAAAACCTAACTTGCTTTTAATTTCTAAAAACATTGTAGAGACCTTCTGTTTCCATGCAGAGGAGCAGGAACTTGAAACTTAGCACAGGCGGATAACTTGTGCCAGGGACAGGCTTTTGCTTTCGATGAAAGTCTGCCGAATATTGGCCAACCCATGTACCTTTCACAATTTGTTAATTTCCAACAGAGACTTGCTGGAGCTGAGGAGTCTCTTGTGACTGTGTCCTCATGGAACCTCTCTTGCTGGCATGCCTATACATGGCTGTATCCTATCGCAGGTCTGGTGCATGGTCCAGGCACTCGTGTGTGGTCGCTGCGGGTGGTGGGGCAGGCTGGTGGAGCTCTGCGTTGTTCTCAGCAGGAGTTTTGGCTGCTTACCTTTGCTGAATGTGGACCTTCGCGAACCACTGCTGGTTTCAAGCGTCAGACGTGCAGTGCTGTTCCCCACACCTTCCTTGCCCAGCACATTGTCACAATGGTTAGAAGTGACTGTTAAAGTCAAGACTGACATTTGGACTTTTCTGACTGGTCTCCGAAGCTAAGCATGGAGATTTAGTGAATATTGATTGTGCTGCAGAGACAAGTAGGCGTCTCTTGAAATGCAACTTTGCAGCTGTCGATGGGGAAACGTCCTAATGGAGGACCAGAACCACTGGGGAGCGGTGCTGGACCCACACAGGAGGGAGCAGCGAGGGCTTGGGGAGCTGCTGGGCAGAGACAGGGGATGCTTGGGCTTAGCGGCTAGCATGGGAGGGAGCCAAAACCGGGAGTCCTGTGGCAGCTAAAGCCTGTTTAATTCCTGTTGCAGGATTCTTGGTCATTTTGTCACCTCCTGTAGGTGCCTTGGTGGTCTGTGAGGGTGAATTAGATTAAAGGAATGATTTATGTCTCTCTGATTTTCTTTATTTTGTGTGTGTGTCTATCTTTTCCTTTGCTTAGCACGCTGAGCATTCCCAATAGCTGGATCAGAGGACTTAGGGTCAAGACTATTGGTCATGTTCCCCTGTTGCTACCTTTGGCGAAATGTTGTTAGAAAAATCATTGTGGATGTGATCATCAAATAATGGGCACCTCTTCTTCCCGTGTCTCTTGAACTCTTTTTAGATTAAGTTTTTAACCTTTGTGTAACTGCCCCTCCTGTCTTTATTCATGAAATACATAGTTTTCTGGCTTCAAGCAGTACTACTGAAAAACATGTAATTTTCTTACAGTATTTTAAAAAACTACAGTTTATAAAAATGGATGAGTTCCTTAGATGTAATCTGAAAAGGAAGACAATAAAATAGCCTCCTTTGTTTATTGCAACACAAAACTTAATGTTGACTGCAAGTTGAGTCAAGGGGTAAAATGTCACTTTTCCTGCGTTTCATTCTTATTTCTAGCCATATATACCTTTGAGAATATTTTTTTTTTTTACAGAGATGAAGTCTGCTTCTAGCACAGAGTGACTCGTTATGAGCCATTTTCACTGGCAGATTAAGAAAGCTGTGACACAGCTATATACATATTGTCAATAAATATGGTCTTGCACTGTTACCACATGGAAGTCTTGTTCCATTAGTAACATTTTATGTAGTAGCAAATACAATTTTTGTACTGAAGTTAGTATGATAGATAAAAATGTTTATAAACAACCTTTAATATCATGCATTTGGACTGTGCCTGATACTGTATGGTGCTGGTGATAAGAGTAAAGAATTAGGAAGAATGCTGGTGTGGGCACATAGGAATTCATTATTGCAGTGGGTTTTGGGGTCTTGTAAGCATAATGTTTATGGATGTGTTTTATGTGTGACTTAGTGGAACATCTTAAAAATGTGTTGTAAAGTTTGTATATGCATAATGCTGTAGCATTATGATACTTCGGCAATATCGATCATGAAAAACGTACCGTATCTCACGAGAGACAGCTGGCACTGGCGCTTCTGAGAAACAGGCTGTGTTACTTCGACCTTGCCACTGATGTTTGAAAACCTTTTGGTCAGTGTAGAGCTTAGGTGATTATATGGACCATGTGGGAACAAGGAACTTCAGAAGACTGTTTTCTGATTTGTGCTAATCAGAGCAAACATTAATTGAAACATGCTATCAAGGAAGACAAAGCTACGGGTGCCTGTATCTTTTTTCATGATTATTTACCTGATATTGTAGAAACTCTCAGCATCTTTCAAATGCAGAATGGTCTCTTCGATCATAACATTCCTTAGTTTTGTGGACTTACATATTTATAAGATGCGTATAAGGCTTACTTGAATCAGTTCCCCATACTTCTAAGGAGTGTTTGCTCATGGTAAGTATATTCCAAATGAATTCAGTTGTTTTGCATAATGGCAAAAATTTCCTTGGCATTTCCATCATAGCCTTATGAAAGCTTAGTTAGGACTTCATGTGCCAGTGCACGCAGAAGCCCTCGGGTCATCTGAGTATCTGCCCACGTGTAAACGTAAAGGACAGAGCGGGTCCTGTTCACTTCTGTAGGGCTACTGTGTGCTGAAAGCATGCGGGTGGCGCCTCGCCGATCTGAGGTCTACGTTGTAGATTGTGAAGTACTGTACATAAAGCGATCTGAGATCTACTGTGTATATGACGCTGGTAATGTGTACATTCAAAACAAGAATTGTGCTGGCAGAATAAACTGCTGCATTTTATTGTCTCCTTCTGATAGACCTAGCTAACTGCAAGTGGTCAGCTTCCGAAAGAGCGCTCCTAAATATATCCTTTTTTTCAGAGGCGGAGACAAACCCCCTCATAGGTGAATCATTCGGAGAAACAACAACAACAAAAAAACCCAAACAGGAATTTTATCTCTATGCACCTGGACAAGTAACAACCCCACATGTCGATGCTTTTGGCTAAAAGGTGTAATCTGTTCAGCTCTCGTTTCGTTGTGCGCGGTGCCTTAGCAGCCCTATGCTATGGCAAACGGCTATAATTAGATTAGCAGCCTGCTAAGCAGCGGTGACAGTCTGCGAGCCTCAGCGAGCATGTGCTGGATTCTGCATGTGCCTCGCGCTTATTGGCGAGCGAGGTTGCTGCCTGCCGGTTTGATAGGTTTCCCCAGTAATCTTTATGCTGCATTACAGACATAGATACAGAGGTACTGTGTGCATGCAACGGGAGAGGTGCTCAGCTTGTAGCGTAAAAGAAAGCCCACAGATGAAAGGCACTGGTCTTTGTTGCAAAACATCAGTACTTAAGGACTGCTAGCCGCAAGGGGAGAGGTCAGTGAAGGAGTTTTACTTGGTGGTAATTACTTTCAGGTCTTTATCTCTCCGGTAAAACAGTCATGCATGAAATGAATACTGTTAATCATGTCATCTGTTTAATTTGATCTTGCTTTCATTAATATCATGTGTACTCCAGCGGGAGAGCCATCAGAATACAAAACATATCATTAGAGTGGATTTAGAATAAAAATAGAGTGTATTTATACAGGAATATTGCTTTCATTTGAAATTTTGAGCTTGTGCATGTGAGTGATTTTACTGGTTGCCTTTTGTTATGGTAATGGAAATATTTCTTTTATTGGGATGTTTTCTGCAGATCAATTGAATTAGAGCATTTATAACCATTGGTACATGAAGATAAACCTCTATAAATAGTGATTAGTTTAAAGAATAATTCTGTGAAGTGGTCTTTAATTTGATCACAGCAATAACTATCTTGATGGTTCTCTTGCAACAAGATAGAGGGATGAGGAGTAATATGCTATTGTTCTTTCAACAAAGATGCTGGAGCCTTCATGTTTGGGTGGATTCTTTGTTTCATCCACAGGGTTTTATTTTAAGTAGCTTTCAAAATGAAACCAAAGCCACCCTGCCTGGTAGATTGCAGTATAGCCTTTGCTTGCACATGCATGTATTTTTTTTATATATATATATCTGTATTGTTCTCAAAGGCTGAATTTTGGCCCAAAGCCTTGTTTATTGTCAGAACTGCTTTCAGCAGTAGAATGAAACAAGATATATAAGCCAATCTTTTCATCTGTGGTTCTGAGGTTATTACAGTATTTATCATAGCGTCATACTCATTTAAGTTCTTTTCATACTTGACCTACTCATCAATTGATCACAACTTTTCCTATAAAAAGCATGCATATTTAATGAGCACATTTTACAGTGAAAGCTGTTCAGAACAGAAGGAAGCAAGCGTGAAGTATAAAAAAAAGTCTCTTAATATAGTCATGCCTCATCTGATGGCTTTTGAATATTAAGGCTGACTGTTGAGACTCCAAAGTTAATGCCCTTGTCTGTGTCAGACTCCAGAGCCCACATGAACTTGTATATTAAGTCACCAGTCATCTGGCTGGCTGGCTGCCACCATGCGTCTGAGGTATGAGTAGATTGTCTCTGCCAGGATCAGAAAGATGTTAGGAACGGGAGCTATTTTAGTATTAGTCTTCACTCTTCCTTCCGCACCTATCCGTGAAGGTGTTTTTGCTACTGTATAAACCAAAGCAAAATTTAAGTTGTTCGCTCTTAAACTATGTGGTATGAAACTGTGTTACCTCCTGAGTAGATACCCTTAAAAGTGGACATTTGTTTGGTTGCTAACTTTATATGGCTGTAGGTACAACAGATATGCGTGCTTTATTATTTGTGGTAGCATAATCAAAAGGAAAAGTATTCGGGAGGTTTAATCACAGCTGGTGATTACATACCAGCTTCTTTGAATTTTTTGAATGAAACATACCAGTTTCTTTGAATTTTTGCTGTTGACTAAAATAGTTACCTTGGTGTCTACATTCACCTGGGTTTTATTTCCAAAGTTGTTTTCTTCAATGCAGACTTGGAAAATGGTATTTTAGCATAGTAACAGTTAAGTCTGGACAGGGAGGACTTGGGATGTGAAGGCGTATTTTTCTCAGACTGTTTCATGTTCCCTCGTTGCTCCAAATTACCAGAGGTTTTAAGTTCATGTATGCCTTTTGCGTTTTTTAACAGAGGCTTACCTGAAGTAAGCCATCTTTATGACCTTTGCAACAGCATCCCATGAAGGAGTAAATAACAATGATGTTAGTAATAAAGAAACATAGAAAGTAATATCCCCAGCTGAATTATGTATTTACCGTGTTCAGACAGTTTATTTTCACGAGATGAGAGGCTGGTACTTTCTGTTTCATGTATTGAGCTATCATTATTTGTAAGTAACATAAAGCGCAGCTGGAAAAATGCTGTAGAGGTTGGCATATTTTTGGTGGCGGATACAGGTGGATACCACCACCCACTGGAAGTGAAATGCTGCACCAGCAGCTATTTAGGTGTGGACATCTCTGCCTCCAAAAAGAGCTGTGATGATCTATGCAAGCATCACCAGAAAAAACGACAGTCATAAAACTAGAACTGGTGACAGTGTAATTTAAACTTGGAAAGCCTTAACAGCAAGGAATAAGCTACTTCATTATTGCTTCTCCTTACGTTATAACCTCGTTTTTCTTCTGGGTAAACAAAGAAAACAAATTGAAGCAACAGTTCATGTGGATTACTGTCTAAAAAAGTTGTCATCTTTGTTGCTATGAAAATATTTTAACTATAACCAGCATATTGCTACAGGAAATGTAGCACACTTCAGATTATTTTCAATGAGATTTTATATTCAAGTTTTACTAGTGAGTTTCTTGATGTAAAAGTTTTTAATTACTCTTTGTTAGGAGATGCATGCATAGCATGTTTGCTACGCGCCTCTGTGAACTGTTCTTATTTCTGGTATGTTGCCCTGTAGATAAATCTCCAAGGCCTTTGTTACGTGAAAGGGAAACTTTTCTTTCCAGTTGGGAATGCAGTGTGAGTGCGTGTGTGTGTATGCGCGTATGTATGGTAAGGGCACAAAAGTATGTTACAAAAATCAAAGTCTCAAGTGTTTCGTATGGGGAAGAATCACTTGTACTATCTAACACTAATACATGTTTGTGTAGAAATTAATATGTTGTTAACACTTTCAGTGTCATACCAGTACTGTCATAATCCAATAGAAATCTCCTTGAAGAGTATTGTTTTCAGAAACACTAGCTTTGACTGCTAGCTGGAGATGGATATATGCAGTAAACTGAGTGCCTGTAATAAACAGCTGGCTAAACTAGCTCTGTTTTATTAAGATGATATGTCTTTTTACAGCTACATGTATAAGTGAATTTTGCATTACTTAAAACCATACCAAGTCTAAAGGGGAAAGATGATGATTAGGGTTAATGCATTTTTTTTGTATTCTGTTAGCAATGAAAGAGATACTCCTGAAAAACAGTTGCAGGTATTTAAAGTATTACCACAGTGTTTATTTTGCAGGATTTGCACTTAGATGCCTTACAGTTTTTAAGTTGAGTAGCAGTAAGTGATATATGTGTAAAGGTTTATATTAAAATGAGGAAAGTGACATTGTGCCCTAAAGCTCCTTTTTTCTTTTCCTCTGTTTTTGTTACTCTGCTGATGAAATGTCTGTCTGTTTAAATGGTTGAGACATTCAATAGCCTATCTATAAGTGCTTATTATAACACTTTGAGGGTTCATGGGAAATCAATAGCCTGTGTTTTGTTGAGTGAAGGTCTTTTTATTCTTTAAACCTTAAAACTTTTGGGCTGGGTGCTGGGGAGGCACAGGGTGAGCCCCTCTTGGTGGAGATGCCCTCTGCAGGCTCAGCAAGGTGTATGTGAAATTGGGAAGGCCTTATTGTCATGGCGCTCTTCCCACACTGATGCAGCAGCACTAATTAACGGGGTCAGAAACGTGACCATGTTCTCTGTATGCAGGCAGCTGCTACCCCAATTTGGGGGCGCAGGTGCTCCCATGCCCAGGGACTGGGCACAGGCAAGGGCCCGCGGTGGGGAAGGTCTGCCCTGCCTTGTGCCTCCCTTCCCACAGGGCTCTAACCTGCCTGGCACAAGTTATTCTGGGGACTAACTAAGTGGAGTCAGAAACTTAAACAGCAGATGAAATATGCCTAGCTCTAGGCGTCTGCCTGTCGAACACTTGCAATGTTTAGAGGAAGGTCGTGTTTTATAGAGCAGAGAGTGGAAGCAGCAATGTCTTTCTTGCAGTTCTCACAGCTGCAGTGGTATGGTGAATTGAAAACAAAATGGATATTATTAATTTTCTTTTTTACATTTAATCTCCCGTTATGAATAATTTTAATTGTTTTTAAATGTATTACCTGCGGTATTAAGTGTGGTTTGATAGATTTGATGTAGAATACAACTGGCAAATGGTAATCCTGGATGCTATTGTCTGCGTAATCCTGGTAACAAGATTCCTGTCTCAATTTCATATTGTCTATCATGGACGTGCTTCGGCCACCTGTAGGCACAACTACTTGCTACAGTCTTTCCATGAAGCAGCTGAAGTTTCCCACCCAGATTCTCACTTTGTTTAAACATGAATTGTCCATTTAATTCCATTACAGGCATTATTTGGTTTTTATGCCCTGTCATGCAGTTCTCTCATACTTCTATGGAGTATTGGTTTATTAATTGAAACAGTATATTATTTATACTGCTGATGATTATATGGCCATCTTTTTTTTTTTTTTTTTTTGGCTGCATATCTGTTGGGTCTTGTAGAATGATTTTACTGCATCCATTCGTACCATCCCAATATGAATGCGTGTACTACAAAATCCCAATTAATGGCAAAGAAGAATATTAAATTCTGGCTTCTCTTTTAAGGGAGCTTAGCATTTTGGAAGTTGGTAGACTAGCCCAAAGATTAGGCTGTTCTGCCCCTGGATTAGGAAGTCTGTAGAAACATATTCTGTAGCAAAGTTATGCCATGTGTAATACAACTTGTATGGGTTGTTTGTGCTATTTCAGTGGAGAGAAATGTGAATATACAGGTTTGCAGTGGTATGCACATTTTCACAAGTTTGGGAATATTTAGCTCTTGCATCTCTTTAGGGTCTGTGGTTATAATTGATTCTTTTAAGGTCTGTGCACTGGTTTTGTAGGTAGCGATACTGAAGGAGACATGTTAATACAATGTGGTGCGTTGGCCTATAACGCAAATGCATAATATGATACAGTCCCTGTTCCAGAGCGTTTCCTGCCTCTATCATCTAGGCAGAAGAAGGCTAGAGGGGAAGAGAGAAACAGAGACAGTAAAGGTGAAGTATCTTTTATGTGACCACAGACTGTGGGCTTGCAAGGGAAGCTGAACAGTCTGTGCTTTAGGATCATAAACTATCACTGCAAATGTCTTTAAAAAGAGTGGAAAATATTGTAAGATCAGTATAACTATTCCTGTCTGTATAAGCACTTATAGTATGAACTTCCCAGAGTAAGGATGATTTCCTTCTGTCTCAGCGTCATAATTGGCATTGAGTATTTTGGGCATTGTAGTCATCTGGAAATGAGCGTGCAGCTTTGTATTTCTACTGTGACATTACAACAGCAGTCTAGTCAGAAGATGTATGAGGGATTTGATAAATTACCTCCCTTCCTCTTCCATTACTGTTACATCAACCCTAGTGCAATCCATGGCCCTGTTCTGTCTGTGTTGTGTCCCCATCTTGTGTTGTCATGTCTGCCCCCTCCCCCCATTTTCCTTTAGCATATTGTGGAGTGCAGAGATTGCTATTTTGGCCCCTACCTTCCCAAGGACTAGGTGAAGCCCAGCAGAGGCAGTACAATTGCTGTTAATTTTATGTGGAAGGCAGGTACCATGGTGGGTGCAACAGAACAGGACCTCAAAACAGATGGTGTCATTGTCCTTCAGTGTTTTGGTGCCTCTTGTTTCTCTTCCCCACAGTTCTCTTCTTTTTGCCTTGCTGCCACCTCCTTTCTAAATTTGTCTGCCCCATTTTCCTACTCAAATCCATCTTCGTTTCCTTCTCTCTTTTTTTTTTTTTTTTTTTTTTTTTTTTTTACTTTCTCCGGTCTATCTCTGCCTTTCAGCTTCTATCAGCCATTCAACCATGTCCTCTCTGACATCTTCACAGCCACTGCTCCCTTTTTGGGGAAAAGATATCAAAAAATACCTTGTAGGCGGAGGTGTTCAAGGATGGCATGCAGGTGAAGAATTTAAGTTCTCTTACCAAAGGTGCTTGATGTGCTTTATTTTGGTTTGGTTTTTTGTTTTGGGTTTTTTTAATATATTTATTTGTTGGAGCAAGATGTCCTTGGCTACTGCTTGGAAAGCTCATTCTGACAAATACAAATCTTCCCCTGACCTTTCAAAGTCTGACATATCTGCTTTTTTTCCTCTCAGCCTGTTACTTCTTTACTGAAAGCAAGCATCTCTGTTCATCTTCCTGTCATCCTCCTGTCATCTCTAGATCAGGCCTTTCCAAAGTGATTAATGAGCTTTGCTGATCGTTTCTGCAAACGGGGCTCCTTTTCATCATGCCTCCGTGCAGGTACCCCACCAGCCGTGCTTCTCCAAGAGCTTGACCCGAGGAGTTCCTTCTGCCCCTCCTGCTCTTCGTAGGTGTCTCAGGCAGTGGTGGCACGTTCTGACCTGAATCTTGACAGCTTCACTGCTGCCTGCAGGGCTCCAAGCCGCATGGGTGCTTACTGCCTTAAAGTCACATTTATTTTGCTCTTTTTTGTGCTGGCTACTTGGCACATTTGCTGCGCTGGGTGCCTAAAGGAGGCTCTATGCTGGGAGGGGGTTTTGCAGACTGCCTTCATTAAATCCTCACAGAGCAACAGCCAAGCAAATCGTGCCACCATCCCATGCTAAAGAATATAGGATTTGGATTCCTCATCTCTAGTGTGGCTCAATAAAGGAGTTTTTCCTATGGTATGCGTAGAAAAACTGGAATGCTGCTTTACTCTCGACTGTGATTTTTAGCTCTCTGAAGAGCCAGAGTTTCTGCAACTATTTTCTCTTTCCTCATGCTACAAAGCAACTTATACTTTCTTATTTTACTTCAGCATGACTCTGAAGCCTAAATTTGCATCAAAAGCATGTCTGCAACTAACTCTTAAAACAAATTCATTCTTAGAAGACATCTACAAATACTAAATCCATCTGGTGTTGATTTTTTTTTTTTGCAAGCTTGCCGAAACCGGATTGATGCTTCCCTCATCTCCAAGAAATATGTACGTCTGCCATTTATAACGACTCTGCTGGCTTTTGCAGACCACAGTACTAGAAGCATTAGGATTCTACGCAGAGCTTTTTTTCTGCTTCTCACTAAAATTAAGTATCAAATTATCAGTGTATATAAATACCTAACGGGGAGGAGTAAAGAAGGTGGAGCCAGGCTCTTCTCAGCGGCATCCCATGACAGGACGAGAGGCAACAAGCACAAACTGAAATACAGGAAATTTCATTTAAACATAAGAAAATACTGTTTTTCACTCTGAGGATGGCCAAACACTGGCACAGGTTGCCAGAGAGGTTGTGGAGTCTTCGTCCTTGGAGATCTTCAAAACCCAACTGGGACGTGGTCCTGGGCAACCTGCAGTAGGTGGCCCTGCTTTCACCAAGGGGTTGGACTAGACAATCTCCACAGGTGCCTTGTAGCCTCAGCTGTTCTGTGACTCTGTAACTAGAGGTCTCCAAACAGCAGACCAAGCAGGCCTCGCAACTCTAGGCAAGTTTTTTTATGTATTAGTTCTGCTATCCAGAATTACTTCACATTTTATACCTATCCTTAGTTATGAATGTGCACATGTATAGGTATTTATGCACCTACCTATTTCTGGCTGCTGTATAAGCATATCTGGAGACTAAGACAAACTGGAGAATATCAGAGATGGAAAAGGGAGGAGGAGATTGTTTTTATATTTTGCTTAAATATACAAATGCCATTTCATACGGGCCACACTGGTTTTCTATGCTTTATGCAGCCTTTGTAAATCTCGCTTAGATATTTTTCCCTTCCACAATAATATGCTAAGTCCATATAGTAAAAAATGCTAGATAAAATTGATTTAAAGAAAGCTTTATTCTTATATGGTTTCTGTTGGGCAGTACTTACACATAATTACGTCTTTGTTAGGGACCATGTTAAGTTTAAGTGGGCACAAAGCGCTGAGAAGGAGATCTGCATGAGAGGAGACCAAGAGGTTCTGGGTCAGAACAGGGAGGTGTACCCCTCAGCTAGACTCGCTCCCTCGACAACCTAGCTCCAAATTAAGTAGTAAACATGGAAAAAACTGGCCTGAAGTGAGAAGTCTCTACAAGTACTTTGTATTTATGCATATACATTTTGCAGTCCTACATGTGCATAATTACTGCTCTGGTGGTATTCAGCCCTGTTTCTGCAGCCCATGGTAGCTGTGTAGGTCTGACAGCATTGCTGAAAACTAGGAAGCTGGACAAGGCTGATTACTAAAATTACATTTAGTCTCTTTGGAATATACAAATGAAGCACAAGGTGACCCTCAGGGGTGGTGCTGGAGGAAGCTGTCTGTGAGCATCCTTTGTAGCATGAATTGGGTAATTTTGTGGGGAAAAAGGGATACTTGCGAAGTTCTTCATCATGTCCCTTCAAAGCCGTGAATCCTGCCGTATAGGATTAATGTGGTTTCTTTCTCCTTTTCAGCTGCCATTAAAGTCAATTTTACCCTTGTTTAAATGATCACCAGCATTAGTATTATATTGTTTGGGGTTGAAGAGGTTGTTTTTGTTTACATCTTGGCCAAGATGTGTGACAGCATGCAGAACTAAGGTTTTATATTTGAAGTTGCAGAAACCATTATCTTTGTTCCCATAAGCATTTGGATTTTTACTGCTTAAATACATGGTAATGCAACGTTTTCTCTTCTGATGCTCTATGTTCAGATATGGTGTAGGATTTACTTTCTCCTGCTGGTTCACAAGTCTTGATATAACATCTTAGAAATTATACTTAAACATTTCTAAGACAGTGAAGCACTTGCAAAAATAACAAAAAATCTGTTTTGAAGATGAAAGAAACCAATCTCTACTTATGAGAGCTTGCTTAGTTCCATGCTTAACACATCAACTTCAGTCATAACCAGTAGGAAGTTTTGAACTTCTTTTTGTTGTTGAATTTTCAAAAATAAATTGGATAAATCCTTTAATCCTTATGAACTGTACTATTTTTTCCCCATTTGTTTAGTTTAGTAGTTAGGCCTTTTACACTTGAATAGATTACTTCCGTTGGTCCATGCAGTTGTCTTTTGAAAATCCTTTAGAGGTAACCTGTGGTAGTGGAGAAGTTTCCTTTTCGGGTATCACAAATATGCATTAAGAAGGAATGGGTTCACACTGACAGCTTGAGTCTCCCTTCACTGCTGCTCTTTCCCTTCCTACATGTGTGTTATTAAACCATTCCTTCCTCTGTCTGTCCTCAAGCCCCTTTTCTTCCCAAGTCTATAATGCTCACGTGTGCTGTGCTGTGAATTTGGACCTGTTGGAGCAAGTCCAGAGGAGGGCCACGAAGATCATCAGGGGGCTGGAGCACCTCTGCTATGAAGACAGGCTGAGAGAGTTGGGGTTGTCCAGCCTGGAGAAGAGAAGGCTCTGGGGAGTCCGTATAGCAGCCTTCCGGTACCTGAACGGAGGGCTTTCTGGGCTGCAAGCGCACATTGCTGGGTCACGTTGAGCTTCTCATCAACCAACACCCCCAAGTCCTTCTCCTCAGGGCTGCTCTCAATCCATTCTCTATCCAGCCTGTATTTGTGCTTTGGATTGCCCCAACCCATGTGCAGGACCTTGCACTTGGCCTTGTTGAACTTTGTGAGGTTCGCATGGGCCCACCTCTCCAGCCTGTCAAGGTCCCTCTGGATGGCATCCCTTCCCTCCAGCGTGTCTTGAAATTGAACAAGAAAGCTGGAGAGCTACTTTTTACAAGGGCATATAGTGATAGGACAAGGGGTAATGGCTTTAAACTGGAAGAGGGTAGATTTAGATGAGATATACGGAAGAAATTCTTCACCATGAGGGTGGTGAGGCACTGGAACAGGTTGCCCAGAGAAGTTGTGGATGCCCCATCCTTGGAAGTGTTCAAGGCCAGGTTGGATGGGGCTTTGAGCAACCTGGTCTAGTGGAAGGTGTCCCTGGCCATGGCAGGGAGGCTGGAACTAGGTGATCTTTAAGGTCCCTTCCAACCCAAACCATTCTATGACTGTTTGGCCATCTGAAGCAAGAAGAAAAATTCCTGTTCCATATTTTAAAGTGTAAAACTTGCTTTTCGTTTCCTTTTCGTGACATATCTGAAAACGTTGCAAATGTTTGATGTGAAATTCTTCAATGAAAATGGGACCTGCCCACAAATCAAGCAGCCCCACGAGTCTGAGACAGGCTCTGTGCTGCCAGCAGCGAGTGGTAGGCTGTTACTGGTGTGACTGTTTTGTCGCATGGTCCTGTCCTGCCAAACTCCACAGGGATGAGGTGACAGAAGTGGCAGAAGGAGTTCTTGTTCAGCTACTTGGAGTATTTACATGATGTTCCCCAAGGAAGAGCTTATTACTTGTTAGGGACTTGATGTCAGATCTTCAAAATGGTTTTAGCGATTTGCTGCTTCTGGAAGCAACATGTACCAGAGCGTGAGTTTCCTGCTTTCCCTCACAGCCAGAAAGGAGTTTTCATTAAGCATGAAGGTGTTGGAAGAGCTCCTTTTGTAGGATGTTTTCTTCCTGAAACCTGCCCATTGGAGGATCCTCTAACACCAAGCCCAGTAACGTTGGAACAACAATTGCAAGTTGGACAAAGGCAGATCCTCACCAGGTGCTTTTGAGAAGAACACTGGGCCAGAGGTGTGACTTCTTGAGATTGTTCTAATAGCTTGAGATCATTACCATGTTCAGTTTTTTTTCAGCCAGAAACACCAACCGAAGCACAACCCTGTACCTTGTGCCACTGTGTTGGCGCTCTTGCTCTGCTATGGAAAAATTTGGAAGCTCTGTGTGTTTTTATAAAGAGGATAGAAACCTAGCTACAGTGATGCTTATGGGGACCCCGTTTGCATTTTGTCTTCAAAATGGAGTTGGTTTTTGCATTTAGAAAATAAGTTGCTAATACCGAGAAACAGGCTGATGAGGTTAATTTTTACTACTGGTTCATTTCAATGTTTTGCACTCATGGGAAAAGTCAGATGGCCCAGTTACGAATGCAGAACTGATACAGCCTCAAAAAATAATTGATTTTTTTTCCCTCTCAAAGAGCAAAACCATACTAGATGTAATTCTGTTTCAGTCCCTGTTGTATCTAGCATGATTTTAGCATAGTTTTGGAGTCCAGGGGGATTTCCATAACATCCCTATTTCACATGAGCTGTCACCTGAGGTGATCTGTACTTCTTTAAATGTACTCTCCCTTGAAAGTAAGTCCTTAAATAGTCTGTGTAAGTTTGGAGTGCTTGAGTTACCTCTGATACGGCTAGATTACAACCTTTATTTTTGTATAATGCGATTTTAGTCTGTATAATTTTTAAGTACATGAAAACAGGATTAACATTAGTCTCTCTTCTAAGTTGTCCTCTGCTCAGCTGGAATCCTGAATTTGTTTTCAGGGTCTTTTAAACCCCTGAAGTATCCCAATATTTCTTATCAATAAAGGTCACTTTCTTGTGTAGCTAGTGCAATTGCTATTAAGTTAGCCTACTGAGAGCCTTATGTCTTAAGGAGCCTTTATGATGATCTTTCCAGACAAAGTAGCACTTATACCAGTTTCATAATTTATCCCCAAGGTAAAAATCCTGCAGTCCACTTGAATCAGAAAATATCCTTCCCTTCATGCCTTAAACCTGTTAATCTTTTAAAATAATAATGAAAAATGGACATGTAAAAAAAGCAGCCATCAAATACAGTATCAGTGGCATAAAAACTGACCAGTCCTTCCTACCCCTGCTTTATTTCTCTCAAGGTCCTAACAAGCAAGGGAAGCCTGTATCTTGAAGATTTTCGCAGTGTAGCATGTCTAAGATGCAGCCTTCCCTGTCTGCCTGCGCTGTGAAATCTTCCATCGTGTCTCTCATCCTACTACTGAAGTACTGCACCGTCACTTTTTCTAGCCTGGATAAAAGCAGCCTTGTCCCACTTATATCAATTCTGAATATTGTTTGAAAGAGCGTTTCCGAAGCCTGTGGCTTTGATCATATCATCCCTTGTTACATCTTTTTGTTGGTTCATTCTTCCCTGTTGTACCCAGTACTGAAACTCTTGATAAGATATCCTAGCATTATCTATTATCTCTCATTTATTATCACAATGTTGGTTTCCTGTCTCCTTAATGCTATCCTAAGTCACCTTGTCATTACGCTTTCAAACAGTTATCTCTTTTGCTTTGTTTTACATCCTTTCCACCTGGGAAGAGCTAATACTCTTAAATCAATTCCGTGCACTCCACTGTGTTATGGTCTTCTTTTAATTTACCTTGTATCACGAAACAATCTTGCAAAATGAATATTAGGAACTTTTCACTTAAGGCTTAGAAAAGGTATTTTTCAGAAGGACCTGCATTTGTACTTGAAACAGTGCATCTGGAGAATCATATCTGCTGGGAAGACTTTTCTGTGCAGATGGTAGGCAAAAGCTTGTAACGCAAGAGAAACTTGCTGAGGTGTCTTCACTGATTACAGAGAACGAGTCTAATCCAGTGGCATTTCTAGATGAGTGGATTTGTATGCAATGAGAATTACCATCGGTTAGAAAAGCAAATCGTCCTGTGAAGGAAGATAAAGAATAATGTTAATACAAGATAAAGTATTTCATTTCAACATTATTTAAGCTGTCCAACTTCTTATGGTGCTATTTGGTATTGAGGGTCCTAAACAAACTCAGTATATGTTTTCTGGTGCTTCACAAAATAATTTGTGCAGGTACGGTGGCTGTGGGAGCAAAGGTAGCTGCATCGCTTGGAAAGCTTGGAAGCATTGCGCTGTGGCCTCGCAGAGGGGAAGCGGGCTTCCTTTAGGAGCCAGGAATTGCAATAAGAATTGCATTTCTGTTCTACTGACCAAGTGCTTTTTCTTCATGTACGAAACAGGAGTGACATGGGCCCAACCCGCATTGTGGTTCCAAGCGTTAATTAAGTAACTCTTTTTAATACCATTCTGGAAAACCAAGGACTCTTTCCTTTCAGGTCTGGTTGTGAGATTTTTTTTAGTAGATGCCTGAAAGTCTTAAGTTCAGTTTTGTTTGCCAGATTATTCAAAACTCTGCTACATTTGCTAGCCCCCAGTGAAGGCAGTTGGTGATGCTCCTGTGTGGTCACTTCATTAAAAAGCAAACAAACAAAAAAAAAAAAAACCCAAACAACATGAAACTTATTTATTGAGGGCTTTATATTTCCAGTGTTCACATAAAAACACTTGGGAGCGCATGGCTATTAAAATCATTGGGACAGTGTCAAAAGAAATCAGAAAACTTCTGAACATTAACTGCTATTAGATGAGACCTGCAAACAGTAGCTTTCTTAAGAATTTGTATTATTTCTTTTCAGTATACAAATAATTATGAGGGTAAAGAATGTAATGGGTCCCTTGGAGGTGCCAAGTGAGATTTTTGGGAAACACTGTCACAGAGGTCTACTTGGTACCACAGCACTGTCATAAAAAAACTCACTGGTGATAACTTAGATCAGATAAGTTTTAAAAAGTACTGGGTACTAATTTAAAGGAGGGAGGGAAAAGACTAAAATTAAGGCATTTCCGATTCTAAGGATTGAAGTAAGCACAGGAAATAAGATGCAGCTTGAAATTCAAATGCAACTCTGATAAACGTTTCTGTTTCTTAGAAATAGGGTGGCATATTTCTTCTAGGCTTACAGTGGGGGCAGCATTTTTTTAAAGTTACTTTATTGTAAAGGTAACGTGAGAGAAGCACGCAAGTACTGGAAAGGTCACAGAAAACGCACAGAACCACCAGTGCCAGGCAGATTCCCAGCTCTGGCTGTTTCCCGTCGGTGCAAGCAGGAAGCTGGGACAGAGAGGGGTCCCTCAACTGCCCATGCATCCCCCCCTGCCGGGGCAGCTTGCCCCTAGGATGGGATCCTCTTGGCTGGGCTAAGCTGATCCTGTCACTCTGGTGCCTTTTACCATCATTGGAGAGAAATGGGCAAGTGTGAGTATGGCTTCTCTGACCAGCTTGGGTGGTAGAGGTGGTCCCTCTCATCTGCTGGCTGTGGAGGGGACAGGATCGACGGGCTCAGAGGTGGCTGCAGTTTCTTGGCTGTGTTGCTGCTCTCGGAAAGCTGTTTCGGAACCTAACTGCTGCAGTGGTTAGAAATGGTTTAATTTCCAGCATAAATTTTTACTTTTCATTAGCATTATATTCTATACTGATACCTTAAAACTTATTGCACTGCGGTGTGGTGTGGGTCTTGTCCCCCCCCCCCATATGTACTCTTCTGTGGAGTGAAGCATCTGTAAAACAGAAAAGATTTTTTTTTTTTTTTTAAGCGTAGCTTCCTTGTATTATCTCTTCAAGTTTATATAAATTATGTGGACCTAGTGGCAGTTTACAGAAGAGCAGTGGAAAAAAATCTTTGTTCCCTGTCAAAATCTGTGCATGCACATATATATGAGGCTTGAAAAAAAAACACTGGGTATGACAATAGTGTGTGATCACGGAGGCCAAAAGGTTTGCTTAATTTGGCCAGCGCTTCCCACTGAAACTGGTAACAGGCATGGGAATTGCTGGTAATGGTCACTGCCTATACATTGCATGGCTTGGGAAGAAAGCCGGTCTCTACCAGAGGAGGGCTAGTTCAGGGGCAGCTTTTCAATCTCGATTGCTTTTTAAAGCAGTCATGGTTTGTAGGTGTGTGGTAACCGAGGGAAAGGTGTAGCCAGCCTCTTCGCAATTAAAAATAATCTCATTACCAGCACACAGGCGCTTTGCTGTGCCTCTCTGGTTCTGGGAGTTTTGGGATGGATGAGTAAGCGGAGGCTGGAAGGAGGTTTGAAAGGTGAGGAGGGATGTGCTGGTGTTGGGGCTGGGGGCATCCTGGGGCTGAGCTGTCTCTACAGCGTGGTGGAGCTCCTCATGTCACCGCTGACATGTTCAGAGGTGTATGTGCCAGTTCATTGACTGAAATCTCTTGGGTTTTTGTAGCAGTTGCTAAGCAACTGCAAAACACTTCAAAACGGTATTTTTCTTCCTTACCCTGGGACTGTCCTTGCAGCAGGGAGAGGAGAAGGGGGAGTGAGGAGCACGGTGGGGCCGTGTGGTGGGGTGGCTGCCCAGCAGCGTCTGTCCTTCCTTCCACGCGTCACTGACAAGGTGACGGAGGAGTGCCCAGACTCGTACTGCGCTCCCCTTGCAAATTCACAACTCTTTTACACTGTCACAGCAATTTCTTTTTTTTCATGTATATAAATATTACCCTTAACAAGAAAAGATGCTGTATTTTTAACGTACCTCCTGACAAGGAGTGAAATTCTCCGGTAAAACTTTGTTATTTTGAGGCAGGCAATCAGATGTACAGCAAAAGGACATAAAATGAGAGCTCTGCTGCCGCTGACGGTGCCCTTTGCCCTCGGAGGACGCGTGCGTTCTCGGCATGGGCATCAACGAAAATAACTTTTTGCAGTTCACATAGTATAAAAACAGCCAGGTGTGTGAACTGTTTTAGTGGTCGGCATGCCAGCTATCAAGAGATAAATTCTACTGTCAGTATTTCAAATTATTATTTTCTATAAATAATGACTTATATGTAAGGATTATGATCAAATTAGTGCAGATTGAAATTGGATGGTGCTTTGTGCATTTTTATCATTAAAATAGGATGTCCTCGTTGGCAGTAATTTAGTTTTGGTGTTTGATTTATTTTCAAGCACCTTAGTTTTACAACTCATGTATTGTTGTTTGGCAAAAAGGCAGGTGCATGGGGTTTGATGATCCAGAGCCATTAGTTTGCAGTAACAACTGTTGGTTCTTGTCCTTATTAGTTTTTCTCTCCAATTAAGATGCAGCTGTTGGGACTTTGGGAGTGTGGAGGGATTATCTTACCTAATGATGTGAATGGGATAAACCTAAAGTAAGGATCTGTCCTTCAAAACATCTGGGAAAAGAGCAGATTGTGAGACCTCAAATTTTATTGAGAAGTATCCTGGGCTGTGATTTTTGTGACAGTCTACGTAAAAAGATCTGGTGTTTCTTTTCTTATGTAAATGGAAGAGAATTAATGATTCAGAGAAGATTATCCTAAAGGATTTTTCACACTGCATCTTTTATAACATAATAGGGGAATGTATATTTGCTAATGCCTTTGAACTTATAGTTTTCATGTGACATTTGGAGTACTCGCAGATACAGGGCTTTTTAACTTTTTAGTGAACAGATAAGTTTGTGGAGTTTTTAACTTTTTTTTTTTTTTTGCTCAGGTACATGTTCTGTGCTGTATATGAAAAATCCTTGAGCCACCTTTTTTAGTTACGGCCTATAAATGGTAATCAGCAAGAGAGAAAGCCATACACACAAATCATTGCAGTGTATTGCAGACTGTACAACTATCCTAAACCTGCCATTTAAAGTTAGGAGGTCAGGCAGGCTGAAGATGGTCAATGCTAGATTTGAGCTTTATGTGTAATTTCACTTTGGTGGCCCATTCATGCATATGTGTTTTTTGAAAAGAATATCATGTACTCTTCCCCCAGGCTCCACCCATGCAGCAGAAAGTCACTCATACCTACATAAGTGCATCCACATTGGAAATCACACGAGTTAAACTAGTGACATATATACATACATAGAGAGAGGGAGTGAGCGTGTACGTATATATGTCACTACACACATATATATATAGTATATTTTGACTGATGTATTTTCCCAAGTGGAAGATCCTTTGAAGAGGAGAGTGGCTTCTCCTTTATATCTTCTGGATGTGATTTTTGGAAAACTTGAGGGTGGAGGGGAACAAGGTTCCCGGGTTCCTGGCTCCCTTACTGCTGCTTTGTGTGGCAAAGGAAGGCGACGAGCAATCCTGTGCTCATATAAGTCTTTTTGGAGGGGTTTACATAGTGTCTTTGGACACTGTTTCTTCCTTTCCCTCCAGCTTTCTGAAAGGAATATGAATTATAGCCAGTTGTTTCAGTAAATTAATAAAAAATGCTTTGGCATTACCTCTCAACTCTAAATAATAGCATCATCTAAAAGAATAAAAATTAGTCAGCCAGGTCAAAAGTAGAGAAGTTGAATATTTGACAATAACAAAAGTGAGTAAAAATACCTATTAATTTTCATAATAAAAAAATCTCTAATTTCACAAATCATTGAACTCAGTGATCAACTTAGAACATTAGTGCTATTGGCAAATGATATTATAAACCAATACATTTAGCTCTTATTGACACAACCATAAACCAACTACTCTTTTCTTTTATGTTTCAACACAGGAAGAGCCAGAAAAAGTTCATACAATCTCAATGTTTTTCCAAAGATTTTTATGAATGATAAGACCACAGGAATATCCCAAGGAGGTTGTTACAGCAGGCTTATGCCAAAAAATATTCATATACAATGAGATGCTATCTTGTAATAGAAAATATTCAAATACAAGTCTTTTAAGATTTTAATTCAAATACTAGATGCCGTTTGAATAAAGACCATTGCATGAAAACTTGCTGGGATGGATGGGGCTCCTTGTCCTCATGGGATCCTGTGGTAGCCCTTGTACGAAGGTGCTGCATGGTGTGGCTGGTTGGTGAGGGTTGGCTGTACTGAGAGCATTTATTCTCAGGGTGATGATTTTTTTTGTTGTTGTTTTTGAGATACAAAGAAACTCATATTTTTATCAGGTTGTGTGAATGTAGGACAGATACTCTGGTCTGTGTGGATGTGATGACCATGATGTCACCAAGGTAATCTGCTCCAGTGGAGGAGCGTTCTGCAGCGGAGCAGGGGATCATGGTGTACGGGGGGGGGGGGGGGGTTTCCTCAGCTGGGGAAAGCCCAGGGGAGCACAGAGTCCTGTCAGGAGCCGGTAGCTCTCCTGAGAGCAGGTGACGAGGTCCAGGCGGAGACAGGAGTAATGGCAGCCACCCCCTGCTCCCACAGAAGGCAGCCCCAGGCAGCGCCGTGACCAGGAGCGCTGCCACCAGGGCGGGAAAACAGAGCCTGGAGCGTCAGCCAGGGCATGAAGCAGCAGTGCACACGGGAGGGTGCCTCTTTGAAGGAGGGGCATTCCACCGGCCACGTGGGAGACTTGGAAGTACACATAACCCAGCAACCAGGCACTATTCTGTGACCATCTGCACAGGTCAAGGGCACTCATCCTACCTAACCCTCAAGGCAGAATGGAGGGCACTTGTCTGAGAGCAAAGGATGCAGCTCTGCCTGGGGGGTCTCCACCATCTACTGCGGTGGTAGGCGATGCCTCCACCCAGATGGAGCTGCTGAAGGGAGACGCTGCAGTGCAGAGCTCAGACTGAGGAAGAGACTTCCCCTGAAGCCTGAGGCGCCCTTGCAGAACTGCTTCATCATTCTGCAGACTGAAGAGGAAGGACCCATCACACCAGGAGAGATGCTGGAGCTGAGTAAGGCTGCCCGATCTGCTCCCCGTATAGCAACCAGTGCAACTAAGAAAAGGCGATGGGTGGTAGTAGTAGATGACTCTCTTCTGAGAGGTACGGAGGCACCCGTTTGCTGACCTGATGCACTCTCTGGAGAGGTGTGCTGCTTACTGGGGGCTCGTACCAGGGACGTCACCAAGAGACTATCAAGCCTCATACAGTCCACTGACTACTATCCCCTGCTGTTGTTTCACATGGGCCCCAGTGATACAGTCAGGAGCAGTCCAGGAGTATCAAGAAGGATTACAGAACTCTGGGAGTGGCAGTAAAGGACTTTGGAGTGCAGGTGGCTTTTTTACCCCTGCTGGTCAAAGGGAAGGGGTTTGAAAGGGCTAGTTGAATCTGGTGAATCAAAAAATGGTTACAGGACTGGTGCTGCAGCCAGGGGTTCGGCCACTTAGACCGTGGGACTCGCATTGAGAAACCTACTGGGGGCTGATGCAGTCCATCTGTCAGAGAAGGGGAAGAGCATCTTTGGTCATAGGCTTGCCAAGCTGGTGAAGAGGTCTTTAAACTAAAGCTGCCAGGGAAGAGGAACCTCAATCCATCCCAGTCCTGCCAGTTTAGTGCCAGCAATAGACACCCAGAACCTGGAGAAGGATCACAGGTCAGCAGGAGAGCACCTGAAGAACAGCACAAAGGAATTCCAGCCCCTCCAGCCAGTAAGTCAGCTTCATCGGGGGCCCAACTTAAATGCCTCTATGCACATGCATATAGCATGGGGAATAAACAAGAGGAGTTAGACATATGCGCAGGCCTGCAGGTCTATGATCTTATTGGCATCACGGAGACATGGTGGGATGGCTTCTATGACTGGAGTGTTGGAATGGAAGGATACAGGCTCTTTAGGAAGGACAGGCAGGGGAGACGAGGAGGGGGTGTTGCCCTCTGATGCAGTGACCAGCTGGAGTGCATGGAGCTCTGCCTGGGGATGGATGAGGAGCTGACTGAGACCTTATGGGTAGAATTAAAGGGAGAACAGGGTCAGGTGACATTACAGTGGGGGTCTGCTACAGGCCACCTGGCCAGGAAGACCAAATGGATGAGGCCCTCTATAGGCAGATAAGAGCAGCCTTATGTTCACGAGCCCGGATCCTCATGGAGGACTTGGAGGGACAGCACACCAGGGCATAAGCAATCTGGAAGGTTCTTGGAATGCATTGATGGTAACTTCCTTCTCCAAGTGATAGAGGAGCCAACGAGGAGAAGTGCTATGCTAGACCTTGTTCTCACCAACAAGGAAGGGCTGGTGGGGAATGTGAAGCTCAAGGGCAGCCTTGGCTGCAGTGACCGTGAAATGGTGGAGTTCAAGATCCTTAGGGTAGCAAGGAGGGCATACAGCAAGCACACCACCCTGGACTTCAGGAGAGCAGACTTTGGCCTCTTTAGGGATCTGCTTGGTAGAGTACCATGGGATAAAGCCCTGGAGGGAAGAGGGGCCCAAGAAAGCTGGTTAATATTCAAGGATCACCTCCTCCAAGCTCAGGAGCGATGCATCCCAACAAAGAGGAAGTCAGGCAAAAACATGAGGAGGCCTGTGTGGATGAACAAGGAGTTTCTGGACAAATTCAGACACAAAAAAGAAGCCTACGGAGGGTGGAAGCAGGAACAAGTAGCCTGGGAGGAATACAGAGAAATTGTCCGAGCAGCCAGGGATCAGGTTAGGAAAGCTAAAGCCCTGATAGAATTAAATCTGGCCAGGGACATTAAGGGCAACAAGAAAAGCTTCTATAGGTACGTTAGTGATAAAAAGACGACTAGGGAGAATGTGGGCCATCTCCAGAAGGAAATGAGACACCTGGTTACCTGAGATATGGAGAAGACTGAGATACTCAATGACTTTTTTGCCTCAGTCTTCACCAGCAAGTGCTCAAGCCACACCGCTCAAGTTGCAGAAGGCAAAGGCAGGGACTGGGAGAATAAAGAAGCACCCACTGTAGGAGAAGATCAGGTTCGAGACCATCTGGGAAACCTGAAGGTGCACAAGTCCATGGGACCTGATGAGATGCATCCACGGGTCCCGAGGGAACTGGCATATGAAGTTGTGAAGCCACTATCCATCATATTTGAGAAGTCATGGCAGTGCGGTGAAGTTCCCACTGACTGGAAAAGGGGAAACATAACCCTCATCTTTAAAAAGGGAAAAAAGGAAGACCTGGGGAACTGCGGGCCAGTCAGCCTCATCTCTGTGCCTGGCAAGATCACAGAGCAGATCCTCCTGGAAACTATGCTAAGGCACATGGAAAATAAGTAGGTGATTGGTGACAGCCAACATGGCTTCACTAAGGGCAAATTGTGCCTGACAAATTCAGTGGTCTCCTATGACGGGGTTACAGCATTGGTGGATAAAGGAAGAGCAACAGATGTCATCTACCTGGACTAGGGCAAAGCACTTGACACTGTTCTGCACGACATCCTTGTTTCTAAATTGGAGAGACATGGATTTGATGGATGGACCATTCAGTGGATGTGGAATTGGCTGGATGGTCACACTCAGAGAGTTGCGGTCAATGGCTTGATGTCCAAGTGGAGATCAGTGGTAAGCGGCATTCCTCAGGGGTCAGTACTGGGACTGGCGCTGTTTAACATCTTTGTCGGTGACATGGACAGTGGGACTGAGTGCACTCTCAGCAAGTTTGTTGACGACACCAAGCTGTATGGTGCGGTCAACATGCTGGAGGGTAGAGATGCCATCCAGAGGGACCTTGACAGGCTGGAGAGGTAGGCCTGTGCAAACCTCATGAAGGTTGAACAAGGCCAAGTGCAAGGTCCTGCACATGGGTCAGAGAAATCCCAAGCACAAATACAGGCTGGGCAGAGAACAGATTGAGATTGAGAGCCACCCTAAGGAGAAGGACTTGGGAGTGTTGGTTGATGAGAAGCTCAACCTGACCCAACAATGTGTGCTTGCAGCCCAGAAAGCCAACCATATCCTGGGCTCCATCAAAAGAAGCATGGCCAGCAGGTCAAGGGAGGTGATTCTCCCCCTCTACTCTGCTCTCATGAGACCCCACCTGGAGTACTGTCTTCATCTCTGGAGCCCCCAACATAAGAAGGACATGGACCTGTTGGAGCAAGTCCAGAGGAGGACCACAAAGATGTTCAGAGGGCTGGAGCGGGGTTGGGGAGAGTTGGGGTTGTTCAGCCTGGAGAAGAGAAGACTCTGTGGAGACCTTATAGCAGCCTTCCAGTACCTGAAGGAGGCCTCCAAGAAAGCTGGAGATGGACTTTTTACAAGGGCAGGTATTGATAGGACAAGGGGTAATGGCTTTAAACTGAAAGAGGGTAGATTTAGATGAGATATAAGGAAGATGTTCTTTACTATGAGGGTGGTGAGGCACTGGAACAGCTTGCTCAGAGAAGTTGTGGATACCCCATCCCTGTGTTCAAGGCCAGGTTGGATGGGGCTTAGAGCAACATGGCCTAGTAGAAGGTGTCCCTGCCCATGGCAGGGGGGCTGGAACCAGATGATCTTTAAGGTTCCTTCCAACCCAAAGCATGCTATGATTCTATGTCTTTTGAACATTGAACTTTATATGAGAATGTTTTTAACTTTAATATTCTGTTTGAAGATTGTCTGATCCAGGATGACAGGTTGACTTTTAGGGCATCTAATGCCATTTAATGTGCCCCAGGGTATCCGAGACAGCATGATGGGCAGGATCCTGGTGTGTAAGAAGCTCTGAGAGTGAGGTGTCACTGTGTTTTAAATAGTATTGTGACAAGGAAAGAGTGTCTTCTGCTTGCAAGCAGTCTGCAAAAGTAAAACCAGGGATGGGGTGTCAAGACTTTGTATGCCTGGGAACTGAAACTACAGAGGCCCTTAGCATGTCCTAAGAACTGCTTTTTTGTTGCTGGTGGTGGTGATTCTTTTTCTGCTTACACAGGATCTATTCCTGCATGATAAACAAAACAAATTTTGTGTGTATCTTAATAATAATTTTTTAAAAAGCTGTATGAATACTTTAAAAAAAAAAAAAAAAACAAACCACAAACAAACAAAAAAAACCCAACAAAAACCCAAACTCCGAAAACTGAAAAAGCAAGAATTTTTATAACTTGCTTGGTCACTAACTTGATTATAGTGGATGTATAAAAAGCGGTCCATTTTGGTAGTACATTATGTTACCATGGTAACATTGACTTACTAATTTAGAAACCCTTCAGGCTAGTTTCGAGAACACTAACATTGCACTAGTATACCAAAACATGAAAAGACTTATTGTCAAAGTAACTATTAAATGTTTGGGATGAGCCCTGTAGATAGATGTGGACTTTTTCCCCCCAATTTCTATTAGGATTCACATTGTTTATTTTATAAAAAAGATCTCTGGCCAGAAACAAATTAATATTAATTTATCTTAAAGGTTGCACTGTTTTTCTTATTAATTTGTTTTTTCTTCTTGGAATTGGACCTTTTGGGTCCCATTGTGAAAGCCATGGTAGATGCAACTGCTTAGCCCTCCCAGCTACAGGGGGCTGTTATTAGGGGTACGTGCTTCGTACTCCCGATATGTGGACCATATATCACACTCTGAGTCCTGGATATTAACAGGTTCTGCATCATCTTATTTGTGTGTGATAACAGATTTTTTCCAATGGTATCGATTTATATCAGCTGCACTTATATTGGGGAGTTTACTACCACTTTTTTTTTCTGGATATTTGAAAAAATAACCAAGCTAGTGATTCAAATGTCCTATTGAAGTGCTATGTAACTAGTATTATACTTATTCTCAATTAATAAACAAACAAAAAAAAATTGTCAGCAATAGGGAGGATGAAATATTCACTGGGAATGCGAGTGCCTGTTTTCATGAGATGCGTCAATGTCACTGTTTCTTACTACATCTATAATTTCCATTATCTTATTGTAAAAAAAATAAACAAAATTATCCGTTATACTCCCTGTCATGGCTAACTTCCTATACAGTGGAGTAATTTGTAGGCTCAACTCCTTGAACCTGTTCTCGTAACACCCTCTAAGGCTGCTGTGAGCCCTTATTTCTTGCTGAGGTTGGCGAGAGCTGTGGTTGTGTGGGACTAGCAAGGCGTGTGTTATGCCTGGGGTGCTGGTAGGTTATGGCCTTTTTGCCAGATCTCATCACAGGGGATTTTTGGCAACGTTTCTTCACTCACAGTAGAAAATACCACATGCTTTTCTGTTGCATATCAATATATATGCGCACAACTGGATTTGTCACTTCTTTACCTAACTCAATTATGTTAAGCAAAGCCAATCTTAGTATGGGAAATAAACAGTATTTATTAGATCTCAGTTGAATTGATTCTGGAGTCTAACTAAAGAAGACTTTTGCCAGAAAAGAAGTGACAAGAAGATTGGAATATCAAGAAATACAGTTAAAACAGAGTTGACTGAACAGTAACCTTCTTTGCAGAAGTATATTTAACCAAATCTGCTTTGTAGTGACTTGATATGCATCTTGTTTCATGACAATTTCTTAAATCCTTTTTTGGGGCCCAAGGTAGGTTTTAATCTTATTTTTTAAGTGATACTAAATTGACAGATCTGGAAATCAACAGCTAGGATTAGATCGCAACACCAGCTTGGCCAAAATCTAGGCTGTTCTAGATTCTGAGCTTTTATTAAAAAAAGAAAAATAAAAATTAAAAAAGGCATTTCCATGTCTTCTGGTTGTAAGGATTACTGTTAAACCTGCAAGCAGAATGCAGCTGAAGCGGTCATATCCTCACCTGTCTCTGTACTACCCAGAGCTCGGAGACGTTTCATCTACCATAGCAGCCTTAGAGAGTGTTGACTCTGAAGCAGAACAACTGCAGCCCATGTCTGAAGGCTGCTGTATCTTCTCATCTGAACATGCAGAGAGTGTGCCTGTGTGCAGTGCTCCTCTGCAGGTCCAGGGGAAAAAACCCAAACCAAAACAATGGGATGCTGTGTTCGTGCCAGAATTTCAAGCTTTCCCATAATCGTTAATACTGTGCAGGTATGAATTTATAAGGAGTAGTCAGTGCTGTGAGCGGGGCATGTTGGATGCAGATACTTACATTAAATGAAATAGTTAACATTAAGATTTTTAAAGAAAAACTGAACAAACCTACATGAAAGCATCTATGTTTCTCACAATTAAATGCACCCAGAATTGAGCCAGGCTATAAATGGTGCTTCTCTTCCTTGTCCTCCCTCCCTCTTTTTGAGGGGATGACATTATTTTTATCCTGGATCAATTCTCTATCCTGATTTTGCTGCGCCCCTACAAGCAGTTGTATCAGTGTAACCTGAGGGATGTTTCGGAGGAGAGAGAAAGGTCTCGCTGCCACACGAGAGGTGGGCAAAGCTACGTTCCCTCTGGAGTACGGCTCCCTGCAGCCTTATTCAAGTGCAGAGGCTGCCTGCAGCGACCCGTCCTCATCACCATGCCTCTTCTCTCAGCAGCCTGACCCTGCCCAGCTGCTTGATCTACAACGTCATGGTGGTGTGCTGCTGGGCCAAAATGGCCTCATTTTAGGTCAGAGAGGTAACGGGTCAGTGCTGGAACAGCACATAAGGAAGCTGGTCTCAGACTGGGATGGGCTCCAGACCAGATCTTGGGATGAGATCCTTCCAGGGGCACTCTGACGCTGGAGGTAGTGCAAAGGGGAGCACTGGTGGGGATGGGGATGGAGTGGGTAGGAGCCCAGCCTCATCTCATCAGCCTCATCAGCATGTGTGAAATGCAGACCATGTCTTAATGGCCAAGTTTCTGTGCTTGATGGCAAGAGTAAGCCTCAGCCACTGAGACTGCAGCTGTGGTGTTTTCCAGCTTGCCTGTGCTCCTCGTTCCCCTGCAGCGTGCCATCCCAGCTGGATGCTGCGGTGCGGGGGAGCGCGTGGTGACACGTGCTGCTGAGCCATCCCAGCTGGGTTTCAGCTGCCCACTGCTCCCTTCCCCCTGCAAAAGTAAATAAATATTTAGAGTTTGAATTACATTACCTAGCAAGAACAGTTTCATATTTCCATATGCCTCACTCCTTATAATTCAGTAACACCACCAATGGCATTTGGGAATTATCTAGAGATTAAAAAAAATTTGTAAGTCTATCTGGATTTACCTACCTAAAATGTATTCTGACAACAGTGGTTTAGCTGAAGAACTTGTCCTGCCGAAGCACCCTGTTTAGTTTTCCCAGTTCCATCTCCCTTTGCTACTAAGTGTATTTTTTGGATGTCTGAGAGGCTTTTCTCATCTGTGGTTGCTAGAGGACCGGTATCACAAGGTTTTCCAAGTTTGAAGTAGCATTAGGGCGATTCCGGGAGCAGGTACCCATTGCGTAATTGATTTCAGAGGGTTGGGGGGGTCCTTTTTTCTTTTGTTTTTGTGGGTTTGGTGGGGGTTTTTTTGTTTGTTTGTTTGCCTTTTATTTTCCTTCAAGTGTACTATTTGCCTGCCCACCAGTTGAGGAGACTAATGCATAAAGACAAAGCCGAGGTCTGCCTCCAACAGAAGCAACCACCTGCTGCCATGTTGCGGTGCAGAATGTGAAAGCAGAGGCTCTTTTGTTTCCTTCCATGCACCAAATCCAAATGCCCGCTCACAGGCTCCTGACACAGGCTGTTTGTGGGCCAGTTTGTGAGCTGCCGGTACAGGCAGCTCAGCCCTGTCCTCTCTCCATCCTTTCTTTCACCTGGAAGGAAGATTTGGGTGCATCACCACCGAGGCGTTGGGGCTGTCCCTTCCCACAAAGGTGGGGTGCTCTTACCCACGGCCCCTGTGCCGGTGTCCTGTTCAGCACTTGAGGTTTGGTTTTATGTGTTAGTGCAGTACAGACTGGTTGGATTTATAGAAAAAATGACCCAGGCTCCTTTTCCAAGCATGTTATTTGGATAATTTTTTTGTTGCATGTTTTCCTGCAAAGGCAGCATGCATCCTCCTCGCTCCAGGGTGTATTTGCGTCTGGTTTACCCTAGCTTTCCTGAACACCGAAGAAGTTGTTACGGTGGTACTTTATCCACCCAGTGATGCTCCTCATCAGGCGAGAGATGGCTTGCAGGGCTGATCATTCACAATTTGTGTTCCCAGTGTCCTAAGCTTTTATTTACCTATGCATTAATATTTGCCATGCCTAATGAGGCTGGCTTTTGCCGTTGGTGTCAGTGGCACAAGTTGCATGTTCTCCTGCAGACTAGCAAAGGAATAGACGGAGAACAGAGCTGTTGTCAGGACTGGAATTAACATACCATATGGTGTCTACATCACCTTTGTTATTGTTCTTTACTGTGGAAAAATTATTGGAAAGTGTCTTTTGTATCCAAACTCAAGTCTTCAGTGCAAATTGTTACTCTTTCTTCCCCAGGTTCCTGCATAATGCGTGCAGAGGCCCTATTGTTCTTAGACCAGCAAATAAAAAAATAGCTCCTCAGGTGCTAAAGATAATGCTTTATAGAGTTACAGTTAGGTTATTTTCTATTACTTCTTACATTTTAAGCAGCAATGTTGTTTAGTATTCCCAGTAGGTTGGCATCTCTTGAAGTGTCTGTTTTTCTCAAACATGGCAATATAATCTCTGATCCATGGGTCTGTTACTGATGTTTTCTCTTGTTTCTCCTCAGTTTGCTGCTTCCCATTGCTTTATTAAAGAAGTCAGTCTAAGCTTATATAACTTTAATTCTGGGTTGTTGGGGCTTTTTTCTTCAAAACAGGTTATATTTTATTTGTGTCAGTATTTTAGGACTTTAAGTTAAAATTGCTTCAGCAGAAGTAATCTAATGGGTAGTGTGATAAAACAGGATTTAACTGTTGCATCTTTCTTCAAAAGCTTTGTCCTGCTTTGCCTCTCCAAAAGACTTTAGTTTTGTCCTTTCTAAACTAAACTGATGATATGGAGGGAATTTAGATGCTGTACGAACCACATGCAAATTAGGAAGAGCTGAAAATACTAGTCTGGACAAATATTTAAAGTTCAAAAGAATCTGAAGAGGTCAGGAACATAAAACAAAATGCAAAACTGTAATTAACTTTACAAAATATAATACCAAATAAAAATATTGCAAGTAATGAAGAGACTTCAAAAAAGGTAATGCTGGAAAAAACTTGGGAATAATACCAGCAAGGGTCTGAAATATAATGGGGGGGGATATTACAGCTATTGGCTGTATAAAGATGCCCAACTGAGCATACTGCAGGGGGAAGTAGCGTCTCTGAAGGCCTGATCCTGACCCCCCTGAAGTTGGTGGAAGATCCCTATTGATGTTGGTTGGCATTGCAACAAGCTCTGTGTTTCTTTTGTGTGGGCACCTTGAGTGGGCAGTCAGTTGCAGATGCTTTATCCCTTGGAGGAAATCAATGATATTGGAAGGATATCAGGGAAGAAAAGCACAAATACAAGAAATAAAATTGAAGTACAAAAGAAATTTTCAACATAGATGATTGTAACAAAAATCAGGGATTAACAGAGAAAAATATAAACAAAATTTCTTTAATATTAATTTTGTAGATGCATAAACCCAGGGAATGATCTCCTACAGAAATTGGGGAAGACGCTCTAGCACTTGTGGTCTCAGTACTAGATCTAGCAATGCATTAGCTAAGAGATGGTAGAGAATAATCTTCAGTCGGCAGGGTAATGGATTGGAGAAGGGATCAGCTCTTTTTCCTAACGTCTGTAATTCCTAATTGCTTATTAGCCTTTTATATGTGTGAAAGTTATAATAAGACTGCCTGTCGCACTGATTCTCCTGCAAATCTCTCATCAGAGAAAAAAAATTGTATCCCATGAATGAACTTTGCTGTTTCTCTAAAAACCTATTAACTAAATCAGACGATATGAACTCTACTTATTATGACAGGTCTGGTTTCTGTTGTCATGATATAGAGATGGTACTGGGTTTTCTTCCATTTATAATTTCATTCTCAGCTCTTTCATGTAACTTATGTCCATTTACATAAAGTGTTTTTTTTTTTCCCACAAGTTGGATCTTTTCTGATACATCTCCTTACTATCTTTTTCTAAAATTGAAAATCATCCTCCGGGTAAAACATCTACTAATCTGTGGATTTACCCAAAACTCCTTAAAATAAAGTTTCTTCTCGTACTGTGACCTTTCCAAATTGTTTTTCTCCTTTGTGAATCATTTGCAATGCCTGATGACAAGCTCAGCTGCTTTAGTTGCTAGTAAATATTCAGTAGGTATAGCTTCTGTTAATCTTCGGCTAAGCCTACAGCCAGTGGGCAAATATCCTTGCAAGTCATCTTCCCTGGGATTGCCCGTGCCGCTTGTGCTCGGGGATGCCCACGAGGGAGCGAGGCAGCTTTGAACTGGTAGGATAAGAAATACAGGGTGAGCTAAAATACCTCCTATTGCTGTCCATTAAGCTTTTCCTCTCTGGATTCATGTGTAGTTGAACATTGCAGTCGTGTAGGAACCATTCTTCTGTAAAAACATGCTAGTTTCTGTGTTGTGCTGAGCATATAATTCTCATTCTTTTTTATTTTAAAGAACTACGGGGGGAAAACACCAAATGTTGAATCCAACAACTGGAAAGCACTTTGAGTAGGCGTGGGTGCAGAGGAGCCGTCAGAGCTTGCCCTGCCACGCTGCTCTGGGATGGCTTCAGCTGCCGCGGGAGGCTGGGTGCTGGGGTTGCTCCCTCTCCAGCCCTCTGGGGAACAGCAGACCCCCAAAGGAAGAGGGTCGGGGTTTTCCCCCTTTCACCTTCCACCAGCACAGGACCCGGCTACGTTTCTCATCTTCCTGCAGCAAGCAAGGAGTTTTACTTGCTCGAATATGGCTGCGTTGGCTCATTTGCAGAAATGTGGGTAGGCTGCCAGTTTGACAGCCTCAGTGCCTGAAGCGCCGTATTTATCATTAGCGAGGTCCAGCCTCTGCACCAGCTCCCCCCCGGCATTTGTCAGCGCGGAGCCGAGGTGCTGGCGCGGCAGCGAGCAGCCTCCAGCAGAGATAACTCTTATCATTTGCGCTGCTGGCTCAGCTCCGCTTTTCCTCACGTGGTGACAATTTTTGCCTGCCATCGGTCCCCCCGTTGTGTCTTGGTCGTGCAGGCAGTGAACGCGGCTGAAGGATGCATGTTCATGCAGTGTTAGTGTTTGCGCCTTCAGCCTCCAGCCGCAAACTTTGGGAAAGTTAATTCTTCTTCCTGATCAGGCTTTCCTGACATCTTCAGCATTAAATATCTTCTGTGCTGACTTTGTTCTTTAAATTGCATTGGGACTGTTGTCTAATTTGAGACGCAGGTCAGCAGGAAAACAGCCAAGTGTGGAAAAACATAGTGTCACTGTTCCCTGAGATGGGAACGGCACGGGTGACCTAAATTTGAAATGCTTCGTACTCCGTGGCTGATCCAGCATCCTCGGGCTGCAGCCTGGCTGCCTGCTGCAGTTGCAGACTGAGAGGTGCTTTTATTGAGGAGCAAGATCTCTGCCAGTTTAATCTACTGAAATTTGGACATTGGAAATCTGGAACACAATGGAGGGAACTAAGGAAAGCAAGAGAAAGAAATGCAGAAAAAGTAGTTGTACTTGAGGAGCTTGACCAAAGCACAAGAGCTTGCATTTTGGTCATATGCTGGGGTGTGTTTCGGCAGTTCGCTTTGTTCACTTTCTAGAAAAGGCATGAAATTGCTATAGTTGTGTATATGGATGATGATAACGGGTTACAAAAGCAACACATTAGCTTTTTTGGGTGGGAGGAGAAACCAAGAGCTGCCTGAAGGCCAAACATTTCCTATTTTTTTTTCTTTTTTTGGAAGAGCTCCTTTTTTATTGCATGTTTTGCTGTTGCCTACACTGATAATGGAGAGCATCTTTGCAGTCTGCATAAATTGATTCAGCGGGTGGCCGACTGTGCTCGGTGCTTCCTCCAGGTCACGGCTGCCGCGGTTTGCCGCAGTTTTTTATGCGTGCGTGAGCACGGGCGCACACGTACGCGGTGCAGGAGCGCAAGTTTTAGGAGCGCTTGGCAACAGCCCCCACACATGCCGATCGTGATGCCTGTTCACAGAAAAATACAGAACAGAAAAAGCCAGGGAGTTTTTCCTGAGGAATAGTAAGATGCAGCTTGTAGAAGCATGCCTCGTTTGCTTGTGCTGTTAAAAGCAGATATGTTTTGGTTTACTTCCAGGCCACAAAATGCTCCTGGCTTCTTCTTTTCTGACCCTCAGTGATGGCACCAGTACCCCAGGGGAGAGATCCTGTCTTTCTCTTGGACAAGGGGCAAACCCTGGGTCAGCGGTGATGACCCAGGAATATTATTTGCAAAGCCCATCTAACCAATAAGAAAAATTGTTTCGGTTGTTTTGGTAGGGATTTTGAACACAACAGAACTGAGGGTTTGAGGTGGGTTATCCCCCCTCCCCACCTCTTTTCCTTGATTATGAGAAGTTTCTGGGTGGTTGTGCTGGTTGAACAATCCAGAGGAACACAGCAGCATTCCTGCAGGGGCTTGCAAGAATTTATACTGGGTTTTGCTGACACCTATTTTTATATCAGAGATGGCAAAAACATACTGACATATCTAGTCTATCTGCTTGGGAATGGAGATTTCATTTCCATAAGCATCTAGTCTTGCAGTGGGATTAATAAATTGGGTTACTTGTTTTAGCTCCTCTGCACTTCTCCCTTCTCCAGGAGCAGATCCAGAAAAGGCCTTGAAAGAGAAGGTTTGGGGGGGGGAAACGAGATTTGATTTGCATCACAGAGGAAAAATTGAAAAGTTTCACAGAATTTGTTGGCTACATCGGATATCTTCTAGTTTTAGTCAGTCTAGAAGTCATTTGCTCTGCTCTCTCCAAATCCTAGTAATCTGTAGGGATGCTGATCCTCTGTTAATTTTATTCTTTGGCATCTTAACCTAGGAGCTAAATAACTTCTTTAATGAATGGGTTCACTTTCTATCTCTGGCAGTATTTCTGACATTTCTCACTTATTCTTATCTTCCTCTGCAATGAGGTAAATTCTGTTCACTCTTTATAAAATGTTTTACATTATAAACAATGATATTTTACTTAGGATCTTCATCCTTCTTTTCAGGAATTGAAAAGTATTGCTGGGGAGGAAAGCAGTGATTTTTCTGGAGTTCAGGGTAAAATATATAAATGAATACTATAAATGTATTTTTATAAATATGTATATATATATGTAATGTAAAAAAAATTTTGCATTTCCAGTGATCTGTTTTCAAGTTTTAAATTATTTTTCTGATGCAATACTGAAATTAATGGCAACATTTGGCATCTCAATTATTCATTTCCTACTATAGCTACTGATGTTGAATGAAAGAAGATAAATGAATTCAAGTGCAAAAATAAAAAGCTCTTTTAGCTATTTTATAAGGATTAGTAAGATACTGTAAAAAAGATAAAAAACTTTTAGAGAAATTTTCACTAGTATTTATATATCCTTCAGTGCATGCATGGCGTCACATAAAAAAGGTGGATTCTGCTACATTGATGTAATTTGGCCCTTCACTGTGAAAGTGTAGTACATGTAGATTTATTTAGCAGTTTGGTGGTTTTCCCCCCTCAAGTTATTGTGCTTCTATATACTTAAAGAAAAATGCACATTTATATTTAGGTCACGCACTTATACTGACAAGAATTTCTTCAGGAATACCAGTATTTGTTCACCTTTGTGCACCATGGAAAATAGGTATAAATTGATACTTGTTAAATTTTATTTTGATCCACTGACAAGAGAATGAACTGATTTACCCAAAGACCATGTCCAAAAAACCAGAATGCTGTTTTTGCTGAAGTCCTGTAGCAAATACAGAAATCTAAGAGAAACTAGAAATAAGAAATAAAACCCAGTAAACAGTTGTTCAATTTAAGTTTCATATAATTACTGCCCAAATTTGTGTTGTCAGATTTTTCTTGTTCTGACTTTCGCCTCACATACGTTTTAAAATATGAAACTTATAAACCTGATTTTTGGATGTGCCTACTTATTCCTGTTTTATCTTGTCCCTTTTGCTTTTACCCACATATTTTAATCCGGAACTCATAACGATATTCAGGCTTTTAAAAAAAAGTTCACAAAATCAGTGATTTAGTGCATGGTTTGTCACTTTTAATTTCATAACAGCTGTAAGATGAAGAAATAAAATAATAAATTCTTTACAGCGCAAGGGCAGGCAGGTTTTTTGATAACAGCTTTCCATATAAGATTACAGCTAAAAAAGAGGGGAAGTGCTGAGTTTCATAATTCACTGAAGTTTGACACTCCTAAAGTTTGTATTATAACAGCACTTCATAGGCTATATATGGGGCTGTTTCAAGTTCTGTTGTAAATCTGACTTTACGAGGCTTTAATGTTCTGTAGGCTACTAAAAATCACTGTAGGATTGAATGTGTGAAATTAAAAATTTGGTGTTTTTAATATGTTTTAATGCTTAGGGCATTTTGTCATGTTAGATGTTTTTTTTACCAAAATTTCATTGTTGTTGGATTTTGGAATAAATCTTAAAGCTTGTCTTCATGACTGAGGGAAGAAGGGAGGGAAAAGAAAAGGGGAGGGGGAAAAAAAAAAAAAGACAGCCCAGGAATACAAGACTCGCATCTGCACAGTACAGTTAAAGTATCAACATGAGCATTTGGCAGTGGAGAAAAGGGCATAAATATTTAGCATGAAACATAGTGCGATAATAATTAATAATGTTTTCATATGGTTAGAGCACAAGCCCCATGAGCTACAAAGGATAAGCTGTAAGTCTCAGAAAGTTAGCTTTTCTGGAAGATTGCCTTTCTGCACTGCAAGTCTCTCCTTGCTTAAAAAGTCTGGGTTAAGCAGGAGAGGAAATGGTCTGGCCTGAAATTTTGAGTTTTTATATAGTTTTTCCATAGTATCATTTGAAGGATTCACCTACTTGGCAACATAAATATAAAATGCGAACAGTTGGGAAGAGTTGTTAAAAATATACGTCTTGAGTACGCATAAGCAGAGGTGAGTAACACTACAAGTTAGCCATTAGTCAGCATGCTGTGCTTTGCCGTTTAAGTCGTCTTGATGCAAGGCTGTGCAGGGCTGCTCTAACACCCTTCTCAGGACCTTTGCTCCCTTCACTTCGTGGTGGTGATGCGAGACTAATTAAAAGTTTGGCTCAGGGGATTCTGTATTAAAATTACCCTCAATCCCCATGCTACTTTGTAATTTACACTAGTTAGGTTCACTACTGGACTAGTTGTTTCTGGCTCGGTTGTCGAATCTGAAAAGAGCAGGATATCACGTGTAAGGGTGACAGCCAGCCCACCCGTGACCTGCCAGCAGGGCTTTCAGTGGCCTCCTCTGGGGTTTAAATAGGTTTAAGAGCAATAAACATAAGGGCAGGAGGGACCATGGAGCAAAGACCTGCAAATTTCTCTCTGCCATACTCCTTCCCCTGTTTCTGTGGGCTTAAAGTCACATTAGTTTCCTTACTGAGATACAATAAGCTTTCAGAGGGTCAGGGGTTGGTGACAGTAGATGCTATCCTTCTTTACCAGGTCGTGGTTTCCTGAGCATCTCTGACATTGCTGTTCCTGGCCATTTCCATGCACGGGGCATGTTGCGTGGCATGTGGTTGCTGTTGGGAGAAGAAGAGAGAATCGGGGAAGCTGTTGTCTCTGCCCGCCACATAAACCACACCGTGCAGACCTGAGGGAGCCCCAGCAGTCACGAAATCTGTGGCACACCACGTACAGTTTGGCACACCGTTATTTTGAGGTTTTATGGAACTCAGCCGCTGGGCGGGACACTGTGTGCTGTGCTGTGCTTATTTGGGCCAGCAGAGATACCTGGGCTTGTGCTGCGCAGGTGCACAAGAGACCCGCCAGGAGAAGAAGGGGAAATTAGTGTAGGATAAAAGTGACTCGTAAGGATAGCATGTGCTATCACCTTGGTCCCTGGCGAGGTGGCCAACTGTCAGCTCCTCCAGTCTGGCTCCGACATGGCCCTAAGCACTGTTTAAGATGCACTAGCTGTTTGTCTAATGTTGTTCTGTGTAGGCAATTGCAGAAACTTGTGTAAGGATTCAAATGGGAGAGGGGGAATGGTTCTTCAGCTTTTTAGGTATTTCCTACATTCTGGATATTTAAGAAGCTGTGGTCTACAGCTTTCTTCACAGCTAGGCAAGAAAATCCTTTTCTTTCTATTTGACGCTTGTTTTGAGGGAGAGCGGGACTTGCCTGTGAAACTTAGTCCCCTTCAGATACCCTCCATGAAAAAAACCCAGACTTTTTATTAGTATTATTTTTACCATAGCAAGATCTACACTTGAACACTTTTGCATGCTCTATTGTTTACTCATGTTGTCTAACTTAAGCTTAAAATTGCTTGGCAGCCGGGGACTTGTTTCCCCAGCTCTTGTCCATGAGGAATTACTGGAGAGGAAGAGAAGTTGCTCCAAGAAGCAAGGCAAGGACAGGAGCTCAAGGCAGGCACACCAGGGCTCCTTCTAGAAGAAGGGAATTAAGGCATCTTAAGTTTGGTGGTATGAATACTTCATTGGCCTCAATTTACATGCTTTGAATCCATGTTGTACTGAAGTCATGCTCTGTCAGGCAGTGCTTGTGCCCAATTTCAAGTGCCCAATATTGGGAGCGTTCATGATAGCAAAATCCCTTCACAATGATGATACCTGGTTGAAGTGTATCTGGTTGCATCTTAGAAGCATTAGACGTGGGAGGTTTTGTTTTAGGAAGTGTAAAATAATGTGCCCTCAGGCAGCTGTGCAGCTTTGCTGTGAGGAAGACTGTGGAGGGTGGTTTCACAGGTATAATATGAAAAAATACATGCTCGTTTTAACCCTCTGTGCCTTCCGTAGTGTCACTTCAAAATGCAGAAGCTGTGCTTTATCCAGTTTCTATTCCTGGTGACGGTTTAGTTAAGGGGCAGAAACACAGACTAGTTTGAACACAGAGCAGTTGTTTGCTTTGTGTTCATTGGTATCAGCAGTGCGTGGTGAATTGGCAGCACAGCAAGTCCTGTGATAAGGATGAATGTCTGGACAGTAGACCCTCCCTGTGCTCCAACTTGAAATCTTCTGGATATCTCCTGCTCTGAATGGGATTGAGCGTAACTGGGAGGTATGTTATTACGTATAGTGAGAAAACATCTGAGTGATTTTTTTTTCTTGAGAGGTGCTGTTCAGATTTGAAAGGGGAGGAGGGGAACTCAAAACTTCTCTGTGTCAACATCGTGGTACTGAATGCCTGCTTGCAGGCACCGTCTCCGCTTGTGCTGGGGAAGTCACCAAATAAAACCAGGTTTAGGCACATATGTTTTTAATGACATAACCCTTTGGGGGTGCCTTTGTGTACTTGTCTAGTACCAGGTCAGAAAATAGGAGTAGTCTTACTAAGCCCTTCACCACATGTTTGTTCAGGCTGTAGAAGCACAACAGCGAGGGTTGCTTTTGCATTATGTAGAAAGTGAGTTCTTCCTTGGAGATCTGCTTATTTTTACTTTTGAGTGTGTATGTGGATTTAACTAAAGAACATGTGTTCACACAGTTGTGCTATTTAAATTAACATGGGGTGACTCAGTGTGTATTCACTGCTGTCATCCCACAGCCACTGCGATAGAACATTTTATTGTCTGAAGACAATGCAAATAATGGTAGCATTAAAACAGCATTGTAATTTCACAAGACGATACTCTGTTCCCAGAACTGTGAAGTGACTAAGAGATTTGCCGTTGTCAGACAGGGGAACAGGAGCTGACCTGCAGCGTAAGCAGTGCTCTCCACTTTGGCTGGGCTGGGCTGCCCTGCCTCTCTCTGCTCCCGCTTTCCGGGAGCTGCACCAGGGTTTGTCACAGCAGCGAGCGCCTTCGCAAAGCAAGCGCTCCAGCGTTCGGCTGCGCTGAGAGCTGTCGTAACACAGTCTCCTCCTGGGGCGATCCTGCCCTAAGCTGCTTTCGTCTAACAGGTGATCCATCCACCAGCATCACGCACCTGCCGCCCCATCCCGGACTACCGAAACGGCTGGAAAGGCACGCACCGCTTCTGGCCACCCCTTACCTATTGCTGCTGTGGTGCTTGGCCCCACCAGGTATGCGGTTTGCTGAAGGAGAACTCAGTAGTTGGGTTCAGTGCTTTGCACTTAATACATTGTGGATGCTATAGCATTCCCATAACTTAGAAAGCAGCGATTCAGAAGTGAAGCATTTTACATTAGTCATGCTTTTCTTTACCATGAGCTTTGGTGGAGGGATTGTAGGATGAAAGCAATATGGCTGCGGTGACTAGTAGAGGGCAGCTGTGCTGCCTTTGTAACTGAGGTATAGCTTATAAATGCAAATAAGTTGTCAGTGCGAAATTAATAAGCATTACGTATATGTTATTAATCCTTAGTATCACTTCTTATTGTGTAAGCATAATAATAACTCCCTTATCAAAAGAGTTGTAATAGTGCTTGGAACCTGAAAGCAAAGATGCAGTGGTGGGAGCCGTATACATTTGTTATTTCATAGGAAATTAATATTAAAAATAAAACAGTCCCACTCATAAGTACTCCTTTTCAGTGGGTTCCTGGTATACTGTTATAATAATCACATCGGATAATGGAAGCATAGACAACATGATGAGAAGATGAACTGAAGAAGAGATTGTTGGCAGTGCAGAGACACTGGCTGGAAACCTTACCAACCTTAAACCACATTTGTAATACCATGGCTTACATACAGGGTGGACAACGTCCGCAGCATAAAGCCATTTGGAGGTTCATTGGTGAGCACATTGATATTACCATTGCAAAGTTTGCTTCATATGCATTAGTAATTAGCAGCTAAGATAGCCATGAATCCAGAACCTGAGATCTTGCATTGAGCATCTTGAAGATGTGCAGCCACTGAGCAGGACTTGCTTCTTTAATGACTCCCTTCTCCCAGCAGTGTTTCCCAGGAGCCATGTGACAAGGTACTGGAGGGCTGCGCTTTGATTTCAGTGGCTTCATTATTAAGTTATGCTCATCTCTAAGATGGATGTTTTTAAAATGTAGTTTGTGTTTGATTGGGATCCTGAAGAAAAAGAGCTGATTTAAGGAAAATGACATGGGGGAAGAGAGTTGCATGTTTTACAGTCTTGAGATTCCAAGCATCCTTGCTGTGAAAAATGGGAGTTTATTTAATTAGCCAGTTTCTGTGTGGGTTTGCTGAGTTGCTTTAGTTTGTTTGTTCTCTGTCAGTTTCTAATAATGCTATTATTTATTTCCACTAAACAGAAAAAATTAGTTTGGTGACCTCTGTTGCTCTGTGTCTGCTAGGAGTCCTGCCTCAGAGTTGTAACACTACAAATATTTGTATGTTGCTGCCTGTACTGTGGGCAGAAACACTGGGGAGAGCCAAACAGTTAGCTTAAATCAAGATTGTTTGCATATCTTCTATTTTCTTTTGACAAAATCATTGCACAGTTCTGCCTAAACATGATCTTCTATGAGCTGCAAGGAGCAGATCATGTCATTATTATCAAACTGACTTGTTCAGTCGATGTGGTATGTACCACAGAACTTTGCGTGGGGCCCTCTGTTATTTCCCTGCCTAGTACATGTTTTGTGGCACCAGAAGATCTCCTCTGATTAGACAGTTTCTAAATAGCCGTGTTTGTTATACGCACCACATAGTTTTGTCCCAACGTATTCTGCATGTCCTTGCATATCTGTATCACCAGTACAGTATATTTGGGTTCCTGTAGCATAACGAATATTACAGCATGCCAGCTAGGCTTGCACAGAATGGCACAGCCCATCAGCCCCTTGTTTAGCCTCTACTGACAGTTAAACACCAGCAGCAGCAGCTTCTTGTCCTTCTCAGCCCTTTCCTGAACTGATTCCTAAATGCTATACACAAAGAAGTTCTGTACAGCACTGCCTGTTAACTAACTGCCTTGCTGAATATGTTACAGGTGCCCGCTGCTAAAAAGGAGAGATCGTGCATTTTTTTTTCCCTAGGTAGTCTTTTTTCTGCCTCCTCAGGTTTTCTTGATTTCCTCAAGTCATCCTGTTTTGTGTGCTGTTGACAACTAAATCACTGAGAGATGCAAAAAGCAGAAGTGCAGAGGAAATGCCCAGTGCATACTGAGAAGCAAATATCTTAGTCTTTCAAGAATGGAAAAAAGGAGCGATAGAAAGAAATGGGTGTATATGGTGATGATTTTTAACATGTACATTGTAATATTTATTAGCGTTTCTTCCACGTTTGGATCACTTGCTGCTGAGAATGGGGTGAGGCAAAGAGACACCTATTTTTGGTACCAGTGAAACAAGAGGTAGCAAGATGAGATCAGAGAATCCTGTAGATTGGAGAGGACCTCTGAAGGTCACCTGGTCCATCCTGCTACCCAAATCAGGTCCCATTGGATCAGGTTGCTAACGGCCACGTGCAGGACAGTTTTGAGTATCTCCAAGGATGGAGGTCCAGCAGACCCTCGAGGCTTCTGTTCCAGTGTTTCGCCTTCCTGACAACAAAAAGACTTTTTTCCCTGTATAGAGCTGGAATTTGCCATGTTGCAGCTCTGGCCAATGCCTCCCCTCCCTCCCCTCCCTCTCTTGCACACCGCTGAGGACAGTCTGTGTCCCTTCCCGTCAGGCAGTTGCAGGCAGTGGGTAGGTCCCCCTGTAGCCCTCTTTTTTCAGAGCTGAGTAAACGCAGTGGTCTCACCCTCTCCTCCTACGCTCCAGCCCCACAGCTCGCTCTGGTGGGTCGGTGTGGGTCTGGCACTGGGCAGCTAGCGCCACTCCAGGCAGCGTGTCTGCAGGACGAACTCTCTTTTTTCCTGTGCTGCATCCTAGATGTACTCCAGAGACTGGTTCCTTTTTTCATATCAACTGATCTCCCTTTTTTCTACCTTTTTGTGCAACATCTCCAAAGAAGTAACATGTTCAGATAGTTGCATATAGTATGATGTCACACCAAATTCTGTGTATGGAAATAGAAAAGAAAAAAGCAATTGTTTTTTCTTAGCTCTGTTATGTTTTTCTCTTGCCACGTCTATTCTTACGACTATCCCCATCCAGCAAGTCTTGATCCTGACTTTTTTTCTTGAAGAACTTAAAACGTGTTGTCTAGAATAAAATTAAATATTCTGCAGTCAAATGCAAACATCCAACCCAAAAAGGTGGGTGCTACTCCAAATCCAAGATCCAGGTGTAAATCATATTCTGTTAGTGACTGAAGTGGAAAAATGCTGCTTAAACAGTGTCCTCTGCTGCTTCCCTCTTTTTTTTAGATTAGGTTGCCCCTGGTATTTCAAGAGCCTTTATACAGATACTGTATACTCTCGCAGCAAATCCAAACACAGTTTAGCAGGGCAAAGCACAGTTGGAGACTGGCTCAGTGCCCAGAGTCTGCTTTTAACCTCTGCAAAGGCCCTTTTCTTTCTTAGCAGTGCTGAATGTGGTGTAGATGTCCAACATTTTCTAGTCAGGGGAGAAAAAAAGAAAATTTCAAGATAGAATTTCTGAGTCTTAGTGAATTACATATTACAAGTACTGGCCTGAAAGAAGGCATCAGTTTGTAAAGATCCTAAGAAACAGGATCAGGCATATTGTCAACATCCAGCTTACTGAGCTGAGAGCTATGGCACCTGATGAATTCTCATGTAATTTTTTAAGATAGCCATTATGTCCCAGCTGAAAATTCACATGCAGTTATTCTGTGTATATATGCTAAAAGCATTATGGTTTTCAGAGTACGTAATATGAAGCAGTAGGTTTCAACTTTTTTTCGATGTGCTGACCATTAAATGTTGTCTAATGTATGTATGAATTCTATATGGCTAATTTGGACTTTGGACAATACATTTTCTTCTTACAGGTATTTTTGAGAATTCCTCTGGAATAATCCACAGACTCGTCAAAGAACTATTGACTATAGGTTAAAACAAATAGTATGTCAAGAGATTGACAGCTTGATTTTATGTTGTTATTTCTCACTGACTGAAGAAATTGGATCTGTCTCTCCCTCCCTAAAATAGAGTAATATCAACACAATATTGATCCATTCTTGAAGAGCTGTTGCTCATAGCATGGTGCTCTTTTTGGAACTTGACATAACGTGCATCCCTTTACAAGGTATATGAATAAAACATTAGAAAGGTAGAGTTTGTGACCTAGTTAGGAGTTATGTGCATGATCTCTTCTCCTTGGCTGAACTGAGAAAACAAAAAGTAGAGCAAGGGATGTCTTTACATAGGACAAACCTTGTCTTAATTTTTGGTTTGGTTTCTTTTAATGAAAGGGCCATTTATATGAGTGAGTGCTCTTCTGATTTTGGGCTGAACATAAACCAGCTAGACATCAGAAAACTTAATATGCAGAGTGAAATTTAATTAGGTAACTGCATAAAAATCAAAGGGTTTTTTTTTTGTAGAGAGGAAGCAAGAATCCCTTTTTTGATACCAGATCACGTATGTAGCTGAGTCCTATTTTCATCTCCTCCTCTTCACCAAGAGGTGTTAGTAACAGATATGTATGATCTGCTGCCAAGGGTGATGGACCAGGGATATTAGAAGGAATGGACTGTATTCCTTACATCTTGCATAGTGTCTTCTTCGTGCAACAAAGGTGCATGAGGTCTAATTTTTCAAAAGGTAGCCTGTAATTTTGTACATTCCAGTTTGAATTGCTACACTTGGTTTTCAGAGACTTGTGGATGCTAAGTACCTCTTGAAAGGATACACAAAGTCTCTGAATTTAGGTTTAATTAAGCATTTCCATGAAAAATATGGGCCATATTCAGTACCTGAATTCAACTTTTTGTAAAAATTATGAAAAAATGTATCTGTTTATAAAAATGTTTTTATATCTATATTATATACAGCAGCTGTTGGGAAAGGCAATATGCTTCAGATGTGCTCCAATTACAGTGCTCCAACTACAGTTATTTGTTTCTAAAATTGGTTTTCTTTTGTGGTAGATTAAGCAAAATTGAGTACAATTAGATGTGCTGAAACATCTATTCAGCGTTAGCTCTCAGAATGAGAGGCTACCTGCAATTTTTTGTTAATCATAATTATTGCAAGACCTTTTTTTTTAAAAAAACAAAAAAACCCACTATGTAAGTGGAGAACTGGAGGATTCCATCGTGGAAAACACCAGGTACACTTTTTGAGTGAGATAAGAAAGTGGCACATCCAGATGTGAGCATTTCATATAAACCATCAAACCTTTTAAGTCACTTTTTGCTGGCAGTACCAAAGCCAGCAAGTTTCCCCATGATTCATGCAGGCAAAGGTCAGTGATGACTTGAACTTCATTCTCTTAAAAATTCCCGTTTAGCTTTTGTGGCTCTGTAACTGTCTTGTGTTGGGTTTTTTTGTTTCACTCTATTGTAGTAATTTGTGCAAAAAAGCCAGGAGAGTAATCTTTTTACAAAGAAAGATGGTTGGGAGGTGTTCAACACAATTTCCAATTTTTGTTTTCAATCACGGGAAATATGTTGTACGTAAGCTGTTATATGTCACACAACTTGTGGTTCCAACTACCTGCTGTATTACGTGCACTGTGTGCTCCTCAGCGGAGCCCAGGCTGCGGCTTTGAGCTCCTTCTCCGTTTATTTACAGGTTGGCCAGCTTGGGCACACAGCATTCCTCTCTGTGTGTCTGCACGTGTCAGCGAGTCGCATCCTGAATTAAGATTTGTTGTCATCCAGGTAGTTCAAATAAAGTTGCGTGTGTGGTTTTCACTTTTCCTGTTGTGGTATTTCTATGGTTTTACTGTTCGGGGTCAAAACTTCACTGAACCTGGATGAAGGCAAAAAGCAGAACAGCTATGGGAAGTATATTTAGATATAAATATTTTAGCTTTCCATAAAGAAGGCAGACTGCAAACAGTAAGATGCTTTTAGCTGGTATGATGTTATCTAAGAAAATACTTGAAACTTGTTTTATAATAATTTCCTCCCATTTTTCTTTCGCTTCAGTTTTCATTATCAAAGAGAAACACTCCTTTTATTTGCTTTAATTATTCTTCTTTAAGATTCAGATCTCTGAGTCTAAACCGAGATAAGTTTGGGCAATTCTGAGGTTTTGGGTATCTAACGAAAAGCCATGTTCTGGTGCAGGAAACAAAATGCCTGGTTTCCAGCAAGTAAAAATGGGAAGAATCACGTACACTCCCTGAATCTTCACCACAGTGCCCGTGGTGCGGGGCTCACCATACTCTTCAGTTAAGAGCTGCTGAAGAAGACACATCCTTGGCAATGCCTTTGAGAATTGGTTATGACCTACATCCCTCTGCTGATAGTATCCAGGGCCAGATGTCTCTTTCATTCTTCAGATATACCTCAAATAAGCAATCCAGATGTTAGGCTGGCCTCTTTCTCCCTCTTAAAATCCTCACCAGGGTCTTGCTTGCGTGGCAGACAAGTTGGCCATTTCTTCCTTTGAGATTTTGAAATTTCAAATATGCAGTATCAGTCACAGTACTCAGTGATCTGGGCCCTACAGTGGTTTTGCTCGTAGCATAGTGCTTTTTATCATAAGGATGCTGAACCGACAGCCAACTAAAGGGACCACTGGTGGGACAAAGTGGAGTTTTCTGGCCCCACTGATCGGAAGCGTACATGACCTCAGAAGGATGAGGTACCTTTAGAGATGAGGCTGACCCACAAAAAGAAGCAGGGATGCTAGCTAGAAAGAGAAGAAAATCCTTATTTTCATGTTACTCTTGCATTTCAGTGAGTCTTAGTCCTAAAGGTCTCAACCCCATTACAAAGATGTGTTATTTAATGAGTCTTCTAAATGTGGTGTGTTACTAGAATGTCTTGGTACTACAGATGGAAGGAGAGCTTCGGGCCTGCCAGCACCCAGCCTGGGTGTGGATTTCCTCAAGTCAGTCAGTCTTGAAAAGGAGTATCATTCCTTCCTGAAGAGTTTGCATATCCTTTTGCTTGCCAAATGATTAAAAAAAAAGTCTGAAAATGGTAGAAAAGTTTAGAATTGATTTAGCTACAAAATTAATTTTGAGATCCCCAGATCTCCTTATAATGGTTGTTAATGTTTTTCGCTTGACCTTGATTTCACCAGCAAATGAGAAAGACTGTTGAAATTAGGATAACGAGCAATTGTGGTATTCCAGCTGCCTGGCCATTCTGGAGTGGGTTTTTTTTTAGGCATTCCAAAAGTATTTTTTTGAGAGAAATTTGAATGAGGCTTTGGGATTTTATAGAGAAAAAAACTACAGAGAAACGTCCGTTCAGAGGAGGATGTGATATTTCACACCCATATAATTGGTTGGTTGGAAAAATATTGAAGAAATTAGTAGGTTTTACAATCTAACTCTAGTCCAGAGTTTCTTATCTTGGTTTGGGTGCTTCCTGTCTAGGTATTAGGCATTTTCTGCCCTTCCAAAGGAGGTTAAATCTTCAAGCTGAAGCTCAGGAGGTAAACTGGCTTGTGTACGTGGCTCAGTTTCATGGATTTTTGTGGTTTTGAGAAGTCCGACATCAGCTTTCCTTGTGCTGTTTTAGATCTGAGATGTTTTAAAGTATTTTTTTCTTTTTTATTTCTCTTTCTTTTTTTTTGTGTCTTTTTTTTTTTTTTCCCAAAGAGAATTGGAAAGATAAGGACATTTGCTTTAATGTTTCACATTAAGGCCAGAATTCAACTACATCCCATGCACCTGTCTAGTAAGAGCCAGTGACCAGTGCACAGATCGCAGCTGCTGTGTCTTTGGCACTATATCAGCATATTATTGATTTTTAAGAGAAGTACTGTGGGACCACTTATTGTTCCTAAAAGAAAGTATTGTGGAGACCAATCTTTCCTGTTGAGGTGATACGAATCTGCTAGTGCTGGCCTTGTTAAGTTACTTAAAGGGAAAAAAAACTAAAAAAGAGTGACAATGAGAAATAAATGGAGTGGTAACTGTGCACGGCTGACTGCATGCTGTGGCAGCCGTGCTGATAGGGGTGCCCGGCTGTACCCTGCCTGCAGGGAGCAGGGCTGTGCCTCACCAGAAAGAAGCACTGAGCTCTGAAGAGTCGTACACGCTAGCAGACATTTTCAAACTCTACTGTGCGTCCAATGTAAAACTGTATGGCAACATGCCTAGCTGTGTTTTCATATGAGTCATACATCTGCAAGAGAAATGAAATCCTGGACCTCCAGGTCCAGGAGGAAATCCAAGGAAGAATTAAAAAGCACCAAATAATCAACTGTATGTTCTGTTGCCTTCTTGGAGGCCAGGCATTTGGTAGTGGTTTAGTCACAAATACGTGAGCTCTTCCCAGCCAAGGCTGGCCACGTATTGTCCTACAAATTCCCCAGAAGGTGTGGGACAAGCACAGCTGTTTCTTTATCGCCTTCCTTCTGCCTCATGAAGAAGACAAGTGCACGGTATTTGGTGGTGGCCTTTCTGGGTTGCTCTGCATTGCGGCTGAGCTGGACAGGTAGACAGGTGGGTGAACTAAAAGTTTGTGGCAGAGATCTGGCATAGTGCATGCAGAAGGGATGAGGTTTTCTAAAGACACTAGAATTATACTTGTGTGAGCAAATAGAACTTGAGAAATATTCATATGACACCTCTTATACTAAAACTAATTCATTGGGAAAGGAAGATTTGGTGCCTTTGGCTGTCCCAACAAGTCCTCGCTTGTATTTTCTGCTGAGATTTACACTATATTCTACATTTTCTCCACTTTTCCTTGCAGTTCATGTTCATGTTTAAAAACATTCACTGTACTGAGCCTGGTCCCTCTCAACTGTGTTAAGGGTGTTGTGTTGATTAAGAAGTTTGTCTGAAATGTGTCACTGAAGGGCACTATGTTGGCCTGATAAAGGGCTAGCGGAGATCTGTTACCAGAACAGTTCATCCACTTAAAACAGTGCAATTAACATATGGTTCTGCCTTGGGGTGTTCATCCTGCACCTACAAAATCCAGTGCTGCCTGCCTGAGGATTTGCTCTCCTGCTGGTGGAGGCACCTGAGCCCTCACAGATGGTTGTCCGTGGTGGTACTTCATGGTTGGTCCCATCTATGTATGAGATGCGTAGACTGGAGAATATCGTGCTGTCATGTTGAAGAACTTAAAACAGTACTTGGTCTGACATCATATTACTTTATCAGCCTTATCCATTAACACTTTTGTCACTGCACACTTCTTTGTGGAATTGTTGGTGTTTTGTGTCATAGCATGAATGCTGAAACCAGTCATGTGCTTCAAAGCTCTGCAGAACATTAATCTGCTTGGGCTGTGTTTGTATACCTTCCTTGGTCATAGCTGTCCAGGGTCCAGATCCAAGCTCAGTGAAGCCTATGTGGTGTGTCCCTTCCTAGTGATTTCACAGTTTAGTGCATACCCTCTCGAGAAACCCTTGAGACCTGGAGCAGTGTGTTTATTGTAGAACCAGAGGATTATGGCAACCCGCTGTACAAGAGGTACTCCAGTATTAATACTTGCACTTTCTGTTACCATGACCTCTTTCTAGCACTTAGAAGATGCAATAGGCTACACATTTTTTAAATAGTATACACTGCTGTTCGCTAAACAAGAACATATTCCACTATATAGTTCACACTGACAGTCACATCATAAATGTGTTGATCCCTGTTGCTGTTTGAATAACGATCTAAAATAAGCGTTATATGTTTTGAGGAAATGATAGAAACTTTTCTCGTCTTGCCAAAATTTTGAAGGTATTTATTTTTATGTATAGCTACTACCTCATGAATAGTTTTCAAGTCCGTTTGAATTACTAGTATTGCAGTAAACCATATGTGAGGTTTTGTGTCTATATACTTGTATCTATAAAAAAATAAAAGTGTATACATGTTGATATGGGAAGAAGGAAACTTTTTGGTGCGTGCCCTTACATGGTGTCTGTGTTTTGGAGCTCTCTTAAAAAAAATATCAAGTGAGTCTGCCTCAGCTTGGCATTTCTGCCCTTCAGCTGGGTGTCACCAGCCTCATCGCAGGATTAGGAAAACTTCTTACTGCATCAGTGCTCTCCTGCACATAAAAATGTGCAAAGGAAGGCCGTGTCCTGCAGCAGAGCCCTTTTCTTCCCAAGTGAATACACTGATTTATTTTTCCCTTAACTGTTGTGTATATGAATACTTAATTACAGGAATATAATCTCAAAATTTTTAAATTACATGCTTTTCTGTCAGATTATTGTATTGTGAAGATATTTACAAATATTTTTAGCAGGTGACTCAAAATACAAAGGTTTGGGTTTTTTCTGCATGGATTTTAATAACTGATTTAAATCCCAAAAAAGTACCCAATAATTTTGGAGAGAAAAAGGAGAAGATATTGCATATGAAATGAAACATGTATCGATTGGCTAGACAGGAGTAGTGTTTTGTAAATACACTACTGCCATAGTTTAAAAAAGCATTGTCTAAAGTGCTTTAGAAAAGGGGAAGAGGCTAATTTAAAAAAAATAACAAAATTCCTACTTTTTCAGTAATTTTGTGCCGCCAATTGAACATTATAGTTCTTCCATGAATAATCACTTCCAACAGGTGTTGAAAAGTAAATAACTAATTCCTAATAGATGTATAAAAATTTAGTAGTAGTCTTTTGTCGTGGTTGTTGTTAGTTTGGAAAATATCCTGTCAGCTCTCTCTAGTTCCCAGCAGGGAGCTGTGGGAGGGTTTTAAGCACACAAACTTTTTGCTCTTTGACCTTAACTGTGAATATGGGAGGTCACTTAAAAACAGATCATCACTGTAGATTCCATATTTTCATATCAAATCAACTAGCAGCTGCCCTGAAGTAACGCTAATGTTTACACATTGATATTTTTCCTCAGTTACTTGCAAAGTAGCTAACACTGAGTCCATGCCCTTCTAAAGCTGTATCATGGAAATAGAGTGGTTTGAGGTTTTTTTACAGTATTTTCTCTCTTCTTCATCCGGAAATAGCCAAAACCAAAATAAGAAGGATTGTTTATCTATAACAAGAACTTAAAATGCATAGTTTTGTGTTGTCCTTCATCAGTGAATTAAAAATTTAATTTTGAAATTTGACCCTGTTTGCATTTATACATTGATCCACAGCATGGCTCCATGTCGTCTCGCACCTTGGATACTGCGGCATATGTGAGCTTGTGTTCTGAGGCTTCCCAAATGACTTTTTAATTAGTTGTTATTATTACACAGCTTGTAGCTTTTCCAGTGCGCAGCCATGTTGATTTCATCACTTATCTCGTCTTTCATGTGCAATAGTCCTGGTTGCTCTTGTGGCTGCCTTGCTTTTTTTCCCCTCCCTTCTTATGGCATGGACCGGACTTGGCGTCCAGTTTCCATGGCCTCCAACATCACAGCAGCACTGACATGTATGCACCTGCTGTATTACTGCTCTGTTGGTTTTTTTTAATATCTTTTTTTTATATTTTGTTTTCTTCTTTTTTTCAGAATCCCCTGGAGCATTACATTCCCCCATTCAGAGCGTGGACAAGAGTTTCGTATTGGGCTTTTACAGGTACCTTTTTGAATTAAAATGCACATTTTTTTCCTGGGTTTTGGTAAAAGGAGGGCAATTCCAGAAGGACTTTACCATGTCCTCTTCTGCTGTCCTGGGAGGTATGTTCTGGTAATGAATTTCTATTCCTTGATCTTTACTAATCAATTGGGTAAGCAGATTCATTAGTTGCAAATATATACTTAGGTACTGTTTAAGAAAGATTGAGGCTTGCTCTCGCTGGCCTCAGTCACACAGTGGTGTATGTGTCAACATGGCAGAATCCTTTCTGGAAATAGTCCAGTAGTTCCAGGCTTTTTCCCATCCTTTATTCCCAATCTGTACTTTGGTTACAGTCTTTCCATTCAGTAGATAGCATTAACTTTTTATGACAGAGACCTTCAGTGCAAGCGAGCGCTTCTAGCCTTAGTCCTCCAGAGCTTTCTGTTATTTATCTGGTTATTACTAATGCGCTCAAAAACAGAAGAAAGCCTAAACATCTCTGAGTCCATCCACCACACTCTGAGCCTGATTTCAAGGTCTGAGCAGGAGATGAGCACTAAAGTTTAAAATCTTTTATTTGTCGTTAAAGCTCCTAAACAAAAGGGGGAAATCCAGTCAGGAATAATGGAAAGAATGTCATCTATCGAGTAGCTTCATCCTTGGTGAGTACAAGGAAACCAGCTGAAACCCAAGAGGGCAGAAGGAGGGACAGGAGCTGTACATGTGGCACTTTGTACCAGTGGTTGTACAGTTCTTGAAAGACTAGTAGGGCACTTACTGTAGCAAAGAAAAAATCAGTAATCAATGTCTGATGCATCACGTATCAAATCAGCAACACGCTTCACTAATATTTAGTTTTAATTCCGTTCAGTAGAAGGTGTTTCATGTTCATCTGTTTCCAATCACCATATTTGGCTCCAGAATGTAAATCTGCATAATGTGGGGTCTTAAATTAACAATTATCACTGCTGTTTTATTTCAAGACCAAAAATGTTAAGTCTGAGAGTAGGCATAGCTAATTTAAGGGTAAAAATCTGTTCCCAGAATGTAGAAATCCTCTCAGAAGCCATTTCTGTGAGCTGAGGAAATTGGGAGCTTGAAATTCCAGATACGCTGTAGTATGAAATTAAAGGGCAGCAGAACTGTCTTGGCTGTGCCAAGGACTGACACCAGGAATATTCAAAGCCTTGTAAGTGATCTGTGTTAGTTTTTGTGGTCACAAGTTAACGTACAGAGTCACATTTCATATTTTTACCTTCCTGATGTCATGCTGTATGGGATTTATTTCTGCCTTCTTAAAAAGGGAATTCAATGTTTGGTGTTTGCACAGATGCTCCAGGAGGTCTGTAGTTTTGCTGGAGATATATTGCTCGTTTTGCAAACAGGAAAGATTGAGTCGGTGATTTATGATGAAAGCAGCATTTGGTCCTGGCTGTGGTGACACAGCCAGCCTTCCCTCTTTATTAGCTTTTGGAGAATGTCTTGAAACCAGTCCAGATCAGTGATGAGCTGGTGCTAGTGAGCGATGGACATCTTCACTGGAGGGACTTGGTTCCCCGGCGGTGACGAGGACAGTGTGCTGCCAGGGTGGCTGGCCAGGAGAGGTTACCTTTATGCAGCAGACACAGGCAGATGAAAAAACAGCCAGCGTATGTCCTCACTTGAAGCTCAGCACCTTGTTTGCTGCGTCTCATGATTTGTCTGGCTTAGGCAGCTTGGCCCTGTGATGTTCAAGTTCAGTGTCCCTAGATCATCCTACTAAAAAAGTTTGCTGATAATCATCTTTAAAAAAGTAACAATTTATTGGGGTAAAGCAGTGGCTACAAGCTTGGGATACTTGTATCAAATTTCTGAGTTTGGAAGAAATTTCCTTTGTTCCTTTGGGCAATCATACTCAATCCTATATTTAATTCTCTGTTTGGAGATTTTACTTTGTTTACAGGAGAGAGAGGACCTATTAATGTGGCTGTGTATCACAGGTCTGAGAGGAGAACAGCTACGTAGCAATGGTGAAGTAGTCTGATACTATAGGGGGGGAGAGGAGTAGAGAAATAATTTCAGCAATCTTTCTAAGCAATAGTCTAAGGCACTTGTGAGGACAGGGTCGAGAGCATCCGTGGTTCAGGACTCCCGCAGGGCAAGCCTATTGCGTGTCTTGGCACGCAAACAGCACATGAAAGCGAGCTGAAGCGATGCCAAAAGAAAGAACTGGATTTACTGAGGAGGCTACAGCGAACCTTGGCACTCGTCTGATTGACTGGCCGGTGTTTCTGGTTGACTGGATTTCCTCCACTGTTCGTTTTCCTCCTGAAAATGTGCGGGGCTCCAAGGCTGGTGCCATACTGTGATCTCCTCCTGCCGGCCACCCCGGTGCCATCTCCGCCGCCGCCAGCCTGCTAGGCTCAGTGGACAGTCTGCCCCAGGCGTGGAGGCTGCAGGAGAGAGGAGAGAACAGGATGTATCTCTCAACTGCCACCCAAAAGTGGCCTGGGTTGGAGGGAGCTTTGCTTCAGGAGAAGCTTCACTGGGCAATACACTTCTCCACTGCACCCTTACACCAGCTCTGTTCCCTCTGCAGGACGTAGGAGCTGCGAGGGAGGTGATGAGGCGGAGCACTTGAAGTGTCCTTCCTTTTTCCTCTAATCCCTCTCTGTCCTTGTAATCTATTTCTGCTTCCCAGCCCATTCTTTGGTGCCCCCTTCTCTATTCCCAACACCTTCTCCTCTCTGCTCTTTTCCTGGTAGTTGCATTTCTCCTCTACCTCTCTGTGTCTTGGCATTTCTCACTCTTCCCCACACTCCCAATCCCAGGTTTGGTTGGTTGTTTTTTTTTCTTGGAGCTGGGATGCCTCAACCTTCCCTGCACTGCCTCCCTCTCTGCTTGATTAGATGCACTGGTCGTGACTTGACACAGCTTTTGTTTCCTTTAAGATGGCGAGTTTTTATGGTTTCTTAAAAGTTGTGGTGAGGAAGAATTTCCATCATCATCATAACTTCATCAGGGCCCTCAGATATGCCAAAACCATTCAGTGTGCAGTCTGGACAGTCTGACTTCTTAAAAGCGTCTTTCTAAGAACATTGTTTTAGTGAAGAGTCATTACATTAAATGTCAGTAATAGGAAAACGCACTTTGAGCATCAAACTTCGATATTAAACAAAAGTTTGGCTGCTCATTAACAAGTAGCTAACTGGATATTCATCTTCAGTTAAATAGGTTGTGAACAGTTTGTGAAGATCTGTGGTTTTAGCATGTGGACTCTGTGGGCACGTATTTCCAATACAACAATTAAGAAGAAAATAGACTCTCTATTCTAACAGGTAACACCTCAACAACTCTGGTAAACACATCCGGTATAAAGGGTTACACACGCAAACGCGTACTCAAGCCGTGCACGTACAGTGTAGTATTTGTGTTGGGTTATACAGCTATATCATTGACTGCAACATCATAATAGCACTGAAGACCTAAATTTCATTGTGTTCCAGTGCCAAAATTGGTATTTTTAACCATCTGCTTGAAGAAGTCTTAAATAAACAGACATGTCTTCAAGACATAGTGTTATGCTCTCCTTTCATTTTCTTTCTTGACTTCTAACACTAAAGATAACACCATGTATCTTTAGACTTGAGGCTGGAGAAAAGGGGAATGAACTATCCTGCGGTATGGGAAAATGTCCTCTTATCTAGAGAAAAACATAGCTGTACCAGTCAAAAATAAAAGATACCATTCATGGAGTTGCTCTGAAGGTTGCAGTGCCCTGGAACACTGCTGTAAATCATGTGTGGTTTGTTTTTGTTGGGTTTTTCTTTTACTATTTAAGAAAGACCTGATTTGTTTTTAAATAGTCAAAACTTTTAGTGTGTTTATTTAAGAAAAAATAAATGAGCAATATTTCACATATGTGAAGTTTCAGTGCTTAGAAATGGTTAACTCACCACAATAGCCATGCTGACCTTACTGCAGTAATATTTCATGTTACAGAAAAGGGTGTTTAATACAAAGAGTTTTGACAAACAAGACCCCACAGCTAATCAGAAGAGTGGCTCAAAGTCCTCAGTTGTCAGAATTAGGCCACTCTATTGTACTCCACTGGCTGAACTTTATCGTTTTCCTAATGGTACTGGTTTTAGCATACTTAATTTTTAATTGTGCCTACTGTAGTGCCTATTAAAGGTGGTCTTGTAGGTTCTTACTATCAGTAAAGGATGTTTATTGGCTGTATTTTAATATTTATTTCTAAAGACAAAATGGTCATGTTCATGTATAGAGTTTATTAAAAAGAATTTTCCACATAACAAGATAAGAGTAAGCTGTTAAAATAAGAGAGAAAAGATTTTAATATATATATAATCTCTGTGGCTTTCTGATTTCTTGCTTGTAAAAATTTGGTAAGTATTATAAGAAATATTCTGTATACTTGTGCACTATTTCTTTAAAATATATTTTCACAACAGGTAAACTTCAGAAAGATGCTATTAAGCTTTGTTTTGAAACTTTGAAAATAAGTATTTTGAAAAGTTTCTCTTACTAATTAAATATCTTGACTAAAGGAAAGGAAATTTTAAGTATGATATATTTTTTCCGTTTAATAATAGCTTTTTATGGTTTCTGTTTTTTTCACAGCATAAATTGTTGGGATTGTTTCTCTGTTCTGGGCTGTATTTGTTTACTTTGGGTCTTCGTGTATTTGAACATTTCTGGAGTTTTGCAGGGTTAGTAACTGCAAAGGAATGTGTAACTGCAGCTATCTTCATTGTGGGTTTATTGTTATTTCTCAAATAAAATCTGTTTATAGCTATGATACTATGTTCCTTTAATATATTTCTCATTGTAAACAGTTTTAGAAAACTTTTCTCAATAAATAAGAGTCTAAACATGACAACTTGAGATTTCAGGGGTTTTGGCCTCTTATGACAGTCTGGTAAATTTTTTCCTTTCCCGCAAAAACGAGCTGGCAGCGGCAGCAGGTATCCATTTATGTCCATAAGATCAGAGATAGTTGCACTATTCTGAGAAATGGGAGATTGGATTGAATCCCCAGTTCCCAAACTGGGGCAAGTTTTCCACCTCCTGAGGAAGAACCCAGTTGGCAGAATATTGAGTGGGTCTTCCTATTTCAGCTGAAATCTCCTACTTGCTAGAAATTACTTAATTTCACTGGAGCAGGGTTAGTAACCTGATTTCCTCACCAAGTACCGTAGGTGGGCTTTTTTACTCTTTCCTTAACTTAAAGAAAGCTTGCATATATTTGTTTTTTAAAAGTGGAAACCTTTGAAAAGAAGTGCTGGAGAGAGACCTGTCTCTACATATGGTATAGCCTAGTACTTTGAGCATCTGCCCTGGAGGGCTGCTTCCAGTCTGCACTCCAAGTCAAGCAGAGGAAAAGATGTTTTCTTTGTCATCTTAATCGTCCCTGACTGCATTTTTAGGGCTGGCAGGTACCTGCTGGATAGGGTGGTGTGAACAAGCAACATGGGCAAGGAAATCCCTTGGTTCCTCTACAGCTTGGGAATTAGCCATGAGGTTTAGATGTGTGCGTGCCTGTTGGTAGAAACAACAGGGCTGCACCGATGCTGGGTGGCATGGGTGTGCAGGACATACCCATGGGCCTTTTCCTCTGAACATCCCTCCTGTCGTACATGCTCATGTTCCTTCCAGATTTCTCACAGTTCCTTTCCATGGAAGTCAAATATGGGAGATGGGGAATGTGTCCAGGTTTTGACCTGGTTTGGTGTTCAGAACGTAGCTGGGGTGCTGTACTCTGACAGAAGAGTTCAGAAGTGATTCTCAATTTATTAGTTTAAGCAAAAAAGTACTGACCGAGGAACATGTGCTTCAAGGAGAGATATAAACCTAAACATCAGCTACCCAAGATTTTATGAACACTGCTGTCACTTAAATGGTGAACATAGAGACTCTGTTTCCCTACAGAATCTGCCATTTTAGGTGTGTGCGTTTCAGTGTTCATTAGTTTTGACTGCTCAGCTTGAGGTTGCTTTTATAGGTTTGCGTGAAGTGAGCTGCCAGATCTCAAAGGGAAGCCATGTTGCCTTACTGCAGTAGCTATGGAGGAGGTGAACCTACTGAAGTCATCTGGTTGTGGGTCCCTTGTCTGACTACGAGGGCCGCGTTGGTAGACACACTGCACGTTTAATATAAACTTTCATTTTGAAAATCTATACTTTTCACTTTACCAATTTAAATCTGGCTTGACTTCTTAGTATTTCCAAGTTTACCTGCAGAAGAAGTTCCTCTAAGCCAACGTGATTTATGTTTTAGGGTTTACTCCACAGTGTAAGTTAAGACCAAGTCAGATCCCATAGTTGCACTGGTGATGACAAGTATGCTGCAGTAGACTGCTTTAGCGTTCATACAAGTTTTCAAACACTTAAAGGATTTAGCACTACGTTTAATTTACCTCAGTGCGTTAAATAGTCCAGAATTGGCATTTTGAAAGTATTGCTATCCAAATGTATGTTCCGTAGCTGAGTTAATGATAATCAGTTTTTTGGTGAGGGATGCTGCAGAAGTTACTGAGCTGTTGTCCAGCTGCCTAATTACTGATGACGCTTGTGCTTCTGTCGTTCTCTGCGGGGCAGAGGATCAGACTTTGCTGTGGCCAGGGGCCACACAGGTGACTGATGTATGGAATCTGCAAATCCTGCTAGTGAGGCGGTGTATCCGTGTGGTAATACTAGATAGAGGGTTCTTTGCAGATAGAAGATTTTGATTTCCTTCTTCACTAATGCATAAGAGTTCTACTGAACGTATTACTGGAAAGATTTGGGTAGCTTAAAATACAGTTCACTTTTCAAATGGACTTGTTAAGAATTACCACAGATTTGAGATGTGAACTAAAATGAATAGTGTTCCATTTAAAACATTTTTGCTGAGCATCATAATTAAAACCATTTTGTTGTTCTGCCTCCCTCTGTTTTCACCCAGTGCACAGCGATGACACATAAAGTTGCCCAATTAAGTGTTTTTTGTTGTTTGTTTTTTTTTTTTAACACATTGAAAATGTTACTGCTAGGGAAAAAAGTGGGTTTCCAGGATGCAGAATCCAAGCATGGCTGTGAAGGACAGCTGCCAGGAGCAAGGAGATGAGGTGCCAGCTTTTCCTACCAGGAGAGGAGAGGAAAGGAAAAGCGTAGTCCAGGTAGCACTGCTCCTTCAACCAGAGCAGAGCAGGAGTTACTGCGTCTTGCAAAACCAGCATGGTGCAATGGGGAAACGGTTTGAAGAGGAGGTGGTGAAAGAGCAGAGAAATAAGAATCTCACTTTTCCGAGAGAAGAGGGACCAAACAGCTGGGACTCGGTACAGCAGGGACCTATCTCGAGGTCTGATGGACCTCTGAAATGTGACAGAGCACCAGGACCAAGTATCCTGTATTGAAGAAGGGGGCTGTGTTGAGTTCTAAAAGTGCAGAGAGGATCCTGGGGAAATTGTGTAGGCCCAGGAGACCACAGGATAAATTAGGAATTGTGATCTTGTTTTAGGGAGGAGGTTATAGATTTAAACGTGATGGTTATGGAGAGATGCAGAATTAAAAGGTTAAAAGTGGTTTGAACTGGAGACCATTGGCACTGGCTGATGAATGAGAGGTAAAGGTGTTTCCTAAAGCTTTGCAAAGTGTTTAGAGAATCATTCTCATAGAACGCACACTGAGATAGAAGTATTCACATAAAGCTGGAGCTACAAATGTAATAAAAAATTACATTCCTTACTATACTTTTTTAGGCCCTTTCCTGATTTTTTTGTTTAAATGAGAGACTGAAATTATTCCAAAGAGCGCAATACAGTGTAATCAACACAGGGGTCCAAAGAAAACAGAATTGATTTCCATTACAGCTTTTACAAACACAGCACGTAATATCGCTCTAAATAATAAGACATAATAAGACAACTTTTTTTTTTTTTTTTTTTTACTATCTGATTGGAAGAAAGGGAAATTTCATTTCTGAGCTTTCTTGTGCATTTGTGCAGCTGTCTGTGCCTTTTGAAAGAAATCAGAGTTTTCGTGTTTGGGAGCCATCTATAGGGCAGTATTTACCCAGAAGGAAGTATTGCTGAGAGTGGATTATTGCTACTGGGTAGAAAATGTAACAGTGCCAGATTTCAGAACTAAAAAGAAGCAAAATACTTTCTGAAGATTTTTCTTTCAAAGAGGCATCTCTATCCAGCTCCCAGTGAGCACTAAGCATACGTTAGAGGAGCAGGCTGTAAATATAGCTGCTAAATTGCTTTCCTGCTTTCCAGGTATTTGTACCTCCGTGGATTTTCCAGAAGCTATTTCCCTGTAACAGTGTTAGCATTTCTGGCTATGGCAGCATCCTACTTTAAACCTCATAGTTTCAACTGCACAGTGAAATAGAAAGATTGCTAAGTGGTGGCAGTGTTTTGTTTATGGAGAGTTTTACCTTAAAAGACTTTGAGTGTGATGTAAAAGCAAAGCAGAATTAGCGTAAATATATCAGCCCATTGTACGTTCATCTATGCAAGTTATTACAAAGTTAATGCTAGTTGTAGTTTGGGTTTTTTGGTTGGAAGTAATACATCAGCAGTGAAAAATGGCCACCTTTGCCAAAGTTGTTATCTTCCCACATCTAGATAATTCTGCCACTCTTGGTTTTAGGTCACTGTAGTTCACATTTTTTGTGACCTTTGGAAGGCTTAAATGTCTACTTGAAGGCTTAAACGTCTACTTGAACAGATATTGCTCTTCACTTACTGTTCACTGTTGAAAATCAGCACTTTAATTAGTATTTTGGGTCATGGTAGATCTGAAAGATTGTTCCATCTCCCCATGCTTTATCTTGACAGCTAATATTATGTGAGACCAAGTTTACACCCATACACAGGTTTATATAAAATTGGTTTCAAAGATGAAATACTGCTGCCATTCTGGATGTGAAATATCTTGTTTCAATTTAAGCCTAGTTTATTTAGGCTTAGCCTGTATTTTTAAACTTAGTAATATAAATGTGTGAGGTTCATAATGACAATTATCCACAGAAGTAATTATATAAGTTTTAGATGTACACATTAGTATAACTTAGTGTATAGACCTGTAGCAAGTCATTCTCAGTGAAGCCCTCATTTATAGGGTTTGCAGGGACTGTTAACAAAGCAGCATCTTCATAACAGGACCTGCAGCTCTAAAGTGCACCTAGTCATTAGCAGAGCCTGAGGTTTTCCATCTGTGTCCTGTGTTCCCATGCAGATTTTGTTTTGTGATCTCTTTGAGTCCTACTGAGATCGCTTGTTGATTACTTAAGCTGGAATTTATGTGATGCCTATGGTGCATCTTGAGGTAATGGTAGTTTTATTTTATCATCTGGAAAATAAAATTGACATGGGCATTTAAATATCAAGGAAAGCAAAGTAAAGGCTGTCAGCCTTCATTATATTTATCCACTGTTCTTCATCCTACCTCCTGTACAATCCCTTCATCCGTTGTCCCAGAGGGATGAATTAAGAGCATGAGCTTCATTGTAGCTTTGTTGGGTGAAGCTGTGTCCTCGCCAAAGTCAAGAGCAGAAATTCCACTAATTTCATTTGGGCCACATCTTCACTGTTGGTTTTTGCTGCTTTGTTGCAACTTGAAGACTGTTAAAATATGTAGTGCTCTTCTGTGGATACTTTTAGGCAAAGACTGGCTGAAACTTGGTGAAGGTGTAGGAGCTTAGAGGGCAACACAGAACGAGGGAGGGAAGCGTATTGTTTGCTGTCGGTTAGCATCATCCAGTCTGTGTTTAAAATGCAGCTTTAGGTATGAGGGAAAAAATAAACTTGAGTATTGTACAATAACATTGTATTAATAATAGCACTAGAAATGGGGCCAGTTCATAAATTTATTTTACATTTCAAAAAACTGCATATTTAGAATATATGGAACTGTAATTCCCAAGTTTCTGCATAGTTTATCTCCTCCTACTGTCTTGGCTTTAAGTCAAGGAAAGAATATTTTATAGAGGATTTATTTGTAGTTAATGTTAGTTGTATAGCTGTTGCTGCTTTAGGCTGTATTGTGTTCCCCTAAATCATGCAGATAGTGCGTCTGTTATTTAAATGTGAATATCTGACAAACATGTTACAGACCTAAGAGTGATTAGAGCACAATGCCTGGAATGAGTAAGTGCTTTGGATCTCTGCCTCTGTCGCAAAGAAATCCTGAATCGAAAGGAAAAATACAGCTTTAAAAAACCAAAACCCCTCTACCCCTTTGTATGTTTTGTATTCTACTCAGCAGGCCTGCAAAGTCGCTGGGTGTTAGAGGAGCTCAGTTAATAAGAGCTTTAAGAAAGGTTTTATTAATGTATGTATAGTATTAAAATGAACTATGTTTGAATGTGTGCATAAGTTTTTAGCTTTGTTTTTCTTTAAATAATCTCTTAAGTCTAGCAGTTGTTATAAGGAAAAACAATAGTGGAAATCCAGAGTGAATCCTGAAAAACACAATTCAATCCACAGAAGAATTACACCTACAGGTAGACATTTGGATGTAAGCAGAGTAAAAGGAACCTTTCCTAAGTCCCTAAGTATATTTCACGCATTTCCTGGAAGTGGGTGAAGAAAAACTGTTTGCCTTTGAATTTCTGCAGTGCAAAACTGATACCACAGCTGTACACAACAGGAAATTCAGATGCCTAAGCAGTGAGTTTCTTTGGCGTTTAAGCCAGAAGAAAGCCATTTCTATACCCCTGTTGCTGCAATGATGATTTTCACAACTGGAAACTAAGTGGCAAAATTTTATCTTCCTGAGACTACGCTGTACTGCTGCTGCTCAGCCTTTTTCATTACCAATGAAATTAATAAGTAGCAAGGCTCTCAAGTGTCGCTGCTGTGTTTCAGGTGCCCATGGACAGCAGAGAAGCTGGTAGGAATTGCGCTCACTTTCCTTGCTAGCAGCAGAATTAGGCTGCAGCCATCACCAGCACAGGCAGGAGAAGTTGTTTCATTAGCACTTTACATTCATCTGCCTCTCTTTCATTCCACTTTCTTTTCTAACAGTGTCTGGTTAATAATTTTTAGCTCTCTGAGATAAGAGTACTGTATAAACTTTCCTGTGATGTTTAAATGCAGCACCTCTGTGAAATGGGGTAATTTAAACAACACACAAAGCCTTAGTTGATCCTTTTTTGTAGCTGCACGTACCATAACTTATACCAGCAGCCCCACAGGTACAAAGCCTCCACGTCTGGCCACGTAACCACCTGGCTGTTACTCCCTTGGCTCCCTGTGCTGGCCCGGGTGGACATTTCTGCCCTGGCTCTTCACCAGGTCTTTGCTTTTCTTTTTAGGCATGCCTGAAGCTCATTGCCAGTCACAGCATAGTTCCATTGACTTCAGGGCACTTGGCCCCGTATGTGCTTGCAAACAAGCACTCTTGTTCTCTTGAATGAACATGCATGCATGCTGGGATTTTTTTTTCCCCCCTCCTTCTTCTTTTTTCCTTTTAAGTGTGGTGTTGAAGCCAACGTGGATGCTTAGCCTCCTAAGCAATGCTTGCTGGCATTGATCAGGGCTGTCCTGAGTAAGGAAGTTGTTAAGTGCTGGGTAAAGACTTCCAAAAGCAGCCTCAAGTCCGATGCCTCGGTTCCCACAGCTCCAATCCGTAGCGGTGCACGGAGCAGCTCGCCGGGAGGAGAACGGAGTTGACAGCTCTCCTCTGGGGCAGGACTGTGGTGGCCTTTAATGACAATGGCCGAGGAGGAAATGGAGAGTTATGGTCTTGCTTATTCAAGTGGTATTAACTCAGTTGGGTGACAGTGTTGTTTAGTACAGAGAATTGGGGTTTTGGTTGTTTTGGGGATTTTCTTCCTCATGACAAGACCCCTGCTCTCACATAGGCTTGATTTCTGCACACGAGTATCAAATACACGTACTGATGAGGTATTTTTACAAGTACTTAGCCATCAAGCTCTGAGCTGGCGACGTGGAAAGATTTGATTTGTGTGTACAGAAGAGAAATGTGTGTGTGCAGATGCCTGTTGGAATTGCCTTCAGCGCATTTGGAAATTTGATACTTAATTTCAAAATAGTACCAATAAATATGTTGATTCAAATGAGGAAAGTGAGCTTTTTCTTTCAGAGAGACTTACTTAAAATTCAGGAAGTCAAACTGCTGAGGAGTTAGCGCTAGGATTTATAAAACAGCATTGAAAGTGAAGCTTAATTAACATTTCACTACCCTTTCAATTGCACTAAATACGTGTCTGGTTTATCACCCACCTAAATATGTTAGTTTGTATTTGAAGAATGCTTATGACAGTGAGCCTTCAGGAGAAAGCTCAGCTTTTTCCTATAATCTCATTATAGCATTTATATATTTTATTTGCTTGCTTTGACCTTGGATGATTTAGAGAGAATATTCAATGTATATATCATGTATTTCTGGGAATCAGTACTTGAGGTTGTTTTCTTTTTACTGTTAATGTATCTTTAGCTGGAATTTAATTTTTTATGGTGTTTTTTGGTCAAAACAATATACTGATGGCACACCCTATGTTAGTAAGTTGGCTGTTGATGGATGAGCACGCACAGCATGGCAGTACACACGAAAGCAGGTCGTCCCAGGGAAGGATGCTGCTCTGCGTTCCTTAGGATGAGTAAAGAAGTAGCAGCTGCTTTTTTTTCTCTCCCTGAAGAACACGGCGATAACAGAAATGGGATATTTAAAACAGGAGCATAGATTAATGGGGCAGTAATAAAACAAATGACACCCATTAGCTAAATCACTGCTTGAAAAGTAGATTCCATGATAAGTGCCCGTCAGTGCCTCATGTGGGAAAAAATTGTTACAGCACTTGTAACATCATCCATGGTGCTGGGTTTTGAACTGTTGTGACAATCCTAAGTGATAGGATCTTAAAATAGTTTAGATGAAGGTAAACTTCATTTGCACTCAGTGCTTGGTAGAAAATTTGAGTGATTATATCCAATTTGAAGACAAGTTCTTTTCTTTCAAACCCAGTCAGAATGTTTTTGCGTGCTCTGAAAATCTTTCATCAAAACACAAAGCCTTTTTTTGTTCTGTTAATCCTGTAAGGTGATCATGAGAACTTGGAAATCCTTATTTTACTGCTGGAGCACCAGTGCTTTGGGGACTAATGTTCAAACAGACTTTGAACTGGAATAGGTGGCTTTAGCAAGATCTCCTGCTTTTTAATTGTTGATTTTATATTTGATTAATGATGAAACGTGTGCATTGCACTTAAAATGCTACATGTCTCTGTATGCTCTCTGCTTTTTAGACCAGGTTGTTTTCTGGAGCATTTAATAAAAAAAGAAAATACACTTAATTTCTTAGATTTACAGAGTATGTTGCCTGTAAGGAGAAGAATGTTTGGGGTTTAGAGGTAAAATGCGTACACAAATCAACTAATCAAAGCCAAAGATATTCATTTGAAAGTGCTTTTTCATTGATCTGCAGGAGATAGATGGGTCTAAGACTCTGACTTGACACATTTTGCTTCCCTTTTTCCCCTCCAGAAATACATGGCTGTATCATGGTGGGGTTTAATTTTTTAAAATTTTTTTATTTTCCAGTATAATTTTGTTAAATCCAAGCTTAGACTGTAAGCAACAAGCAACACATAAGACGCACAGGGGTGCAGAGCGAGAGGGGGGCCTGGGCGCCCTGAGCGCCTCCTCCCCTGCGCGGGCGGCTGCATCCCGTCCGGTGGTGGGAGAGGAGGGCCGGGAGGCGGCTGTTGCTATCGCTCTGATGTCAGGCGCTCTCGCTAACGTGTGGTTGGTTATTCTGCATTTCAGATCGCTGCCGGTAGCAGAGCACAAAGGGAACGGCGAGACTCCCGCATCTTTCATCGAGAAGAAAGGAGTCGGCGGAGCAGACTAATACGGACTTGTGTCGGGTGGCCTTGCCCTACAAAGGCTGCCTTTAAAAGAGAAACGCAGTGTTATTTAATGAGCTGTGAGATGAGGTGCTGCTGCTAACGCTCAGATCCCAGGATTCATCGGCTATTCATTGTGCTTAATGTACATGTTTCTGCACCGTGCATTTAGGAGATCCCAGAGAAGAATCCAAAACGGCTGCGGGGGAAAGACCACCAAACATGCCTACAGAAACACTACCGACAGGTAGCATGGTGAAGCCGGTCAGCCCTGCCGTCACTTTTACGTCCGCTGTTCCTCTCCGCATCCTGAACAAAGGACCCGACTATTTTCGCAGGCAGGCGGAGCCTAATCCAAAAAGACTGAGCGCGGTGGAGAGGCTAGAAGCCGACAAGGCAAAATATGTCAAGAGCCAGGAGGTCATCAACGCCAAGCAGGAGCCTGTGAAGCCAGCGGTGCTGGTGAAGCCGCCGGTCTGTCCCGCAGCCAAGCGAGCGCTGGGGAGCCCCACCTTGAAAGTCTTCAGCAACAACACGAAGACTGAGAGCGGCGTCCAGAGAGAAAATCTGAAACTCGAGATTTTGAAGAACATCATTAACAGCTCCGAAGGCTCCAGCTCGGGTTCAGGGTATAAGCACGGTCCCCGAAACTGGCCGCCCCACAGAGCCGATTCGACAGAGCTGAACCGACACTCGTTCGCTGAATCTTTGAAGGTTTACCCCACGCAGGGCCGTAGCAGCCCGCAGGAGAGCAGCTCCAACGTCAGCAGAAGGCTCCTAGATCAGTCGGCAGAGACTTTCTTGCATGTCTCTCACAGCTCCTCAGACATTAGGAAAGTAACTAGTGCAAAGCCCTTAAAAGCAATACCCTGCAGTAGTTCAGCCCCACCTCTGCCTCCAAAGCCCAAAATCGCTGCCATCGCCACCCTGAAATCCCCAGAGATTGAGGCAGTCGAGTCTGGATGCGGAGTTAGTAGAAGACCCTCCCTACAGCGATCAAAATCAGACTTAAGCGACAGATACTTTCGTGTTGATGCAGATGTTGAGCGATTCTTTAACTACTGCGGACTGGATCCTGAAGAGCTTGAAAACCTCGGGATGGAAAACTTTGCAAGGGCTAACTCTGATATTATATCCCTCAACTTTCGCAGTGCAAGCATGATTAGCTCAGACTGTGAACAGTCTCAGGACAGCAACAGTGACCTTAGAAACGATGACAGTGCCAATGACCGTGTGCCATACGGCATTTCTGCCATTGAAAGGAATGCCAGAATCATCAAGTGGTTATATAGCATCAAGCAAGCTAGAGAGTCACAGAAAGTGTCCCATGTGTGAGAGAAAATCCACCATAGAAAAAGCAAGGACTGTATCTTTGTCTGTGAATATTCAGTTGTGAAGGGTTGTGAAGTCTACTTGAAGTCTTGTACACTTCTCAAATCTCTTTGTGTTGCTTGTTGTGCAATGTTTCCAAGTTGCATGCCTGTCAACATGTGAGCTGACCTGGCTTCCACTTGAACAATAACTAACTACAAAGCCTGGCTGAGCATACACATTATCTGCCAAAAGTTTAAGACAAGAATCTAATTAGGGCTTCAGTATAATCAAAGTGTTTACATGGAAAGGTTATATGACTTCTTTGGTATTTATGTGGTTCCTTGTGGATTTTGTATGTCACTTTTTGTCTTAATACAGATATTGTCAACTGACGTTACTAGCTTCTAAGTTGAAACAGAATCCCTTTGGGGGGAAGAAAAGCAAAACTGGCCAAAATAAGAGGTTTAGGCATACGACGATAGGCAGAGCAGCCTTATCTCTTGTAGAAAGTGCATTATTGGCACATGTAAAACTGTTTCTAAAAGGCAAAGAATGTTATGTTCTTAAATTATGTATCATTGTTAAACTATATATCCCTACTTGTAGTAAGGGACTGTTCAGTAAAGGTTTCTTTTTTCTAGATAAGCTCCCTCAATTTTACAGCAGAAGTAGTCTAGTGAATCTGCTTGACCTCTCATAAACTAAATGAGTCTTGCATTTGGATTGGTATAAGTATTTTAATGATCTTGTGTTACCCTGTTGGAAAAGCTTAAAGAAGGTTGGAGTCAACAGATGGAAATGTCGTAGGTGCAGGATTTTGCAGGTTTGGTTTTTACTCAGAGATTCCTGGTCTTAAACTTTTGACAGGAATGATTAGATCCTATAGCTGATATTGAATGCCTTTATTAGTCAAACACATCATGACTACAAACTCCATGCTGTCTTTTAATTTTTTTTGTAGACCTATTTGAACAGTTAACAAACAAAAATGGAAACACACAGCCATATCAATATAACGCCTCCTATTCAGAAGTAAATACACTCAGTAGCTGAACTATATCTGAAAAATTGTGATTATGTTGTCTTGCATATGTTATATCTAAGGCTGTGAAAGTTTGTTACAGCTGTAGGAAAGTGTAGAAACATGACAGTATGTAGCTTTTCTTTTTTTTGTTTTTTTTTTTGTTTGTTTTTTTCCTCCTTATGATGGTTAGTGCTGCAGGTCAATCTGTTACAAATCTTTTGACAATCTGTGTCTTCCCAGTGGTTTAATTTACTGTCATTTCAACTGACAGTGGTTGTGTGGTAGCGGAGAAGTTGAAAGTACAGTGGTCTGCTTCATTATTATTGTATACATGCTTTGAAGTAAATTGCAGCACTACCTTATACTTCATCAGCTAATAGGAAACTTTTTTATTGTGTAAATTCTGTAAGACTTTGTATATACTTCAGTTGTTACGAAATCTTTAAAAGGAAGAGTGTTATGCTAATAAATAGCTCCTGGTGCAGGTATGGTAGGTTTTTTGTTCTTTTTTTTAACCCCTCCCATTCTTAAAACTATATCGGGAACTCAATTGCAGTGTGTTTTAGTGCTGTAGAAGATCTTGGTTAAATAATAGTTCCAGTAAAAGGTTTCTTTTACTAAAGTGCTTTTCAGAATATAATTTTTTATAAAGTAACTATAGCAGCATGATCTGTCTGAAGAACTAGAAGAGATTTTCAAGACTCCTAAAATAGCTTGCTTCTTCCTTACCTAGCAATGTTACTGTTCCCATTTATAGCATCTGTTCATAATGGATCACCACAGTCTTCTGAATTATTCTTCAGTAGTGCTTATTTATATATTTGAATATTAAAGATGTTTTACAAAGTCGGGTTCTATCTTTTCTCTAAGAAGCTTGTAGCCCAACTTCTTACCGATAGCCACAGTTAATGCAGGTGAGCCTAGAAGCGGAGCTACGCAGTCATTTGTTGCCTATGGAATTATCCTACATCGAGTTTTATATCATTGTTTTCCAAATGATTGTTCATGGGGGGAAGAACAGCACACAGTCAGTTTCAGGAGGCTATTCTATGGTTTTTACAGTTGGCTTCACAACCTAAGACTTACAACATTCCCAGGTCAGTCAAAAAAATGAGGAGCTATGTATTTCAGCTACAGGCACATTTATGACATTTTAAGCTCCATGGGTTTCAGTTGGCATTGACATCACATTGGTTTTTCAAGCATATTTTTCCAATAGTAAGTTCTACTCAGTTCAGTGACTATTTTGCCAAGGAAAATAATGCTTAAGGGATTAAAGCCAAGTGTAATGCAGCTGTACAGCAATGAAATAAAGAAGTTAAAACTGAAATAAAAATGCACTCACATTGTTCTCTCTCAAGTGTTTTAAGAATGATGATAAATATGCTATCTCAACTGTTGTCAGCCAAAAACAGTAATAAAGAAGCCTTTATAACTAGAAAATGGATTCAAGCATATGCTAGTATTCTGAACTTGTTTCCCAAGGTTTGTTAGGAAGCCGTAGGCTCTTGAGAAATCAAATTCGTTTCCTTTTAATGCCACAAGGGGTTTAGGCTTGCGAGCTGTCTGCAAGAGAGCATTTCCTCACCTGAGATCTTAAGCAGCACCTTTGGCACAGCACAGGCTCTGACTTCGCTATCCCCGTTTCTTACAACGTGCACATGAATAAGATTTTACAGGACTCAGACCTTCACAGTCAACTGAACTTGCAGCTCTGGTGAGGTTGCAGTAATGGAAATCACAAGATTGCAAAATGTCCACAAGGCGTTTAACAAACAGATAACAATTGCCTTCATTTGCCACTTTATTACAGTTTATGCAGATACGATTTATTTATTTGTAGTCTTGCTATTACCTGTATGTTTGCATAAAAGCCACATCGTTGGTGTCAGACCTGGTTTTGTTTTCAAATGGGAATAACCATTTTGCCTTTGCAGACGTGTCGAGAGGGTCCGTTGTTAGTCTCTGCCTTAGGAGATTCCTGAGTGCCGAACGCTGAATTTGCAGAGAGTTGTAACCAACTCGAACCCCTCATCAGGGACCTGTTCTGGTCTTGTTCCTGCTGCCTGCAGCCAGCGTTTACTCAGGTGCAAAGCGCACAGCAAGCGTCTGTGGTTAAACAACTGCTGTTGTTGCAGCAGCAGCAGCAGCTCTTGAGGGAGATGCAAGCCTGTGGCATCCTGCGGAAGCCAGTACTAAGCCCAGCGCTGGCAGCTCTGGCCCCAGAAGTGAAGGAAAACACAGTATGTTTTCAGTAGTTAGTGTAAATTCACACTTACACACTTGCACGCAAAAGAAGCCACCACAGAGGTTTATGGTGGTTCTGTTGGTTTGACTTGCCAGGGAGGGGAAGGAAGAGGAAAATGATGTGACAAAGTACACTTTGCAATCTATGTACAGCTTTGCGCAGAGATAAACCATTTCTCTGAGTGAAAGAGATGGGCAGAATATTAAAATTGCTCTTTTAATCACTTTGCATTATATAGTAACAATATTGTGAAAGTTGAGAGATACAGGATCTGTGCCACAAATTTAAATTCAACAAATACAAGTACTGAAATGTTCGTTTCTATGAATTCTGTTTCTGCAAGGGAGAGTGCTGTGCTGCGAGCATACGCACCATCTGAGTGACCGAGGGCTTTTGAAGGGTAAACACAGAATGATGATGCTTTTGGCAGAAATTCAGAAATCAAAAGACACGCTCAGACAACAGAGCCAATCAGTATTGCTGACTTATCTCTTTTTACAGCAGTTTATCCACCCGTGGAGGCCATACGCACTTGATTCCAGTCATTCAATGAAAAACAAAGTGCTTAATGGAGCTCTGCAGTACAGAGCTGAATAATTTCGGTCTGCGGGAGAAGAGGAAAGGAGCTAAACCTTAAAAACAGTCTTCGCGATGCCTATTGATTATGGGATGATAATGTTTAGTACGTTATATTCAGAGCTCACTTGTTCATAAGAAACTTTTTATTAAGCAGAGTAGTCAAACCAATAAATCCGGGAGGTGCCAGCTTTCCAAGGCTATAAAACTCATGTTTTATGTGATTAATGGTGCCACACCAGTAGCTGAGCACATGAAGCTTAGAATATAAGAGCATCTGGAGCTTTGTTCCTATGAACAGCAAGGGTCCATTGCCTATTTTGGCAATGAATATAAATGCAGATATAGCGTAAGGTCCCTTTGTGCTGTACACGAGAATAAATTGGTCAAGGTGTTTTGTCCTGAATTGTAATATAACTCTATATTAAAATCCTTGTTACCAAGGCTTAGATGTTCACTGATATTCTGAATTCATCTGACATTCCTTGCTGTCAGCAGAAAGACTCCAATAATCTGCCCTTTGAAATACATCACCCATAGCTTAATGGGAAAGGCCATTAAAATTGTCTGTTCAGTGTAAAGACTTTTATCACCTGATGATGGCATCTGTTAAGTGAAGCTCTAAATAAGCAAATTTCAATCAGAAGTATTAACCCGTGAACACCTTGTATTTTTCTTCCTGGAAGCCCAAGTGGTGATCACTAGCTTTGTCCTAGCATTTGTTACAGTCAGTATGTTGTTGCTAAAATACTTGGATGTTGTCCATTTGGGGCACAGTGCAATAACGTGGAGACACCTACACCACGCCATCTGTCTTGCCCTGGTAGGTATGAACAGCCTTCAAGCATATTCTATATTTGATCACTTAAGAATTTGGTTGTGGCTGCCCATCAAAACTCAGTAATAATGTGGTGACTTTTTTTTTTTAGTTTTCATGAAAAACAATCAATTATATAACAAAAACTGTAGTCTCTTAAATGTCATTCTTCTAAATTTAAAGTAATTTTCATGATGGTCTTATGACAAGAGTAAGAGAGTGCTAGTATCTGTGCTATTATTGTTTCCTGCTTTTAGCACTGCAAGTCTTCTCCACCTTCTTAATGTCTTGCCTCTTCTGAGTTTTCCCAGCTTCCATTCTTCCTTTCTGCACGTGCCTTCCTTGTCTTCTCTGGCGTTTTCATCTTCTCTTCTCTGAAATGCATGACCAAGGTCATCATCTTCTCCGTGCTTAGCCTCTTCTTAAGCAGCCTCATCCTTCAGTTATGTTAATGCCCCTGCAAAGCAGCCTTCCCACAACTTGTCCTGTCTTTTACAACCCCCATATTCATGGCAGCCTGTTTCCAAGAGAGTAACTCTGTGGCTGCAGTGGAGCTGCCATGTCCTGAGCAGATAGTGGTCTATTTAAGGGATTGTTTTTTTAGTTTGCCAGTGTGCCATGCTATTTGCAGGCAAGATGAAATGGCAAGAGGTGGTTCTTCAGGAAGAAGTAGTGATTGAAAGCACTCATGAAGAACAGGATGCCAAATATATCTTGAAATATCTTCCTTGTGGTCCAAAATTGCCTGTATTTCTTTCTCTGGTACATCTCACTCAATACATACCTTTGCTATATCTTTAGCTCTATACAGAGTGCTGGCTTGAGGACTGCGGTGTGCAAAGGTGGCACAATTTGCAGTGAAGAGAGTGATACAGGCCTGCTATCCAAGCAAGAGTTACCATTTCGCCTTCTGCCATTTGGTATCATGGTACCTGTGTGCCTTACACCCGTGGCATCCAGACCACTTGCACTGCCTGCTCAGTTCCCAGGCAGCCGGCCGAAGAGTACTGCCTAAAAAGATTATTGTAAAACAAGAGGACAGTGAAAGGTCCAGGAGAGACACGGTCTGTCCTCACCTGGCTATTGCGGGAGACTTCCAGCTACAGTAAGAGAAGAGCAGGTTTGCAAGCTAAAGTCCCCAGGCTGCCATCTCATGCGGACCTGGGGCTGAGGGTCTGACACCTCAAGCCTGTGTACGGGTAAAGGGTATCTGTGTGTTCATATGGGAGATGGGATAAATTACTGTATGAAAGCAGAAAGCACATGGTGAAGCGTGCCACTGTTTCAATAAATACCTGCTATTCATATCTTATAAAATGAAGAAAGGAAAAAAAAGAACAGGGCTCAAATTTGGAGAACAGCTGTGTATGCAAATGCTTTCAGATGAGATGCGGAGGTGGGGAGATAGTTTTGCTTTTTAAGAAATGAAGCTTTTAAAAGATCTTTTAATAAATGACCTGCTTTTCAAGTATATTAATCTTTTATGAAGTCAGTCTTGCCATTCTGAACTGTAAAAGCTTTGCTACTCAGCACAGAGCATTCAGAAAGGTACCGACAGTGATTTGGAGTGGCTTAAGGAGTAGGATAAAAGGGTGCTTAGCTGAACATGAACTTTATTTTACTAAAGTTTTGGGGGACGGTGGTTTTGTTCTTTATTTTAAATAGAATGGGGGGACAGCAGAAAATTAATATAGTCTTATTCATTAATGTTGGCCTGCAAATAAGACTTGGAAGCACAGGTTCAGTTAATGTGTTTGACTACACGAAAATTACAGTATTAGGTTTTGGCAAAGGCTTGATTTTCTTTATCCATGTTTTGCATATCCTGGAGCATATTGACTTACACGTATCTGGCACCAAACTCACTCATCCCATCTGAAAATGCTTTCTGTGAGCTTATGGGTTTGAGTCCATCTGCTGAATTTTCTTTTGCATTGAAGGACTCTGAACAAAGAGCTGTCGATGCTTTTCCCATGGTTTTGTTTCTAGCATGTTTGACAAACGAGGCCTTTCAAACCCTCTCCTACAGACCGAGTGAAAACAGGAGCTTTATATCAGTATACGCTCCGATATCGAATTCAGGAGGTAGAGACCAGGCAAGAAGTCATATTGTAAAATGACTTTTTTTTTTTTTTCTGTTGTTTCCTAATGAAATTGCAGGGTTGGGGTTGTTTTCCCCTGAAATGCCATGCGGTGAAACAGAGCCAAAGAAACTAATAAAACCTTACAGGGTCTCCCCACAGAGGCATGAGGAAGCTTTAAAACATGGCTGGGTGCTTCATCTGGGAAGGCCATGAAAAAAACTGAGACCCAAATTCTGGCCCCATTGAAGTCAATGAGAATTTTAACACTGATTTTAAGTGGGGTGGGCAGGATTTCACCCATTGTCAGAGCTTAATATTTTGCCCTGTTTGGGGGTGGGGTTTTTTCCCTATTGTATATCTTGTGCATTCATTTTCTACCGCTTCCTCACTTATTCTTCTGTCTCCTCAAGTAGCACAAGGGGGAAATCCCTCCAGGCACCGCAGGTAGGAGCCCTGGGAGCAGTGAAACCTCCTGCAGGTGTTGAGAGATCCCTCCTTGCTTTCAGACAGACCCACAGCAGCATGGCTGGAGCACCCGCTCTTTGCAGCTGTATTTGCCTAGGCTCTCAGCCTGGCTTGGTTCAGAGGGTAAAAAGCCGGCATTTTCTCTGACCTTATTTATCATCCTGGCTTGCAGGTTCATCCCATGGTAGCCAAAATGGTGTCTAGTAAAATTAGTCACCCAAAGAGGCTGTTTCAGACCCTTGTTACCTAGCTGAGATGGGTGCCAGAGGGCACAGCCCTGGTCTAAACACAAGGAAGCATCTGCAAGGTCTCATCCTTTGGCATGGAAGGAGAAACCACCGTGAGTCTAGCTAGGTGTGTTGAAATTCCCCATCTACAGCTCCTGCTGCTCACTGGGCCAAGAAATTTGTCCCCATACTGTATTCCTCCGCAGTGGCACCATTCAGGCCCCTGATGAGGACCATCTGGGCCACCAGACAGTCTCCTAGAAGATGCTGCCCACACACGCGGCTGCATGTGTTGCACCTAGCCTATCACTAATTTTTCAATCACTTTTGCTGTGTTTACCCCCAGAAGAATTGTATAATGTTCTGCACTGAACTATCTTAATGAAAAATATTTTTTGTACAGAATGTAGATCTGTGAGATGAGGTAAAGAAGAGGTTTGGTGAAGCACAAAATGCTAGTACTGGTATGAGGAGAAGGTCAGGACCTACCTGCCCAGCACAGGTTGTGTCTCTTTACACATAGGTAGCATGTGTTATAACACATGTTAGCTTGGTGTGCTAACAACAAGCTTATGGAAAAATCGGGAACTAATGAACCATCATGAATATTTGTATCAAGCCTCAGGGTGCCCCTTTCACTCATCTCTAAACACCAATGAGGTGTTTCAGGAGCAATGTACAACTGGTTCTATTTTAAAAGAAACTCACCCTACCACAAACCACATTTAAGTAAGAAACTGCAAAGTAGTCAGCTGTGATATCAAAAATCTTTGTGGGAGGTTATTTATTCAAGGCATCATTTCTGAAATGTTCAGGGCAGCTCCTTGGAGGTCACTGTTGAAAGGCGTAGGCTTCTCCTGTGGTTGTCCTACTTCCAGCTCTGCTATGGAAGAGGGAGCAAGGGGAGGACTTCAGGGCCCTGTCCTGGCAAATCCCCCACCACAGGCAGGGCACTCCTGCACTGTCGGGTCCTGGCGATGTGTCTGATTTAATACACAAATGCAGTTGTGGTGTGGAATTAGAGATTTTTCTAATGGGCTTGTTCCCACGCAAGTACCACACAGAGCTGATGCTCAGGGACACGCCGGGTTTTCCGGGGCTGCTGAGTGAACAGATGTGTAACGCCGTGAAATTGTGGAATGTGTTGAAAGCGTATGGAAAGGGGTTTCCTGAACACATGCTTTGTTGAATAAAAACCGGCATTTCACATGGTTGAAATCATGTCAGAGCACTCGGATCCAGTAGATCCTGGGCAAAAGTCAGCGGTCCAACTGGCTGACTGAAGGAGAGAGCCTGTGTGACTTAAGGAGCAATATAGTCCTGCAACTGCATCAGCCCTTTCTGGGATACAGCCCGACATGCCAGGGAAGGCTAGGTACACTGGAAGGAGGGATTAACTCTATAAAGCTATGCTACCAGCCAAGTCTAGGCAATGAATTACATTTTTAATTCAGCATTTTTTAAGAATAATTTATAGCCTCATATTTATACACAGGAAATCTAATCCATTGGCTTAATGTGTTTGGGAGTGGCGGCAGTTTGGTTTACTTGTTTAATATTATTTTAAGCCAGAGAAATAGTTCAATATGAACACCTGGCACCTATTGACAGCCAGCACTTTTTTCCCTGTGCCAGGTGACAGCAGGTCATGTAGTTCAAAATATGGGGTTGTTAGCTGGGTTATGCATAAGTTGAACCTCTTCAGAAAAAAACTGATTGAAAATAAAACATACAGAAGCTTTTCCTGACTGATCCTGACTATTGCACGTGTGTCTTTCCCAACAGCTACAAGTAAGTTGCTAGGTTCCAAAAATAAGTGTTAGACTTGCTGTCTATAAAGCCATTAAACAAGGAAGCAGGAGAGAGAGCATGAATTTTTAGAGCGACCTTGATGTTCGCGTATCCTGCTTATGTCCTGACTGGTGCGGGGGGACAGCGAGGGGAGAGACTGCTGCTTTAGCACATGGCCTGCAGGAGAACAGAAGGGGGAGCAGAAATGTGATCTGAAAATAACATTAGCCGTGAAGGTCTGACCATGAGGTCTTCCTCAGGAACAGTCTGCAGGAGCAGAGCTAGTCGCTGTGTTTAAATGAACAAGTTTTTCAGAGCAGGGATGTTGAACATTTTCACCCCTCAGTGCTCCCAAAATATCTGACTGGCCACGGCCCCCAGTGCCGGCTTTTTCATTTTTATTGCCACTCTCACGATACATCCCTACAGACTCATTTGTAATGCTTCTCTCATTCCCCTATGTAGGGAATGCCAAGATAAGAATACTGGAGGTCTTTGTATTCTCAGCAGCAAAACAGAGCAGAGATGAGAGCGATACGAAAGGTCCAGGAGTCCAGGAAATTATCCTCAGCCTGTTCCCATCAGAAACCACCCCCTTTGGGGGAGGCACTGATATGCAATAGCGGAGGCAGGAGCTGCCTCCTTTAAACGTCTTGGAAAGGAATTACTGGCCTCTTTGAATGAGATGCTAATCCCAGGCTCCCTCAGAGCTTCTGCGGAAAACAAATTGCCACTTTTTTCAGTGCTGCCCTGCATGGCACCTCAAATATTATTGCTGCTGCAAATAAGCAGCATTTCTACAGCGATTTAGTAGGTGTGGGGGAAAATGGCACATTCAGCAGCTCCTTGGCTGAGCTGTGTCCTCGTGTGTCTCTTCCCACCGTGCTGCAGGAAGGTACACTTCTGCAGAGCAGTGCTTCTTGCCTCTGTATTTCCCCTATGCGTCACCACTGCTGTTTCTTTCCCAGACCCATGTTTTCATGTCAGCTACTCAGGAGCCGAAGATCCTGTCTCCTGGACCTCATCATTCTGATGTTGAGTGGTGAAACCAGAAATAAGAGCTACAGCTGTTTGCCAGTTTGGCCCATCCTTGAAATTTTTCTGACAACAGCCTGGGTCTCTGCTTTATTTATGAGCAGCCATATGAAACTGTTTCATGAAGCATATCACTGAAATTTGAGTTTTCTCATTGATTTTTTTACTGTAAGCTGAGGCCATTCATCTTTCTTCCTTGATATTTTTAGTCTTTGAGTTTCCTCAGGTTGAAGCATTTATTTCTTTAGGCAGCAGTTTCTATGTTCTTTGAAAGACAGTCTACTATTTGTTAACACTATGGTATATGTAACTCTGCTAAACTGTTGATATGCATGTAGTTAGTCCATTGAATACATATGCATTAGTGACCAGCATGAAGGAACAGTAAACGTATGGGAAATTTTAGAAATAAATTTTTGAGAAGCAGTTTGGAGCAGTTCCAGTCTATCTGAGCACTGCAGATGTAACACGGGCTGCCTGCATTTGCAATGCACAGTAAAAATTATCAGAAGATTCTGATTAGTAAATGGAATGTGTAATGTGTTCCCAACAGACCAGTTTCCCATAAAAAATAACTCATTTTGAGCCCTGTTTATTTTTCAAAAATGCATAATAGAACTGACATTGAGAAAATTTTCTGTGGAACAGGGAAAATAAAAAAAGCCACCTTCAAGTTAGAGGAACCCCAAATCAAATAATTTGGTTGAAACACTTCTGCATTATTTCTAGTAAAGAATTTGATTGACAAATGAGTCGTGAAAGAGCAGTAAATCTCTGCTTCCAAGGATTTGTGGTTTCTAAGGAACCCAGGGTAGAAAGGCCCTGCCATCGCCTGCAGCCCACCCCGATGCTGTTCCAGCCCACGCTCAGGGGCTGCTGCTCACAAGCAGAACTAGCTCCATCTTTAAAATAAGTAGGGCTTTTGTCCAAGTTGCTGCTTTAAGATGATTTCTCCTTTACCAAGTTCTCTTTGCCCAGCTTCCCAAAGACGATTCTCCTTCAGAAAACACAAGCAACTGCAGCCATTGCATGGTTGTCTCTCCTGGCTCCACAGTGTGTGCTTATGTCCTGTCATCTTTAGGAATATGTGTTTCACTCTGTCTTGGCAACCTTTGCACTACGATGAGTTGCTCACTTGGCCTGTAAGAGCATACACTTTGGAAAGCATGAAGGTAGTGTATCACAATATGATATCACAGTCGGTGATGGACAGGGAAGCAGCTGGTAGCCCCTGACGTACCAGTTCACATCTGCCATGAAGGAAATGGCTTGTGCTTAAAATGGGTGGATCTTTGGAGCCCGGAGAATGCATGGTCATCAAAATCAACGTGTCCCATGGTTAGGTTGCCTCGGTGGAAAATGCTGTGCTCAGAGGCCCTCCTCTTCAGCACCAAAAATGCTGGCACGTTCTACCCTGTGGGAGCTTTCAAAATTCTTTGGAAACTGAATTTTGAGATCTTGTCTTTTCTGGAGAGGACCCTTTCCTGAGACAGGGTTGCGTTTGTCGGCACAGCTGCCAGCTGTTTTTTCAGGCTAATCTGTAAGCTCAAGCAGGCATTTACAGCAGTTACAACCCCTCCTTTTTTCAGTTCTTTCCAAGAAAAATCTGCAAAACCTAGAGATGTGTTCTCTGTAGTAAAACGTAGGAATAGAGACTCGAAAATAACTAGAAAAGATAGCTGTTTGCACTCTCCTTTTCTTTGGCTCTCCAGGAGTGCTCACAGTACAAAAAATGCGTCCATGCTCATACCAAATATTGTAAAATATGTACATGCTTGTCACACGTAAACCACTGAAAACTCTAAATAAAGAAGGGCTACTGATTTTTCTTTTACAGATTAGGTTTTGGATTGCAGAACAGCTCACTGCATGTTGGCAACCACTGAGGGGTGGGATTGGATCGACTGCCTTCTCAAACAAAGTGCCACCTTGAAACGTGAACGTGAGCATTGAAATGCTGCCTTTCAGCTTGGCAGCAAGCCCTGGTCAGGATTAGAACAGGAGACTTCTTTGAGATACTTGGATACTGAGTGAAATGTCTTTGACAATTCAGTATGTGCACTGAGATAACGTATCAGTGTACCAAAATGCAGCAGGCTTTGTGTTGCTGAGGTCCCAATATTTTTCTGACCACTTCTGCACAGTAAGCATTTGCTGTAAAGAGGATTGTTGTCTTTCCTTTGCTTTGGAAACTATCCACTGCCTCTTTCATTTAAGCTATTTTCAGTCATTGTATTAAAAACTCATCATATTCTTTTTCACCAGTAGTTAAATTTCTGTGTTAGTAGCAGCGATTCTTTGCATGCACTCTGCATTTTGACTTTGATTTGGAGTCCTTCTCAGTGATAGGCTATAAAAACCACCAAATCATTATTGCTAAGGATGCCACATTAATGTAACTGCAACCCTCTGCAGCTGAAAAATATCAGCGACAATTCTCTGTTCATCTAATCCTTAACTTTAAGAAATCATCAGATCAAAGCCAACCACTCAGCTAGTGTATGCTGGGGTTTTTCATTTCCAAAACACCACAACTTGCAGAGCAGAAAATCCCCTGTATCCTTCTGTAAAATCCTGCAGAATGAGACACGCTTATGGCTGTGAAAGGAGGGAAAAGCAGATAAATTTCTGACCCCCTGTAGAAGTGAAATTCCTGTCATTTCTGCCACCAAGGCTCTGATCTCACCCAAGAATTACAAGAATTGCTTCCTTTAAAGAGTAGCTTGCCTCCTTAAACAGTGTTTTTAAGAAATGCAGCACTATTACCCCAGGTACGAATTTGCATTAGTGGAAAGTCATATGCCATTGTGAAACGCAGTCTCCAGAAATTAATACCTCCTGAGTGAGTTTTGTTATGTTGGGCTTTTTTTTTTTCCTTTTTAAATAGATGCATGGATTTTTAGGCCAGATGAGATCACTGTAATTGTTTTGTCTGACTTTCTCCATAACATCAATTATAAGGCATGAATTAATTTCCCTTTGAATTACAGACTGTATTTCAGTTGAGAAATCCTATTTTGATTTGAACAAAGGCAGTGATGGAGAACCCACAACAGCATTTACCAAATCATTTCAGTGGTTAATAACCCCCTGCTTAGATAAATTGTAATCTCCTTTCCAGTTTGAATTTGTCCAGCTTCAAACAGCAGCCTCGAGGTACTGCTGTACATTTGTTTGCTAGGCTGAAGAGCCCACTACCACAGTTTTGCTCACTGCGTAGGTGCACAGACCATGATTGTGTCTGCCCTTAACTTTTCCTTGGGCAAACTAAACAGCCCTCAGATGAACAGTCTTTCATCCCACCTGCTTCAGGGAGTCCTAGCAGAACAGTCTAGCATAGTCAAAATGAGAAGGTCCGTTATCCGTGCATATGCCATTGATGTAGTGCTAATGATATTTTCTTGTCTTTGTGCAGTCTTTGCACATGCTGGAGCAATGGTCAAGCTTTACAGGACATGTCTGAAGCAAGTTACCCCTGGTAGCCTTACCACAGCTTCTTGCCTCATCCTGCCATTCTCAAGGCAGAGTGTCACCAGATCTGTCAGCACACCACCGTATGCCATCCCTCCCTAACCCACTTCAGTCACAGTGATCCACGTTAAAAAACCAACAACTCACAAAACAACAGAAGAACACATTGTTTGGCGTGTTAAGGCTAACCTAGATCATGGTGACAGAATGGGGTTGGAGAGAGGTGATCTGAGCAGCTACACTGGGTCACCTGTAGTCAAGACATGGTGTTCAAGCTCAGCCAAAACTTCTTTTTGCTTTGTCTGAGGCTGTGCATTGAGCACATGTTTCCATTGAACAGTCCTTAGTAGGAAACACTTTTTCCTGAATATTTACACCTGACTTAGTACCCAACTGCATGTTACTCAAGGCCTCCCTCAGATATGCATGGCCTTGGATTAGTTGACCGTTAATCTCACCGGACTTCATTCTGCCCACACACCTTGCTCTGTTATAGTCTGCAGCATTTGTCAGCCTCTTTGCTTGCTCTGGAAGAACCAAAATCATTTTGCTCCATCTTCAGATTTTGTTAATTCTTTTATCTGTTAAAAACCCCAAATGGTTCTTCTAAGTTCTTGAGCAATTGCCATTCTTAATCATAGATTAGAATAGATCATTCATGATCTATTACTAATAACCTTTTACAAGATTCTCTTTCAGTGAGTTATTTTATAAGAAGTCCTTTTCAAATTTTTGTGGGGGACCCTAGTGGTGGGTACATTTGTGGAAACTGTCACATTTGTAATCTCCAATGTTGTCTTCAGCAATCACTTAAAGAAAGCTAGGGTGTTCAACAGTCTCCATTCACCAAGTGGAATAGGTCCTTTCTCCTTATAGCTCCCTTTTCTCCTCACTTCCCTCAGAAATGGAGCCCTAATGTCATGGTGCCTGGAGCACAAGCTTCTAGGAGAGGTTAAGTCCTTTCTAGTACACCACAGAGTGTTACCATAACAGAAATGTTAACAGTTTTGTCTTCACTATCTTTTTGTCATCCCATTTTTAACTTCCTCTGAGGTTCCCTAGGAATATGTTAAGAAAAAAAAAAGTTATTTTCTGCATAAGAGAGACAAAACCTAGTGTTGTACGTGTACAAGTGTCCAGTTACTGTGGATCCCATCATCTCTTGGACAGCCTGACCTCTGCATATCAGCTTTTTCCTGCTGAACTTTATTTGACTTGAAAGAGTAAAATTAATTTTTTTGCCTTTTACCTGTCTAGCTCATTCATCAGTCAACAACTGTCGACTTTGCCAAGAGCAGCTCTTGCTCTGTTAACCAACAAACTTGCTCTCCAGAGTTCTTCAACTGTGGACTCACCACAACCTACCAACTTCTGGGTCTGCTCAGGATTTCTCATCCACACACAGTACAAAAATAATATTAACATTGTCCACTTAAATCCACAAGACAGCTTTGGGACCATGCTTACAACTGTTAAGCCAAAACACAAATGTTTCTGGAAACCTCAAGAATATGAGTTTAGAGTGGGAAAAGACTTGAAAATTCACCTGTCACAGGTGCTACTGCAGTTTCAGTGTTGTGTAAACATAAATTAACCTTTGTTTTGACTTAGTGGGATTCCTAATGAAATATCTTGTGACCACTTTTGTTTTTAAATTTACTATGTTTTAATTCAGTAATTGGTTTATGATTGTAATTACTAGTCTTTCAGGCAACACTTATTAAAAACAAATTAGGTTGTTCCTAACTCTGGTGATTTTATGATCATATAGATCAATATAAATCACAGTTAATTAAGCTCTTTATCACTCAGGTTTTCCACATGCAATGTTTTACAACATTGCAATAACAGGCAATATTCCTACCTTTCCACACCAATTTAGTCGTATTAAAACAGAATTTGGTTTATAGTAACAGAGGCTGAAAACCAGACTTTGTTTAAGTTGCCTGCTGCACAGTAACAATGATATGATGGTGTAAGTTGATAATGATTATCTACATAGGAAAAAAAATCAGAAATGTGAGCAGAATCTGAAAAAATGTTGGGAAAAAAAGCAAACAAAAAGCAAAAAAAAGGCAAGCCAAGTCAAAACTGCATTTGAATCTTTGTTTCCTTTCCAAATCTTATCAAAGCTGTTACAGAGTATAATTCTGGCTGAGCTATATGAACAACAACAACAAAAAAACTTAGCTAATTAAGATGGCAAGTATTCCTTAAGATGTCCAAGCTGAAATGCGCAGAAAAATATAGTCTGGACTTGTTTTCTTTCTTACAAGAACTGCTCTGTAATAAATTTCTCTTTAATAGCTACTAACACTCTGATTAAAGCTTTCAGTATTAAAACAGGGTAGAATTTACCAACATGCAATGCCTTGAAATTTACCTCAGTCATCCTCTAATTCACACTCTGTTGCACTTGCTGGAGGGAGCTTGCACTGTAGAGCAATATGGTGCCTGTTTCTAAGTGGCAGTAAATATAATGTAATGTGGGGTCTTTCAAATACGGTTTGACCAGCCTGAGTTCAGTGAGGTGCCTTCTACACATCCCAAGGAACATATTGGTTCTTCTGACCTCAGTGAAGTTTTGCTACTGATTTCAGTGGAGCTGGGATTTCTCTGTCAATTTTGAGTTTTTAATGATCTTACAGCCAGTGTATTGCTTTTTGTTGCTAATCTTGCTGATTTTTATACCAGGCCATGTAACTTGTGTCTCGGCCCTAGGTTCTGCCTCTCAAATGTCCTTAGACTCTGCCCTTTGTGGACCACGCTCACATCTTCATGCATGTCTAGAAAACGTCCATTGGGAGAAATACAGTAAACAGAGGTGCAGGGAAAAACCTTCTTACGTTATTTTATAACATTATAACACTTATTACGTTATTTTTATGTTATTTACCTTCTCCCTAGCATGTAGGTGCTAGATCAGGTGGCGTGACTGGAGAAAAGAAAACTTTCCCCTCATGATGTCTGACAGGACGCTAAAATGTTGCTGTTGATCTAAGAAAAGTTATTACCAATCTCTACAAACCAGGTCTGTCCTATAGGCCCAGACTAACATGGCTATAGCAATACTCCAATCACTATGCATGCAATCCCAGACACTATGCATGAAAAGGATGACCCGTAAGCACCTACCCTCCGCTAATTTTTATCAGCTTTCAGATGCTTTGTTTTCACAGCTACAAAATATTGCAGGAGTCTCTAAGTGGTAATGTTAAAAAAAAATGTTGTTGCTCTTCAGGAGTTTTATCCTGAATCAGGACCCTGCAGGGATATCCCCACCAAAACCTCCAGGCCAAGATTCAGCAGTCTTGCAAATTTTGATTTTCAAAAAGGTATAATGTAAAATACAGGTGTTTTTTAATGCTTATAGAAAAAGACCATCAGCCAGAAATTCCTGACACCTAAGGTTGTTTTCCTGCACTGACCTTCTCCACCTTTGCCTTCATATTTATTAGGGCTGGAAAAGTGCACTAGCTGAAAATAATCAACATCATGAATTCAATAAATTTCAAAGGTGTTTGGAATAGTTTTCAAACCCAAGCATGATCCTGCTTTCTTGGAAGAAGAGATATTTGTGAGCATGGAAGGTTTTAGTGAACCTCACCGACATGTGGACTTTTTGCTTGTGTTTTTTTCTTTTTTTTTTTCCAGTTGTCATAAGGTGCATACTTTGTATGTCACCTTTTTACTGGCTGATAATGAAGAGCATCACTTGATTACAGGGATCATTTATAGTTTTAAAATACTTAGTTTCAGAGGTATTAATGTGTTCCTTTACAGTCCTCTTGAGCTGAGGTGCTCCAGTTAAGTATAATTGCCAGTACTACACACGCACACTTAAACGTATATTTATACCTATTAAAAGATCACAGGGTCATGTCTGTCTGGGGATGCTAGGAAGCAGTAGGAGCTGCTCCTGCCTCTCCCTGGACACACAAAGGCCATACTAAACGAGAGGTAGCTAGTTGTGCTTTGGAGGCTCACCCATGACACCACGAAGGGGCTGGCAGTCGGGACGCTGCTCTGCAGCCCAGCCTCTGCCCAGCACTGGCTGCCCAACCTCTCCGGGGCCCCAAATAAATGCTTACCTCAGGCTGAACTGACTAGCTCCATTAATCATTTATGAAACTGGGCTGGTACGGGGATGAATGTTTCTAGGCTGCTGGGTTTAAGCAATAGTCCAGTGTAGCAGCGTTACCTGATATAATCACTACATGGTTCCCGCAGTCAGTGCTTTACGTAACGTATCTTTGGTGACCTCGGTCCTGCTGGTTTAATTGACTTATTGGAGAAGAAACAGACAAACATGAGCTGATAACATGTGCTACATCTCACGCTGGAGGTGGTGTATGCAGGTCAGGATTCAAGCATCTCACAAAAGCAAATTCTTTCTTTTCTTTCAAATGGAGAGAGAATAAACCTAAAGATTTGGGGGTTTTCCCCCTTACCTCCCATCTCTTGAACAAAGACAACTGATGTTCACACACGTGCCTCACTCTGTGCTTCAGGTGGGATTTTGGTTAGTAGAGGGTTTGAAACACTCAGTGAATTACACCAACACCAGGGAAGCAGACTAGTGAAGACCACTTTGAAACATTCCCATTTCTGCTCTGGCCATTTCTGGAAAACAATTTCCACTAAACCACCCTGGTACTTAAATTAGTGAAAACTGCCTTCTGTTGTCTCCTGAAATATCTCAGCTGAACTACACTGCCCTGATGGGCTTGAAAAAATGAGAAAAATCCTGACATTGAGAATGCTTGCTGGGGATTGTAGCTTTGGTAAAATTTCTTTGGTGATAGTTCAGATGATTGCTAGCTGCTGTTCGCTGACATTACGTTTTGTATCAATATATGGTACACAGCATGCAATTCGCCTATAGAGGAGCTTTAGAAAACGGTAACTTCGGATGCAATCTAGGGCTGAGTTCAGAAGCAAAGCCCAAGAAATTGTACTGTTTCAGGATCACCAGCTGGTTGTGTCCTTGGACAAGCTGAGATACTTTATGGACTGTCATTGCTGTAGTTGTAATGGATTCCCAGGGACAAGTTTAAGATAAATTATTTATTGTTCAAAGGAAGAACTATTTTATTGGATTTTATCTTCTTGTTTTTCTCAAGTGGATCCCCTGTTCCCACACACTCCAACAACCCAAATCTTGCTATGGTATACTGATAACTTGAGAACATTTATAAACAGATTAGGGGCCATGCTTTCTTAATATTCATGAACTCTACCCCTTTTTTCTTGCCTTGAGAAACAGATTAAATAAAATAACAAGGTGGCTGTTGGACCCAGTTTGAAAAAGAAAAAGACCTTGTGAAATACTTTATTTTAAATGTTATTTTAGCAGGTGGGAGTAGCATACTTATACTGGCCAAAAAAGCTGAGAAAGATCATTAAGGAGGAAAAAAAAGTTCTCCCTCAAATGTTACCAAAATGTCACATCACATAGAAACACTTTCAAAGAGGAAGATATGTTCTGTCCTGATGCTCTAGTTTCATAATATCGTGACATTTACATTCTAATGATAACTAAACTTTGATCTTTGGGAAATAATAGAGCAAAGAGCTTGATTTGCTGTGATTTTGCCACCTCCCTGAGGGAACTAGATGCAGCCTGTAAACCTCACAGGGGTTATGCAAACAGAAAAGACGACAGTACAATATTGGGAAAGATGGCTGTTTGGATTATGTGTGCACAGAGGAGTTACGAGGATTAACCAGGTTGAACACTGGGGTTTGGTTAAGGACAGCTACACAAAACCCATGCAAACACTCTCCTCCACTTAGGAGCAGAGGGAGCTAAAGACATAAGCCTGAACTTATCTATCTTTTCCTGACAGTGGCTCTTGAGAAGTTTGGAGGCAATGGGCTAAAGAGATTGCTGACCTCCGGCTTTATTCCTGATCCATGCTATTGCAGCAATAGCACTAAGACAGGGAGGAAAACCTGTAAAAACCCTCCTTAGGAAGGAGTAAATGACATAATTCTGGGTACAGCTTAGTAGAGTACTGCTGATGCTGTCCTCTGAGCAAGGTGGAGGCTATGGTGTCTACATACTTTTTCAGGGTGTTCTCTCGTGTGTCCTCTTACAAATATCTAGTTTCACAATCTCTGGCTTGACACAAGGTGCAGAAGATATTTGCATTACTGGTGAAATACTGGCATTTGGATGCTGCTGCAGGGCAAATCCTCATTGTACAGCAGAGCCATTGTTCATTCTCGCTTCCCTCAGAGCCTAGAAGCACTTTTCCTTCACAAATTTTTCATTTCAAAAGCCCAGCTGTTACTGAGTTTTAAGGGATTATTGTATTTGCTTTGGGACACTGGGAAAGTGGCTGCCTTTAGTGTGAGTGCAAGAGGAAAGAGCAATTGTACCTGGCTTCATACCCTTGGGTGCTGGATCCTGGCAGGCACATCCAGTAGCTCAGTGATACGTTATAGTAAGCAGGTTCCGTGCAACAGGGGAATAGTAAAGAAGGGAATATGGAGTGCACAACAGCATGCAATCAAAGACACTCTTTTGCCTCGGTAATCATCTGCAACCATATAACTATCCTGGGCAATGTTGTGCTTCTCCAAACTGAAGAAGCCTTTAGGTTCATTAAGGTCTCCCAGAGACAAGTACCTTCTGCCCCAAAGTACATTTCATCAACTGCCCTTCAAAGTGCCATGTGGGACAGAATCAATTAACTCTTAAGAAGTAAAATCTGAGAAACATTTAATAAATTCATCTGCTCCCTCCTAGCTGGAAATTTTGCTGTAAGAAAGAATCTTCTTGGTGCCAGAGTGCTTGAGATGATAGTCTGTGGCGTGGCTTTTCAGACCCAGATTATCAAGTGATGTATATTCTGTGTATTCCAGTAATTTGATGATACTGCTCATATGCATCTTTCTGCTGGAACTGATGTGTAGAAAAATATCTGCAATGAGAGAAATATGGTTTTTACTGGTAGAATTCTTGCATAAGCTCTTCATACAGTAATTCTACATTTCAAATAATATAATATTACATTGCATAAAGGAATGCAATTCTCACATACGAAAATGAAAAATGCCTTTTGTGATTGACTTGGAGTCTTTAACTAAGGGTTAGAAGACAGTGTTCTCATATGTAGGGAAATTTCTGTAAAAGGAAATATAAACTTTACAAACTCTTCTTGGTTTGCTTTGTTAATAATTAATACTCAGTTAATTAGTGTTTTATGTTTAATTACAATAGATTGCAATTCATTATTTCAAACAAGTTTAAAAACTAATAGGCATCAGACTGCAGAGAAAATACCCTTCCTTTGTGCACAAAACCACTTCCAGCTTCTCAACCTTTTGTAATGTAAGTAAGTGCAGGAAAAAGAATTAAAAATATGTACACAAAGGGAAATACACTAGAACATTTTGTCTATTCATTGGAGCTGGATAGTCAACATGACAAGAAAAATTAAACTGGGATTTAGAGACACTTTTTTTTACCTTGTAGAATGAAGAGCTTTCAGGATTTTACTTTAATTACCTTCTTGTTCAGTTTTTCCTTTGTTGTCTGAAATCATCAATGAGACTTTGTCTTCTATTTTCTATTGCTATAAATCTCTTGAGCAAAATTGCTGCCTTCAAGTAAGAGCAGAATAGAACTGGAGAAAAAAGCATGGAAATGTTTAGGCAACGGATTCCATTAAGAAAAGAGAGGGAGAGAAAGAGAATGAAAGTACATCTGACTGAAGCAAACTTTCTAAATATTTTCATTTCTTTCTCCTGCAGAAACTTTCTGACCTCCTCCAGGAAAGTTTCCCAAACCTGCTGTGAAGACAGTAGGGTAGAAGATGGACTGAGAGGCTGTAGTGCTCTGCCCTGCTCCCCCTGCCAAGCTCTGCCACAAGGCTATGCCAACACTGCTCTGTCCTCTTCCCTTTTACCCACTTCTCACTCTTAACCTGGCCCTAAGAAAACTCCTAAGTTGTCTTGGGAAGGAAAAGAGCTAGGGGAAAAAGAAACACACTGAGAAAACCTGCTGGCTGAACCCAGGAATCGGTGCATTCAGGTCACTGCAGCTCACATAATGTGGCAGCTAAAACACAGCAGCATCAGCTCAGGGCAGAGGAGTCCTTGAGAGAGGAAGACACAGAAGACAGTGCCTTATTTCCAGGCAAACAATATCCAGGTGGCTATGGACCCCCATCAATGCCAGCTGAAACAGTCATGGGTCACAGTTTAAACCCGGAGAGGTCAGCCTTGAGCACAGGTACCAAACCTGCCAGGTTGCTGTAAAACACGGCCAGGCTATCTAGCATAAACATCTCAAAGCAGAAGTGCCGTGGCAGAGCTGTGAACCTGCTTGAAAGGCTTTGCACAGAACCCAGCACCCTGCTGTGAAAAGTTTCAGTTCTTAAGCAATAGCATTACTCTGTCAGTCGAACGTGCTCACAGAAAGCCTCTGATCAGCTGGAGGAAACAGGATACTTCTTGTTAAGAGAGAGCTTAAGTTACTCAGCACCTAACACAGATATATGACAAAATGCAAGGTGAGGTCTTTCTAATCTCTCTATTATAGTTTTAAATTGTGTTTCTGCTAAGAGTAAGGAGGTGCAAGATCTGCAAAGTTTCTTCAGTGTCTATAAAACCCAAGAATTTAAGACTCCTTGATGACATTTAGTATGGATGCAAATGGCACTTTCATGGGCTTTGTTGTCTTTTTTCCAAGTTTTTAATGGGTTTGGCCTCTGGGTCCTTTACTCTTGAACAACTCTAGTGTAGCGAATAATAGGTATTACGCCAGTTGTTCTGAGCTCCAGGAGGGGATTATTTTCACCTGCTGCAGCAATCCTTGCCATCCCTGTGATGAACCCTAGCTGATGGACTGCACTTAATGGCACAGCGCCCAGCAGCAGCTGCAGGACGCGGCTCTTGGGCCCTCTTTCACTCAGCCAGTGTGTTGGCCCAGGGAGAGACTTTCATCTGGGACACCATCAGTTTGGGTTCAAAGTCTAGGTGTGTGGCAGTCACCATTTTATGCATGTAAAGCCATTTATTGTCTCTGTGCTTTTATGTCTGAAATGGGGAGAACCATGTTTCACTTGCAAGAGGCTAGGGTAGCATTAATTTGCTGAGGTGTTCAGAAGATGACAGAACTGCATCAGTGCTTAGAAGATTTAGTAGCATATCATCTGCATCTACAGATGACTAAGACATTTTCATTGGGTAGACATTGTGTTGGGGTTTTAAATGGAGGTGGACCATGGTGTGTCTCTGCAAGCTCAGAAGAACAGGTCTCACGCTGCAAGGTTTAAGTAGAGCTTTCGGTTAGCTCAGGAGGAAAGCCTTCCCCTTGCTTTCTTGTTGTCTGCCTCTGGATGGCTTAAAGGCATGACAGAATACTTTTCCTCAGAAAAAAAAGTCTCTGCAGAAGACAAGATTTAAAAAGGTCGATTCTTATCATAGGGCTACAATTGAATTTTGAGTTGAAATTTAATAGCGGCTGCCATAGCCCAATATATGGCTTGTAAAGAGAAAGCCTGCCCGACAAAATATCTACCTGTTTCTCTATCTGTCTGTCTATCTGGTATTTATTGTATTTTATGGCCCAATCAAGAGAGGAAACAATAAATACACAAGTGTCTGTGAACTATTTTCCCAGGGAAAGTCAGTGGAAGCCGCAAGTCCTGCTCCTCTCATTAAGACTAGCAATCTTTATAATTGACAGTCTTCTCTCTTTCTATAGATGCCTCCAAGACCCATTGCCCACAGCTCTCTGCTCTGTTGACAGCCTCAGGGAGAGGCATGCCCGGACGAGCAGAGACCTCCCTCCCCAGCTGTGCCACCTCTGCCCACATCCTTGCATGGCATTGACTGCTATGGCTCTCTCCCCCACCATGTGGGAGGGGGGACAGCATTTTAGGAAAGAAAATGCAATACCAGACATGAAAGAGGGAGAATGGCTAAAGCCAGGTCTGCCTCAAATGCCTGTTTCTTGTCAGCAGTTGGGTTGCATGGGAAGATGCAAATCTCCAGGCTGCTTCTGCAAAACATCTCTGTGATGAATTTTGTCCCTCAGTGCTCATTGCCTGCCAGAAGCTCTTGTGAGAAGATGCCAGACATAAAAAAAGGGAGAGGAGCAGCTACGACTGGACCACAGCCAACTCAGCTGGCACGGTGATGTGCGTGAAGCCCCAGGAGCCTGTCCAGGGAGAGGTTGGCAGGGGAAGCCACTGGCACCACAACTTGCTTTCCTTCTCCCACACGTGGCAATAGCCAGGGCATGGTAAAAGGGGGAGCCAGACCTGGAACAAAAACAGTGGGCTATGCTCACGTGAACTACTGCACCACTGAACAGCTGGAGATCATCGATGTTTATCTGTATGGGAAATATGGCTGTTTTCATTCTGCCTTCATGTTGCTATGCCACTTGCAAGGAAGAGCAAGTCCTTCTGAAGTAAAACAAGTGAGTAAGTGAGCCAGAAGATCTATACAATAACTTGAAAGGCTTTGACTTCTTTGTGTATTATACCACATCTTCCCTGTAAATATGTGTTGTTGTAATGGTAGCTCTGGTACCTCTTTTATGTCAATAATCTACCGATAAGTCCCACAGTGTGATGTGTGCACAGGTAAATTGTGCTGATTAGCTCTTCAAGAGGGGCTAATGAAAATCACATTAACACTGTTTAACAAAAAGGTAAATAAGGAAATCTTTTGGAAGTGGGCAAATATTTGGCATCAGTCATGTTTCTGTGAACAAACTTTTTTAGAGTTGCTGCTGATACCACTGCCTATAGAGAGCCATGCATGCAGGTGAGGAGTAAAAACTGATGTTGATAAAACGGATAATGTCAATATTTTGTTTTACAACTAATGAACTTGGTCATACAATACAGTGCAGTAATTATACTTCCAGGATTATCTAAAAGGAATTCATTTGTTTTTGGGGCAATGAATACAAACCAGACAACTTGGCAAAGCAACCTAATTTCTAATCTAAAGGCTTCATCAGGTATTCCGTCACTAACATTGTAACTGTAACGCTTGACTAAAAAGGAAAGCGGATTGAATGTATACAGTTATCTAGAATTACATTTATATGGCCATTCACCATAATAGCCTGTGCAAGATTAAGAGAGGTTTTGTAATCTGCTTGCTTTCACTAATATTGTGATAACAGAAAGCTATACGACTGTTCCTTTGAAAACATGTGCAGTTCTCTCTCTTTCTGGATAACTGCAGGCTAATCCTACAAGGATTTTTAGAGTAACTCCAGGCTGGAAGTTACTAGCGAAAGGACTCGTTGTACCCAGAGATAGCTCTCATTAATGCTCGCAGTGGTACATCCCACAGGCAGCTTTCCAGCAAGAAGGAATAATTCTAGTCAGAAATGTGTGGAAGCATTGGGCTAGAATGATGGTTAAGCAACTTCGAAAAAGATCTGCATTTTATAACACAAGCTTCTACAAGATATAATGTCTAGACATTTAATTAAACAAAATCTTGTTGATTGTCAATAAGAGTATTGTCTGATGTTTCTTGATCATACTATAGCCTTCACATGCAGTATTAGCTTCTTTTTTCCATAAGAAGGCATGGATTTTTAAAATTGACTACAGCAACCATTGGCCTGCATAATGGCAAGTTCATTGCTTAAGCTGTTCTTTTCCAAGGTCAGAATGAAATTGCCTTCTCTCCACCTACAGTATTGCTCTGTTGGCATGGAGCATCAGTTACAGATAGGTTTTGTCATCTCCCTCAGACACATGAATCACAGTCATTACCAAATGCAGCAATCCTGATTGGAGGGCAGAGGGGTGGGATAGGAAACCTGTTTGATCCAGCATAGCAAATCCTCTGTTTAAATTGGGAATCCTCCAAATTCCCATCATCTGTGTCTCAATACCATTCCTGCATATTCTCAGATGAAGGAAAACATACCACATCTTTACTTATCTACCTAAGAAGAATTGGTTTCAATCACCAGAGAGCTAAAATTGCCAACGTAGATAGTAACTTCAATTGCAATTTGAATATTGGACTCAGAAAAGAGGATTCAAACCAGCAGCTTTTTATCTACTATCTTGGGATCCTGTAGGAGGGCAGCAGAAACCAAACAGCTGGAATATGTGTTTTTTCTCTGCGCTTGAAAATCTTTTTATTGAAGAGGGAGGAAAAAAGTGGAATTTCAAAATCTGTGTATCTGATGAGAGAAAGTATGTTTGTGCCTAATCTTGAAAGAAATGAAAAACAATCCATTGCTATGGTAAAGGGTTTCTTGTGTACCTCTGCCAAGGTCACTGAATGCATAAATCCAGGGAGAGTACAGACCTTGAAAGAGAGTAGCTCTGCTGTTTCCCCACGGCAGCTCTCTTAGGACTCAGAAGGGTGAGAGAGTTTTCTTGCCATTAAAAAACTGTTAAATACAACTGAAAATGTTTTTCATACATTTGGCAGTTTGAGGTCTCACCAACATATAATGAACCTAGCAATACGTGAGAGATATTGCTGCAGACAATGAGTCAGTATGTCCATGCTCCTTTCCCAAGATCATAGGTGTCCTTGCTTCAGAGATCCCACTGTGAGCATTCTGTGTTGCAGTCTTTCAACAACTGGGCTTGTTGTCAGACTTTTTGAATTCAGGTCAGTCTGTTCTCTGTTTTTTTCCATTTCTGCTTTGCAAGGCAATGCATTTTTTTCCATTTCTGCTTTGCTATTGAGCAATTTGGAGTGCATGCATGGATTAAGCACTTTAATAGTAGGCCTTTCTCCAGCCAACACACTTCCGCTGAAGCAACCTATATGATTTCAGAAGTTTTACTGGAATAGAGGAATATCAATGTATCAAAACATAAAAGCTTGGTGAAAAACATAGTTCTGTTTCAATGCTCTCAGGTTGTCTCCTATGTGCAACTGCCTGAGTGCGTGTTGGTATATCTGGCTAACTGCTACAGACCCCTGAATCCCAGATAGACATTTAGAGATGCAAGCTGTGGTCTCGTGGCACAGTCTCCTAGCGCTGTGGTGAGGACCCCAAGTACCCTGAGTGCTTGAGCTCCATATCCAGAAACACTCAGAAGTCCTGGTCTTGCTCCGCTGGTGAGGCTCTCAGGTTTCCCAGGTTGTTTTCTCATGGAGAAACTGGAGGCAATCCAGTGGAAGGTTAACAGGACAGTCAGAGGCCTAAAGGATGCATCTTGTAAGGGCTTGTTTAGTCTGATGAAGAGGAGGCTAGGGGGAATCTAATAGCAGCCTACAACTACTCAGAAGACAGTTGCAAAGATGATAGAGTCAAATTCTTACTAGTGGCAGACTGTATAACAAGGGGCAATGGCCACAAACTCTGGCTTGGGAGGTTCAGGATGGACATTAGAAAAGACATCATTACTGAGGTGATAGCACAGCACCAAAGCACGTTATCCAGTGAGGCTGTAGAATCTCCGTCCTTGGAGGTTTTTGATATTTAAAAATATCGGACAAAGCCATGAATAACTTCATGCAGTGTTGGTGATAAACATGCTTTTAGCAGGAGGTTGAACTAGTGACTGCCAAATGGTCCTTTCTGACCTACACTTCTATGAATCTGTGGTGATCTGAAAGCTTCTAGGAGTCCTGCTCTGCAGATAAGCAGGATCACAGGCAGGAACAGCTTATTTATCTTTCAGAAAAGGATAAACAATCTCCACTTCTCCTCCCAGGACAGCTGTATTTTTTCCCTCCCCTTCCTCAGGTTGCACACTTACTGGATTTCCTCTCTGTGAGAACTTCAGAGAGGTCTGAGCTTTGTTCTGGTTTGTGACGGCAAGCACTTCACATCTGCAGGTTTCCTGTGGGACAGCATTAAGAATGGTGGTCAGCCTCAGTAAATCACTGTCATAGCCAGGCAGGCAGTAAAGAGACACAGGTAGAGAGCTGAGATCACGAGCACAAGCCTGCTCTGCTGTTCAGTGCACTCTTTCAGCAGACGGGCCAGCATTTCCAGGCATCTCCCCTTCCAAACACCCCAGCTCGCGGGGTGGGATTGTTCTTACCTTCAGTGTACCATGTTCTGACCAAGAGGGAAGTTGGAGCCCTGATCTCTGTCTCCCCTTTTCTTGCTGCAGAAGCACATTAGGGTTATCCCGCAAAATCAGGTCTGCCATTAAGGGTATTTGCAATAATCTCTGCAAAGTTGCCAGAAAACCTTGCTGCTGCCTGCACTTTACTTCAAACAAATTAAAAGGCTCGCCTTTGATTTTTTTTTTAACCACTCAGCAGCAACAGCAGCACAGTCTGAGCATGTAAAACAGCTCCACTGAGCACGCCAGCTGAGTCACTGCTTTTTACCACAAACCCCTCACAGCAGAAGCTAGAGAAATCAATAACACTGTGCAGCTTAGTAAAAATGTTGAAGCTGTTCAAGGTTCTTCTACAGAAACACACCAAGCGTTCATAGAGGGAAAAGCAGCTCACCTCATTAACGCTTGAAAAAAGCCTTTAAGTTTAATTTGCCAGAAACACTGAGGTGCAGCCTCTGTGATGAGGGAAAGTGACAGATGAAGAAATATAGGAAGGAAGTAAAATCAGTGATACCACCAGAGGGGAGAAAAAATCAGCTTTCAGTATTTTCCCTGAGCCTTGGAAAACTGTTTATTGCACTCCGTATTGCATCTCGATTCCAAACACACAGCCTGCATAAATGCACAGATCCTGCACAGAGGTAAAAGAGGAGCTCTTCTTAAATTGTAACACTTAGCAGTCTGAGGGCAGGAATACCACAGGGTAGCTGAATGCCCTCTCCCCTTGCAAGTGACCCTGTAAAGCCTGTTATTTCTGGGAGATTGTGCTTCCATTATCCTCTACGGAGGGGATAACAAGGTACCAAATCCCATGCAAGTAGGGGAGACCGTGCTACTCTCACCATCTATGCAGTGACAGCTCTCAGCCTGTGGCATTGCCAGTGGCTAGAGTCAAGACTCAGGATAACAGCCTGTCCCAGTCTTCTTACACACACACACATACACATGTACATGTACACATACACGTTTGCAGGCATTCTCCATTCTACAAGTCTCTTCTAAGACACTTGCCTGTAAATATTGGTCAGGCATGCTACTCCTCCTTCGACAACCCTGCGAAACTCTTTGCATATCACAGTGATTTATTGTCTTACCAGCTCTAACATTTGGAAGACTCACTGAACTTTTCACCAGGGTAAACATATTAAAGCATAACACCAACTATCCACTACATATTTCTTCCTCGCAGAAGCAAATTTATATGAAAATGGCCAAGTCTCTTTTTCTATACACAGTTCCTCTCTTTTCCATCTTGCATCAAAGCACCCGTTCATCTCACTTTTTCCCACTCTCTTTTTTAACTTTAATCTGTGAACAGGCAGATGCTCCATCCAGGAATATAAGACTTTCCACAGACAGTCAGCAGATGTTCTTCATTTGACATCACATCCCGGCACATGCTCATCTCTTATCTGCTAGCATCTTGTTGTTATAATCACAAGATTCTTCTAATTATTACAATATCTTCTTTATTCAGTTATGCACCTGGTCCACAGAAGCTTGATTGCATTCCACAGGGCATTTGAGCTCTCTGACGTTTTAAAGTCTATGATTGCTGCAGCAGCAGTCGTGACCTCCCCCTTGAAAATTTTTAGTGTTGAAGAAAGAAATTGCACCTGTGCAGGAAAACTAGATACACCCGGTCTAAAGAAGTGTAACCAGTTATAGCTGTCCCCAGGGTGAGCTGAAACATCAAACCTCCTTCCAACAGGCCATTGGAACAGTATCATGGCACCCCAGGGGCCACCGCTCTGTCTTTCTTCACTTTTCACTTCTCAGTTTAGCTGCTAAGATCTGAGGAATATATACAGTGCATCCTATATGCATACGCAGGCCATAGTATTATTGGTTTTGCAAGGGTTGAGCTGACCTTTTGCATTTGACATTTTTAGTTTGAAACAAAACCATGGTATTTGCCTTATATGACATGCAGACATCCTAAAACCATTCAGCTTCCCTACTGTCTGGTGATATTGAATCCGTGGACTGCAAAATACAACACACCTCAACTGTTGAGAATGAAGCTGTAAATGGTAAAGAATAGCCTGATGGAATAATAAGGGGTAGAGTAAAGCAGAAGTATTCCCAAACCTCCTCAGGTATCTGGATCTAAATGACTTTCCTTACTACCAATCACTGATAACTTTATTTCCTCTCTGATGATTACATTACAAGGAGAAGTGAAAGAGCTGGGGTAAGGCCAAGACCTATGCAGAAAGACAGGAAGAGTGCAGGCATCCCACCTTATAAATAAATCTTCCTTTAAGGAAAAGGTTTATTTTATCATCCTTTTTTGGCGTGGCTAACATAGCAAACAAACACATAAAACCAAAACACACCTGCAGTTACTCATCACATTCTCTTCCATTTAAAAGCTTTCTCTACAAAGAAACAAATAAAAACCACTCCTCATTCAGGAAACGCGGGCACACTTAAGAAGATCCCCTGCCTCTCACCTCCAGCATCCCCCTAGCCTGGGGGAACACCAAGCATGTCACCTCCAGTTTTGAGGCCTGAGACCTGAAATTCTTTCCAAAGCAGGAAACTTTTTTTTTAAGATTTTAAACTTGCTTCCCACAGGGAGCCACTTTCCAGCACGAGGCAGGGGGATTTCACTTCTGCTGCCTGACTCGTAGCTGCACAGGGGTGGTGGCTTACCTCCAGCAGCACTGTCAGGGTGGGCACAGCTTGCTGCGAGGCCCAGCTAAGAAACTCCCATGAGGCTAACATGGTTGCCATAGGATGACAACCCATCATAGGATGCACTTCATCCAACTTCTTTATGCTAAACTACTTCTCACATTTCCAAGCTAGATTGGACAAAGCTTTAGAGTCTGCGCCAGGAGAATCCAGCCTGGTGAGGCTCGCAGGTAGCCAGACCAACCTCCTGAGCCTGTCCTGTGTTGCCCTACAGGAAACCATGGGGAAAACTGCTTAGCATAAGGTGAACAATGCAGAAAAGCTGTGATTCCAGATATCACTTTAGTGCCCTCTTCCTGGGCCAAAAGAGGATGTCTGGGATACAATATTAACCCAGTGATTTATCCTACTTGGGGATAAAAAGACAGCAGGGTGAGGTTCCACCATCCTTAAATATGTTAAATATGAAATTGTAATGGCTAATGTTCTCAGAGCATTAGCATGACGGGGTAGTGAGTCCTTAGCAATTCATTTTGCAAAAAGTCATCTGTTCTGGGGTAATCATCCTTCACTGTGTATTTTCTCCTCTGACACTCTTTTATCCTACAGAGGGAAAAGTGCAGCTCTTATTCTTCTCTGCAGTTTTCCTAGCTATTTCTTCATTTTTGCTTTAAAAGCACTCTCAACAACTCCTCCTCCTGAACCCCAGATACTCTCAGTCTCCCTTTTTACAGACAAGAAAAGCAAACTTCCAAAACAACAGACATTTGTTGTTTATTTCTTTTTTTTTATGGCAAACCTCTCAATGGGTAGACAAGGCATCCGATGGTCCTACAGACTTTCAAAGCTACTCACAGGTAGCAAGTACAGTGAGTTTTTGCCAGTCCACATTTGTGCTGATTGACTGAGTGAAGTTTCTTCTCTATTATTGTGTATTTGCCTTGGGAGAACCATCTCCAGGAGGGTTCTGCACTCTCCCTCTCAGCCTCTATACCGTACACCTCCAAATGCATAGTGTACACCTCCAAATGCATAGTGTACACCTCCAAATGCATAGTGTACACCTCTTAGAGGCTCAGTGCCATTTGTTAGTACTACAGCAGCACCACAGGGCTGCGATGAGGCTTTTGACCCACATTGGCAGTCACTATTGCCATAGAGCACCAAGACTGGCTGCAGACTTAAGAGGTACAAAAAGTGAGTAAAACACAGCACACAGCATAGGATAACAGTGAAACGACCATGATTATTTTGCAGGTGTCAATTCTGTCCTCATCAGCAATCAATCCTGCACACAGGAGCAAGGCTTCTGTGAACTCACTCATCCTTGCCTCCCTACTGTCAGCATCATGTAGGTATCCACACAATGACCTACACTTAAGCACACAGGCTTGCAGAACATCTTAGGCTTTGGGATAATGGTTTGCACTAGCTTTCCTAGCAAAGACCAGACTACAGTCATTTGTACTGTGGTGAATGTCTAAGGATTAAAAGCTTCTGACTGAACAGTAGAGATTTCCCTGAAGAGAGGGATTGCCAGTCTCACAGCACTGGTTGGGGACAAAAGCAGAGCAAGTATGTTATTTGGACATTTGTCCTTGCTAGTTCTTTTTTCAAAGGACATTTTCAGCTATTAAACCTCATAATTTTTTGATGTATCCATAGAATAGTATAGGCTGAATTTTGTTCTACAGTGAATCTGTTATTTTGGGGGAAAGGTTCTCTGTCTGTCATGCCCTTCCTCCCAAGTCAGGGTGGGTCCTAGTGGAAAGCTGCAGGTCCTACCGGTGGAAGAGGAGATGGCTCCATCCATACCATCAGTCCAGGACTCCTCTGCCGAACCTGCCCCAAATGTGAAACCTCCCCATCTGTGCATGTGTGTCCTCCACTAACAACCAGACCAACCCATTTTCCACAGACTGAGTAACACTTCTCACAAACAGTGATCTCAGTTGATATCAGATTAATTTGATTCAGAAACTTGATAGGAAATTTTGCAGTGCAGTTACTGGACTCTAAACTGTTCTGTACTCTAATCAGTGGGATCATCACTGAGGTGCTTTGGTATTTGTATTTGATATGGTATTTTGTTTATACATGTGCCAAATATACATGAAAATGTACTGTATATATTAGGGTCCCTGAATTGCATCTGTACTATTGATATGAGAATGTGACCACTGTGCCTCCACAAGTTTTCTCTAACAATACTGGAGTATCACCTGTAGATAAAACTATAAAGGATTGATTCACTGGTACAGAACTGAACTGAGCTTGGGTTGGAAAAAATCAATTTAAATAAAACCAAAATGAGCTCTTTCTTTATTCCTCAGTGAAATAAATTTTCATTTCAGATCCAGTGAAATATTCTAGTAAAATAAAAAGATTCAATTGTGGAGGGACAATTTAAAGTGGTTTTTTAGTGAATAAAATATTCAGCAAACCAAACATCCTCTTTCCAATAATCACTTAAAAACTGAGTATACAGAAATGTTGATAGGAACACCTAAATTAAATGTGCTTGTGACTGTAGTATTTCTACAGGTCAGTATCTCACTAGGGAAGAAAACAACCAAACAATAATAGTATAAAACTAAAATGTTGAAGAGTAGAGATTTTCAGTTTCACCCTCATTTATTTTCCCCAAAAATTGCTTTAAAAATAGAAGAATTCTGAAAACTGAAAGTGTATTCATTATAAAATGATTTTACATTAACTTGATAAACAATAAAATAATAATATGAAGGTTTTTCTGCCCTTTGTGGGATGCACTCTTTATTGAGTTTAAAGTGATAATAAACCATTGAGAGCCTACTGAGCTAGGTAATGAATGTAACACAGCAATTTAAGAGTTCATTTCTGAGGCTCTATAATAGTTTCCAGATTTTTTTTATCTTAGTGGGGTTTTTATGGTTGTGCAATTGTAGTAATTGAAAGTAGATTATAAAAATGATTCTTCTCCAGACCTTTCTGGGGGAAAAAAGAGATGGAATCTGAATGATGTTTCATCTGGGAAAATATGGAAATATAATTTTCATATAACATAATGGTTAGAATGCCTGTACCTGCAATCTCATTATTACAGGGAATATGCACAAAATATAAATTAAATTGGACACGCTCTCCCGGTTCTTTCCCCGTGCCCATCAGCATAGGCGGTGCAGAGAACGGTATACCTGGCATGCATGTGAGCAGAGAGATGGGTCTTCACCACCACAGGTTCACCAGCAGTATGAAGTATTACTGTCCCCTTGAGCAGCATCTGCCCCACTCCACATGACAGGAGAAGCTGTGCTGGTGTCCAGACCTCCCCCAAGCTATGGCCAGATCTAGCCTAGTCTTTGCAATGGGAATATGCAATGGGAATATATGGGGATAGGGGTTCATGTACTAAATGCTGAAGAAAGTGCAGAAGATTTTCTGTTCATGCTGAGAATAGAAGGAGAGGAAATAATTATAATGCAGGGGGCTAAAGAGTGCAAATAACAAATTTTACAAGATGAGAAGATGATACCAGAAGGCTAGAGGAGAGAAAGGCAGCTCTGGGAAGCTCATGTGCAACAGAGGTATTTTTCTGCGTCTTGCTATTGATCGAAGAAAGGTGGCAACACCAGAGGCAGAAGGTGCATCTCTCTTGTTTCCAGCTCGGACTGGAGCAGCTGAACTTTGAAGAAAATGGGAGCTCAGAGCCTGAGAGTGTAAATTTGTCAAGATGAGAAGAAAAGTGCATTTTGGCAGAGGAAGTTGAGATACTGTCTTAGGCAAGATGATATGTAGCAACTGAGAGAATGCTGACTTAACATCCTCACAGGCACGAGGTGAGAATTACATGGAAAAACTGAAATGTGAGGCTTAAAAAATATAAAAGCTTGAGAAAAAAGAAACATCCAACTGGTGCTAGGTAGCCACAATACTTAAGTCAGAAGGGCTAAAAGAGAGAGAGCTTATACTTTGGTGATATTACACACCTGCAGCAGGAGGGCAGCATGTGAGCCAGAAAGGCAAGGATGCTGCAGGTGAAACAGCTGCAGAAGAATGGGATGGAAAGGTGGGAAATAAAAAAAAGCCCACATTTCTTACGTGAGAATTTGATTAGATGCTCCAAGCCCTCCTGTTTTTCTGCTATGCTGGGGAAGGAATTATACGCTGGCATGTCTGGGAAATGCTTAGTGGCATTAATGAGGAAAGTCTGTGTGATCTCAAGTCTTCTGTGTCCCATGAACATGCAGGAGCCTCATACCAAGCCCAGTATCTTGGCAATCTCTGAAAAAAACACACAGAAAATACATTAAACCCCACAAGACTATAATGCTGTGTGAGCATTCTCCAAATTTCATTCATATTCTGTAAATAAAAATCCTGTTATCTGAGCCACGGTGACCTCTGAAATCGAGGAGCCAGGGATATTGATACACTCAGAGGAAAAAATCTCTGATGCTACATATGCATGAAAGGATTCTGGCTGTATCAGCATTGTTAGCTGGGATAATGGGCTCTCGTGGCACAACAGAGCAGGGGTCACCTCGCCAAGAGCGGGACAGGGACGGAGTTGCCATCTGCACATTCCTGATTCTCTTCACGACAATCAGCCCATTTTTCAAAACATACTTTGCATGCAAACGCGTGTGCTTAGCATTTATATTAGCGACATATGTGGCATTGTTTGAGCCACGAGCTCATTAGCACTTCGATGTGACGTGCCACCTGAACAGAATGAAGCTTGCAGGACAGAGATTAAAAGGTACGTGGAATTGGCCGAGGGCAGAGTAGATGGTGGCAAACGATAATACTATATCTAGCACCAGGGAGAGTCATACTTTTTACTACTATGTATTTTGATCGATGGCTCTAATAACCTGACATTTGCAGGTGTACAAAGAACAGTCATGACCTAAAATGTAGATTTCATCAGAGCTCTGAGGACCAGCCCACAGCTGACTACAGGCAATGGCTGTAAGTGCAAATAGAAAGAGCCTAGACTAGGCTTAGATGGATCAAAAAATCAAATCATGGGAAGAACAGGAAAAAGAAGACAGCTGAATTCCTGAAGCAGCACTGACATTTACATGTGACGAGAAGATGGGAGAGGTACTGTAAAAAATGCAACTACTACTATAGGTAATGATTATTAAAATGTCCAAGAGAACAGACTGCATCTATAGTACTAGCACTTGTGACTGAAAATCATGAAGGATCATTATGGATTTTGCTAACCAGACTGAAGCTGATCTCAGGCAGGCACAAGAAGGGAGAAAAAAAAATTTAAACTATATAAGTTATAGAAAAGAAACAAGTTCAGAGCTTTGATGTGAAGAGAAAGAAGAAAAATCAGCAGTTAGCTGTAGCATATGAGCTGGCATCTACCTCTGGGCTAAGGAAAATGAAGCTTACTGATCAGTGAATAACTTGGACAAAGACTGAAGTAAAATAAATTGTGTGGATGACATCCCTAGCATTATATAGCACTTAATTGCACGGGAAAGTCTGGATATGTAGAGAATCCTCATCTGTATCTACATCAGAATAATGTAACCAAAGGGAGACTGATTTCTTGCAGTGCCTTTCTCTCTATTTCAGGGTCCTCAGCAGGGAGCTGAGGGTGATTTAAGTACTTAGATGCATGCACAAGCCACCAAGAAAGGAGAAAAACAGTGCCAGGACTGATGTTGGTTTCTGGAGCAGCGAGCTGCTTTTGTGCTGAAAGCCTGGCTGGATTTCATCTGCTTTGTTCAAGCAGGGCATAATAGAGGGGCTTTGAATCAGATATGAAAAGGGGAAAAAGGACTTCTACTCAAGCTAATGTTGCACGACCTGACATGAGGCAGAGCTTTGAGGTAGATCTGCTTATACCTTTTCCATCTGGTGAGCACGTGAAAACTGTTTCAATCTCTGCAGCTCTGTTTCACTAAAAGACAAGCTAGAGTAAAGTCACTGTTGCAGCCAAGGAAACCCAAATCAGCTGCATCTGAAACAGATTAAAACAACAAGTCTTGTAAACAAATCTTTTTCTCCCCACATCCCCAACCCCCTGTTCTTCACGGTAGGTCCTTTCCTTCAGTCTTGCTCGCAGGCCAGCAACTTTTAGTGGCTTCCTAATTGCAAGAAACTTTACACAGTGCCTCTCCCTGGGCGAACCTCTTTCTTTCCATCACCTTTGAGGTCTGGCTCAGTCTCTGCCCTCCCTGCCCTGCTCAGGAGCCTCCAGCCCCACTGCCACGGCAGGCTCCCTGCTGTACCGTCCGTCCCTGAGCAGCCCAGCTCGGGCTCCACAAACATCCTCCCCTGCTGCCTCCTCTCCCTCCCTGCCAGGGCTTTGCCTGCCTCAAGTGCAGCAGCCCAGACTCGTCTCGTAGCAAAATAAATGCTGAACACACAAGTAAAACCCATCACCCCCTTGCCACATTTCAATTGATCTAGGACATTAAACCAACACAGAAACTCAATATCAGAAGGGTAATCAAGATGAGTCCCCTTCTGCTGCAAGCTAATACATCAGATGGTATAATATAATAAAGAACAATATATGTAATATAATATATAACATAAACCAGGGAGTTCACTGGATGCCTCATTCTGAGAACAAAAGTAATTGAAAAACGAGTAAAATTATACTCCAACACATGTGTGCATGGCAATGGGGCAGAACCAGAGGAACAGCACTGCCAGAGAGTGGTAATGCAAGTGTAGTGCTTGCCTTGTGAAGACACTAATCTTGAAATTACTAATAAATGAGAATAATGCAATGTGGAATAATAAAGGGTGGATATAAACATAGAAACAGTAGTGAGAATAGATGGCAATCAATACACAAGAAGGGGATTAACACAAAATCAGTCAGGATACTGAACTGTGGCTACAACTGAGCTAGTTTCTGAGGTGAGCTAAACCTGAGCTGATAGCTACCTGGTACCTGAATACAGTGTCAAAATCAGGTTGGCATCATCCCATTCATCCTCCTCCAGACAAACATGCTGTTCATTACTTCAGGCGCACATGCATGTGTACATAAACATACACACAGAAGAAAGTTATTTTGATTTAGTCACCTACTTTTTAATTTTCCTGCATGTGGTTCTTCTGCATGATGCTAGCATCCAACCCGGGCTGTAATTCCAACTTAATGGCAAGCACCACAGGTGTTTGGTGACATTTATTCACCTTTTGCATACATCCAGGTTGCTTTGCAGTTGCGTGGATAACCAGATCATTTCACAGTTGCAAGCTGCCTTTGGAAAGGTTGGAACCCATGAAGTCTGATTGAGTTTGATATTGTTATTATCTCAGCTCTACAGTCAGTGTATCATAATACTGCTGAATTTAAGTGCAATATGGAAATGAAAGTACACCATAATAATCTAGCCATCTTACATCCCACTGTGACTTATTTATTTTTTCCTTGCTTTACTCATGAAATCTTTCAGTTTCATGCTTAGCTCTTTTTCCATAACATTTAATCAAGTTTCATTTTATTTTTCATTTTGTAGGTCTCATATGGGTGTTGTTGAAACTGAAACCAATTAAGAAACATCTGCAGACAAAAGAACGCTGTCAAGTGTGAACAATGAAATTTCTTCTAAGAGAAGAGTGAGCAGAGCGCACTCTCAACAAGTCTGGGAAAGCTTCGTCCAAACAAAAGCCATGTTTATGTCTTCGCTGGAGCTCCCAGTGTGTTGCAGCCTGGCTCTGAAGAGCACTGTAAACCAAGACAAAGCTGACCCAGCCTTTGCAATCAACAACACTAATTAAGTATAGCCCACCACCAGCTAGCCTTGTTTAGGTGTACTCTACTTCAGCGATATAGGAACATGAAGCAATGATCACTTCCTTATGAAGATGATATTTTAGTTTAAACTGGTTTTTTTTCTTTTTTTTTAATTCTCATGATCTCACTAGAGAGCCTCATAAAAGTTATATGGAGACATTTTCCCTATCTCTAACCTAATTTCATTTCGTTTATGCTTCATCTCAAGTCACTGGGATTGTCATGTTTCTTTATGGGACAATTATAATATCCCCATAAGGTTTTATTACCTTAACGTACTGGTATATATTCACAACCCTAGCTCTAGTTTAATATGTATTTTTAAATAATTAATATGTAGTATAGACAAGCATGTGGTGCAGGAGAGAAATTAGACATCAGGAGGGTCTCTGAGGGAAAGATGTACCCTGTCCACATTCCTGTCCTCCCTGTAAGAGTGGCCAAGAGGGGTTAGATCTGAAAAAGTCGGTACCACCAAGTAGCCAGCTCCTTCCTGCTCGTAGAACAGACTTTAACAAAGCGTTGTCAACCTGAAGAAGTGAAAAAATATGAGATGAGGCTTCCACATCAGGAGTTTGATTGTGCAGTTGAAAAAAAAAACAAAACAAAAATGTAGGGGAAGTGGCCGGGTTTTTTTGTGTTTGCAAATGTCAGGATAAGACAGTGGGTTTCCCTTCCTTTCTTTATGCAAGATGAGCTTCTCACCAGTCTTATGTCATTAGGAGTTGCAGCTTTAAGGAACAAAGAAGAAATACAGTGGTAAAAGCTTGAAGGCTAACACTGCCGGTGTCTGTAAACACCATGAATGTGTCCAACCCAGCTCTGAAACAGCTAGCTCTGTGCTGCTGGTGCTCTGGCTGTCACAGCAAAGCGGTCAGCACAGATGAATTGCCAAATGTCTGAATGCAGTCCTGAGTGGGATATTTTGCAGTAGACCATGTAAAAGCTGCGGTGTGGACCTGCCTGGAGGGAGCTGACTGAGGCCACCATCTGTGGCTTCACAGCAAATGTGCTGTCCATCCTTTTTCCTCAGCAGAGATGGGAAGCCTTTACAGTTTGGTTTGCAAACATAATGTTTCCCTTTTCTTTATCAGAAACAACAGATACTGGCTTGACGGCCTTGCACTCCACAGGCTTATTTTTCCTCAGGCAGAGGTAACTGAGCTCTTGGTCCCACTGGTATGGTGACAAAAGGACTCATTGATTATCATAGAAAACAAAAACAATAGTAGTTATTATTTACAGATAATGTAAGATGGAGGAAGACAAGTGCCACAGATGAAGCAAACACCTGACACGGGTATCTCAGAGTTACCTTGCAGCACTTCCCGGGAAGGGAACAGCCTTTACCATACCACCGATTACCAGGGGCATGATCAATGACAGAGGCCTCTGTCACCTTTCAGGAGCAGTAAACTCACCACCAAGGCCTCTGAGTATTTTCAGAGAAAGAAAATTTGGATCAGTGCAGTAAGAACTGATTGTACAGAGAAATTTTCACATGGGGTATCTCCAGACACCACAAAATCTGCACAATACCATCCAGAAACAAATGGAAGGATGCCTTATGAACTAAGTAAATGTCAATGGATAAAATTAATAGCCCACTCCATTTATTAACAGGCAGTATTTTTGCATTTTTCACCTTTCTCTTTGCCTTGTAGCTATGGGAAATGCCCATCTGTACAGACGTTCATTTTAATAAAAACTTCTTCCTTTTCTGTTCTGACACATCTCCTTATGTCTTCTCTCTTGCAATCTTGTCATCTCTGCAGCGAGCTCTTTAAAGCAGTTTCTAATTTTATCTTGAGCTGTGAAGTTTTTGAAGATTCTCTGTTTGAAAAAGGCTGCAAGAAAAAATAGGCTGAACTGAATAAATAGCTCTTCTAACATTTTGATGTCTCATGGGTATAAGAGCTGTTCAGAACGCAGGGGTAGGACGAGGCTCTGAAAAACGATGAGTGTATTAAAGCTCCCTTGCTGTTTTCCTTCTGAAACGCAGGGCTTTAGGTCATGCAACCTCCTTAACCTAGCTCAACTTCATCATAGTCATCTGATGCGGTCCTTGTGATGCAGCAGCCCAAGAAAGAAAAGAAATGGGGCAGGAGGAGATGAGTAAGGGGGATTGGGTTGTAAGCTTCTGCTCCATGTAACTGCAGACATATGAACAGTGGAAATGTCTACAAAAGAATAAGTCATAATTGTAGCAACAAGTCATGTCCTGCTCTGCTGTGAAAGCTTTGAGGAAATAGTTTTACCGCTTTTTGCCAGTATATGTCTGCCTTTAGAATAATACTTACCTGTATTTACAAAAACACTCTGAAAGGCTCAGATAGAAAATACTACATGAGTATTATGCAGAGATATTCCTAAATTTCTTAATAATGTACATTGGATTAGTGCCTAATATTTGCAATGTCTTATTAAAAATAAATTTAAATAGGTAACATTGCTCAGATATTTGCTAAAGTAGCTTGGTGGCGGGCTTGCTACGTGTTTTTCAAACTTAAGAGTTGCTCACTTAAAGGTAGTGCTTCACTAATTGCCACAAAATAATTGGCACAATGCAATACATTTAACATGGGAAAGAACTAATTTGTAGTTTTTGTTCAGCTTGGCAGGCATTGTACTGAAACTCATATACTCCAAAGGATCCTCTCAAATCCTACAAACCGACTCAAGAAAATTACTCTGCTACTCAAGAAAATACGATACAGCCTTAGACTATTTGGGAGATGATAACTTATTTCCTTTTCTCATATCTGAAGCAGTTTTTTTCAAAGTTCGTAGTTGTCTTCACTTCCAGTGTTTTCCCTAAGCACCTTTCAATGTTGTCTGTGGGAGCAGTCACAAAGCAATAGAAACATGCCAAACATATTGATTACTGAGTAAAATGGTTACCCTGGCAACTAAAAATCCTGGGAAAGCTCTTAAAACTTCCTTCTTTTCTCATGTGACTTCTTTTTATATACTTTTTTTTCTCTGGTGGGTTCAGAAGTCATGGATGTCAGATATAAAAGTATTTGCTCTGAATATACAGCAATGGAGAAAAGGTGATTCACGCCTAGATTATCTATTCCACCAGGAATATAACTACCCACATTACTGCCTTAGTAATCCATCACTTGCATAACGGGCAGGCAATTTTTGTAATTTTGGGGGGCAGAGTAACCCTCTCCCACCAATTTCTAAATCTATATTCAGATGTGATCTAAGGAAAGAAATTCAAGGACTAGAATTTTCCTAAAGTGCCAAGGCAAGCAAGATGAACAGTGTGAAAGATTATTCATGTAGCAACAAAAAGTTTGCTCTGCTCTGTCCAGAGCAAAGGAAATTAATGTCCTCTCCCCATGGGTGGTTTTGATCAAACAGTGACTAGGTGTGACAAAAGTAGTGACCTAACCAGAGGAGCAGCAGGGACCAGAGCTGGTGGCAGTGGGCTCGTGCAGTTACTCAGGCTCATTCTAGGCACAGCCCGATGGGGCCAGTGTATTTAAAAGCACGTGCAATTGAAAATACACATGAAGCTCATTTGGGAGCAACTTTAGATGGCTCATTTCTCTGTCTCCTGCTTGGTTCAACCCCCAGACACAGAGAAGACTGCCTACTTACTGCTCAAGCCACCCTTGTGAACAGACTCATCTTTTCAACCGTTTTGATATTTCAGAAGGAATTGCCTTCGCAGGCATTAAGCAGATGCTTGCTGGTCCATTCATTTGTAAGCAGGCACTGTAACTGGACTATGAGGAAAGGGGGAAACATGTAACAATGATTACATTAGGGTTTGGGATTTTGTTAGAATAAGGGAGTCTAAGCCACCAATTCAGAAAACAGGGCACTACTGTTCAGGCTTTGATATGCTGATTTTTTTCTTCCCTGAACAAATGGTGGTAGGGGTTTTTTTGTCCTTCTATGCTGGCTTTCCAAATAAAAATGGTTTTGAAAAGCTGCAATTACAGAGGTTACAAATAACATGCAGCCACACAGCTGGCACTGGAACATTTCCAGAACATAATCACCTGTCGCACACGCTAATTCCCGCCGTGATGAGGGCCCATTATTTCTAGTAGGGTCCGACAGATCAATTGTTAAAGACGTCATCTCTTAATGGAGAAGGTTTGGGATTGTCTGAGCCCTAGCCTGCTTTTCTATGTCAGTTTGTGTTAAGAAGGTATGCTATTCCTTTGAATGATGGCTTTTTATTTGTCCCAGGCTAGTATTGTCAATAGGAGGCTGAAGAAAATGTGATTAAGCTACATGGAACCACAAATTAGCTTGCTATGAAAAGAAATGACACAAGCAAAACTTTCCAGTAAACATAATCCTAAGGAGAACTGAATAGAGTATAAAGTGTGGGGAGAAACACAGTGGTTAATTTTTATAGGTGGAATACTACTTCAAAGCAACAAAAGACAGTTCGCTAACTCCCTTTATTTGAACAGATGTTTGCCTTGTGCTGTCCTTTGTATTCTCAGGACTTTTCTGTCAGCCTTGAGTGGGAAAGCTCTGCTAATGCCCTTCTAATACACAGTCTCCTTTTTTTTTTTTTCTGATTGAAAAATGCAAACCTCTAGTAAGACAGCAATGTTTGTCTTACATACAAGAAGTTGGAATCACTGTCACTTCTATAAGCAGCCTTCTGCTGAGAAATACAAAGATGATAACAGTGAGCACTAACATTTTGACATGTACCCATCACAGGACTTAATAGTAACATCAAATTGACATACCTCATAGGGGAGGGAGGGAGTCCTCAAAGGAAATATGGTCCCACTTTCCTGTAACTGTCATCACTTTCCTTTGCATGGCACTGATTTGGGGATGTTGGATCAAAACAGTGAAGTGAGTCTTCGGATTACATCCCAACCTGACTGATTTTGCTGCACAAGTGGGGCAGAGCATGCTTACTATTGCACTCGCAGTCATCTGCTGCTGTAACAGAGCCCAGTGCTCCTGTTGAGGTCTCTGCCTCTCTGCCACTATTACCAAGGGACCATTGTCTGGTCAGAATGGGAATATGAAAATTGTTCATCATTAAATACTTGAAGTTCGTGTGATTTTTCCCATCGGTGTTTGGCAGCAGCCAAGCTTATTGAACTAAACCCCATGCATTTTTAATTCTGGCAGCTCTGAAGACTGATGCATTCTCAAAAGTCAGGTGAGTTTAGCTTTCCTGCAGGGTGGGAAGGTCTCCTGATGCCACAGATATCCCATGTCCCAGCAAGTCGTGCCAGGTGGCTCTGCCAAACGTTGAGATGTTCCCAGAGCGCGGCTCTGCCTCCCTTTGCCCCTGCCCCGCTGTGCTGCCTCCCATCCCCGGGCGAGCTGTGCCAGCTGTGCTGGCGGACGGGGCTCAGCTGCAGGCGCAAGCAGCAACCACTGCTGATAAAGTGTTTGTTGCCAAAGGTCCTTCCCGACGCATTTGTCAGGGGAAGATTTGTGGAAGTAGAGCAGCTTGCTCAGCCTCTGTCAGACTTCCCAAAGCTTGGGCCAGGCAGGATTTGCATGGAGGTATCCTAGCGGAGCAAGAGCCCTTAGCTCCATGTATGCATTTTTGTGTTTTATCACTTCCTTTCATTTCCTCTTCTCTCTATGGATTAATAACAGGCCTATGTGTGGCCGTGAGCTGTATCCTTTAAGAGTTGTATCCTATGAAGCCACAGGACATGTGCAGCAGCATCTAGGACTGCCACATGTCCCATGGTGCGGTTCTTTAAAAAGAAGCACCTCCAGGGCAGTTACGGGGAAGGCATGCTCCTGCCTTTCAAGTGTGCCTGCGTGGGGGTGTGCGCACATGTAGGAGTTGTTCTTATTACTCACTCCTTGGAAATTAACAGCACGTCTTACGCAATGATAGATGAGGCATTAAGCACAGGCTGTGGCTTATTGGATGGGAAGCGTGTTGGTGCTACCTGGATATTGTTGACCCAACAACCTCCTTCTGTGCTCCCAGCCCTTCTCAGGGAGATGCTAGACCCAGGCTATTCTTTCATTGTTGAGTATTTGTCTTTTAATTTTCTCTGATGTCTCTCTTCCCTTCTCTCTGCCTAGTAATTATCTGTTACTTATTATATGGACAGGACACATTTCCTTCATTACTTGATCTGAGGCCCTTAAGTGGATACTGCTACTGAAAGCCCTGAGAAGAAGGTAGGCTTGGGAGACAGTGGTTACTGCTGAAGGCCACAACTAATTACAGATGCCAATATGGGAGTGTGGAGGGGAGAAAGAGGTGAAGGGAGGGAGCACTCAAAACAGCATAATCAGCAGATGTGGCTTGTTATCAGCAGGGTTATAGCTAGCAGTATTACTAGCAAAGCCCTAGAGTTTTAGCCCTCCTTTATTACTTCCTAATAAAGTAATATAAAATAAAGTGCTATCTGTTTTTACACAAGAAATTGAAAGGATATTCACTGGTCCCATGATCTTTTCCTCTCTGATTTTAAGATTGTCTGTTCCATGCAGACAAGTTTATGCACAAACAAGTTAAGCTCTTAGCTTATGCAGCCAGAAAGGAACCCCAAGCCTACAGTTAGCATACAGACTATTTGCAATCTAGGGTCCTAGAGTGGCACAAATCCTGCCTGGGATGAGCAGAAAGACTCCTAACCTTTTTATTTTCAGCTACATCAGGTTTTCTTCCAACCCCATCAGCTGATCTAATAAAAGATATTGACTCTCCAAATGAATGTTGCCTCAGCAATACTAAACCACACATCTGAAATTGCCACCTATCTCCAAATGCGGTGCTTACAACTGTTCTATGGCAAACAAAGTCACTCTTCTGCAAATAAGTCAGATGGGACAGTAACAGCAATTTGTACTTTTAGGTAACAGCCTAACAGCTAGTGGAAGTAGGAAACCAGAGTTTGGGGTTCTTCCTGGGCTGAGACAGTTCATGCCCATATTGACCGATTCCCAGTAAATGTCCCAATCTTGATGCTGTAGGAGAGGTCAGATAGAGAAAAAGCAAGACACTCACCATCCCTCTGTTTAAGTTGTGCCACTATACAGAAAGTGAACGATATTCGTGAAGCTAGAAAGGGAGACTAAAAAAATGAACAAATGTCCCATTAAGTTCATCTTGGAGAAGCAGAATAGCCAGATGAGCCCAGCAGAAACTGATGCTGCTTCTTTACATTTCGTATAATGTCCTTTAAAACAGCTAGGCAAGGCTGGTACCTCAACAGGCTCATGCAAGGTTAGATCGGGCATCTCTCACAGCAAAACATTGTGCCATAAACATTTGTCTCAAATTCTGGAGCAACTGGTCCTCCTACTGATTCTGACCTACCCCAGAAAGCCTCTCTTCTGTTCATGCTTTCATAGGATATATACATGTTGTTTCAGAAAAAGAACAGTTTATTCTATCTGCAGTGTTAGGCATATACACATGAATCCCTGCCTTACCAAGCTTTACAAACATTGAAGAAGGCAGGTCTTGCTATACAATATTTTCTTTTCACAAGAAAGTAGCTAAAGGTTGTTTCATTACTTTATTTTCCATTGTAGATAAAAAATACAAATTATATCTACCCTTAAGGTAAACAAAAAATGAAAGAATCTAATGAAATTGGCACTTAACTTGACTCTTCCTCTAGTCTACTTAATTGAAAGCTCAGACACACAAAGTAGGTTCCACAAAAAACTAACACAGATGATTTCCTCTACTTTGATGAGTTGCAAATCCTTCCAGCAGAAATTACTGGTTAACATAGATTCCATTATCCATTGGGTTTTCCAGTCAGGCTTCAGTCTTACGAAGATTTAATGTCCTTGAATAGCTTTGTTTTGCAAGACTCAGACCTTCGACTTTAGCTCTACTGTCTGAATCACATACTCATATAAGCTACTGACTACAAGAGAGGTAGCAGACCTGTATGGCCTTGGATTTGAGTAATTTAAAACTCTCTGATACATCAGAAATACAGTTGGGAAATAACATTTTGTATATTACTGGCACTCTACAATAGGATGTACCTCCATACAGTTATGTGCCAGCTTTGTAATCTTACACAATTATCAGAGATGTGGATTGCATTTTAGGTACCTCCTCCTCCAGCTACATGGATTGCTCACACCAGCACTTAAACAACAGCAGTAGCAAAAGCAACAGAGAAACATGTAGAAGTCACTGAAGGCGCTCTTAACAGCCTGTGGTTTTTTGCATGCAAAATGAGCTCCCTCACCTTTGCTATTGATCTATCTTCTCCTTTAATGAAAAAAAAGCCAAGAGAGCAGGAGATCAAGAAATTAGGAGAGGAACACTTGAACTGAAATTGAACACTTTTAAAAATAAACCCAGCTGGAGGTTTGAAAATTAGGAATGAGACCAAATTCATGAATATTGGCCAACATTTCTGTTGGGTGACTAGTGATTTTGAATTCCTCACTTTTCATATCCCAGCTGCAGAATTCCCGAGGAGTCTGACAGTGCTCGGTGTCAGACCTCTGGAAATTTGACCTGTCAGCCTTAAACTGGGCACTCAGAATTACTACTTGCTTTTGAGAAGTATTAGTGTTTGTGAATGTTCACCACAGAGGGTAAATATTTCTCTTTTTCCTCTCTTGCCCCTTCTGCTTTATGCTTCTATAGTTGTTTTGTCCCAGGCTGCCAATCCACAGCATCAAATGCATTCTACTGTTGTGGGTTAGCATAGGAGCGTCTTTTAGGATGGAATAAACTGAGGAATTAGCCCAGTAAAGCTATCTATGAGTAACTTCATGTATGGAGGAACTGTAATCCCATGAGTTTTCCCCCATGTTATGGGTAGGCTGCAGGTGGACCCAAAAATTAGAGCTAGCCCTTGTTTCAATTGTGGATACTCAAGTGTATCTGTTGTCAAGTTAATTCAGGCTTTAGCAGAATCCACTAAAAACATGTTCTTTGCACAAAAAAACAGCCCATCTCCTTCTGCCACTTGAATCTGACAGATGTTCAAAACCCCCTGAAGATTAGGCTTGCGGAGAGAAAATACATGTGAGTAAAACTGAAGGTAAAATCCTAGCTTCATAAAAATAAATGGAAAACTTCCCATTGCCATCCATGGAACTAAGATATCACACTAAGTGGCTTTGTACAGAGCACTTCTCTTTCTAAAAGAAGCCTTTATGCATCGAAGCTTCCACAGCAAAGCTAATTTATAATCTGGTCAGGATCTGTGTACGGGTGTGTACAATCATATGTCTGCCATGAAAATTTTCTACCAGCCAATCACCACTCCAGCGCGGACTGGAAGCTGGCAGAGTAGCTAATTACTCTCACTAAGAGAAATCTGCTAGCTTGATTAATGCCTATTTAGCAATTGTTGCTGTTATTTCAGCTGTAGTCTCAGAAAAGAGTTTGCTAGGGATGACTCTCCTGGAACTGTATTTTTCAGTTTTGCTGTGCTACAAGCGACGTCTCGTTCTTCATTCCCAGAGGCAGTTCCCTGAACTTTCAAGTAATGGTAGTGATAGCTGTGAGTATGTAGTAATTAGTATAGTGACTGTGTGGCACCATCCTCTTTCATAACACTGTTCATCTGCAGATCTCTAACTACTTATGGAAGGAGGCATCACTATCACTGTTTCACAGATTAGATCTGGATGTTGAGGTTAACACTGAGGCCTCCACCTTAGTTAAATCTTCCACCAGGGGTAAATAAGTACTAGCTTAGCTAAAAAGCACTGATGTTGTCAGCGAGCACCTGACTCTCACTGCAGTTAGCAGAAAAACTAACGTTGATTTGGATCAGACTGACAAAGTAGGAAAACAAAGAGGATAACTTCAAGACTGCTAATCTGTTTTTTTCCATTTCCATTTCCAGCTTCACTGAAAATAAAGATCTCTGTCACTATGCAGAAATTTACCTTAATCTCTAAGTGCATATTATAAAAAAATGGGGGGTTTTAACTGTTTAGGAAAATAACAATGTTCAGCATTTGGCTTATAGTTTATAGCACAGTTACAGTGCAGATAGTGGCCATGTAATGACTGTTCAGCAATGTCTGTTTTTTTCTGTAAAATATCTTTCTGCCTTAAGATCTTACTTACAAATGACTGGATGGACACAGCAGTCACATCTATGACTTTGGTGACTCTTGTAGGTCAAGACCTTCTTTTGTTTATGGCATATGTAGCACTGGGGTATGGGTGGGGGATTCACCCAGACAAGAGAAGAGCTCTCTCTTCCCTTACAAAGGGGCTGAAGTGAAGTGGTAAGGAATACACCATCCAGTTTGCTCTTCCAAGACGTACCAGCTACTAAATAGTATCTTGTCTTTTTAAAATGAAAATGAAAGAGCAATTACTGTCTTTTGCAGAATTTCAAGTGCACTTTAAATGACAGAAGTGTTTGTCTACCTGCACAAGCCCTCTTACAGCAACAATTCACCCTGCCAAGTAGACTGTTCTTGTAGCTCCTTGGGAAAATCAGATTGTGTGAAAACACATCCCATCTTTTCTTGGGGGAGCAGTATTCCTCAGCTCTCCCCATGAGATCATTCTGGGGGCAGGAGCCAGTACCGAGCCAAGCCTGCCAAGCCTTTTCTGACTTCTACTGGTTGGCCAGGGCTCTCACCAGGCCCTGGTGCAGTTACGGATAACCGGAGTGCAGCTCACTCTCCCTTCTCGTGGGAAGGAGGCCACTGAGAAGGGTTGACAGAGATACAACTGCCAAGGTTCAGAATCCCACAAATCCCCATAGAAGTACTGCAAAAGAGTATTGTAGAGCCTGTGCAGTTGGCTCTGGTACGCCTCCTTTACTATACCAGTAATGCTTTTTTGAAAAACATTTATACATTAAATAATGTCTTTGCATTTCAGCACTTAACACTGGCCATACTGAGGGAGACGAAAGCTCCACCCAGCTCAGTGTCCGGTTTCCAGAAGTGACCAGAAGCAGCTGGCTTGGGAAGGTACAGGAACAAGGGGAAGGCAGCAATACCTCCTGCTGCACTCCCTCAGAATTGCCTCCACCCACCTCTGGCTCAAGGGCTTCTCGACTCAAAAGTGGTATCCTTGTATGTGCATGTGTGTGTGAATTAACAGGGCCCTGTGCACAAAGAGCTCTTGGTAGGTGGCAGCGTCCACTGCTGCCACCGTCCCTCTGCCAGCACATGCCCCAGTGCCCTCAGCAGCAGCCTGCCGCCGCTTGTCTGTATCCTGCTTGCTCATAATGCAATGAATTGTAAGGACTGAAGCACATGTTCAAGCAGGCTCTGAGCTATGATGCTCAGGTCTAGATTTGTAGCCAATTTTTTTTCCTGAATCTGGCTATGTTCCGACTCAGTGCTCTGGTTTGGTCTAAAGCTATGGTTTGTGTCTGAACCTAAGCCCAGAGCCTGCTTGAATAGGATCTGTTGTTCTCTTTTGAGACTATCTTAGATAGCAGTGCTCCCAAAGGAGTAACTTTGTGCCTTTTGAAGCAGCTCTCCCTCCCACATGACGTCAGAAACAGCCATGTGAAACAGTTCCTTCTAACATGAAAATCAACTCAGACTGAACACGGGGCTCAATGTTTGTGAACTTCAGCTGCTTTTTGCAAAAGTTTGAAATACACGGGTGTAAAATGTTCAAACACCCAAGAAGCTGGCAAACTCCACCTTACCTACAAGCACTGGAGGAGGAGAGGGGAAGGAGGAAAAGGCTGGGAGGAACATGGCTGGCCACGGGGTCCAGGAAGCTACCACTGATTCAGTGCAAACCTCAGCAAGTCAGTGGCGCAGCTCATGCACATCTCCCAGGAAACAAAATGCATCACTTGCATGTCATTAATCCAGAATTGTTTTACAAACTTTTTATCTATGTTTATTGATGAATCAGAATACAAATAGGGTGAATAATGGATAGCAAAGACTGGAAGACAGAGCTGAGGTAAGATCCAGCCTCACAGACCATAGTCCCTGTGTATGTGGCATATGAGCTGCTGTGCATGAAGCACCGATGAAAGGAGCCGGGTGCCTGTTTCAGCTTTGAGGAGCAACAGTATTTCTCTGTAGTGAACGAATTATGGGGTAAAGACACTTGAACAGGACCTTTTCTATGAGAAAGTTAGTGGGCCCTCTTACCTTCAGATCTGTCCCCCTTCTCACTCGTGTTGACATGTGGGCTTTCTGGAAATAGTTCCTCTCCCAATAATATAAGGGTAATTTATTTACGTAGGTTGATGTTTAAGTTTAAAAACTAGCTATTTCTATTGTCATTCCTTTACCAAATAAGTAAAAAAAAAAAAAAAAAATGCTCTGAGGACCTATTTGACATTTCATTGTCAACACAGCAATAAGGAATGTTTGACAAAGCCTCAAGGCAAATGATTAAATTCTTTATCTGCCACACCAAGGAAAGGCTGCTCCTCTTGGTAATAAGGTTAAATTTGTTGTCCCTCAAGGAGAAGGTGAAAAATAAATTCATGACTAGAAGCCATAAAGCTTTACTGGCTGCATGGTCTATTTCAGGACAAAAATAGCTCCTTTGGGTTGGGTAATAGATATTCCTTAAGTGTCAGTTGTCATATTTATCACAGAGATTTCAGAAAATTATGAATTCCTGCACTTAAACCAGTAGCGTTTCCCTGGGAAACACGAATGCTGACAAAATCCGCAAAAGCAAACACTGTTAACATAATTTTCCTTTTCAGTTCGTCTCTATCAAAATTATTATTTTAGGTTTTTTCTACATCTGAGCAATTTTTAGAAGAATCATTTTGTTATTTTAAAACTAGCTCCCATCTTGGGAAGGTGTTAGAGACTCATAGTGAAAATGCCCTGGAGACCATGTTGGCATGAGCAGAAAGATGACGAATCACGTTGCCGTGAAAAAATCAGATTGTGTATCAAAGGCACTACCTTGGAGAAGAAAATGTTATTGACAGAACTGAAGCAGTGCAATCACAGTTAGGGAAAAAGTGAAGGAGTAGCAATCACAAATCTTTGGAGCTTTTATTGCCCTAGCACAGGTCACATTATCAGAGGTGAATGTGAAGAACTTGCACTTCTTGTGCAGCTCGTAGGATGGGAAACACTAGGATTTTGAATTGGTATTCTATGTAAGAATAATTCATGGGCAGGGAGAAAAACATGTTGAAGCATATTTAGTTGTGCTAGTGGTAAATAAAGGAACAAGAAAAATTTGAAGATGGGCATCAGGAGTGGCAGAAGACCTAAGCAACAAGTGCTGAAGATGCTATCTTCTTGGAGAAAGGATCCTTCCAAAGTAGCACTGGGTGCGCTCAAAGCTGGTACAGGATTTAGAAATGCAGCTTGATTTTAAGAGAGAAATATGTGACAGTGAGCCAAACTGAGGTTTTTTTTTTTTCTTTATGTTCTGCCAGAATCATGATTAAAGAAGTCAGAGTATTGTGTTTCTCTGCTTCGGTTGTATTATTAGCTGCTCACACTTAATCATAAAAAATATGAAATAAAAAGTCAGTTCCCTGTGCTTTTGGCTTCTTTGAGGCATTGTTTGGTTTCAGGAGTCCCCACTCCTGGGTTTTATCCCAACCACAGTGCCGAGCTGCAGGCTGAGGCAGTGCATAGAGCACGTCTTGCCCCAGTCTGCCTCTGCAAGCCCACTCCTGCCTGTTGCGCCAGGAGGCACATCTCTGCTTCACACCACAAAAATCAATCTGCTGGTTTTAATGTCATCCCTGGGCAACGCTCATTAATATTTCAGAAACAAGCAAATAAATTCTAACAAACCTAGAGAGCATCTGGCAAGGAAGAAAAAAAAAAAAAACAACCAAGAGGGAGAGGGAGCATGAGACCTCGTTGCAGGTCAGAGGTGAGGTCAAGTGTAAGAGTGATGAGGAGGAACTTGTGGAGTATTTGTTGGCAGTAGCAAAGCCCTTGGCTGCCTTGCTGCTGGATGAATTCCTAAATCCACTCATCTGTTTTGCAAAAGACAAGGCAACGCTTCTAGAGTTAATCATAACCAATTTACATTTCCAAAAGTGTCAAAACGTGATATAGAGAGAGTATTTTTTTTACTAACTTGTCCTATTGAGTACAATGGTTTGTTATTACTGTTTTCATTACAGTGTGAATATTGCCTCATGTGACTGGAATGAATAACACCTTCCCTATTTAATTAAGCTGTTCAAGATTGCATTAGTACTTGCTGAAGCCATCACTCTTCTTTCCTGGGTTATCATGGCCGCACCTCAGCTCAGAAGAAAAGGTGAGTAAATTATTAAAAGATGGTTGCCTAATTGTGAATTAATCCACCTGCTGGGAGTGCTAACTAAATGTAGTGGCTGGCATCTTTGCTGTGACGCCAACCTTGTCATCGCCTCCACAGCTGCACCAGCTGGTTGGCTAAGTCCCAGGATTTCGATATCTGCTCGGATGGCATACAGTGTGCATAGATACTGTATAATGTGCGGAAATTATTTATGAGAACTTCCATTAAATGAATTTCATAAAAGTTGTCCATGCTGCCTTCAAGGGATTTATTAAAACCATCTGCATGTTAAGCTTGCAACATATAAATGAAGTGCCATTTGCACCTTGCCCATAAGATTTCAAAGCAGGTGCACCCCTTCTGCAGCATCAACCTGGCCTCCTGTGATGTATTCTGAAGCTGAAATCTCAGGCCGGTATAAGATGTTGTAACGCATGCGAGAGTTTCCCCATATTATTCCTTAGCTTCTTCACAGACGTGCTTGCTTAATGGTTGTGCTCTGGGAATTTGGCTAGCAAACTTTCTAGTGGTCTGGACTGTAGTGAGAACACCACTACCCAGTGTCTCTGGCAAGTGCTTGTCTCCAGTTCTTCATAAGCAAACCATGTACTGTTGAACTAGAAACAATGGTTGCCTGTAATATTTTTATGTGTGGATTTAAAAAAAAAAATAAATCAGCACTTCGGAGTGTTACACATAGGAAAAGCTACTCTTCTGTGCAGGAAGACAAGCCATAATGAATTGCATGTATCCAGCTAATCTCTTCCAGGGAGAGGCTGTGAAGTCTCCATCCTTGGAAATATTCAAAAACCAGCTTGACACAGCCTTGGGCAACCTGCTGTAGCTGATCATGCTTTGAGCAAAGGGTTTGGACTAGACAATCTCCAGAGATCCTGTCCAACCTTGACTAGTCTGTGAGAAAACAAACCGGTACTAAAAAACCAAGAGTGTATCAATCTTCATAAAATATATTATATCATAGGGTTAAAGAACTATTGCATTGTTTCCTTGTGTAGGAAAATATAGAGAAACTATCCAAGGAAGAGTAGAGAGACTGAAAAGATGCCCACATTTTAAGAAATCCTTACAGTAGCAAGGACAGCCTCTCTCAAAGGCACAACAGCCCAGTCTTCATTAGCTCATGCTTCGACCTGACATAATTTCACTGCTTTGTGAAATTATTTGTGCTCTTCCACATACCTGCGGTGTGCACAGCATACTCTGCTCTCTGTTTCTTTCATCTGTAAGCAAAATTATAGCATGTAAAAATGCACACGTGCGAATGAGGAGCATACATTTGCTCATACTCATGTACGTGACGTTTTCAGTGACTGTGGGAACTCACCAGACCACCTCTCCAGCTAGAGATGGCTCAGTCGGGTGGTCTAACACCCTACACAGCTACTTCTTTTATAGGACGGCTCAAAAGCAGCCCACACTGCTTTGTGTGGTCTCTTAGGCTTTATTTGAGGGAGCTGGCACCCGGGCTACCTCTACCCGGTCTTTGTTTTTTTCTTGCAAGTCCTGACAAATTCACCCCCTGAAGTGGTGCAGCTCTGGGCAACTTTTAAACTTCGAGTGATATAATAGAATTTGCAGATGTTTGTACATTACCAGCTCCCAGCTCGGGCCCTGGAAACCATGCTGAAAACCCTGGTAATCAGTGATGAGAACATTTCAATTTAAACAGCATATATTATAAAGCACATTATTATGTGTCACTGGAGACATAATAGTTTTGTCCCTCCAGTTTGTCTCCTGGTTTCTAGCTTTCCTAACATATATCCCAAAGCTTTGCATTAAACTGAAATAATTTGTTCCTCTTTTGAAAGGGAACCTTCTGATGCACGTCTGATAAAGCCATCAAAAGCCCCTGTTATTATGTGCTATAATGGCCCACAGGAGTGTTTGATTAGAGCATTTTCCTTGTCACGCCGACAAGCTACAAGATATTATCTGCCTCGGGAGGCTAAATGGAAGACTTGAGGGATAAAAAGGTCTATTGTTATTACATGCATAATCTTGTGACTGAAAATACCACAAGGGATTAAGACAGCTCTCTGGATGTATGGAGTGAGACATTATATGTAAATTAGTTTTGTTTACCAACACCGCTGTGTTGTAATTATTCTATCCAGCTACACTTAAACTTAGGAATAAACTAGGGAATACTCCAACTGTGATGTGATTGCTTTCTTGTTTATAACAAATGATGTTTTCCTTATAACGGGAAGAAGGAAACGGTGTTGATAATGAGGTGTCTGTGTAGACTTTAACACAGGAAGCTCAGTAGTGATATTAAACATTAACATTACATCAACGCTCCAGGCCTTGACATCCTCTAAGACTACTCACCTGCCTAAAATGCCTGGGTCGGTAGGACAGCTCTTCCACGGAGGCAAATAGCCCAAGAAATCTAGGTCTACCTGAAACAAAAGAAACTGCTCTTGCTCTCTACTAAACTCAGTCAGCGTCATGTAATATTTTTTTTAGGTATTGCACTAGGAAAAAATAGAAACATTAGAATTATGTGATGCCATGTAGAAATATTGCTGAATATACCTGGCTAAGTGCGTATAAGGTGAGGAAAATAAAAAGAAGGAAGAATTGTGGGCCTGGAGGTGCTGGGACATAACACGTTGGCTTGCTTCTTCATTTGCTTTTATTGTGGCAACACTGATGTAATTGCCATTGATCTTGGACAGTAAGCCCCAAATATATATTTATCATGCCTGGTAGATGTATCGCTTTAAGAAAATGCAGCTTTTCTTGGTCGTAGAACAGTTGTTATGGTGACTCCTCTTCTTCTCTCATTTAATACAGGAAGCAGAGCACTAAAATAAAAATCATTCCATTTATGGAATTTATAAGAAACCCACTCTGAATCTGTAACTCAAGACAGAGATGTTTGGGAATATTTAACAACATATTTATTTTATATTATTTGACTTTTCATTCTGGAACTTGAAATTTTGTGGAAACATGTAGTAACAGGAAATATATGGAAGAAAATGTATTTTTATATGGCATATACTATGTCATTTGCTCGTACATAATATTTATACAGTATTGTGGATGCTGAATGTATAAATACTTTTTGCAGGTTAGGTACTTACTGGGTAAAAGTTACGTAGGGTTCTGTTTGGAAGACCTTGTTAAGAAGTAAGCTGGATTTTTTTTTTCTCGTTGATGATCCAGTTTTTAACACCACTTTCTGGTTTATCCTGTGGGTGCTAACAATAGTCATAGTGCTATAATATTAAACAACAATTCTGTAATTTCTTGATGGTATTTGCTCATATATTTCACAGGTTTTAAGCAGCAGAAACACCCAACATGCTTCTTTGTTTTCAGTTTTCCACTTAGATCACAGTTGTTTCTAAAGCTACCTTAGAGATTAAATTCTCCATATCCATATAAATTACTTAACTTTTTATGCTAGCTCACAGTTTTAAACAAATTTACCCCAACTCACCTGGTAAGTGTTGGATTTCTACTGAGGCAATTAAATGCTCAGGTTAAACCCATATCGAGGTTATGCCCACAGCCAGTGCGGACGTGATTTTGCAAAAGCTTGCTTTATCTACGAGAATTTGAGCATGTCCTATATTAGTCAAAGCTTCTAGGTGAACATCAAGGATAGGCAGCTCTGTAGAGTGCTTGATCCCTATCCAGTGGAGATAATGCCATTTTGAGTGTATCTGTCTTCACTGATGCTAAAGAAGAATTTTCAGTTCCACGGAGCAGGTGTGAAGGAGGCAGAACATGGGCTGAACGGGTCATTGCCAGGAAGGAACAGCAGGAGCTGGTGGTGAAGAGGGCTCAGGCACAGAGGGAGGGAATCTGGGAAATTATCAACTGCAAATCTTTAGAACAGGAACAAAATATCAGACGGGAAAAATATCTTAAGTAGAGTACAAGTCAGGATGCAGCTGGGGATGTTCTTGGAGAAGAACGAGGGTCCACAAATGGGCAAAAGTGAAATCAGTCACAGGAAATACACAATCCAGTAATATTTCTCATATGAAAACACTAAAAGGTATCTGTGGTGAAGTATTGCATTTGAATTACTGTCAGAAGATAATTCCCCCAGAAACAGCATTATCATTTTATCAGCCTCCTATAGGAAAGTAGCAGCATCACAGTGGTTGAGAATTGCTGAAGTTTTATTAGGACCAGACTATCAGTGTAACTTTTTAATGAGCAATTTATCACCCTAAAGAACCTCGATTTTTATTAACCTTATCTGCGGCTGAAGATGAATTACTGTCTCAATGTAGGGGCCAGCATCCACGGAGCATCCCCTTATCAGCAGCAGGCCATTTGCTTAACAAGCAGCTCTCATGGCAAGAAGGATCCATACTTCTTGGGAGTACTTCAGTCTGGGACAGATGCAATACCAGTGCCACCTGCTGAAAGGCTGTAGGCACTCTTAGGAGATGTCAGGGTGTGCAAGAGGGGCTTCCAGCCAGTCCGGCAGGTTTATATACCTATCTGCTCAAATACAGGCTGTACTTGAGGAGCTTTAGGTTTGTCCCACCAAAGACAAATTTGTAAGTGCCCCTGTAAAGTTCCCCCCTGTGGCTGGAGTGCAAACCTCTGCTCCACACCTGCATGCAAACACAAGGCGGGTCCCATCCAGCAGTGCTGTGCTTGTATGCTGAAAACACAGCTCCTGTGAGCCCCACAGCCTTTCCTCCCAGCTTTGTTGCCCTTACTTTTCATACCCCTACACTTCCTCTGAAATCCCTGAAAGACACCATCCCCTGGCCACTGACCAGCCACAGAGGGTTTATATCTCGTATTGGGTAGAGCTACCTGCAGGGCTTGGACCACAGAAGGGTACCAAGGTGCCCACAGTGCTGGTGATCTCAGCCCAAGGCACCTATTTCTGTGCTGAAGGGGTCAATTTGACCAGAAGTCCCCACACCCTATAATCTTCTGTCACCACCAGGCAGAGCTCCTGCTGCTCCCAGCTGCCTTCTATTTTATTCCTAAAGCTGCAACAGCTTAATTAAATGACGTGTTTGGGAAACCAAATTAGACCAAGGAGCGACATCCTCCGTGTGGAACCCCTGAGCTCAGCCCCAGCAATGCCCAGAGCGACTCAGCCCAGCCTCATGAGAGTGCTGCTTAAATAGGTTTGCAGAGGCCAAGCAGACAGATGGAACGAAAGTCAGACAGACAAACCCCAAGTCAGCCCAGTAGGATCCACTTTAGATCGAACTGATGACTATACAGCTTAGGTTCAAAATGAAAGCAGGAAGCCTGTTGGGTTTTTTTAAGACTTAGGTGACTGTGGTTTTGGGGGGGCTGATTTTATTCTGCCTTTAATAACATTGGACATACTCTTTGTAAAGCCTCTCAGCTGATACCTTAACAATCTGTAGGGGGCAGGTTAAAATTGGTTTACAATGGAGACCCTTGCAGTGAAATACCTTACAATTCCTCACTTAAGGCCATTCAATTCAATTAGCTTGTCACTTTCAAATCACGCTATTGTAATTACTATTTTGTAAACACTTAACTTGCATTCACAAAAATTTGATCCATTAGGGGTGTTGGGAAGCTGTAAAAGAAGACTGTGTCTTTCTGCTGTTTGATGATAAAATGTCGATTTGACGAAAGAAAAAACAGACGCCTCTGAAACACAAGGAAATGAATACCTGCAACATGCCCATTTCACCTGATCCAGTCATTCCCACCCATTCTAGCAAGACACACCAATCTATGGGCTTGCAGGAATGAAGAAACAAACCCATAACCCACCATGAAACAGGGAATGCCCAAGCACATTCTTAATATAAACTCCACAAAAAAAAGTTAACTGCTCTTCTGGTTTTGATGTGATTGAGCAGTCTTGAGGAAGCTGCAGCAGGGACTACACAGAAGGCCAGAGAAAAGGAGACTTTAAATCATCTGATTGTAATAAATAATTTTATTGTAATAATTGCTGTTGGAGCAGACCACTTAAAATGTCCACTATGACTTCAGATAGCTCAACCAATAAAACCCAAATAGGATGATTTAGAATGCAAATACCGCCAGCCACTTAGCTGGAGTAGGCGAGTATCACGGTGGTATTAATAAAGGAATGATAAGGTGTGCAAAGGCAAATAACTTGGAATTAAAAGTGAAATCACCAAAGCAGAAAAAAAGACAAGTGATGTCTTGGATGAGAAAAACAATCCCTTTTTAAGGATATAAAAGAATATAGAAAATTTTCTTCAGTGCTTACCACAGTGGCAAACCAGGCAAGCACTATTGCAGGATTTACCTGGGCTAAATGTGTATGAAAATGAACCCTTGGGAATCTGTATTCTGCCTTACGGAAGCAAAAAGACAAAATGTTGAAGAGCACATCTACAACACACTGCAACATAAAACCATGTCCCAAAACATTGCCATACTAGTGATATATCAAACCAGGGGGAAATGAAATTCAACCTTCCCTCCTTCTGTGTTGCTGCCAAGGGACAAAAATATACCATAGGCTAAAGGTTCTCTGCCAGCCCCAGCCAGTTACAACATAACATACAATTAACTTTCACAGCTGGTCACAGGCTTTGTCAGAAGCCTGGGGAAAACAAAAAACCCTGTGTGTTGAACCTGGTTGTGAATGTACTTTAAATATATCTCATTAAATCCATCTGAGTTACATTTGCTGCTAGCCGGGTTAGCTGGCTGATGGTGTGCTTACAAGACCACATGGGAACAGTATAACATGATCTATCTAGTCAATAAAACCACTTAACTTCCATGGTCTAATTTGCTTTTGTCTTTACACTATATGCAGCCACAGTGAGAACACTGAAATCATGCCTTTTTCCTAACTTTGGCTTCAATCCTGCCCACAATAACACAGATGCCCACAACTTACCAACAAGACTTATTCTACTTACACATTTGACCTCACCTGTTAACTCTCTATGGCCAAAGCTATCATTGTATCACACGTACCTATACGCGTGGCTATCTACTGCAATAGTTGCCCCTTGCTGGACACAAGGAAACATGGAGGGAACAGGCAGTTCCCACTCACTGGTCAGAAATGCTAGCTCAGAGGTTTTTCAACTAGCAGACTGTCACTTGATGAATTTAAGTCATCTAAGAGAAGACTTTCTCTCGTTGTAGCCCTTGCATGCATGCTTTAGAGGTTTGCTACAGGCCTCAGAGGTCTGTGCACCACTCTTTTGTCTGATCTCAGAGTAAAATGGGGAGGGTACATGTGTGCACCCTGCTAAAGTGATTATTTGGTTATCAGACTGGAATCTGACTATGTGTGTTGGACTTGGAGCATTTGGACCGATCTGAATTGATCCATAGTGGTGTGATTTCAGTATGGACTCCCCAAACCAAGTTTTTTAAAGGGATGATCACCTAAAGTTATTTGGGCTTCTGATGACTGCAGTTATAAATCTAGTCTAGCAGAAGTGGTAGCTATTCAGAATGATGAATGATACAGTTTCTCAAGCTCCATGGACTAGTTTATTTTAATTAAAATGAACAGTTCTGATCTCCTCTATCAAGTTCTACCATAAGATAAGGTGGTGAGTACCAGCTGAGGTGAATCAAACCAGATTTCATCATTACAGTTGTGTTCTTGTAACTGTTTCCGAATGATCCCGTGGTTGGTGTATTTGCCTTAGTGAAATTAATGGGAATTTTGCCATGGATTTGAGTGAGGTCAGGATATAAATACCAACACATGCTGCATATTGAAAAGTTTTTCATCTCCGTGTCATGTCCTGAATAATAGCAAAGATAGCTTCAATCTGTCTTTGCAATGTACTGGCATAGTTTAATGCCCCCAGTAGAGACTTAAAGACAAACAGTGGGTTTTTTTTGTCTACAGCATTGAAGCTGATGGAGAATGAGTAAACCATAACTTCACACAGCTAAGGACATGCAAGTATGATTAACTGTCTTAAATTTCTGTTCAGAAAAACACAATTAAAGTATATTTGTATACACAAGTAGGTGATCCATTAAAAAAAAAAAAAACTCCTAGATATAAATGCATGCCTTTTTTAAGTTCTATTTTTTGTGGCATTTTCTAAGTGTGTCCAGAGAAGGCTTGGTGTTATATGTACAACAGCCTTATGTAAACCACGTCGTTTCATATTCCATTTTAATTATGTTTTTACTTGTAATTCACAGCATGATGTTGCTGCTAGCAAGTAATATTATCACAGCCCTCCTGAGACTGCTTTAACATACGGACATTCCTGTAGGAAGGCTGTGAATCTCATGGATAAAGTGTCTATTTTGTTTGAGGATTCGTGACAGCTCACCTTTAGCTTTTCTCAAGGTTCACTTGTTTCCCTATACCTATTACTAGGAAAAGTTAGATTAGTTCTTAATTGTACTTAATCTTGCTTCTTTTCTAAAGCAGATCTTCATCCAAGCTATTTTACGAGCAATGGAAGCCAACACTGTGGAAAAAATAAACACAATCATCTGAAACTGCTTCATGGACTAGCTTTGTTAGGAAAAAGAAAAAGCTATCCCAGTATCTACGTCCATCCATCTAATAATAAGCATTATAAACTTCCCTTCAAAAAATGCATGGCATTAATAAGATGTGATAGTATCTCTGCTAACAAAAGCCCCTACATCTGTTTGCACTTCCAGAAAACTTTAGCCTAAGAGCTAGGCATCAGAGAGAGTAGTAAACAATTTGGTGACCCAGGAATGAAAAAGCTGTTCCAAATTTCACTGTAGATGTTGTGTGTAATGCCAGCCTCTCTTAAAAACAAATATTTATAGGTCGTAAAAAATAAACTCATACATAGACCTCTCGTAAGTGAAACGACACTGAGGAGTCACAGGCACAGGAACTGAAATAATCTATACTCTTAAACATTAGAAGGGTCTCTGGCATGTTTTTGGCATTGTCTGATTTGCACTTTCTCTCACAGTTTCCAGGCACAGTTTGGGAGATACTATAAGCCAAGGACTATTCCCAACAGGCAGCTCACCTGTTTTACCAGGTAAGAGAGTATAACATGGGATATTTGGTTCCAGTTGTCACCACTGCCGTGGAATGGGTCCAGGCAACTTTAATTTAATAGTGTAATAAACTCTTAAGGAACCCCAGTCCACAGTGAATGGAGCTAATTTAGCTTTGCACTTAGGCTGCTTTGGGGGTGAGCAGCCTTTTGTTTACATTTCGGTATTTATACAAAGAACCCCTATTTCACTGCACTGTGTTTGACTCAGGTAGAGAGATAATCCTTCTGCAGCCTTGGGACTTCAATGAAAGCATCTGATTATCTGCTTTGTTGGCATGTTTCATCTGTGTGCAAACCCCTGGTAGAGGAGGGAAGTTTTTCACTCTTTCGATTAGGAAACTGTGTTAGATATAAAAGCTAACTTGATGCATCATTGTTTCATGAGTTTAAAAAAGGAAAAAAAAAAAAAGACTAGCAGATTGTAACATCCTGATTCAGAGACAGCAAGGCCATATGAACCATAAGGTTGACTGCAGTGTTTGTGAACTAGTGGCTTCTGTCAGGATCCTGTTACCCAGCAAAAGCTTCATCCTCTTAAGTTTCCTGAAACTGGATACTCAGTCATGTAGAAAATGAGCTCCCCTTCATGCCCATTTGCAATTCATATAATTTGGGAAAAGCTCATTTCTGCATTTCAGCAAATACATTTTACGGTTCAATTTCTAGGTTCCATTGTCAAAATGATGTTCCTGCATGTGGAAGGAAATAATTGCAGGCACTTCTAGGATGCCTAGCTGTACATGAAGTACCCAGCTCATGTACAGACAGCTAGCTGTGCTGTATTGATAGATAAATGCTTTGTGCCTACAGTGACATATAGCTCTGAACTTCTATGTCCTGGACCTGACGACTGCTCTAATCCCACTCAGCACTTTGCTTGCAATTTTTTCTCCCTTGTGAAAGCTGCTCAGAAGGGAGCTTCTTCATTGTTTCTAGTACGCTTCCTTCCTGCAAGCTGCTTTTACCCCGTGTGGCATCTTCTCTGACCTGCACAGCTTCATCTGTCCCAAATTAAGCTTCTTGGTGCTTCGTTCCTGCTTCCTTCATTAGAACACTTACTTCAGCCTGGAATAGGAGACTTCAGATAAAAGTTGCTGTGTGCTCCCAGATCGTGTTAATTAATCGCCAGGATAAGTGCTTTTAAAAAGAGAGGGAGACAAAATATATTCTTTAGACTTTTTTAAAAAATCCCATTCCGGAGAATATATCTTTCCCCAGAACAGCTCCTAGCCAGATTTTTAATTATAAGAGCCTCTGCCTTCCAAAGTGCAGGACAACCTCTGCAAAGATAAATTAGTTCCTAAGGAAGTCTGAGAGAATATAAAAGACTGTCCCTCTGAGATCACAGTGAAGGTAAAAAGGAGATTGTAATAGCATCACATCCTAATGGAGTTCTTCTGACAGGCAGGAATAACTCCACAGGCAATATTACAGATCACACTCAGCAAAGGACTGGTGTGGCCTGAAACTGAACTTCCTCATGTGATATCAAAATGCGTTCCCGTTGCCTTCACTGCAGCACTAACCATTTTCAGTGGATTTAAACACAGCCAAAGTGGTGAAAGTAGAGTTTATACAAAAAAATATTTACGCAATGGAAAAAATATTGCAGACATCGGCAACAGAGAAACTGCAGAAGCTGTGTGACAGGAATGCTCTGTGACTTTGTGCTAGTCAGAGTTTCGTATTAGTTTTGCCTGCTAAATGCAATGCATTGGACAGCATCGCTGAGAATGCTTGCTTTGAGTTGTGGTTATGATGCGAATTCCCTCTGCTTTCCAGATGGGCTAGGCAAGCAGCTAGCTAAACCTAGTTAGCTAAACCTATCTAGGTCTTGCAAGAGCTTTTTCTTTTTTGAATAATGCATATCTGTAACTCCTCACACACCAAAGAACGCCAAAGTGTATTTTAATGATATGCAACCACTAGCACTGACATATAGCTACTTCAAGGGTGAAAGAGGACAGGTAGCTCATGTGGTATCACACAGCTGCAGCGTTTGGAGGCAGGGAAATTGTGGCCAAGGACAGAAAGATGAAGCTACTTCATATATTAGTCAGGAGATTTTTAATGTCTGTATTGCTCAGATAGAAACACAGCTTTTGAAGTCTGGTCTTGAATATTCAACCATGTAGCAAGCTGAAGGGAATTCAATTTATCCAATGGAGAAAGGCGAAGGGAAAACTCCGTTTACCAATCACAGTAGTTTTAGCAACTGATGCTAGAAATGCTACCAGCTGTGATATTTAACGTTTCATCTGAAAACCTGGAAATGCCACTACCCAATCGAAGCACTATCACCACTGCAAGTAATGCCTAACGCTCCCTTCAAGCACTCTCCCATGATGCTGTGAACTGTTTGAGAAGGTGGAAAGGGAATTTTATGCATTGCCACAGGTGGGTTGTGACATTTCACCAATGCTATGCTTTCTCAGCCACCAGAGCAACCTCAACAGTGCCTCAACACATTATCCTCTGTCCTCAACTTCCTTCCTCTCCAAGGACCTCAACAGGGACCTTTGTGGAAGGGGACTAGTCTACCCATAATCTTTGAAAGCTGCTAGGCTTTTGGAGGAATGCCTGGGCCCCATGTTTTATGTGTAGTCACCCCACGGGCCGCTGAATCCTTCCCTGATCAGTGGAGCCATACCACTTCCACCAAGCCACTGTCCTCCAAGGTGGGGCTGGTGGCCTCCTTTCTCACCATCTGGGACAGGGCACTCAACTTTGGAGCTGGAGGTAGGAGAATAACTCTAAAGTCAGTGAGGCCTGCAATAAAGCCAGAGGCATGATAAAGAGATATAGTTACCTCTCAGAAATGCCTATGGAGCAAGCAGAGCAGGTGACTGATAGGCTGGAAGAGGAGGAGGAGGTGTGAAGGTCCGTGGAGCTGGGTGTGGAGCTTTCCTGTGGGATAAGCTGGGTTGGGAGTGGCCATCTGGGTCTGGGTCCATTGTGGGGTGACACACCAGGCATAGCCACCTTGCTCCTGTAACACTGTCTGGCAAAAATGCCTTACTGAGTGAACATACCTCGTTCTTCACTCAGTGTGACAGGTCCTTCCAAGGTGCTTTAAGGACACCCTCTGGTCACACAGTATATCCCACAATTCATGGTGGGATATCTGGGAGAAGAAAAGGTGATATAGAACTGGGACTTCCCTTTTAGGGTCTGAAATGATTCTTATGATTCATTTCTCACATAATTTTTGATAGATATAGCAATGACACCACAATCCTTGGCCAACCCAAATGCAGGGGAAAAGTAAAAGTATACTAAAGAGGCAGGGAAAAAAGAAAAAGCACTGAAGGCTGATGCTATATGACTTAACATCAAAAATCACTAGCTATAGAATTGTCTGTTTTCTTCAGAGAAAAAATTTCCTTTGATTAATTTTTAATGGCCTCAGAAAAGTATGTATCACAGTATCAACAACTATCAACAATACAATTGACAGCATGGGAGTACTAGGAAATAAAAAGCCACCATAAATGAAGAGAGGAAAAGCATCCCTAAGAGCATACATACAGCTTGTGCTATCTCTTGCATCAAGACACTCCCCATCAGAGATCAAATAAAAAGTTACAATGTAATTTTAAATGGCTAAAGAGAAAATGAAGTCCTATGGAGAGCAAAGAGCTGTAGAATGCTTTGGTCTTCTATCTAATGAAACCATTAAAATGAAACTGCTTTTTTCCCCTATAATGGAGGATATATATCCACATGTGGACACAAACTGGGAAATCTCTCTGATTGATGAAGTGACTCAAAAGCAATGACTGCTGCCTTCAATGCACGGAATAAGAGCCTGCAAAAAGAAGGTGAACTAACTCTGGAAGGGTCAAGGGCTATGATTTTTAAAAGTCATGCCAGAGAAGTCTAAGCTGAAGTCCATCTTCAGGAAAAAGAAACTGTCAGGTAGAGACTCCTGGCAAAAAGATTGTATTGGAAATACTTCAATGACCTCTACGGAGTGTGAGAGACGTTCGCAACCTCTGAAACACGCCTGAGCTGTTGTCAGCTTCACCCTTTCAAATGCAACACAGTAATATCAACAGCCTGGAGTCCTGTATCAAGCTCTTCTGAGAGGCTCTGAGACTGATGACTTCATGTGAATTTATCAAATTTTGGAGTCTGCTCCAAGCTGGTTTGGAACATGGAGCACACGGGGAAAGAGGAAACTGATGGAGATAATATCCATCTGATCGTTTCCCTTAGGATTTTCGTGGCTCAGATTTTCATGGGAAAGCTTTCTTTGCAAATTAAACTCATCTATACTTCATAACACAAAAGCAGGACTGTTTCCTAAGTGTCTCAAAGGCTCAGGGACCAATGCACTTTCCATGTTTGTCATCCGATCCATTGCCCAACAAGGCAGTGTAGCACTGTCTTTCAGCCACACACAGACATGTTATGGCACGAATGAGAACATAATAATGTAAAGCTCTTAAATATTCAGTATATTTTCAGCCATAGTAAGCATTTCAGAAAAACTGGAATCAGGGTTTCTCATATTTATTGAGTTATGGGGACTTCTGGTTCATACTGAAGTGCGTGTTTACTGGAGGTGTTAAAACACTGGGCAGCATCACATATACCCTTAAGTCATACTTAAGTCACGCACTGCTTTTAGTGCATCAGACTGACATTGCATTTGTTCAGAGTCGAAGCAAAACACTCTTCCCATCCATCAACTCCGCAGACCACTCGTGGCATTACAATTCAGTGTGACTTTCCTTCTGCTTTGTGGAGCATCCACTGTTACCTATATCTTCTTTAGTCCCTTGCCCTATTCACCCTGCAAGGTACAGATTCTTTCAGAACGTGTTATTTATACAATTTTGAATGTATTTTTAGTACAGTAGGGATGTATGTTGTGCACACCTCAGCTTTGCTCAAAATGTTTTATGATCATTATTTGAAAAAACAGCACTGCACATCGTGCAACACAGTTCATAACTAAATCAAACAAGTTATAGCTAAGGGACATGCAGGGAGAGGATTGGTTTTGTTTACTTCTCTCAAGGAGAGCAATACAGAATGTCTGAATTTGTATGTAGTTTTTTTAACACAGAAACTCATTTATTTTTAAAAAAACTCTATTATAGATTTATACATTATCTCTACAAAGAACGTGCTTCAGGAATAACAAGTAAGTTTTTCTTACATCTTGAGAATAAAATGTATATGGTTTAAAGTTCTTTCATGTTGCCAGAACAGTGTTTGGGTATCAGTGTAAATGAGAATCAGGCATTTAGAAATCCTGCATGGTTTTTCATAAAAAGCTTCCACATAAGAATACAGAAATTAATTAGTACCTGAAAGGCATCGATATCCTAATAGCTATTAGGATAGGGACACATTATGAATCCTTTCTTACCCACTTCCCCAAGTATGAAAACTGAGAATTTGGCTTGAGTATTAAATGCATTCATGTGACCTAATACTATGGGAACTGAAATCAGTATAGACAATATGCCGATGCTCACCATTTCAAATGTTGTGCCAGTTAGGTAATGCAAGTGTTTTCCCATAGCATCAACCAGGAAATGCACATTAACATTAGAATCATTAATATTTCTAAGTTTAAACAGAGCCTGAGCTCATAAAATTTACTAGTGGCTAATCAGTATGAAATCTATTCACTTTGCATCTGTTCACGTCAGTTGAAGCTAGATAATAGATATTTGATTCTTCATGCAAGCCAGTAAACATGAGAATTTACTGAAAAGAAAGCAAGAGAAGAGAAAGGGTACTCTTCTGGCATCATTCTTATTGCTAAGGAAACCATCTCCTTTTGCAACAGGCTACAATACCTATTCTATTGCTGGTGTCTGTTATATTTGCTCCAGTACAGTTCACTTCATTGCATGGCAGTAGAAAGAATTTTAAGTCTCATCACTAGTAATGGATACATTTAAAAGCATTGCCTGGTAACTGATTCAGTTTCTCCAAATTTTATTTTACAGCATGTATATCTTTTTTTTCTGACATCTGGTAATGTTCACAGATTGATATCTTTGACGTACCTGTTTACATACTATTCAGTACCTGAGAACACATACAAATATTTTAAATCATGCATACAGTGTAGTGAGGAATGTGTCCATTCCTTTTTTTTGCTTTCAAGCAACAATAACATATGCATACACATCGGTGTGTAACATGCCAAGTAGGACACTACAGTGGGATAAAGGTAGCAGATTATATGGACTGGAATAATGTAACTGAATTGCTTTGTACTGTATGGTCAGGACTATAATGCTAAACGACAGAGGGCATAGAATTGGGTGCCCACATTACTTAACTGTTAGCCTGCTCTGTTTTGGACTGTTTCAATGGGGTCTCTCCAGGAAATATCTGCTCTAGAGGAGCCAAACGCTAAGCACTGTAGATAAAAGCATGTCAGTGACACTTGGCCACTTTAATATATCAGTTTACAAACAACTCATCATCACAAAATGGAGGTTCTTGCATAGATAGTCAGAGTCATGGGAACCTGAGTCCCTGCATGGGTCAGTGCAGGCACTGCTGCCCTGTGTTACATGGGCTTTACCAGCTGGCGGCCAGATGCAGCCCAGCTGTGTTGGGTGGCAGAGCCAACTGCACAGTGAGACTGAATCTGGACCTAAGGTGACACATTACAAGTCACTGCATGGTACTTTGTAGCCCACAGTGATTGTTGTTAAAATGTTTTAATTTGCCAGAGAATGAGGATCATCTTCTATCAGTTAATTAATATGGAAATCACGAGGAAGCTTTTGGAAAAGCTAGACTTCCGAACAATATCTACTTGACGTTTTGATTCATTTCTACTGCTGAACTTTTTGTTCTGTACATTGAATGTTGCTTAGAAAAGTCCCATGATATCATTTCCTTTAATCAAACTTTTTCTTTCTTAGCCTGGAAAAAAAAAAGGAGGGGATAAGTCTGATACTTTCTCCTCCCTCTAAGATGTGGCACTTGCACTCTTTGTTAGTCCTGCCTTCAATAACCGCATTGATATTTTTGGACACGACATGCAACGTGATCGTGACTAGCAAGTAGTGATTTAATCATATTGGCTTCCACAAGTGTTTTCTGTCTCCTAATGTTGTTTGCCTACAGAGCTAATGATAACATTTTCTCCAGTCATCTCAGCTAAGTCTGCTCTATTGCACACAGCCCTGTTCAGTATGTAACCACATGACATATTCTTGGAACAGAGTAGAATAGGCTGTTGTATGGGCTTCTAAGGCTTTGCTGCCTTTGGTGAATTTCAGTACAAATATCTATGGGAAGAAGAGGCAAAAAAATTATCCGTTCTCTTCATCGTATTTTTTTAACATAATAAAAATCACCAAACTTCTAGCCTTAAGTTTATAAAATAAAATATTGCTAAAATGTCAAGGTTCATTCCTACCTTGACTCTAGCCTCAGACACAACGCAAGATAAATTTGGCTCATAGAATAAATAATTGTAATACTTAAAAAAGAAATCCAAGTAATACATATCCAAAAGATCACTTACAGCAGCAGGGTTCATTCGGTGCTTCATGGGACAAATCCCTCTGGCCTACCAGATTTCACAAAGGAAACACAGGGAAGACTGCTAGATGCAGCACTTAGAGCTGAAATATTTATGCACTGTATGTACCCAGGGAAAAGTGAGACCGCAGGCATTTCTTCTCCGTATGCATTTGCATGGCCCAACACTTACTGTTACATTAACACAAAACTTTGCAGGGGGCCTCAAACTGTAGGCCCCCCACCTCAATCCAACCACTGTAGCAGACAAGACAGGACCACCTGAAAGGTTTCATTGTATTGCCTTCAAAGCTATAATATTTACAGTGTAGGTAGGGTATTTCCATTCTTCTCCAAAAATAACATATAACTCCAGTGGCTGGGATTTTCAAGGGCAGCTAGGGGAATCAGACCTGCTGCTGAGGGTTTGCAAGATATTAGATCTAAAATCCCTTGATGCTTAGAAAATGCCAGTCGCTGTACCTCATCCAGATATATCTTTTTCTTGGGTGTAGCCAGACGCCTAGATTTGGCATTTCTTTGGATTTCCCTCTGGCACCTGCCTATTTGCTTCAGCTCCGCTAGCTCCCACTGCCTCAGGGACACAGTCCAGTGCTTTCTATTTAACTGAGGAGAAAAAAAAATGCTCTGTATTCCTTATCAATGCATGGGTATCTTCTCAATGGAAGACCCCCACATCCCTGTGCAATGTCCTGAGTCCTTCCCTTTCTAAAAAAAATCTCCCATGCAGAGGAAAACCCGTAATTCTTCCCTTTCTCAAGGCCCTTTTGCCCAAAGTTTCATCTTTGGAGCACAGCTGGGTGCAACAGATTCAGATGGCCCGTTTTGACTGTAGTGGTGCATGGATACAGGGTTTTGCCTAGCACATACAGAGAACCCTTAATGCTGCTGCTGGTACTGTTTTAAGAGGAGGATATGGGGCTGTAAAACTGCTCATTTTGTTCAATCAGTAAAGCAAATGAGAATATCAGTGTTTGGCTACTGTCAGCACCAGATGGAGGTTAGAGAGAAAGCAATAAGCAGAACACCACCGATGCACCAGCGTAGTCAGGAGAGGTTGATGAATTGGCTTGTTCTTCCCCATGATTTCCTGAAGGTGTAGTTGCTCAGGACTTATAAAATTCTCCTGTTAAATTTAAAGGGCCTTAGGTCAAGTCCATTGCAGTGTTGAGTACCTTTCCTGTATTCCTGGCAAATAAATCATGTTGCTTTTTGACATTTTCCCTGCTTGATAAGTAGTTGCTGTATCTTACACAGTGGTGTGAGGCTTGTCAGATTGGTGCGGTCTGAATTAAAAAGCAATTTTAACACAAATGCCAGCTTTCTGCAAAAGCCTTCCTTCAAGGGAGACTTGTTCCCTTTACGTTCTCCACCCCTCTGAGGGGGTCTGTTTATGTAGTGGAATACTTGTAGATTATAGAAAGGTCCTGTTATTTGGATTTAAATATTTTATTTTAACACTTCATGCATACTTATACAGTTCCAGGGTTTCATATCTTTAAACCACTTAGATTGGTCTTTTGAAGTCTAGTGGGAACCATATTTGTCACTTCGTCAGAACAAAGTGAGGCAGATGCACAGCACTTTTCCAGCCTTGTTTTGTATTCTACAGCCCACGTACGTTGTCTGGACAAAAGCATAAAGTCCAATAAAATTAGCATTGCACAAAACCACACTGAGCTTCCACTATTTTTTCCTTTCTTATGTAAACTTGCCTAGGATTAATTCTTTTAATTAGAGTATAAGCTCCTAAGTGACACATATATTGCATAATCTTATTTCTTTCTCAGATATTTTTCTTCTGCAGTAAAATGTTTCTTATCAAGTGAATTTTGAGACTCCCCACCACCCATTCAAATGAAATTGTAAAATGAAATGGCAAAATCAACAAAGTGTATATTAAGCATATTCATCACTAAGTCATACAGCCGCAAAAGTATCTGAGGTGTCCCTAAAGGTCTCTCTCTCTCCCTGGTTTCCCGTAAGCTGGTCACCTAAATGCCTTTATTGCTCCATGTCTTTTAACAAATGTAGTATCCTGGGGTCTATATTATTTTTAATTAGAGTTGGGTTTTTTCTTCTTTCCATATGTTACATTTATCAAGCCATAACTTTGTCTTACTTGTTGCTGAATCTAAAGTCAGTGAAGTAACACACTTTTAGCTTTATTGTTAATAAAGAGAATTTGTGTTTTAGATTCTCTAGATGCTCTGCCCAAATTTTCACTTGGTAAACATGCTGTGAAACAGCCTTATGGAACTTGGTAATTTCTTCTCTTCCCCAAATTTATTACAGCTGTATATTTTGATCAGCAAAGCAAATTAAGAATAGGTTATGCTGGTTTAAACAGGAATATTAATGTGTCATGTATAAATTAATTCACTGCATTCCACAGTTCTAAATGCAAATAATTTCATTAGCCAGTTTTTGTCTAATTAAAACAAATATATTTTAGAATTTTCTCAAAACAGCATTCTATATCCCTTTTAAATTGATTTCTTATATGATACATTGCAACAGAGCCATCATTCCACTTTCATTTTAGGTAATTTTGTGTCTGTGACCAATGGTTTAGAAAATTCTGCTTTCTTTCAGCAGAAATATCTGCCTCCAAATTGTATCATAATACAACCTTCAAGATGCACACCAAGGGCAGGAAAATTGTTAATATACTCAGCTTCATAACTTCTTTCAGAAATTTCTTTGGCATCAAATATGCTATTTGCAGAAATGAGCATGACTTCGGTTGTTCTCAGATCAAATTCTTGAGTTTTGAGACTCTCTTAGGGACATATTGGCTTGTTTAAAGTCACAAGAATATCTCTCCACCTCTCCCCATCTCCCATTCACTACACTTACTGTTACTAAATATATTTTTTTTTACCCTTCTCTGTATTTTTGTACATCTCTGGGCCAGTCCATTGACCTACCTGGAACTCTCATAGTCAGCAATGCCAGCTAAGGACTCTCCTATTTAATAGGTAACAGCCTTGTCTGCCCATGTGTCTGGGAATGCAAGCAGGGGAAAATGGTTGTTGTGCCTTATTTTGGAGAAAAAAGAATACAATGAAAACACTTCCATGTTTCTGAAATGACATTTTTTTTACCATTTCACTCTTGCCAGAACACTCCTGTACTTTGTTCAGAGTCAGAAAACAAACTTTCTTTATAAGTATTGATATTTCCAGAGTCAGAAAATTCTTTCTGTGGCCAGGAAAAGGCATGCTGCCCCTTTCCAGTCATGCTGCAGAGCATCTCTGCCACATCCTTGGTCTGGAAGCCGAGGGCGCTAGTCTGGGAAGATGGGAGCAAGTGCTAGCAGCTGGCTGGAGGGAGCAACCTCACTTGTCCATTCGGATGTATGCCCTGTTCTGGTGGCAGGGCTGAATAATGGTGATCTACTCATTATACAGTGAGATGCCTGCGTGGCATATCAGTTAGCGCTAATAGCCCTTTCAGCATGTCATTCTCCCATAAAGCTGCAAATGGACTTGACAGCCACATTGCAGAACTGGTGGTTCCCAATGCCATGGCCTCACCTGTCTTTGCCATGTTGTGACCCTTGGAGTTGACCCTGAAGCAAATGTAAGAAGGTCATTCTTGTTTCAGCTGCAGAATCACCACATGACTGCATATGGCACTATAGCACTAAGACCTGAGCATGAACATCACCTGTATATCCATACCACAGCTTGCATATGTGTTGTATTAGTGACCTAATGCTAAATCGGTCTTCTAGTGACTATAATAAATGTTAAACTTTTCCAAAGTAAAACTAGTTGATAACAGCATAATGGGGGATGGGAGGCTAGCCGTAGCCCAAGAGATAGTCATTAACTCCTGCAGTATCAGCTCTGTATTATATCAGATCTATATTATATAGCATAAAAGAATGATTCAATATCCAATAGTGCTTTGGTGTTCGTTCTGTTGAAGTCAATGTGACATACAGCAGACAAAAATACTCATTAACTTTGTCTCATCTTTACTTGAAAAGAAGTTGCTTACTCTCAAATAATCACACAGGTTTCAGGATGTCACTCAATATGACAAAATTAGACTCTACCCTGGGGAAAATCAATAGATTTTCTATAAATTATTCTAAGATAAATATCTTTTTGATGGAACTGAAAAGTTTCTTTACCGTGAAATCGAAACACCATGCAAGACCCTCCAGAATACTAAAGCATAATGAAACAAAAGTCAGTTATAAATGTACAGTCTTTCCTTATATTTTGGGGACATCATATTTTATGAAAGTTGCACTTCTGAATTCTAGTGAAGAATATGGCCCTTTGTGTCAGTTTAACATCTTGCACAAATCTCAGTAGACAGACTCTATAATCCAACAATCACAATCAATGCCTTGTTACACTGTTGAACAGAAAAAGGGTTCTTTGACAGGACGATTCGGTGTTATACATGCTAATGTGAGCCATAGCATCTGCAGAATAGCTCATGAATACCCCAAATACTGTTCAGCACTCTAGTCAGAGATGTGTTTTACTTAGCTATAGTGCCAAGATGCTGTTTCATTAACCTTATTTCTCTTTCTTTTCTGTAAGGCATAATTCTGTTGTAGCTTAGACTCACCAGGATACGTCATGGATACCAAGTAGAGTAAATAGTATTAACATAATATGCACAGTCTGTGCTTCCAATTTCCATGCTTCACACAGGAAGATGTGTAATGACTAAAGTCTGACAGTTTAATTTATTCAGCCCTATTAGACTGGTTTGTTAAAAACCCCTTCAATTTCAGATTCATTTTCCTTTTCTTAAACCATGAAGAAGGAAGTAATTTACTTCCATCCTGCCTTAATTTTTAAGTGACCTGTACTGTATACAGTTAATGGAAGAGCTCAGATTTTTCAAATGTCAACAGGGACACTGTCTCTAGTCTATACTTAAAATTCTGACCAGTTCTTGGTATTGACCTCGTGCCATGGTTTCTCAAAGTCAAAGACCAAATGAGTTCAATGTATGTTCAGAAAATGAACAAAGTTAGAAATACTGTATTAGAAGTAAGTTTCCAGGATGCAATGAGGTAGTTTTTTATAACAGGAAGGAAGCTGTTTCATTTTCAGTTTTAGCAAAGTTAAAAGCAAAACAAAAGAGAATCTATACTATGTTAGAAGTCGATGGAAATAAATTCCTTGCAAAAATTGGGAAATATTCTGGAACCGAACTTTTTCAGAGAGACCTTACCTAAAACCTCAGTTCAAGTCTCCATCACAGGTTTGCACTGTAATCATAGGCAAATCACTTATGACCAGATTTTTCAAGGTATTTAGACACTAAGTCCCATTAGACATTTTTCTGTGTCTGTAGCCACTTAAGTAACTTTGGAAAAAATCAGTCTCTCTGTCATAAAGTTCATTTCTATCGCAGGGAGGATAGACATGCTGACTTTGCTCAAAGATGTGGTGGTAAGTATGTTAAATACTGGAGTAACTGATAACTTTGGTAAATTAAAATACAAACAAAGAAAGTTTGCTTGTAAATCTCAACTTCCCAACATGCACAGAGCTCAGATTTTGAATTTTTCTTTGTACAGTCTCTGACTGTCAATTGCTAGCAAACTTCCCCTTCAGTCGCAACAAAATAATTAACAATAATTAACTATGTCAGAATACCTACTCTGTACAGATCACATTACAGCCTGAAAGCTCTCAAAGTTCGTCTACATGTGAAAAAGTTTTGGACTGTGCTACCAGAATAATTATTCTGATGACTGAACTGCTCCTGTTACATTATGCCTCTTTCAACACTCTTATTTTTAACCCCTTCTAAGGTATTGTAACCTAAATCAAAATCCCCAACTTTCTTACTTGAACTTTTTGTAAGGTTACAATACTCACTTCAAGATGGGTAATCTAAGTCATGATACTTGATTTTTATCACACACTAAGAACACACATGAACAGTTATCACCATAGTAGCAACTCATCAAGTCACAGATCACAGCCCTGAATCCTGTAATCCATACTTCATCTTAAACTAGCATACACTTTTCACACAATCGAGCCTCTACACTCCAATACGAATTCTACATAGTGACCTCCTTGGCTAGCATCAAAAGCAGCTTCTGATGAGTGAAATGATCCAGAAGTTCAACTGTGCAATCCAATATTCCACTCATATTCAGACAGAAGTGGAGGAGTTTTGAAAATTCAGGGGATATTTAGACAAGCAAATTGAGCTTAATGTCATTACTGATAAGAGAAACGCAGAAAAGTCTCTCAATGGCCAAAAATGTGCTCATTTTGAATTATTTAATGCAGCAATATTCCGTTGGGTAATAGAACATGTTTTTCTCTTTTCTTTTATTTCACAATAAAAATCGGTTCGTTTGTTTCCTAATACAAATGTAGCATCTAATTTCTTCGCAGACATGCTGTGCCAGTGGTGCCACTACAAAAAAAAAAAAATCTCTGTTGATCAAAGATCTCTGTCTTGTTGTTTTTTCCCTCCTGGAAGTGGTATGCTGATAGAGCTCAGCCACAGCATTCGCTCTGGTTCTGCTAGACCAACATCAATGTATTTGAAGGTGCTGTGGCTTGCTAATATCTTTCGTTCCTGGGCCAATGCCAGCTACTTGGTAAAGCTGGCAATATTGAATGTAATTCCACAGTCACAAGTGTAGAGATAGATACATAAAAGAATCCCTTAACAAATCAACAGTTTCTAATAGTGTCCAAACTTGCAAAGTTTTGACAGAAAATTGAATAAAAATCCAATAGAATAAGAAGCTGATACCCTGTAATACCAAGTAATTTCAAACAAGGCCAAAAATGCCCTATCTCCACTGGCTACTTGTGCAGCCACGCATGAGATTTGGACTACACAAAACTTTTCATGGGGAAGAGTCTTTCCAGAGAGTTTGGTTCCATTATCACTGCACTTGCCTCTGAATATCCGTCTTGGGAAGGTTTTGCCTGTACTAGTGTCTCATCATGTAGTATTACACAGTACACTGGAAAATGATGAGTGTTCAAGACTCCTTTTTTTGAAGTGCTTTTCACTTAAATGTAAAACAAGTCAGAGAAAGGAATCGAAGTTTACATAAACACACTAGAAGAAAGTCCCAACAACCTGTTTTTTGAAGGCAGGCTGTCCCATGAACAGCTTGTAGGTCCTAAATGGCAAATCAGTACAAAAGCATGAGTTCACTGTAAGTCCTGCTAATGTTGCTTGGCAGTGCCGTAGAAGCCAGCAGCTCTTCACCGATAAGTGGTGAATGAGAGGACATCCAGCTTCAGGCATCAGCAAGGTTCATACAAACCTCCCTCACTGTCCATCCTCGAACTGTTTTTACCATACTCTTTCACGAGCTAGACTGAAAATTGTTGACAGCCATATTTGACAAGAATATATTTTCATATCAGACAATCTGAAATGTAGTGCCACAGCAAGGCAGGTAACAGGATAGTGCCTTCACTCAGAGTGAGTTACTAGATTATTAGGTGAATTTGGAGAACCTTAGGAGTATTTTCACAGTCATCTGCAGGGAAGAAGAACAATAAGGCAGGACCGCAGAACTGCCTAACCCTTTCCTGTTATAAATACAGTTGGGCAGAAATTTCTCACTCAAGTGATTTTTCGACTGCAAAATGCCACATTGTCAGAACTGACATGTTAGTGAGGAAAGGGTTTTGGTTTCAACAAATATTTGTTCCTGAAAATATTTTGGGGAAAAAACACCACATTTTGAATGTGTCAAAATATCTATTAGTATTGTTATTAATTGGGAGATTCCAACTCTCTTCTTCTAAGTTACTTATTTTGAAATTCAAGCTATCTAAACTAACCAACCAAGAAACATTAAAAATAAATGACCTATTTAATTTTGCTCATGAATATTTTTCAAGATTTTATTTTTTCATTCTGATTTGAGCAAGGGCTGAAGCTGATAATAAAAAAGGAAATAAGTAGAAGAAAACCATTTTACTTCCAAAAATAAGTTGCAGTTGACTCCTAGCTACTCTAGTTTGCAGAAACCTGCAAGCATCAATCTACCAACTTATGCCATACCAAGTGACCTTTCTTGGCGTTCCTGTGCTTTTGCTTTGTACAGAGCACTTCAAAGACTCACTGGAGACATCTTTTTTTCCAGGATTCTTTCTTTACAGACATTTTTCAGGTGATGTCTTTTCCTAAAGTTCAAATATACCATAACAGCACAGGTGGTGTTTGTCATCTCTCAGCTTGCAAGGTGTGGCAGGTTCTAGGACTCCACCATGGGCTGTCCCTGCTAATGCAGATTAATGGGAGGGAGATTTGTAGATCCGGGTTTCTGTCATTTGTCTGTAAGTGCCTAGAAGATACTGTTGTGGCTGCTGAGTAGCTGCCAACAGCTGCCTCTTGTTATTCACCTCCTTTAATTCTTCTTTCCCTCCTCATTGCTTCCATTTACTGTTTCAGTAATGAGAGAAGATTAAAGAACTGCCAAAGATGATAAATGCAAAATGCAGAAATGAAAGGAAAGGTTGCATGGACAGAATGCCTGTAGATGACTTTCTAGAGCTTGTGCTGAGTTAAAGGTCAGAAGCTTAAGTGGATGGGGATTAAGTACTGCCCATGTTCCCTGGTACACTCTAATTTCACTCTCTAGGAGAAAAAAAAAGATCAGATCAAACTGTGTTCCAAGAAGGAAGACGACCAAAAAGAAAGATCAACAGGAATAAGCATCCCTTGGGGTCCAGAACACAGCTGAAATGTGTTATTTTTTTCTGAGCATTACTCTACAACTAGAATCTTTATTTAAAAAAAGACAAAATTTTAGTTGTCTCCAAAAGAACTGGAGACTTCATAAAATTTTATAACACTCAGTGCAAATAATATGAAAGTAAGCATGAAAGCTGTGTATAATTCTACTTATAAGAGACAGAAATTTAACAAATTCATTCATTTCAATTACCACTAGCAAATTAAAGAACAAATTAGTATTTCCTGGATTAAATTCCTTATGATGTGTTGCCTATACTTCAGCTGATGTTCCCTAACAAACATCTCACCTTAATCTATAGCAGAGCTGTGTACTGACGGACAGGAGGAAAAAAGACTCAAGGACAACCGGTGCTTTCCACAACTGGGTAACCATGAGACACTTATATTAAGAGCACTTTGTGGGAAATGTATTTTCCTTTGAATAATTTACAGGGTAAATGATTCAATTTCAGATAACAATTTGAAGTGGTAGGGATGCTATTCTATGCAGAGAATATTTCTCTACAAATTCTTTTTCAAGTGCCAGCTGTACAATGCAACTGTAAGTTTCAAGCATGTTTCTTTGTGTTGGTGGTAATACAGAGGTATTCCTGTAGGTGTGAACTATATTGAAGGTAAAGAAACCACCTCAACTTGACCTTTAGTTCATTGGTGGCATTTTGTCAAAACTTCTGAGAATTCCCACGACTGCTACGTAACACATTGTTCATCTGTGTGCATGAACCAGCAGAGAAACAAAATGCTATACATTGTCCTTTTGTTCTCTATGTATATAGAACTTAGTACTGTTTCGCCTTGGTATATAGCTACAGCTTTTAGCCCCCACAGCAGCAAGACGATAATATTTAAAATTAGGAAGTGATGTAGTAATGGTATCAGCTGGGAGGAAACGTTTTGAAGTGTTGGCTTTGAAGTCGAGTCTGCAGATCCTGCTTACTGTTGTATCAGCACCACCTACTGGTACTCACACCCTTTTTCTTTGTAATGCTGTCAGGAAGTTTTCCCCTTACATTTCATTTGAGCTCTAAAAATACTTGGGGGCCATTAGAAACAAAGTTTGTTGTTTCCTAAACTCTTCTGGGACTACACAAAACAATTTGCGCTGATTTTATTTGTTGTATGGAGAACAGAACAAGAGGCTTGTCTAAATCTCTTAAATCCTGAGTTAGGCAAACCTTGCTCTGAACACAGTAGAGAGGATGTGGAGAGTTGACTTCTGGTTTGCATAATTTTTTCACATGTAATCTAGTTCAGCATATTTTTGTAACTGAAACAAAATTGGATTCATCAGCACAGTGAATGATTCTGAAAAGTTTTGTATACACACTTCATTTCAACTGTTGTGACTGTGAATAGACCCAGCATTTCAAAGGAAGGATTTGTCTCACGTAACACAGTCACGTCCAAGAGTATGTCCCTGATCAGCTGAGTGGGTCTGGCCAGATATGACTGCCACAGCTTGTCCCAGAAACTCCCCCTTGCTATTCTTGCAACAGTACAGTATGTGTCATGCTGAGATTGAGGCGCCTCAGCAACCCCGGAGTGAAATCAGTAGGTATCAAGAGGGGACATCCATCCCATGCTGAAAGAGGCATCAACGACTCTTCTGAGGTCTCCCCACTGGTTGCAATAGGTGCTCTACCAAGCTGACAGCTAGCATTAAATGCACATGCAAGCAGAAGTTCATGTGGGACTGACGCTAGCAGCTGTATCTACAGAAGGCCTATATATGTCTATATATTAGACACATTAAATTACTGCTAGTTGTGTGTTATCTTCCAGAAGGGACTGCCAGGGGAGTAACATGAGATTGTACTACTGTTAAAAACATCAGGAACACAGAAACTCAAGATCAGGAGACATTTCAAAGGTCATCAAATCCACTCTGCTTCTATTATTCGCCGATAAAATACATCAACTTTTTTACTAAATTGAAGTTGAATTCTACTTTCTTTTTGCTAGATATCCAAATCTAGCAAATAGATGCCCAAGCGAAGCAGTAAGAACTTACTTATTCATGCATCAGAAGAGGGAAACGTAGGAATAATGAAGTCTGTTCATTCTTCTGGGAGGCAGCCAGCCAGCCAGCCGTGCAGGATACACACAGCTATGGACAAGCCACAGAAGATGATGTCCCTGGTCCAAGTGATGGGTCGAAATAGGTAGCTAGGAGACACAGCAGGCGAGGTGGGACATTGCAGTGCAAGGGTGCTGGGGACACAAAACCGTTAATGGTACTTACAGAAGGGGCTGGAGGTACTGCAAGGGCCTTGGGGAGGACGGGAGAAGGGAAGAACCTGATATTTTGGCTTGGAACTGGAGAGGGATATAATAGGAGGAGGAATAAAGGGAGAAATGGAAATAGGGAAGGCAGGATATAGATTTGTGGGAATTTGGCTTCCTTAGTTCTGTGGAACAGTTTGTCTAATATTTTTATTATTGCAGCTTCGCCCTGGCAGAGGCGGTGGGAGGTCTGCTGAAGACTCGCTGCCTGTAGACATGCTCGCACATCAATGTAAATATGCCCTCACTGCTTTTCCTCATCAAGATGCTTTCCTACTGCAACCTCTTAAATCTGTTTTGCAGCATCTGCTGTGCTACAGACCAACTGTCAAACCTCTGAAACCTTCGTCTTTTTCTGTACTTTGCCTCTGTACCCACTGGTTGCCCTGAGGGAGGCAAGGGGATGGCTACTAGAGCAACAACATGAAGTAAACATACATTAGTGCTGGGAAGATTAATTTGAATATCCTAATTTTCAGAGCATCTGCAGGAAGAATAGAAAGACTTTGTTTTAAAATACCCTTAAAAATATAAGAAAATATCTCTTTTGCTTTTTATTTCATGTGTCTTGTATGTGGAAGATTTGTCTGATATCCTTAAATCCCTCTGTTCTTTCCTGTGTGTTCTTGAACCCTTTGGTCACATAGTGTCAGCTGCAGAGTTAAGGTTGTCAGGGATCTTGTATCCTCCTTTCAAAGGTATTGAAGTGGCCAGCCTCATTTTGTCTACTGGAAGCAGTTTGGTTCTGCTCTTGCATGCTACAACTGGAGCCGTAGTTTTGGGGGTTTTCTTTTTTTCTCATTTCTCTTCTCTCTGCATCTTTCATTTTATTCTACTGTTTCTGTTTTGTTAGAAAACTTTGCACATGTGCAATTCTTGTCAAATAAAAGCCAAATACCTGTCATTTGTAGATTCCATAACGGAACGATACATTACTAAATCTTTTCAATATCCTAGGGAAATATGACCAGCTAAAAAAGCTGTTGTCAGTGATAAAACATTTGGAGACAACCAAACAGCAGTGGGAAAATGAAGACACTGTTGCTGTTTCGCAATTATTGTAATATAATGTCTGTAACAAAATCCAATGCAAATTGAAGAGTTAAGCCGAAGAAATTCTAGGTTGAAGTGATGATGAAACGGCAGAGCATTAGACCTTAACAACAATAAAAAGCCTATTAAAGTATTTTAACATACTGAGTTTGAGAAGTGTAGAGGTTTAGAAATTAGTAATGCTGATATATTTTTAATAGACTATGTTCTGTTTGCTTTGGTGGTGATTTTTTTTTTTTAAATAGAAATGTGAATCTCTCAGCCCCTAAGAAATTTCCTTTGATTTATCATACAATGTTATCAGTTGCAAAACAGCTGGTACATTGTGACCATGGGCCATGACAACCCATTGTGTTCACCCCAAACCTTTTCTTGTTCCTATGTTATTTTCTATGGGAAATTTCCCTTTAACACAGTTCACTCCACAACCACAAAGGTCCTCCTCCCTATTGCACTCCTCCCTTTCCAGCACAAGCTCCATGGGACTGCAGCTCCTGGTGAAGCAGTAAAACCAGGGAATTACCTGCTGACCACTACTCACAAAACTAGTATTACAGGACTACGCATTTTTGGCAGACGATAAGTAAATGGATTTTTAAAAAAATGTTATGTCAGCACTCATTCATCTGCTGTTTGAGTAAGAAAGATACAAGTTTTCTAATCAAGAAGATATTATACTTCACTGTGACTTCAGAAGTGCCTTTAAAAGTTTTTGTCTTGCATATCTTCATTCTCCAAACTCTAGTGTGGGTTTTGGTTTGTTAGTTAGAAAAAAAGAACCAAAACCAAACACTATGTTTTCAGCCTGGAAATTTACCACAGAAATGCTGTGTGAAGCCAAGTCAATTATAAATTACTCATTCAAAGTCTAAAGGCTGGAGAGGCACAGCGAATTGTCAAAGCAGCTCTAGCAAGAATTTGGTATCAAAAGGTGGAATGTTCTCAAGAGCTACTGATGTGCTGAGATTTCAGCAAAAACCTCCCTCCTGAAGCTCTCTTGAACTCTGACACATCTCTTCCAGCTGCCTTAGTTACCAGATCTCTACATCAACTACTTCTGAGAGTTTCAGCAACGATATTGTGCCTTCTCAGAGTAATGAAAAAGTGCACATGACGGCAATATCTACCTATAGTTTTCCCTCCCACTGCTAGCCCTCCTAGTCCAGAGCTGCTGGAAATCCAGTCCTGGCCAGCCCCAGGACAGACAGCATCCCTCACTGTTTTGGCAGGTCATATCTGAACTAAAGCTAAATCGAAAGAAAATTATATTTTCTATGTAAGGCTTAGCCTTATTGTAGTGAAAACTCAGCAAAATACAGCAGCCAAGGTCAAGTTTTGGGAACTCCCATAAAACCCACATCAAAGTATCAACAGCTGTCCTGGTTCTGCCAAAAGACATCTTCCATTGAACCATTTTTATCTGGGAACATTGTTGACAGACCTTTCTGAATACTCTGTATTCAGAGTACTGAAGACAGGAGGCTTTTCCTCAAAGAGCAGAGATAGGTGTTTGACAAGTAAACCCAATCCAAGCAGTTATGCTCTATTTCCTCCAAGAAAAAGGTATCAGATTGTACAGAAGATTCCACAGACTGCATGCAGATTACATGCTGCCAGTTAAACCATGTTTAGCTAAGGAATGTACCATAACTAAGTAAACTAATTAAACCCTCTGGTCTTTCTATCTCTCTAGATACATACATATAGATAGATAGATAGATAGATGTATATATAAAAACGCCAAGACTTTTGTCACTTTAAATATATACCTTTTATTTATTTTTTTAAGATACTTGCATTCCTGTTTTGTCGGTTATTGAAAATTACCTTCCAAATTTATGTGCTCCGTAATAGATAGAAAGGTCTCCCATATGTTCCTGAGGTTTGGGATAATCCCATTGTGCCTGTATGTAATCGGTTTGTATCTCAAATTTTTTTGTGTTGTTTTTGTTTACACAGTAAATTTAATGTGGCATCACCAGTCCTTGAAGTTCAAAGACCCGGGATTATATTGCTGGTTTTATTTCAATCTCAGTTCAATGAGCATTTAATCACGTCAAGTTTCAGGTCTCTATCTCAGCCTCCAAGCCCTTTGTACTGGTTGTTTCTTAATGTTTATAAACCTAAAAATACAAATTTTATTGTCTCTCCCTATCCTGATCACTTTTTTTAAAGCCTCTACAATGCTTTTATTTTAAATGTCTTTCTAAGAAAGTTACTACTAATTTTACCTTTGTTCTAACTTTGTTCTTCTTTCCTTCTTCTCTCTTCAGTTACATCCAAAATTTGAGGTGGTGGGTGGGTTGAGTTTTAATAATTGGTTTTTGTTATTTTTACTTGAATTTTAATTATATATTTGCTTCTGGGCAGCACCAACTGCAGTGAAATTTGTTGTCTGTTACCTGAGTTACTCTCAAATAGAAGACTGTAAATTCTGCTAGTTTTAATCTCTAGGAAGAAAATATCTAAGATAATTGAAGAGTATTTCAGACATAAAGAAAAATACAGGACCAATTTTAATTAAGGAACTAGAGCTGCCAGATAGTAATTAACTGTTTGAAATCTACAGCTGTGTGAGAAAACATTGGTCACAATAATAATGTTATGCAAATTAAAATCGCTGCTTGGGATACACAGATTTAAATTTCCAGATGTCTGTGACGATATGAATTTCACTGAGAAAAAAACTATGTGCTAATCTGTATTGAGGTGATCTCTTGAAACATTGTTGGCAGCCTTAATCAATGAGGAGGCAATCACAGAGAAAGACAGACAGGAATAATGGCAATGTTTAGGGAAGATACGCCTGTCAAAATATGGGACACCTAATTATAAAAAACTGATTTAATAATAAAGTTATTTGGCTTTTAAAGAGATTCCTGTTTAGACATCCTTTCTGCTAATTCAGTCTGTATCACCATAGGACATTTTCATTTGGACAACACCTGCGCACCACGTATCAATCCAAGGAAGGCTCAATGAAACAACATGTGACTACATTTTTAGTCCTAACATATTCATTGTATGAAGGCTTCAAGTACAGGAGCCAGCTGAAGGGGAATCTTATTTCTGTTCAGTTGTTTTTTTTTCTAAATAAAGCAGAGTGGAAGAGCTCTGTACAAGTATACACGATCAGCTTATATATTTCAGAATATGGGAGCTATGTAATATATATGTAATATATATTTTTATATATATTTTATATATATATTTATTTTTATATATATTATATTTATTTTATATATATTTTTATATATATTTATTTATTTATAATATAAAATATTATATATATATATATATATAAAATATGTCCCCAGTGGTGCCGCTCTTCTTTGTCAAACACCCCAAAAAATTCTGCAGAAAAAAATAAGTATTCGTACCTACATTCTCCATAAGAACAATATTGCCATAAGTGTAGAGCAGGTAGCAATCACTCTTGAGATGGATCTGGGTACCGGACCACAGCTTTTTCCCTGTTGTTCATGGGCTGAAACAGATCGTTCTGTCCATGTGCTCGCCAAGGGTTTGGCTGACTACAAAGGCACAAATGTAAAAGTGCACAGTCCTGTGTGATCCCAGCTCCATTAACCACCATTTAGAACGACAGGAAACGGCCTCAAGCTGCGCCAGGGGAGGTTTAGGTTAGATATTAGAAAAAACTTCTTCACCGAGAGGGTGGTCAAGCACTGGAACAGGCTGCCCAGAGAAGTGGTTGAGTCTCTGTCCCTGGAGGTATTTAAAGAACGGATAGATACGGTGCTTGAAGACATGGTATAGTGATGGACTTGGCAGCAATAGGTTGACGGTTGGACTCGATGATCTTAAAGGTCTTTTCCAACCTTGACAATTCTATGATTCTATGATTCTATGATTCCCAGTGTTTCTGAAATGTAAGCTAGCGTCAACAGGGTCTAGACAGATTGATTAGAGAGTATGATGGGTGTTTGAGCTGAACGGCACTGGAAACAACCGAGGACGGTTAGCTGGCTATTCCAGCTGCCACTTCACAGGTATTTCAGTTCAGCATTCAGGTCACAGTCACCAGAATCCCCCTGAGTGCCTCAGGTGGAGGTAATCGAGCATTATGTGTGAATGCCGGACAATTAGTGATTTTACTTGTCCATCCACAATTCCAGATGAAATCCCGATTGCAAACTGTAATCACCTGCATGTTCACCAGTTTGGATTACTAAACATTTCAACTGCCAGTCAGCTCAATGGGCCTCACTTAGGGCAGCGATTTATTTGTGTGCAGATACTATGGATCCACGTCTTGATGAAATATTTAATTGGAATCTGATTTGTTGATTCCTATTTGTATTATTATCAATACTTCTTTCCCATTATACGTAGAAGCCCTTGTTTTATATCAAAGAACATAATGTTTGCAGTCAGACTGGTTGTTGTGATGTCTTGCCCTATAATCCAAATGGCAAACACTAATGTCTGCTGAGAATTTATTTTAAGGATTTCTTTCACTGCCTTCTTTCTTTCTTTGTCTTACGTTTATTCTTGAGAAACTGAAAACATCCACTTTTAAGCATTACTTGCTCTTCATTAGTTATATTTAGGGTCATTCCAGGTCTTACCTATAGCACTCGTTTTTTTATTTCACTGCAGATTAGCACATAAAATGTTCAACAAAAATTTCAATAGTTCATTGTACTGGGTCTGGCTAGGGTGGAGTTAATTTTCTTCATAGTAGTCTGTAAATGCTGTGTTTTGGATTTGTGACTAAGCCAGTGTTGACACACCAGTGCTTTGGCTATTGCTGAGCAATGCTTGCAAAGCATCCAGGTTTTCATTTTCCCACTCTGCCCCACCAGCGAATAGGCTGTGGGTGAGCAAGAAGCTGGGAGGGGACACAGCCGCGACAGCTGGCCCCACCTGACCAAGGGATATCCCCTACCATACGGCATGATGCTCAGCAGTAAAAGCTCAGGGAAAGGAGGAGAAAGGTGGGATGCTTGTGGCTATGGTGTTTGTTTCCCCACATAACCGTTACGTGTGATGGAGCCCTGCTTTCCTGGAGATGGCTGAACACCTGCCTGCCGATGGGAAGCAGTGAATTAATTCCTTCTTTCGTTTTGCTTGCACACGCAGCTGTGCTTCACCTATTAAACTGTTTTTATCTTGACCCAGGAGTTTTCGGCTTTTGCTCTTCTCGTTCTCTCTCCCATCCCAACCGGGGGGGAGTGAGCAAGCAACTGGGTGGGCCCTTAGTTGCTGGCCAGGGTTAACCCACCACATTGCAGGCAGCAGAGAACTTTAAATAAGTTTTTACTTCTAAGTTTCTAGTTTTAGTTTCTGACATGCAACATTGTCAAGTTTCGTATCTCACTACAAAATTACAACAAAATAGCTAACATATTTCTGAAAGTTTCAGAGTATTTCAACCCATAAGATGAAAGCGACAAACTGAACTTCCACATTTAAAAGAAGTTTTTAATGCTGAATATATGAGAGTCAGAAAGAAGACAAAATCTCACACTTTTTAAACCAGCCTGGTATTTTGACACCCACGAGCCACCACTGCGAGCGCTCAAGAGTTGGCATACGCCAGGCTGATATTGCTTTCTCCTCTGAGTTTGCTTAAGCATTTAAGTGAGCAACCCAGTTTGGTTTTAGCCATCACCAATGGTTCTTCATAGCTCTGCAGAGAGCCTTGCATGTAAAAGTAGAGCGCGAAATTCCCCGGTGCCACAGGCACACCCTGGCCATTGGGCTGACACACGGAGCGAGGGCTGGCAGCCTCCACCAAGGCCCAGGCCGGCCCAGGCCTGTCCGTGGACAAAGCCTTCCTCCATCCCAGGTGCTGAGCGAAGGCCGTGGGCAAACCCACTCTCCCCTTTGTGCCCGCTGGGAGGGACAGGGCTGGGCCCCTGCTGCCCAGGGTGACAGGCACACACAACACCCCTGCTGGGCAAGCGGGGCTGAGGGCACACAGACAGACAGACAGACACACTGACACACACACGCGTGCCCCGTGGGGCCAGCTCCCTCGGTGGTAGTAGGCCCCCGCCGTCCCCATGGAAACGGCGCGGTGGGCGGGGCTACGCCGGGCCGGCTCCTCTCGTTGCCATGGCAGCTCGCCGCTCTGGCCCCGCCCCGCCCCGCCCTGCCCCGCCCCTCGGCCGCCGCCACCGCCCTCGGAAGATGGCGGACGGCGGGGCAGCTCCCGTGCAGCAGGAAGGGGACGTCTCCGCGGCGGCCAGCGGCGGCCGCAGGGATCGGCAGCCCCGCAGCGGCGGCCGCCCACCCAGCGCCCGGGATTTGCAGGTGAGCGGGTGGGGATGGGCGTCCCGCTCCCTCCGCGGGGCGGGGCGGGGCGGGGCGGAGAGCCGTGTCCCCTCGGGGGCGCCCCGGCCTTCCCCCGGGCCGCCCTGAGGGGAGCGGGCGGTGCGCGGGTTCCCTGCCCCTCTCGTTGCAGGTCGGGGCTGCCGAGTAGTGGGCAGGAGGGGCTGGTCTTCAGAGCAGGGGCTGCCGTCTTCTTTTCTTTCTTCCCCAGCTCTTCTGAGGCTGGGAAGGGCAGGACAGGAGGCCTCTGAAAGAGGACGAGGCCCTTTAGGAAGGGGTGGGCGGTCCGCCTGTGTGGTGGTCGCCTCGGCAGGGAATGGAGGGGCCCGCCCGACGCTTCAGTGGCTGGGTTTTGGCTGTGACTTGAAGTTATTTTGGCGTCATTGTATTTCCTGATTATGTGGTAGGAATGTCCTTCCCCGCGTGGAAACACCACGAAGGTGGTGTAAGGCTGAGGACAAGATTTTTTTCCCAGGTTTACATGGGGAAAGTTTCGAGGGATTTTGATCACAAATGTAACTCAGCATTGGTACTTAAGTGCTTAATTGCAGACACTTTTAGCAGTGTTCCTTTTTTGTGTGTGACTTTGAAACTGTATGAAGGTTCAAAATATTTTAGCAACAAGTTGATTGGAAAACAAGTGAAACTTTTAATAACTCAAACTCCCCCTGTTTTATTTAATTGTGTGTAATTAACAGAGAAAGATGGATATAGTTTTCTTTTTCTTGATTACTGTTTGGGATTTTCGTAGGTTCTTGTTGTGATTAACTTTGCTACAATATGTAACAGTAACTTCTGGTTTGTAAGGTCTTCAGTTGGTCAACTGATGCAGACAGGCATTTTGGGTAGACGATTATTGATAAAATGTTAAAAAACAAAGAAGGTACCCACCTGGGTCAGAGTAGCTGACCATCCATCCATCCATCCATCCATCCATCCATCCGTCTAGCTCAGTACTTGGTTTGTTATGGCACGATAAGAGATGCGGTATAAGGAATGTACAGAAGCCCGACCATGCCTTTTTACACTCCCTCAGCATCCCTCAGTCGTTGGATTAGGGATGGTATGAGGTAGATCTTTGCCTGTTCTTTTAGTGTCTGCTTATGGACTTGTTGTCTATGACTTACCCCATCAGATTTACATATCTAAAAGATATTTGCTTGTATCTTCAGATAGAATGGAGGTCTGCAGTGTTTTTATTGAGCTGTCTCGTTACTCAGTTTAATTTTCTTAATGGGTGTGATTCCTCAGCTCGTATTTTTCCCCTGCAGAAAATGCCTCACAATAATATGGGATTAATATCCTGTGTTCATAGCAGTGTGTTTTGAAGGACGGATAATGTTTCATTTTATTTTAGTGTGTATTCCTTCTACATAAAACTGTAATGAAATTGTAGCCTAGTACCCATTCTGGTATGTATGACAAAATGTTCATATCACTTGCATAGTGTGAACAAAATGGTTTGGGTACAAAATTAAGGATGATTTGACAAAGTAGAGTATTATTCAGGACAAAAGTAAGATTGCTAAAAATTACATTAGATGTGCCTCACACAAATTCCTAAAAATGAACTTGCCAGTGATATGGCAGCATTTGGGGAACCTTTGTGAAACCCCCCCCCCCTTTTTTTTTTTTTTAAAGTATTTGCAATGATGTCTTGAATTCAAGCCAGCAAGGCTGAATTGGATCTTAATTCTAGTACAGGCTTATTTGAGTTACATTTTTTTCCATTTCTGTGTAAAATGTTTGTAAAATTTATTATTTGCTTCCCAATCTTATCAGAAGGATACCTAGCAACTTTATTTCAATTTATTAACATTAATGAGATGATGCTTAATATATATGTGTGTATATACTCTTGTGGTTCTGAATCTAATACAAGCTGAATGTAGCTAGTGATGCAGTGTGAACCGAATGAAAGCAGAGTACAAGTTCCAAGTCACAATGGCATTAAGCATCATGTGTTTTTTTTCATAAAGCAGAAAGGAAGTTGAATTTAGAGAAGTAGTTGGGGTTACTCATGTTGATGTTTCTAATTTTCTGGAGATTTTGCATGAGTTTTTTTCTTATTTCTGTTCCATATGTAGTTCTAGAGTTACAAGACTTGTATAAAGACTTCTGTTTCCTACAGTTGGCCTTGGCAGAGTTGTACGAAGATGAAGCTAAAAGGCAGTCATTGTGTCCTGACAAACCAACAACTACAAGGATCAGTAACACAAAAACGTCACAGAGGTAAGATGTGCTTTGTACTTCAGCAATGTGTTGAATAGGTACTGTATTAGCTCACAAAACTTGGTCATACTTACTTGATCTCCTCCTTGTATAAAAGGCGACCTACAGCAGTTCATAATCGGGAATTGTGAATCCCTGTAATAGCGCATAGTCTGTGTCTTCTCAGAATGCTTTTTAAATTGTATTTATTTAGGAGCCTTTGTGCTACATGGTAGTGCAAAACACTTTAAACCCACTTCTGCTAAGATAAAATTAAGATACTGTAAGTGAAATGCAGTGTTGCTCTTTGTTTACGCAGATAGAATTTGGAAATTTGCTGTATTGGAAAAATACTGCAGTTCTTTGCTTCTTCAAAATTCAACAAATTAGTAGTTTGTGTGAAACTTGGCAAGTGAGGTGCTTTGAGTGTTGTACTTAAGTCAGTACTATTTAAGTAACTAACCTGAAGAGACAAATACTCATTTAAAAAATTTTTAGTAAGTTCATTAGTAGGCTCATACGGGGTGAGAGATACAAGAAGGGCTTCTTAATGAATTTGTCTGGTTTTGGTAGGTGGAAGAAAAGATGTGTATTTATGTATAAATCCAAGTTTTGCTGGCCTGTGATGCTTGCAGTTCACGTAGCGTTTGAAGATTCAATGTAGTTTTAAATTTTTTATAAAGGAATCATGCCCATTTTTAATTAATTTTTATTTAAATTGTTTTAAAGAAGTCTTTAAATCAATACTGTCAGTGATACCGTAACAAGTCTTGCATTTGGCTTGTCTTTCAATCGCTGCTGCCAATATGGATCTCTGTTTTAAAGGAGGTTAAGCAGCAGAAAAGTTCTTAGTCACCAGAGCCATGCTTCAAGTGCATCTGCAAATGCAGATCTTCAGGAAGAGGGATTTTAGCACAATATGTGGCACTTGGCAAAGAATAGTTTTTTTGGTGAGTTTTTTGATTGTTTTGGTAAAACCACCGAAGTTGACTAATCAGTTACATAAAGCAAACAGCTCCATTTACCAATACATATCATGAAGTTACAACTTCCCACTCCAACTGAAGGAAGAGCTGCAATACAGTATCGAATACTTCAGTGTGATAGCTGTTGGCAATTGTACTGGAATCTGTCTGAGAAAGACGAGATGGCTGCTATTTGCATGGTATCCAAAATGACAAATTTTTTTTTTTTTAATAGAATTCACTTTGCTCTCAGATGAGCAGTGTATTAATTGCAAGGAAACATAGTGCTGCTCTTGAAGTCATCTACTCGGCTTGCCTTCCACAATTGCAGGTATAGAAGAATGTCTCTGGGCCCTGCTGGAACAAACGCGATATTATATATGCTATCATGCTGTGTAAGCTCCTTTAAGAAATTTAAGACTATTGGCACAAAAATACAAGCACCACAAAACCTACAGTGCAACAAAGGAAGAAAATAAAAGAGATTAAAGTGTTTCTAGTGCCCATGACCTAAGTCCATAACAATACATTTTTTTTCTAAGATAGTAATAAGAAGCAGATTCTTCACTGGGATACAGAATTACATTGTTTTATCAACACTGATACTTAAAAAAGCGATGGCCTGCTCTGCTACACTTTGATTTCAAAGGTAATCAGACAAATTGCATAAATCTGAACTAGTGATCTGCCATTGCTCATGTAGCAGATTGTATGTATGTTCTTATCCCATGGTGGTTGGCTACCTCATATACATCTTGCATTAGTGAATTTTATCATCAAGTACTGCAGGATAAGAGCATATATCTGTACAGCTTTTCCTGGCATTTTGCAAGCTAACGACCCTAGCTTGTCTTGTGGTAGCTTATCGATCTACACTATCGTAAAACAGAATCTAATTCTGCATTTTAATCGTCTTTCAAAAGTCTTTGTGATGTTGCCATTTAGCGTGTTTTTAAAATTGTGTAAAATAGAAGTGAAAACTACTACTTTTTGGTTTCTACGATCCTCATAGACAGGGGCTCCAGGACATCAAAGAAAGCCAATGTTGACTTTGCTAGGCAACTTACCGTTTGACAAAAACAGCTAAAATGTGGAAAGAATTTGAAGTGTAATTAATTCTGGTAAGCTGGATTCTGAAACGGCTGTTGAGCTTGCACTTTACCTGTGTTATCTATCGGACTACCAGAGGCGTAAAGCAGAATTCTGCATAACCTATGCCAGAATACAATAGAATAGTTCAGTTGGAAGGGACCTACAGGGATCATCTAGTCCGACTGTTATTGCAGAATGGCTGTCATGCACATGCCCTTTCCTGTTTATTCACTGAGAAGCATTCATGGCTATGTACTTTGGCAAAAAAAGTATGGTGAGAACAAAAAAAACCCCAACACCTTGGTATCCTTATTTTTTAAAAAACAAGTAGTTTCAGAAGTTAGGTATGAAGTACTTAGTGAAGTGTATGTACCAGCCTTCTTCAAACTTTTTCTTTTATTCTCTTGGCAGTCTTAAAATTGATTCTCTTAGAAGGTTGAGAAAACCAGAGAGAAGCATGAGCGATGACAAAGAAAACCAAAGGTATTTTTAGAACAAAAAAATTCATTTAACAATTGTGAAAGTAATTGGTTTTTTTGATGACATTCATACTTTGCTCCCCCCTGTTTTTCAAAATGCATGTGAGCTAAGTCTCCTGCAAAGAGCTAGTAACTACAGAGATGCTATGTGAGTTATTAGAGTAAGTGTTAGCTGTGCATTGCTGTAGTAAAACTGTATTCCGCAGAATCAGGCTGTAGTGATCTAGGACCTGTAAATGCCTTAACATGTGACTGTATGGATGTAAAGGTTGTAACTTACACTTGGACTCAAAAGCTTTTTGCCTTTCCTCAAATATCCTGAATCACTCTGTGTATCCATTACTCAAATATTTGAATACTTCCTTTCTTTCTTGAATGCAAATTCTGATGAAAATTCTTGTTTCGTCTCCTTACCACTATCATTCTTTTAAATATAATAATTAAAGATCTTCCATATAAATGGCAATTGGGATAATAAATACCAAGTGTACCAAGGACAGATGATACTAAGGGATTGCCAGTTATGTGACATCATAAAAGCAGTATGATTGTACAGCACCTTCATACGCACTACTGTTTTAGGGTAATTGTAAAATATGGTGGAATCAACAGCATTTTGAAGTCACTGACCTGAGAGACAGATTCACATGGATTAATTGATTTGCCTTGCCCCAAGTGGTTAAGTGAAAAAGTTAAGGAAAGTAGAAAGTACTTATTTTATTAGTTATTAATGCTTCTTGTAATCAAAGACAAAACGCTCTCAGGTTTGCCAGGTTTTGTATTTATATACAGATATTTTTTTTTTTTTAACAGAATCTATTCCATTGGTATTTAGAGATTTATAGTGCCTTCCTCAAGGATTATCTCAATCTTAATAATCAAACAGATACAGTTTTGAACCGAATTATTTGTAGTTTAACCTTTTATCTTCAAGAGCTAGAAATGGGGCTCTGTTGAAGAAGAACAACACACATTAGCTGTCACAGCAGTTTCTGGAGATTTTTAAATGTCTTGAAAGGCTAAATAAATTTATTAAAAACTTGCCATTTGTAATATTGGCAGGAATGGAAGTATACTAGATCTTTAAATTAAAAGATCAAATTGTGGCACTGTTCAGGTTTTCCAACAACAGTTTTATGCTTCTTCTACCAAGGCAGTGTTCGTTGTGAATCTGTATTCTCATCAGCCCAGGCACAGTCCCAGGCACAGGACACCCCTGAGGAAATTGGTCTTTCTGGGAGCAGGCAGCATCCACATAACATGAGGTGTATAAAGCCACAGGTGCATCAGGACTGTGTTCACTTAAACATACAGCCTTGGGCCCTAACCTCTGGGATCTGTTCCAGAAGGCACCTTGGTAGTTTTGTTAGTGAAATGTCTTTGGACTAGTGCTTCTTGGATTGTTGGGAAGGTCAGAACCAAGTGGAACATTTCTGTGATCAGAATGAAAAGCTTTTGTGCCAAATTTGGCCCTTTGTTCGTTAATTTATTTTCTTTTGATGGGAAGAGGAAAATTATGCTTGTCATTTAGAGCGTTGTTGCTTATGAACATTACTATTCTGAAGATTTTATTCAGGTGACTCGGAATATAGAGGATTACAGATTTCTGGGGCTTCTCATAATCCGAGTAAAATTGTTGCCGAACTCTTCAAAGAAGCAAAAGAACATGGGGCTGTCCCATTAGATGAAGCCTCAAGAGCATCTGGTGATTTCAGTAAAGCTAAGGTAAAAGTTAAAAGATGTTTTGTTCTCTATTTACACTAGTGTCTCTGACACTCTAACCATATGAGAGCAAATACGCCTCTTTGTGGATTGCGAGGTTGCAGAGGATTTGATCGACACAGTTGTGTATTATCTGTGCTCAAATAGCTTGCTCTAGAAAATAAAGTGGGGAGGAATCACACAATTTCAGGAGAAATCATTAGAAATCAACCTGAACTGGAATGACTTGCTTTATTTTTAATTAAAATTGATTTAAAAAAAAAATAAACAGCAGTTGCATCCCAATCAAAATCTCTTATCTGTTGAATTACTAATGTTTGAAAAAGTGTACAGATTAGAAACTGAAATGCATCGCATAAAGCCTGCTTAGCCTGATTATGGTTACTAGGTATGATTTTCCACTTAGAAAATATACAAGTTAGAACAGTGTATTTGCTTTTTATCACAGAAGCAAGCTTGCTGATGCTTTTATTTGCACCTAGGTAGGAATTGTAATAAACTGTTTCAGATATTTATTTCAATAAGCTTTTCTATGTATTTTTTTTCCAGTCATTTTCTGGTGGTGGATATAGGTTGGGTGACTCATCACAAAAGCACTCTGAATACATATATGGAGAAAATCAAGATGTAAGTAAAATTCTGAATAGCAGGAAACAGAATCTCCAACAGATATCGGCTTAATCCTGTTCACAGCTTGAAATGCCAGTATTACTGTAACTATGTCTATAAGGAAAAACTAATATCTAAATATTAGATATGTGTTAAGTAGAAGTTGTTAAAGTGAAAAGTGTCCACAGGGGACAGATGTTCATTGGATACCTCTAAGGTCTCCATTGTGGAATTTTCTGATGTAAATTACTTGGAAATTCTTAGCAAACACTCCTTTCAATTACTTTCCTTCAGCTGTTGTTCTGCCTTCTCTTACCTGTGCTAACATTTTAATCCTCTTAGGTTAGGAATTGTTTCTTCTTGTGGCTTGCAAAGTAGCCAGTCTCAAACTGGAAGGCATGGATGTATTCCAGGAATGGTGAAGCAGCCAGTTAGAGGCTTTTGGAAAATTGTCTGCCCTTTCTCTCCTCTCTCTTAAAAGGCAAGAATTGAGGGAGAAAAGGGGGAAAAAACCCAAAGTTCTCTACACTTTGCCATTCATGTGAATGGCTAGAGCAAATGTTATCTAGAAACAAAACCAAGAAATGTCAGGCCAAAAGATGTGGTTCGGGGGGGGGGGGGGGGGCGGGGCTGTCATGTCACAGCAGGAGCTGCTACCTTCTACCCTCTTAAGTAATCCTTCTACCTTCTACATAATGGTCGGCTATACTGAGCCAAAAGCCTGTTGCAGTGGGGTTACCATAACTGGGGGCAAGGAGAGTTCTCTAAGGGAAGGTCAGTTTTACTGGCTAGGGCCACCTAGATGTGCTGGACTGCAAGGCATTAGTTGCAGAGAAGAGAGGTGCAGGCTCTGAAGGTGAAAGGCTCTGGCTGGAGGTACAGGCATGCAGCAAATTAAGAAGGGAGTGAAGGAGGCTGGTTACCAGGATTCTCAGCATTTGAACTGAATGGAGCTAGTATCAACTTTATTGGAGCTCAGCATGTAATAATTTCAGGGAGGAATAGTTTTTGCTATAACTGTATCAGCAGCAATTTGTAATTTTATGGATTTATTTCTTAATTTATCAACAAGAAATGTCTCCTGCTTTTTAAAACTAGTTGGAACACTGTGAAGATCACTCCACAGGCACTGTGTATCATCTGTTATGTCATGGATAGCAAATTAAGAGATTCTTTTTCCTCAAGTGTAAAAGTGGTTTTGAAGTAGATCGTCTCTAACTATTATTTGCTTTTTTAGAGGATTCTAAGAATGATAGTTACAGTGCAGTTCTTTTGTCATTTGCATCTTGTTTGTGGTCTGCTACAAAATCGGTTAAGTATACATAAAAATTCTATAACTAGTCTGTATGAAATTGAAATACCGTATTTGTCTATCTTCATTTTTTTTTTTTTTTATTTCACCATTTTTGCTTCGTAGGTTCAAATTTTGCTGAAACTATGGAGGAATGGCTTCAGTTTAGATGATGGCGAATTGAGATCCTATTCAGACCCAACAAATGCTCAGTTTCTTGAGTCTGTTAAAAGAGGGTAAGTTAAAATGGCAACTTTTTTGAGCTATGGCTTTCAAGTGAAGTGACGAAAAATGCTTTCTCCACATGTTTATAATTATTAAAAGCTTCAGGCTTCTTCTCTGCTTCCACCCATAAAATATGTTCTGTATTTGTCATCAGATGCATGGGGCATTTTAAAATTTGGAGCACTTCGGTTCCTTCTGGTGGTTTAACTCTGAATGCTACTTGCTACAGACAGCTGTCAGTTTCACATGTTTTGTTAGCACATTCTAGGTTTTGGCTGTCAGTATGTTCTAGGTTTTGACTGTCAGATCACTGATATTTTTTTTTTCTTCTCTTCCTTTTTAGTTATTCATTTTATCTGTTATTTTGGGATGAAATCAATTTGGACATCGATGACTTTTAAAGTAAACATATTAATAGTGTCATACTGTACTGTACAAGGTTTTAGTGTAATTTTATATGGCAGTTCAGAACATAATTGGGAAACTTTTATTTTTGTAATTAAGGGAAATTCCTGTGGAACTGCAGCGACTTGTTCATGGTGGCCAGGTTAATTTGGATATGGAAGACCACCAAGAACAGGAATATGTGAAGCCTAGACTGCGATTCAAAGCTTTCAGTGGAGAAGGGCAAAAACTTGGAAGGTAAAAAACACTAGGTTTTCTGTTGTGTGTTCATATGCTATTTCAGAAGTGGATTTTAATCAATTAGGAGACTGTTGGAGAAGCTAATCAGATGACAAAAGCAATATGCCAATTGTGCCACAAGTCTCAACCCTGATTTCACAGAGTCACCAGGAATCATGGAAGTTATATTTAATCTTAAAAAAAAGTTAAGTCTTAGTCCTATGTCCTGGAACTGCTCATAGATTTGTTAGATACTTTGAGCTTTGTTGTGACCGTGAGATTTCTCCGCCTGTTCTTGCATGTAATTTTGCCTATAATTCTTTTTTAACTTCAGCTGTGTTTAAAATGGGAGCAAAGGAGGCTGAAAGGTGATTAGCACTATACAAACTTCATGAGAAAAATCGCTGGATAGAGGAAACAGATCCAAATAATTTTCCCTATTATAGCGAGGAACAGGCAGAACTTAGTCATGATATGATACTGGCCAGTAAGGACATACTCTGCTCTGGCTTAACTGCAGTACATGTTGTCTTTTACTGCTGGGATCATCACAAAGGGAACAGGAGATGCTACTGCAACAATATGGCTGATGCTTGGCTTAATGCAGATGGAAAGTATTTTTGTATGGGAGCAACTCAGCTATTTTTTCTGAAATGAAGCAGCAGAAATACTGTCCTGAAATAGAACTTTGCAAAGAGTCACTCACTAGAAGTTATACAAGACAAGTCTATTAGCTTTAAGAAAGAGAAATAATTTGACAATTTTTTTTTTAATTTGATCCAAAATAAATGAGCAATAAGTTGTATCAAAATCTCTCAACTTTTACTAGGATTTGATTAAAACTTCAAATGATGCCGCAAAAAGTCTGTAGTAGGAGCTGTTTTTTTAAAAACAACCAACCAGAGAAATTGTACATGCTCACCTAGATGAAATAATACTGCAAAGCCTGGATTGTGGAAGAGGAGGGACTCAACTTTTAACCTCTGACTGCAGCTCCCACTTCCTCCAGTTCTAGCGTTATCTCCAACTACAGTATAAAATTCATAAATGTAGTAAAAAATCTGAAATTTAATGATTTAGAAAAGCTTATACCTGGTTCTGTTTCATTTGCTGTCCTGGTGCAAGAGTAGGCTGATGCCGTTAGAGCTCTAATGTGTATAATTCAATTGAACTGATATATAATGTGCCAAAATTAATTCTTGTGACTGAACATTTCAGACTACTTTGTCCAAAAGTGCATAATCTCTGTTCAGCTTAAGGCAGTCAGTAAGAGTAAACAGTAATGTGACCTCAACTCTGCCAATCATCAGCTTTTTCACATAACAATTACAGGCTTTATAGCATCTTTTCCAGCTGACTTGATATTAGCTGTTGAATTGTAAATACTTCTAGGTTTCTGTTCGTGATTGCATTTATTCATGTAATATGTTTTGTTGCCAAAAAAAAAGGTATTAGTGGTGTGCTTCTGCAAGTAATTTAATTCAATAAATGATTCTTAGCTGTTTCCAATCTAGATTTCATCTTTTTAAAAATGAGGAGATATGCTTAGTAAAACTGAGAAGGTGGTGAGCTCTGGTAGGAGTGACATAGGGAACAATTGTATATAATAACTTCTTCACTTGAGCACTTGCTAAGATGATTAAAGAAAATAGGGAAGAGAGGAGGTTCTGTATATAAGAAAATGTGCACACCTGTTGTGTGGCATTTTTGTTTGTTTCAGTAGCTTATGAAGTCTCAGGTATGTAAGCAATGAAAGGGGTAGCCAAATGGTTATCTCCAATCAGATTTATATTACTTCTATACTAAATGTAAAAAACTCCAAGCTTACTATGTGGTGATATCAATTACCTGTCCGTATCATTTGTGCTCTAAAAGGTGTGTGTGGGATGCCTGGAATCATAAAGTAGTGCTCCTGAAAGCGATTACTAAAGCAGTTTGGATCAGTTCAATGCAGTACAATAGTGCATGATTATTTTTTAATATAGTCCATAAGGTACGATATATAAATCTTTAGTATCATTTCATGCTCTGTAAGCATAAAAAAAGATGGTTTTGTTTGTACTTGATTACGTATTTAAATCATGCAAATGTAATGATATGCACAGTTATAAGAAAAATAAATATGAAATATTGCAATCATTGACAAGAAACTACGAAAGCATTATTTGTGTATCTATTTAAAAAGCTGTATTTGTACTTAGTTCAGATAACTTTGAGAGGATTTTCATTGCTCATTTGTAGTAGCTATACATGGTAGTCATTCAATGAAAAAGGCAACTGAAATATTATTCTGTTCTGGTCTGACTGCATTAGTAACATCTGGGTTTGTGTTTTTTTTTTAATCCTCTAGCCTTACACCTGAAATAGTCAGCACACCTTCTTCCCCAGAGGAGGAGGAGAAATCCATTCTTAATGCGCCTGTTCTGATTGATGATTCCATGCCAGCAACTAAAATTCAAATTAGATTAGCAGATGGAAGCCGATTAATACAAAGATTTAATCAAACACACAGGTAAATTGATTTTGCATCAATGCAGGTAACCATAACTATTGCGATGAATTTGTGTTTTGTCCTTAAATGAATATCAGCAAGACAGCAAAAAGAGGAAAAATACAGCTCCACTGAAATGTTATAGCTCTATCTCTTTTTCATAACCGGTAAATTCAGAGCAAAATTCTGTAATTGGAAACACAAAATATTTGATAACTGCAAAGCCACAAACTTTCATGACCAGTTATGTCCTGTGATTTGTAAGGACATGGTACCAGCCCTAACTGTTCTCAGGGCAACCGAAATCTGGACAGCCTTGCTATGTAGTCATCCCAATCCTGGGTCCTTCTTGGGAGGAGCATGTGGCTGACTTGGATGACTCTGTGAAGGCACTTTATTGCAAGGTGTTTTGGAGTACAGTCTGAATTGGAATATAGTCCACATTACAGGCAGAGAAATGCTTTGGCCCATAATTGAGAGCTCCAGCTTTCTACCTTGTTATACTTGAGACTATGACTAAAGACACAGGTTGTAAGTGTAGACTGCAGCCCTTATGCCGAAGGGTGTATGGACATAACATACTCACTTGCAATTCTAGCATGTAGGCTGGACATAATACTGAGAACCAACCTTTGTTTTGTTTTGGGTGGTCATCTCCTAGGAACTGGCAGCACGTGAACTTGATGGGTTTTTTAGATCTGTTAGTTTGCTGGTTAGGGCTTGCCATCAGTTCTGTTGACATTGTTAGGGCATTGCCACAAATGGTGTTGGCCAACCCCATTTATTTGCCTGAGAGGTTGTGTTAGTGCAAGGTTCTGCAAAGCTCTACTTTGCACTGCGTGGCTGAGAGAACTTTGGGCAGAGGGCAGAGATTTGGGCAGTAGTTCCACCCACGCTTCACAGCAGGCAGGGTTCAAGCCAGCCCTGGTCTGAAGTCTGCACCATTGTGTTAGAATACAGCTGAAACTGAGCTTGAATCCTGCCTTGGAGGTGTTCTCAGCATGGACCCAATTCCATGTTAATATTGTTACATGGAGAGTTCACCCGTTTCCTTTTTTTCCTTCTGGCCCAGAATAAGGGCAGAGCCAATGTGCAGCTTTCTTCACCTGACAACATACATAGACCACAATGAGGCAATTTTAGCTGAGATGCCAATAGGGAGGAAGATACAGCAATAATTTCCCATATTTTAGCAGACCTGATAGTACAGGCTTAGATCCTTTCTTCACAGCACATGCTGGAGAAGTGACTTGGATAAACAGTGGGGCTCATCAGGAGCCTCTGTAGCCACGATGTGTTTTCTTTTGCCTGCATGAAAAAGTAGAAGTGGTATTTTCCCAGTAACATCTGTAACCAAGGGCGTGTTGACAGAAGCTTATTTTAATCATTATTAACTTTCTCTTGGATGTGGATCTCTTTAGTTATCCTTGCCATATGTATGATCAAAGTCAGCTACTAGAGTGCATTGCTTGTGTCATAAGCCTTGAAGACTGATAGAAAGTTGAAGTCCCTGCTTATTTGGCTACAGTAAATCTGCCTACTTATTAGTTACAATAGATCTTCAAAGATTTATTCTCAGCTTACTGTCTTAGCTGAGAAATCTCAAATTTCAGTTTTATCTGTAAAATGTTATTTATTTTTCATCCATGTCTTGTAAAACTAAATTGTTCTTGTTATACTGGTGATGTGATTGTTTTATGAACTGTTGTTCAGAAATTCAATGCCAAGTGAAAGTAGGGGAAACCTCTTGCTATTAATAATTCCCCTCTGCTTTTTCATCACTGTCACCATATATTTTAAGATATCTCTTTCCATTAATAATTTAGCCTTTTTGAAATATACTAATTAATAGTGAAATTTTTGACAGCTGGTGTTGAAAGTACTTGACTTCCTATGCTAAGCATCAGTTTGCAATATACTTCTGTGTTACAAATTTTATTTCTGTTATTTCAGAAAACAAGCAACATTCATTTTAATTTTTCAGGTTTTGTATGCAAGAAGTAAAAAATTCTAGGCTACAACGATTAGTCATCTGGATCAAATGGAAATCTAAAATCAATAGGACATATTAAATGGTTTAGTCTGTTAGAAGGTTGTGTGTTCTCTGATGATATTAATGTTCAGAGATGTATGTCAAAATTGAATCATACATAGTTTTCATGTCCATATCCTTTCCACAGGATTAAGGATATTCGAGATTTCATTATCCAGTCCCGTCCAGCATTTGCAACAACTGATTTTGTTCTTGTGACTACCTTTCCAAATAAAGAGCTAACAGATGAAAGCCTGACACTACAAGAAGCAGATATTCTTAACACTGTGATTCTTCAGCAATTAAAGTAATCTTACAGTTGTTGGTACAATATAGGGAGTGTGCTGTATTGTCATACAATATGTTTCCAACAGATGAAAAAAAGGAAAGATCAGTGTCTTTTTATTCCCCCACTTTCACGGATCAGATTTTTGGGTTTCATGTCTTCCAGCAATAGCATATCTAACTTTTTTATTTTAATTTCTCAACATTGTTCAACCTTTTTTCAGTGTTTAAATTAAGCTTCCCTATGTTAGTATGTTTCAAACCACATCTTGTACTAAATGTGAAATGAGATATGACTTTGACTTCATTATTTTGAGGGGGGTGGGGGGAGAAGCATTTTTCTGAAGGGGACAGTATCTTTCATACAGTGGGTAAGATTTGCACTATGGAAATGTTTTATGCTGCATTGACAAACAGCCATTTGAAAACTTAGCCTGTAGGTTAAAGTTTACCTTCCAAGCGGTATTAATATTAAGGTGTTCTGTTTAATACGTTGACAGATAATTAATGCCCTAATATAATTTTTGTATATTCTGTTTGTAGTGTTTCATGGTGCAGTATATTTGTATTCTAGTTTTTATGTAATTTTCCCTGTATAGTTGCTCATATGAGTGAATCAGTTCAGGACATGCAAATCTTGGCTATTGCAGACTGTAACAGATTGTTTTAATTTGTATCCTAGTTGTTCTACTTGTGGTGAAAATAAGTATGAATTTTTTTCTTCTTGAAGTTAGAGAAATGGGAGAGACCACTGTCACCTGGAGAAATGCTGTGATTTAGATTTCATGAGAGTAGGCCTGTGGTCACTTTGAACTTGAATATGCAGTTGAACCCTGTGCAGCTAAATGATTCTTCAGATGAACAGTTACTTAAATAATCCCAAACAAAAACAATAGAGGTGCACAAACACAGAACTTGTTTATGCTGTCACTTGCATGCACAAAAGTAGATATGTTAATTGGTCGTGTATTTTTGACCTGAATTTCAGGTCTTTATATTTGGAATTTTGGCCAAAGGCATTTTGTAATATTCCGTGGGGATCTGGTTGTGCAGCTTTTGCTATACTTGTTTGGAAGCTGTATAATTAAACCCCTTATCTTTGAAATTATATATTTTTTCAAATAACTTGGCCCTACACTGCAGTATGCAGGTAGGAATCTCACGTTATGGGCGAACTGGCTGCTGTGCTTTAGTAGTATGCATTTTTATAGTATTTGTGGCTTTATATCAGATGAGTGGATCACACTCTGAAGGAGGGTAAATGGGCTGTGTCTCTTGTACTGATATGTGTTAAAAACGCTGTTTTCACTGATTATTTTATTCTGAAAATATCAATACCTATTTATTTATGCTAAGCTTATAATTGCTCAGTATATTTGATTAATCTTACATTTTTACCTCAAAGTAGATATTTGAGTAAACTCTAAACGTGCAATTGTATTTGAAGTATTTTGTTTTGTAATCTGAATATTTGCATGATTTTAATTATAATTCATTTCACGTGCTAAGTAATTAAAGTTGTAAGCTAAAAAGACTATAGGCAACACTTCTTGTTTTCTTCCCAATTTATGTTGTGATGAAGTGGTGATTGTGTTGCATGACAAATATTTAAGCCTAAACAGAAAGGAATGGACACTTACTATACATATATTTTATATACTAACACTTCTCTATATAAATGTAGGGCCAAAGCCAGTATTGTGATATCAGTTTTGGGCAATCTGTGGTTTGGGCACATTTCAGTTCAGAATATAGGTTAAGTTACATTGCCCAGTACTTCTGAAGATCATTATTAACTAAAAACTGATGTGTGAAGGACAGTGGTTAACTAAATTATATTTTTGCCTCTTATGCCAAAACCCACAACTGCATATTATCACAATCTCTTTGTTTCAAATACCTGGTAAATTTTAGCGTTCAGTAGCAGCTGACAGTAACTGAAGGTCCCAGTAGTTGACATTATTTTGTCAAGCACTAAGAAAATGTATCAGTGCTTGTGTTTAAATATTTCACTGCTTCTCAGTACTTTAAAACCTATAGAATCTTCTGTCTCATAATTTTATGTCATACCTTTTATTAACATTGAATTCTCATTCTTGTAGCTAACATCTAGGCATTTTTGGGACAAAACAGTTCTTTGAATACAGACCTATGTGGATATGCAGTTAAGACTGGCTACAAGGGAGAAGGGAGACTGAAACAAAGGAGAAGGAACTTGGTAGAGGATGTTGATCTTTCCCTCACAGCAAGGCTGCTGAGCTTCTTGGGAGTTCCTCTTAGCTTCCATGAAATACAGGTAATAATCCTGTCACTTGCCCTTGTAGGCAGTTTATGAAAGGCTCAGGCTTCACCTTTGCTTGTCTTTTGCAGAAATCCTGTATCACACAGGAGCCAAATAGTCCAAAACTGAATGTTTTATCTTAAGAAAAATCTCTCTGGACCTGAATCCTTGTGCCTTTTTGCCTTTTTTTTTTTTTTTTGGACACTACTCCCACCTTTATAATCATTTATTCTGGGTAAACACCATCCGGCTTGTTAGTTTTTAGGTTTTTGTTTTTTTTCAGCAGCATATTAAGATGTTTGTAAACATTCTACTTTAATCTGACTACTGGACACACTCGTACAATTAGCATATATTAACAGCTATATCATGCTGTTCTCTCTGGTGAAAATCTGTCCCATATTAAATGAATCAAGGAAGAGCATGCAGGCACTCAGAGGTGCTATTACTAGCTCCCTGCCTAGTTGCTTGCAATAAGCTAAAGTGCCTGTTATCTTTAAATTGTATTATTCCATGCCGGCAGGATAGACTGAGAGATGCACCTTCCCCTTGCTCGTGCTGTTTAAGCCTGACAGGCCTCAGCGTAGGCATGTGCCGTTCTACGGGCAGATGAGACAGTGAGCAGCAAGAGTCTGGAATAATAAAAATTTAATTCGTGGCACACCAAAAGCAGTAAGCTTGTGGTGTTTCTATGGGATGGATATAGTTGGAATGGGTTCCCAAAGAGAAAGTAGGACTGGTGCTATTTAGCTGCTCATCAATTATTTGAAAATAAACTTTGAAAATCCGAAGATTAATGCAATGAGAAACAACAGGAGGCAGCATCTGTGATGAACATTTAGTGAACTGTAGCAATCGGATCAACTACATCCTTAATACAGCCAAAAGTGAAGTTACGAATCTGGAACCGACTGCAAAAGACACTACTAGCCTGGAAAGTAGTTGAGTGACAGTAGGAAAACAATGCAGCAGAACTATTTACATCCCTTTGAGGTTTACAGAGTTGACTTTGTGACTGGGCGATGATTTTAATCTGTGTGTTTGTTGGCGAGTTTGATGCTGTTTATGGTGCTGGTCCTGCTTCTGGAACTTTAGAGAGGGGGCCAAAAAAATCCGTGGAAATGCTGAATTAAATTTCTTGTCTTAAAAGAGCTCAAAAGAGGTAGCTTATCAGGAAGACAACAGAGAGATGAGGTGATTTAAAGTGGGCAGTTACTTAACAGGGAACAAGTAGTATAGGACTGTTTGGTAGAGAAAAGCGTAACAAGAATGCGAAGCTTGTACAAAGCTGGAAACTCAGTTCAGGTATTTTCAAAGTGAAATTTAAAACACATTTTTCAATAGCTGAACTACTGGAATGAACCAACCTTGAAAATCAACTTCTCTATCTTCTGGTTTTTTTGTTTAATTCTCATTGTTATGCTGGCTTTCTGTGAGATTTGTTTTAATTAAAACAAATTTATTTGGGTTTTGCTACTGAGACAATAAGGTAAAATAAGGTAGCTTAGTTTTTGGACAGCAATTTACTTTGCCTTTGTCATACTTACAATTAATAAATTCTGCTGTATATTTCATATTTAAAGGCTGGAAATGTCAAGTACCTCACTGTGCGTCTTCAATATTTTCATTACAGACATTCCAAAAAAAACTCTGCTGAACTTCAAAGAGATGATTAACAGAACTCAGATTACAGACCAGAACTCACCTTTTACAGTTCTTACTTGCAACTTTCCTCCTTTAGTAATGGTCTTGCTCTTTCCATAATTGAAAAGCTCTGTGGCAGCACATCTGAATGTTAAAGGAAAGAAACTAAATTTAAAAAGTTTTTCATCTAAAACTGATAATTGAGGAGGATATCTAGTTCTTGTATGTTTGCTGGGAGCTGTTCTGCTCTTGAGATAAATACGTGATCTATAAGCTACCTATTTGGGCTCTTTTTCTGGGGTATGAGAAAATAGATGTGTTATTCCAGACTGAATTAAGGTAAACTGAGCGAGACATTTTTAACTGTGGAATTAAAAAAAAAAAATCCTTTAGGGAATTATTCTGGAAGAGGCACTATTTTACATTTATAGATCTACCTCAGTCCAAATTAATTTACTGAGATCTTAGACAATTTAAACACTAATGAGCAAGTACTCCCCAATGGGAATACCCCGGAGTAATTTTTCCTAGATGATGTTTTTAGCTGAAGTTTGAATAGAAGGAATTACTTAGGCAGGGCTGTGAAGTTATTTATTTCATGGAATTCTTAGTGTCTTACTAGGTGCTGAAACAAAAATTTTGATTGTCCGTTCTAGCAAAACAAAATAGAATTCATATTGCTTACTAGCTCTAACCGAAAAATTACCACATAATTGCACTTCAAGGACAAAATAAATTTTCTGATTTCCAAATAAAATTTTAATTAACTTTTTCGTGCTAACAGCTGTCTGTAGCATTTTGGACCAATGGAAGCCTCAGAACTTTAGGGCCTGCATTGTGCAAACCCCACGCAAATCTTCTGTTTCAGTGAAAAGGACTCATTTCTGTTTATCTTGCAACTGTTCCTAATCAAGTTAAATTAAGTCATCATTAATCAGACGTTCACAATGTAAATGTCCATGCCGATTTAGTTAATCCATTTTAAATGAGAGTTTACAAATAAAAATCTCTGCCTGAATGTGAAAATGTAAGTGCTAGTTTTTTGGAAAGTTTGCAGTTAATAGAGAAGAACTTAGATTATGTTTTTATTTCTACTTGCATTTGAATTCTTCTTCTCTTAGCAAGCTGGTTCTTGCTAAAAGAAATTAAGAAATTTTCAATTGAGAAGACTTTGGCTCTGAATGCAGAATAATGCTACCACTGTTTGTCCATGAATGAGTACCTTGATACATGTGAATACTTGTTTCCACTTTTTTATTTATCACTTTTTTTATATTGATTCTCTTGTTTTGAATGTTATGTGTATGCTTTCAACTCTTAACTATAAAATTATATTCCTGCATATTTTTATTAATCCAGTGCTATTTCCCATAGCAGTCCCCAAATCCTGTAGTCTAAAAGGAATCATTGAAAGCAGAAGAGGCAGCATAAGGGGATATAGGCAGATGGTTATGTTAAAATGTTTTTCACTAAATGATTTGTTTTTGCTCTTATAGTCCAATAATTCTTCTGGTTTTCTGAGGAGTCTTCCTGAACACTATTTTCCCTGGAAACAGACACGGGTCTTAGATGCAGTTGGAATGGCTTGGTAACCTTGGTCTCCACTCAAAATATTGTAAGCCGGGATTTGGTCTGTGTGAAAGGAGCGAATGCTTCATCCGGAGAGATCAGACAATTAGACCTTAAAGGGATCTGCTCAGAGGGAAAAAAGTGAACCTGAATCCTATCTTAAATCCCAACACTGGGAAAGTTCAGATATACCACTGAGTTGTGTATGCATATTTAAGGTTTATTTTTTCATCCACAAAAAGGGAAAGTGGCTGTTCTAACTTGATTTTATTTGTTTTGAAGGTGCTATTCCCTCTGCTCTTTGTGAAAATGGTAAAAATAAGCTTTGTGCAGTTGGCTTGCAAGGCGACTCTTTCTGACCTTACTGTACTGCAAGCTCGTTTTAAGATAGAGGCTAGCAATCCACCTTGGTAGAATCAAAAATAAACCCCAAAGGCCTGGAAACATTCTAGGTTTCAGCTAGACTTAACAGATAGGTCTGGCATCGGTCACAACCCTTAACTATTATTAGGGATATGCCTAAGGGAGATTCCCTGAACATTGCTATCTTGCCCATTCTACATTAACCACACCTGTCACAAGGACAAGGAAAAATTGGAAAAGATAGATACTTTGCAATGTGATGATTTAAGGTGTTGATGTTAGCAGAGTGATTTTTACTTGCTGACAAAAGGGTTTAATTTCAAAGGTTTGTTTTGTTGGTTTTTTTTTAAAATGTAGTGCAATTAGGCTTCCAGGTTTCTGTCTTGAGTCTGCATGATCCCTACGTTCCTCCTCTCTAGAGCACTTACTTAAATGAATGGAGCTAAATAAACAGAGGCGAGGGGACAGGTGGATGTGTCAGTCTGACAAACCTGGAGGCAATTTGGGCCTCGGAGGCCCAACAACCACACTCAGCCAATGTAGGTAGGAGAGGATTCTTGTTCAGTGGGGACCTGTAACACACCCCAGCTGAAATAGTCACTGTTCTGAGAGAGGCTCTTAGCTGGATCAAAGCTGGTACTCCAGGCTGCTGAGCTTCCGACACCTGCTTTCCTTCATTCCTGACAATCCGCTAGTTGTCTCTGCTGGTCGTTCCTGTTCAGTAGAATAGCATCTGCAGTATGTCAGTTCTTACAGACAGCTGTAGTGGTTTGCAAGAGTCTGTTACAAAAGGCAGACTTGAAGTCTTCCCCTTTCCCTCAATACCTTCCTTCATCCAGTTTCTTCAGCGTAAGACCCCAAGATACACTAAACTAACACTTAACCTGGGTACGTTAAGCAAGTTTGGAATGTCTTACCTTCTCACCATGTCACTTATAAATATTGTACTTGCCCTACTTCTATTTAATTGGTTCTAATACATGTGCCCCAAACAAAATAAATTATACAATCAAAATTTTGGTGATACCCGGTATCCTTTCTGGTAAGCTTATGGTGCTGGCAGATAATTTCTGCCCAAGGACTCCAGCCCTGTGGAGTTCTCATGAGGGCAGCTCTCCTTCCTCAGGTCCACACTTCGCTATGGCAAGAATTTTTTTTTTTTTTTTTTTTGCTTGGTTTATTAGCAAATAAAGCTTGGTTAGTCATTGCGTATTCCAGGCTGCACAGAGTTCTCCAGGTTTTGATGTTTCACATTTAAATCTGGCAGTTCTTTGACACAAACACCCCCCCCCCCGCCCCCCCAAGGGACTCTTAATAATATGTGAGGTTTACTTAGCTAGTGCTTTTTGTATTCCTGTTGTTGCAGAGCTCAGCCTTGGAATACAGTTCTCTCTGGGTTTTGTGGCTGTTCTGTAGTATCTCATGGCCCAAATTAAGAAATAAAGCTTAGGTTGCACATATGATAAAGGTGTGGAGTAGGTCACAGTGTCAGCAAACAAATGTGAGAAAACTAGAACCTTGAAAGGATTTTGGAAGAACTTTGATTCTCCATGTTTCTCCTCTAACCTGCACTGACCTTTTCCACGCAGCAGTTTTTACTTGTTATTTGCCCAGCTAAACATTATCTCATATGTGTACAGAAAGTCTCTTTAAGTTCTGTATCAGAGGCTTGAGCCTGCAATGCTTAATGCCTGTCTTCCTAAGCAGCTCCCTGGAGACTACTGCCCTGCCTGTAGGCACATGTGAGAATAATTAACTTTAGGTTTAATGCTTGAATCCTAAGCTTTTTGTGGCTGGTGCCATACCTCCCAGTGTGTCTGCAATTCCTAAAAATAGTGGCTGCCTAGTTCTAGTTGCAATCTTCAGGCCCTACTGCAATAACACTTTGAAACAACAAAAAAAAACAGTTTAATGACTACGTTATTGGTTTCTCCAATTCTAGCTCCTAGTATCTTGACTGATACTGCAGCATCAGTCCCATGGATCTCCAGGTTGACGCATTGATGGATATAATCTGTAGCTTTGGTGTAGACAAAATGTATGGAAGAGAAAAATATTTGTTTTCTCTTTCTTTCTCTTTTGAAGTAGCAGTTTAGCTCAACCCATAAAAAGTCAGAACATGTCAACCTGGCAAGGTCTGTTTGCCTTAGTTGTCTGTATAGGCTTTATTACCCAATCGACTGCGCAAGCAGAGAAGGTAGAGGTGACCTGGAGTTAGTGATTTCCAAATAGCCTTTACTCATGGCCAAGGCCACCAACAAACACACATTTAATTTTATGAATCTTCTTAGAATAGTAACATATGCAAGCTCAGGTAGTGCCACTGTCTTTGTACAAGCACAGTAACTAAGCATTTGTTAAATGCTGTTAAAATAGTGAGATATCTTTATTATGGAGAAAACTACGTTTTGCTAATAGACTTGTTTAAGTCTACTCTTAGATGAACAAATCGGTCTCTTGTGTAGAGTAACAATGTGATAGTCAATAATATGGATTTTTGTAATATGTTCAAAAGAACTTGAAATTTTGTGTAGTAGCATTGTTATAGAGAGTTTGTCTGCAGTTATAAGGATATTTTAATTCCTGCAAGAGAGGATTAAAAAATCTGTAACTATACTACCAGATAGGGAAAACTTACTTGGATTAGGATTTTATAGATGAAACCAAGAAGGGGTTGCCAAAGCTGCTGATCTGATTTAGTGGTGGACTTGGCAGTGTTAGGTTTACAGTTGGACTCGATGATCTTAAAGGTCTTTTCCAACCTAAATGGTTCTATGATTCTGTGATTCAAGAATGAACTATATTATGGTTTGTTCAGGATGTGGTAACTATTTTGCCTAAATTCCCGCAGTGAAATATGGATGTAGATTCTGCCAATAACTTGCACTTCATAACAAGAGGAAAGTGTTAGGCTTTAAAAAGAAGCCTGAGTGTATTGCAGATTTGAAGGCCAGACTTGAATGTCAGTTAAACATTTGAGAAGGAGCTGCTAATATCCCTAAAGAGCCTGATTTTCCTTACTAGTTTGCCCTTACATAGAGAAGTTGATTACAAACATGATGCAAGTTGGTCATAGCAAATGATTAAGGAGAGATTTTTCTTCCCTTCTTTATGCTGTCATTCTGAGAGAGGAACAGATTATAATCTCTATCATGTACTTCTGCTAGAAAAGCTTCAACAGATGTGACAATAAAAGACACTGCCTTCTTACTCCAGCTATCATAGCACCCACCGCGCTTGCAGTCTACACTTTCCATGCAGGTGGCTGCCTGTCTTTCATAAATGTCATGTTTTCTTCTTGTATTCTTGCCTACTTGAGCATCTGTCACTGAAACTGCGGGAGTCTTCTGACAAAATATTTTCATTCTGTACTCTCAGGGTCTCATCTATTATGTTGCACCTCATCCATTTTATTTAGTCTTCCGCAGCTCATGCTTCTGCTTGAGTAATGAGTTGCTTGGGTGGCTAATTAGGCTGATCATGTAGCAGTTTCTTTTCTGCTGAAAAATTACTTTCTTGAGGACAGATCATAATAGTTTGTATCCCAAGGATTCACCTTCCTTCTGAGAGCCAGATTTTTGTGCATACTTAAGAAATCATTTGGAAGACGTGTATTAAAGTGGAAGAAACGAACACAACTCTTCCTCAACTCAGGAGTGGAAGATTGTCATGCTTGATGCAAATGTCACTAATGGATTCTGCTTTCTACACTCTTTACACTTCCTTTTTTTGCCATAGCTAAGCTAAATTTTTCATATTAAAGACCTTGAACTTCTTTTATGTTGCTTCTGTGTTGCCAGTACTCTGAAGGTATTGGTACCTGGATGTTTCTCAGCCCTGCTCTGGTCAGAATGAAGTCCTTTAATCCATAGACAGAGGTAAAAGGCAAGATTTGCACTGGAAGCATGAGCCTATTCCCTTACTCAGTGAGCTAAAATACTGTGAATACAGGGGATCTTTCTCGTGAAATACCATGGTAGACATAAGAAGTGAATGATAACAACGAAGGACCTTGCTTAGCATGAGAGGGAGTGGTGGCAGGTTCTCATGGCAATACGTTATCATGGACTACTTTTTTCCCCATTGCTTTTCTGTCTTTTGCATGCTAGATCATGCCTCTCTCTTTCCTCACCACTTTTGACTAAGTGGACGATTATCACCTTTAACCTAAGTTCAGAGCACTTTGACAGTATTGCCAGCTCTCCTAATTTCATCCCACTAATGGGATTTTAGCTGTCCTTGCAGCTGATCTCTCAACCCGTGACATGCCAAAGACTGCAGATATCACAACCTAGCTGTGGGAGAACTTCCCCTTTCTGCTGTTTCTTCTATTTTTTTCTTGTTTCTGTGTTTCCTAAAGCAGAACAGTCAGACTGGATTGCTGCAGAAGTCAGCAGGAGTCTGTTCTCATGTGAGCTGATGGGGTTTTCTAGATAAGGAAGTTAAAAGGAAACCAAACAAAAAAAAGCTCCAGCAGCAAAAAGTGGCTCTATTTATGAACTTCTTCCTATGAGCACTATATCAGTCCCTTGAAGCTTTCCCTTCCCTGCTGTAGTACCAAGACTGGGATAAAAGAGGAGGAATGAATCATGGAATAACTTGGGTTGAAAGCTGCCTCTTGTTCAGCTGTACCCTAGGGTTCTTTCACCCTACTCTCCAAACTTAGTAAGGGACAAACAGATCACGTTGCATTTAAACCCATGGTAGTACAGGAAATCTGTGGAGTTGCAGGTGAGAAATATGGAGTACGAAATAATGAATTATGTTTCACCAATGGCAAGTCTTGCCTGACCAACCTAGTGGCCTTCTATGACGGAGTAACTACATCAGTGGACAAGGGAAGAACTATGGATATCATCTGTCTGGACTTCTGTAAGGCCTTTGACACGGTCCCCCATAACATCCTTCTCTCTGACCTGGAGAGATAAGGATTTGATGGGTGGATTGTTTGGTCGATAAGGAATTGGTTGGATTGTCGCATCTGAGGGATGGGATGCCATCCATAGGGACCTGGACAAGCTTGAGAAGTGGGCCCATGTGAACCTCATAAGGTTGAACAAGGCCAAGTGCAGAGTCCTGCACCTGAGTTGAGGCAACCCCCAGTATCAATACAGGCTGGGGGATGATTGAGAGCAGCCCTGTGGAGAAGGAATTGGGGGTACTGGTGGAGGAAAAGCTGGACATGAGCTGGCAATGCGTGCTCACAGCCCAGAAAGCCAACTGTATCCTGGGCTACATCAAAAGCAGCATGGCCAGCAGGTCGAGGGAGGTGATTCTGCCCCTCTGCTCTGCTCTGGTGAGACCCCACTTGGAGTACTGCGTCCAGCTCTGGAGTCCTCAGTACAGGAAGGACATGGACCTGTTGGAGTGGGTCCAGAGGAGGGCCACAAAAATGATCAGAGGGATGGAACACCTCTGCTATGAAGACAGGCTGAGAGAGTTGGGGTTGTTCAGCCTGGAGAAGAGAAGGCTCCGGGGAGACGTTATTGCAGCCTTTCAGTACTTAAAGGGGGCTTATAAGAAAGATGGGGACAGACTTTTTAGTAGGGTCTGTTGCGATAATGGTTTTAAACTAAAAGAAGGTAGATTCACACTAGATATAAGGAAGAAATTTTTTACGATGAGGGTGGTGAAATGTGGGTAGATGCCCCATCCCTGGAAACATTCAAGGTCAGGTTGGATGGGGCTCTGAGCAACCTGCTCTAGTTGAAGATATCCCCACTCATTGCAGGGCGGTTGGACTAGATGCCCTTTAAAGATCCCTTCCAAGCCAAACTGTTCTATGATTCTGTGAATTCCCTGGCTGAGGAAAAACAGACAGAAGGGATGTACATGTCAAATGAAAAGATGGAGGTTTGTGGACCTGTTGGGACCGTTGCCACCAGTGACAATTCTTAGACCAAGGACTTGATGCACCTTACTTCACAAATGATGGGAATAAGTGTCAAGACAGGGAAAGACCCTGAAGACTAAAACATAATCTTTTCCCCCAGAATCATGACTTTATAAGTTTCTGGAATACGACTCAGTTTTCAATTTTATATTGGTGAGGTTGTCATTTAGGGTAGAATGTAGTTCTTACCCAGAAGAATTCTCCAGATGTCTTCAGGTTTCTTTAAAATTCTTCCTTTGAATGATACGATTGATGTAATTTCTTTCTGAGGTTTGGGGGAGGAAAGTAATGGTGGAGGTAGGTTTGACTTGCACCAATGAGCCTAGTGAGACAGGGTCTTTTTTCCTCCTGTGAGTAGAGATTGTTCTCTACTGTTCTATATAAAACAAGCAAATTAATAAAATTCTCATGTTTATAAGAAACATCTGCATCATCAAACATAAATATGTAGAAGCTTATCAGAATAAACAGCAAAAAACCCCAAAAAAGTTGTATTATAAAATGACAGTCAGTGTCTTAGGTTTCCGATTAGGAATTAGGATAGGTTCTCTCTGTTATATTTTGAAGTAAACAAAAAAGATGCAACTCTGCGTCTGAACTTTTCCTGTAATGGGTTTATGCAGCGTACCTCTCACCAACTGATTTGAACAGTATGGCTGTGACAGTCATGAGACGCTGCATACCAAAATTTAATGTCAGCAGATGGGAACAGCTCTGTAGTTTGGTGGATCCATATTTGTGCATACAGTAATAGACAGAAAATCATTCTTGGAATCTGCCCTGATATCTCTCTTCTGCGATTTCAAGTTAGGAGAAATATACAAAGCCACTTTCTGCCCTTATAGTAGAAGTTACAGAGACTTTCAAGAGCAGTACATGTTGGTTTCTCTTCCTATGGTGGAAGTTTTAGATTAAGTTCCTACTGATGTTGACAAGACTGGAAGCAAACCGATGCCAAGTGTCTTGGGGAACTTTTACTGTGTAAGAACTCCAAAGAAGTGGCTGGTAAATGTTTTCAAAAGAAAATGCTATATGAGTTTATATAGATTTCAATATATTAATACCTGGTAGGAGAAAGTTAACAGTTCTATGGTTAAAATGGAAAAAGCAGAAGTTTTAGTTACTGGGGAAGCTATGAAAATAATTCATTTCGGAAAGAGTTGGATGATAGCCATTTAGCAGATCTGACCTAAGTAAAATATATCAGAATCTTCAGCAAACCAAAACATTGTGACAGCCAGTGTAGATCAAATGAAACAAAGTGCTATGCTTTCCATCTTTTAATCATTTAACTTGAAGTAATTTTGAAATGAAAGGGCTTTTTAAATGAGAAGAAAACCAGAAATGTGTCATTTTGAATACAGTGAAAGGAAAGAATTAATTTGCTTATTTTCAATCCAAGCGATTCAGGAAATACAAACCATATATAACTGTTTTGATTGACTACAATGTGCATTTTTTTCCACAAAAGTTGTTGGCCAAAGTGTTTTGCCAGATCTGTGCGATCTTGGCTCCATTGGCTTATGCATCAATTACATGATATGATGCCTAAACCAAGAACACTGTCTTTCCAGTAGCTCCTTTCAGAGGGTAATTGAGAGCAAAAGTCTCCAGGTAGGTTTATTATTTTACATGATTGATAGCTCTTGTTCCTGTAGAAATCTAAATCTGTTTTAAAAGCCCATGACCAAAACTGAATTCAAAGCCTGCATTTCTTTGGCAGTCCTCAAAACTCTGAGAAAGAAATTCATTTCAAAGACTAGGAAACTGAAATGTAGGTATCTACCTGGACGCATTTACGTGTGAGCGAGGTGCACAGCTCCCATTCTGGTCGGTGGAGGTTTAGACCTTGATCGGGCTGCCATCCCACAGTCAGATCCCAGAAGCATTTTGGTCTCTTAAGACATCATGAAGTTGACAGGTTTGACACTTGGCTTATGGGATCTGCATGCCTGTATGAAGTGAGCCTAGAGATTACATGGGATACCACAGGGCATCTCAAATGGCTCCAGATACCTGTGTGTGGATAAGTGAGTCAAAATCCTTGTTAGTGCTGTCATTTGAGTTTAGAGATTTATTTGGTTTGTTCTAAAATAGACATGCATACTTTGCCAGCTGCTGGTGTTCAGATGTCTGCTTGTGCTGACCAGATCTCCACTGGCTATATTAGGAATTTTGAAACCTAGTCCACATATGGACACGTACAGATAAATTTCTTAATCTGTGAGTTGACTCTGTCAATCTCAAAATAGGACTTTAAACTTTTTTTATTTTATTTTCCTATAGTCTTTGGTGGCACAATTTAATATTTTATTTTTCAGACTATACCATAAATTATTTTCATCTATATATGGGGGACCCAATTTTTTCTTTTCTTTCTTGTATGCTCACCATATATTCATTGCAAAAATCTATATTACACTGAAGCTAGGAACTTAAAAGCTGTAAACTTATGAAAAACATCTGCCTCAAATATTTTAATTACCCTCCAGTTAAGCATAACAAGCAGTGAAAATTCTATATTTCATAGAATCATAGAATAGTTTGGGTCAGAAGGGATCTTTAAAGGTCATCTAATCCAGCCCCCCTGCAATAAGCAGGGACATCTTCAACTAGATCAGGTTGCTCAGAGCCCCGTCCAACCTGGCCTTGAATGTTTTGAGGGATGGGGCATCTACCACCTCTCTGGGCAACCTGTTCCAGTGTTTCACCACCCTCAGTGTAAAAAATTTCTTCCTTATATCTAGCCTAAGATAGTTTCCTATTTCCTTAGTTACTTCTTGTTGCCCAGCATGTTTTTGACAATGCCTAAACTGTAATAATGGTTCTATAGTGCTGGTGATAGCTGCATGTGTGTTTTATTTGGCAGGCTCCAGATACATTATTTTCTGTACATTTTTACTGGTAGTCCTCTGCACAAAGGTTCAAGGCTGATTGACGGTGCAGTTCAGTGTACTGATCTTTAGCAATACCTGTAGTAGTGGAACACCTTAATAAATGCTGTTCAAGGCCAGTTTCCAAGGCTGAACATTATCACCTAATAACTTTGATCAGAGTGGTAGCAAATATTTGCATAAGTACATGCATGTGGATTCAGTCTGCTGTATTTTATTTACAGCAGTAACTGTTTGGAATAGGATCTGTCTGAGGTCTACTCTGGAAATTGAGGTTCACGGTTTCCACTAAACCGGCATGCTTACTGGGCTCTCCTTCTGACTCCATCCTGTCATATCTCCTGAGAGTTGCCCTGTCTGTCACTCCTTTCCTTAACCTGTTGTGCTCCCTCGCTTTTTTGTTACCTAATGCAAGCTTGCTTTAGTCGTGATCATGCCCCGTTCCTTTCTCTCTTGTTTCATAGCTTGCTGAGCACACCATTTATAATCAGAGGCTGGACTGCTGCTTAAGTGCTGCTCTGGCTTCCCATCAATTGAATTTACACCCGCTTCACTCAAGTGATACTTCTTCCCAATGTCTTAGCCAGGTCAAGTCTCAAAATCAGTACCTCATCCTCACCCTTGGTCACCCATCAGCAATCTCTGTCACAGTCAGTGGTTCTTCTCTTCTTAAAATGTTACCTCTTGCCTTCTGCGTAACTGCTGTTAAGATACAGCCTTTCCTAGCCATCCTCCTAACAAAACATTCATCCAAGTGCTCCCTTCTTGCTCTCTATCACTGTAGCAATTTTCCAGTGCTCGCCTGTCCTACTACATCCATTTGTATTTTTGCTGCAAAGGTCATTTCTGTATACTGTGATTCCATCTCCCTGGCCTTCTTCTCCTGCATCCTTTTTAGCAGCAAAGACAAACTTATTTCACTTTCAAGGACCTTCATAGCTTAATCCTTGCCTGTCATCTGGTATTACCTCATAGTTCTCATGGTTTAGATCTGATCAGATCAAGATGCTCTAATGTCAGTGATAAACTTGACATTAACCAACCTGTTGGTCTCTTTGTACCACTAGCTGGCATGCTGGGAACACTGCCTCGTTGTTTACTTGCTCTCCTCTAGATGGATGGTTTTCACCTTGTCTTTTTCTTTGATTGTGATCTCCTTGGGAGAAGCATGGTGGTGGTGTTCTATGTTTGTATGATTCTTACAAAGTCCTAATCTGTGTGGAAATAATATCAATAATAAACATGAACAGTAAAAACGTTCTTAGCAGGGAGGCCAAGGAATGAGCATGTAACTTCTGCCATCATTCAGCTTTAGAATCCTCTCCTGGGGTGAGATTGGGCTGGCCCTTCAGCCCTGGCCTCTGCCCTGCCTGCACCAGGAGCCTCAGCACTTAGCTTGGGTCTTCTGAACTGCAACCAGGATCCCAGTGCAACTCCACTAGGAACCTAATGTCAGCCATCTGCAGATCGCTCTGCAGTGTAGCATATCATATCGCTGTGTATCTGCATCTGGCACCCGTAGCATCTGGTTATGGTTTCTGCAGATTCTACAGAATTCCTAATGCTTTATCACCAGATTCCAGGAAAAGTCCTTTGACTATAGTCTCTTTACGGACATAAGAGAATCTCTTCTAACTCCAGACATGCAACTTCAATGGAGAACAGTTGTTTTGGTCTTTTTACATAGGTTTGTTGTGTCTGAATAATACCTGTAAGAAGCTAATGTACCAAGAGTATGAGGCACAGTTAACAGAACCCATATAACTGACTGTTGCTTGCATCATTAATGGTCTCCCCTGTCATTTTTAACATCAGCTTTTAATCCTCATAAGGATATTATTCTTGTTCCAAGTTCTTGCATCTGGGAAATAAAATAGCCATGAAATGAGTCAGTTCAATGTGGAGGATGTATTTTTAGAGAGCCTCCCCCTTGGCTGTTTGCCTTTCCTGAGGCTTCACTTACTTGGGCAGAGCAGTCGAGCTGAAATGTCGTGTAAAGCAGAGAGGAAGTCTTTCCCTCAGCATAAGGAGCAAGTATCATTAAAGAAGAGAGCAGAGCTGAGGTCACAGTAGGTCAGCAAGGCCCAGATCTCCTCTTGCCTGCTGATGCAACCCTCTGGGCCACGTTCCTCATCCTGTGCTTCCAACCAGTCGTGCAAGCTCGTGGTGGTGAGTGATAAAGGTTTTGCAGGCACCAAATGTTCATATCTGTCCACAATTCTCTTGCAGGCTCTGATTTGCCTTTTGAGGAGCTCCAGGTGATACAGGCCAGACGTCTGTATGGAGCATGGGCTGAGAAGAGACAGAGAGCTGGCACTGATCTCTCTATATACTGCGTGAAAGGTGAGACTGGCCACAGTGCAGCTGGCACAGGCATGTCAGAAGGGTGGCAAGGACTGGGCCACGCACTCCTGCCAGCAAGCGCTTTGCGCAGGGTGTTCGCCAGCAGCTAACGCGAGGATGGAGGCCTCCCAAAGCCCTCCAGAACCTCACAGACAACCAGTCGTTTTCTTGAAAAGTGCTGAGCACTTGTAGGTTGAGCACTTCTGAGAACAAGTCCATTGCTTAGGAGACTTATATGGATCCCGAGGCAGCTCCACTCATGCTTGCCGTGCTCCTGTGTACTTCCATCGGCACCTGTGGGTCATTATTCAGAAGAAAAACCCAGGGTCAATTGGACCTCTAGCCTGATCTTTTGCAGCCTATGGTCTTTAATGTTGTTCTTGTGGATGTTTATATGTCTCAAGTCTGCAGTTACTGGAGACTGTGAGACATCTAGTCCCCTTCCAATCAACTATTACACAAATGTTACTGAGAAATAATTACATGGCTCCTCACACTGAAGAGTTCTCAAAACAAGAGTGATTCAACCAAGGTGTTTTAATCTTTCAAAATCTCTATGGGATCCTGCTATTTGATGAGATGAATTTCAGAAATTACTGTTATCTTTAAAAAGATAAGCGGGGTCTGTAGGATCTTAGTTATTTGTGAATGATGTAAAATGAACTTTTAATTTAAAAAATCTGTGTCTCTTCAGTGAATTGCTCTGAAGTGACCTCTCTCTCTTTTCATGACACGTGGACCACTGGAGATCATTTGATTTGAAGTGTGTCCCACAGAGTTGTATGGCTTGCCAGAAAACAAATTAAAGTCAACAACAGTTAGCAAGCTGGGTATTTACACTGACAGCAGTCCATTTAATAGTATGTAACCTTTTTTTGTTTAATTCTAAGGTTATTATGAAGCAATGACTGCTTTTACCACCAAACCTCCTGTATGCAGCTAGCTAAAGGACAGACTGCAGGCATAATTATGATCAAGCCCCCTCTATGTGCTTCTTAACTGTGTTGACCTTATGTGTTGTAAATGAGAGCAGAGCTTGGCCCTATCTTCAGGCTGCTGACATGCAACCGTAGCACTCTGTGCAGTTCATAAACGGTGGATACCTGTTTACGCTGCTACAGCTATCCATTTACACCAAGACCATGAACGATATCTTTTGAAGCACCCTGTGGACAACTAAGCTATCGTTATCACTAAAATTTATTTCATGCTTTCAGGAAAAAATAGCCCAGAGCTAGGTGCATACAATTCTGTTTCTGTTTGAGGCCAGAAGTGCTGTAGTTTTGACTGAGAAGAGCAGCACTTTGCACACAGCTTTGACCCCCAGCCCATCAGGATCCATAGACCAGGAGTTCCTCTCCCTCTGCCATTGGGGAGCTCCTCCAAGCAAGCCTCACAGATCAAGTCCTCACACAATGCAGCGGCAGCTTCTTCCTTTTAAAATTTGGCTAGAATGGTTTTAGCTTCATCTTGCCAAGCAGTTCCAGGCTGAACCTTAACCTTGAGAAAATCACCGGTGTGCTGCAGCTCACAAGGTCCCCCTCCACGCTGCATCCTCCCGCTCCCAAGCCTGCACTGCTGCCTCCAGGTGTGGTGGCTGCTGCTGCTTCATGCTCGTGTTGCTGGAAAGGAGCTGGTTCAGCCTGCTGGATGCAAATGACTGCCCAGGGTAGTTTTACATGACCCTTAGTATCCAGCAAAAGCTTATCTGGTATAGTTTCTCTGTGGATGAATCCCAACTGGTGAACAACAGCTATGGCCAGCATGGTTTTCTGATAAGGTGTCTTGTTTCATTAGTAAGGTCATCATGTCACCTCCAAGAACTCTATGATGAGGTAAAGATTTCCTTTAGCCTGAAAACTGTAAAACATTTTCACTGCCTAGATTCCATCTGCTCCACCAAAATGCCTGCATGTTGGGTTATGAGGCATCTGCTCTCACTCAGCTGCCTGTGTCTTGCTCCTAATCCCAAGATCACTGTGCAGAGGCACCTGGCTAGTCTCATGCAGAGCTCATCTGGATCCAAAAAACCTTGAGCACTTAAACTCCTTGGTGTGCCTAATCTCTAATGTGCTTGTGCCTCCCTCAGGAGGTACCCCTCGCTCTTATTCACCCTTTACAGGACAACCACAAGGTTAGAGTCGTCGCCTGGGGTGTGGGAGAGACTGGACTCTGTTCTCTTCTCTACCTCAGGGACTTCATGTCAAAATTGACAAATCAAAATTCTCAGCTAAGAGAGCACTTTAGTTATAAGGGTACCAGCAGGGAGTCATGCAAATCATCCTGTTGAATCTGTTCCATTTTTCAGAGAAAACAGGCTAGAGATTCCCTGAGAAAAGGAGTGAATGCCTGAGCACCTGGGAGGTGGGGTCTTTGCCCCCCTTCTGCCCATATCTCTTTATGCATTTTACCCAGTAAGTATGTAATGTGAAATACTCACCAACCCGTGGCAGACTGCCTCCTTCCCACCAGCCTGGATCTGCCCAATATTTTTCTAATTGCTCTTATGGTCTTTAGTCTTACTTTTTTTGGTCTCCTGTCTTAAGAAAAGTACTGCCATTAGAAGAGGCAGCAAAGAGAATTGCTCTGTAATAACCTTGTGGTGTCCATGACCCTGGCAAGGCAGATGACTATCGATTGCTGAAGTATTTGATTACATTAGCTGAGGCATAGCAGCCACAGACTTTGTACTCTTTTCTCCCCTCACTTGCATCTTTGTGACCCCGCTAACAGGGGTTTAACTGAGGTTAGAAAATTAGCAGCCATGGAAGCAAACCAAAACACTTGTATATAGCCCAATATAAAAAAAGAAGAAATCCCTATCCAAAACTGTTCAAAGTGTTCATCTGTATGTCTTTTCTAACAAATTGGAAGCATGCTCAGGAGGTTATACTGGATCTTTTCAGCTGCATAATGCTAGGTCAACATTAGAAAGTGGCATTGCTCCGCAGAGTCCTCTGAAGACGTGCTGATATACTGCTCTTGTTACAGGAGTTCAGAACCAGGCAGAAAGAGCTGGTTGCCTCTCTTGTTTTATACTTCTTTGCCACTGAATATCAATCTATAGGTTACGGGTCCAGCCATCCATTAAGAATTGCTACCCCAGCAACAGAGGAGGGATGGGGGGCTGAGTGGCGAGGGCTGCACTCCCGCAGGAGTTTGGGCAGGAGCCCCTGAGCCGCCCCTGTGGGACCCTCTGTACGGTCTGGCAACAGTGCTGGCTTCTGCCAATTTACAGTGACTCTGCAGTCAAGGCACTGGACTTGGTTGGGATGGATACGGACCCTCATGCCTGCCTCTTCTGTGGCTTGTTAGCCTGGGAATGGTCTCGCTGCCTCTGCTAGGAAATCTTTGAATTAGCTCTCCAGGAGGGCAATGCGAGGTGTACTAAAGCTGGCCATTTAAAAGTATGCAGATCTGTGTTGTTATTATTACAAGATAGTTGTGTTGCACGAACGTTTGGGAGTTCAGGCCATTCCTTAGTCATATCTGCCCTAGCAGGAGTATATCTCTTTTCCATTGGACTTGGATTTATGAAGATTTCTTTGAAAAAGAAACTTTGTACTTTGCATATCGGAGTAAATAATTTCTAAAGCAAAGTTGTTCATCATGTGCATCAATATGTATTACAAATTAAAAAAATAGTTATTTTAATTGCAAATAAACTTTTAAGAGCATCAGTTTAGATTATTTCCATTAGAAATTTGTAGGGATTTATGCAACTTGCAATGAAGCACTTTTTGTTCTAGAATGTCAACAGTTTTAGCATTGACTTCAAAGCCAAACATAAATTTGTAAATAGCAGTCCAGCCTGACAGAACTTCACAATTTTTATTTGCTTGCACTTCATCTTCTTGGTGCAAAACTGGCTGAAGGCTATAGACAAAACCTAACATATTTGTAGCATTTATCTGGTACATTCTGAACATTAAAGACTGATCTAATCCTCACTGAAAAAAACAATATGAAAAAGTATACATCAAACAGAAACTGAATCTTCTCCCTGTATGCCTGCTGCAATGAAAAATGTGGCATGGTTCCCCGTAGCTGAACTTCTGGTTAAAATGCTGAAGCCCCTATGAAGGGATTGAAGGACCAGATTAACCACACCAGTACCTTTCCTAATACCCTCTGTAGATCTGCCCATGTGGCAAGTACCCAGAAGGAATGAAAAACGAATATAACAAGGGGAAGATTTAGTAGTTGAGGGAAGAGTGGGTCTAGAGTCCCAGGAAAGAAAACAGGCATCTGCCCTAATGCACACACTGTCAGCATAGGGGGGAAGACTGGGTAATGAGGTTGGGCCAGGCCCTGAGAACAGAATTGCAGTAGACCAGGATTATTACACAGCAGGGGAAGGAGGAAGAAGTGCCAAGTAGTCAACGCAAACATGGAGATGCTGGCTTTTGTATCTCCTGTGCTGTCTCTGAGAGCATCGACACGTGGGAATAAAGCCAGTAGCCTCCCCACAATGTTCAGAACTTGATTTTAACCTGCGGGGTGAATCCTGTGGTGTTTTTACCTTCCCCTCAGTTCTCTACTGTTGGTATTCCTTGGGTAGCTGAAAGTCAGATCAGCTCTAGAAGCTACTGAATACTTCAGTTTCTCATAGACCAAGGAAGGTGAAAGAAAACATTAAACCACAGTCAGAGCAGTCTGGAACAGTCAGTTTGAAGGAGACAAGAGGATGTAAAAGGAGGCTTAATTTTCCAGGGAACCTAGAATTAGTTTAGCAGTCATCACCTTATCTTTCGTTATCTGCTGTTGTAATTCTGTGTTGAGTTCCTTTTCATCAAGGAAGGGTATTTGGCTTAAAGTATTGCATAGCCTTGCTACCCTCAAAAACTTGATTTAAGCAGGATTTGTTTAAGAAGGGGGGGAGTAGGTACTCTAATCGTAATAATATGTGCCAGGGTACATGTAATTATGATAATGTCAGGCTTTCATGTGCTCTCTGAGTCAGTGCTAACTTACATTGAATGTGCTATAATTTATATAAATCATACAAAAATGTAATTGACAGAAGTATGAAAACAAGCTGTACCTAAAGACTGGATACTTCCCTTACCAAGGGAACCAAAGTAATAGTTCAAAACCACTTGCATTATACATAATAGTGTAATATTATAGGTAGTGCAAACAGCAATGAATTGGTGTTCTCTGTTCTCCTTTGAAAATGAAAAAAGATTAAATAAAATTACAAAGACAACACACAGGTAATAAATAATCACACACTACAGAATCTTTTTATTTACGTTTGAATATTTAGCACAGTGGATAGTGAGAAGAGAAACACATACATAATTTAAAGCGGTTCTGGGACTCAGTCCAAAATTCCATGTTTAGGAAGAGCTCTATCAGCTAGACTGGATGACTTGCCAGAATGTGAAATTTGAAAATATCTAATAGTCCTGTATCTCGTGTTCTGTGATGAGGCTTACTTTTGAGTCAAGGACAAAAGGTCAGACCATAAATGCTTTGAAACATACAAAACCAGGATAACAACAATATTTTAAGTCTATTTGTTCTTTTCATTGGCAGATGATAAGAAAGCTATCTTTCAGCCTGAAGATGTTTCAGTAAAAAATGGACTTTTGTGACATCTATCCATCCATCATTTGCAGCAGAAAAGGACAGGGATGTTACAGAGAACCAAATTATATTATCCCTGGAACAATTGTTCTTATGGACATGCCACCACTAAAAGTGAAATGTGTGGGCATACTCCCCATGATAACTTTAATGGAATTAGACTAGGAAGACTTAAGGAGTATGACCGATGGAGGCTTATGGAAATACGGAGTTCAGAGAATGGTGCAAAATCCACTGGTGAATATATGGTGGCTATTTATTTATCTCCATATTGGCGTTTGAGCTGGCTAGTTTAAAGCTGGCTTAGGTGGCTTTGGCGTAAATCTTTGAGAATGTTAAGACATTAAAATGACAAACAGTCTGGAGATGCATTTGGTTCAGCCAATATCATTTATTTTAATACAGTTACAACTTTCTGAAAAGAAGTATATTACAATGAATATAATACAAGTTTTGCAGTTTCACTAGAACGTGAACATTTTTGTAGAATTTCTTCAAGTCGTTTTCTAGTTTTTCATAAAACCGTAAAGGTACTTCCCCAGGAAACTCTCCCCACCACAAACCTGCCTTTATATAACAAAAATTTTATTTCAGCTGTGAGCAGAACAACCATCCCCAACATTTCAATTATAAAAAAGAATAAGTTTTAACTGTAGTTTAATTTTGACAATCATTGTGAATTAGCTGATGAAATTCTAACTCTGGGAAAGGATTTCCTGACAGAAAAAAAAAAAACAAACAAGAACTACTGTACATGCACAATTCAGAATCTTAACTTGCATTTCAAAATGGTTGGTAAAAGGGGAAACATTTGTATCAACACAGTGCATAAACCCCACTGCACGCTGGTACCATAATGGTATCCATTATGCATTTTCCATTAGACTGATGAATTAGCATCTTCATATAGATTTTCCCCCAAGACTTGCAACGGTTCATTTGCATACATACATAAAATATATATAAAGAATATGTTATATAGTGTAGTTATATAGTACATAGTTTATATGTATAATGTAAAATATATATTCATAGACATTTCAGTCTATACCTGAAATCAATGTCATTGGCTGGTTGCAAAATGCCCAGTCCTGCACGGGATTGATCTAAAGAAGGACATTGCACATTACAGTCCACAAGCTCTATCTCAAAATATGAAAATATCAAAGCCAAAAACTGTTTAATTTCATGGACAGCAAATAACCTGCCAGGGCATTTTGCTATGCCTGTCCCAAATGGCATGTAGTAATACTTCAACTTGCGACCGTTGCGGTAGAAGTCAGTCTTTTCTTCTCCATTCTCACTGAGAAAGCGATCATATTTGAATGTCTGTAATAAAACACACAAAAGAGTTACTTGACATTTGAATACCTCCAAAGACTAGACAATGCCATTAAGACGCAAAATGCAGGCTGGGAAAGAAGAGCCTCTAGCAGTAAGCATTGTACAGTAGCACCAGGTCCCATGGTGCTGTTTTGGAGAGGGTAGCCCTGAGAAGCTCTGGTATGTGGGACATGATCCCAGGTTCTTTGCTGATAACTCTCCTTTTCTGACTTCTTAAAATAAGGATTATAACCAGCATCCTTGTTCATGCAGCAGAACTGGAAGATTTCTCGTTCTGTGCCTTTGGGAAAATATTATCTTTATCCTTGTCCTCCCTCGAACCCCCCCCTAATGGTGATCTTTCCTCACTGAGGAAGGCAGTAAGTAGAAGGCTCTCTTGAGCGGCAGCACTCTTTTTGGTTACACTAAAATCTGTTTTGCAGATAGTGCTTGCACTGACTTTATTCTTTTTGTTGCCTATCACTCTGTCTCCAGGTGTAAGAACAGACTGTCTGGAGTACAACAGAAAACCAGCTCTGGGGGCACCCCTGATAAATGCTCTATTTAAAGGCATATTAGCTTCTGCTAGAGCTCAGAGTTTAATGCACTTTGATAAATACTTACCAAGGGATCAGCATAGATTTCTGGATCAAAATGCAGCAGTTGAGGATAAAGAGCTACAATATCATCCCTGCGAATGTTGTAAAAATCATTCTCTAACTGCAAAGTGAAATCCTCCTTGGCAACTCGGAAAGTCATGGATGCACTCGATAGCCTCATTGCCTCCTTGATGACGCTGTCTATAAGGGAGAGGAAAAGGAACGATTACCGTGGAAATAGTATGTGTATGTCCTCGGGGGAGGTCATGCATTTTGAACTATTTCAAACCCATTATCACACCCTGCATTTATTAGAAGAAATATTTGAACAAGAACTTTCTAAATGCCTAAGAAAGTATCTTTCTCATTTCTTTTTAGCATTATTATCCCTTCTGCAGATAACACTGAGAACATAATCCACTTTTCCCTAGAAAAATACTTAAGAGTTGATGCAACAGAATATTTGAAAGTGAGACACGTTTTCACTCTGAGATAAAGAACAAACCAGTCAAAACTGGAAACAACAAAAAAAAGAAACAGTGCACTGATCATGATTGTCTGAAACTTCAAGAGGTGATGCATAGAAACCAGTACTCAGAAAAAGTAACTTGAGGGTTTTTTTTCATTTCAACATAAGCTGATTATATTTTTTTTAAAAAGCAACAGTAGTTAAAGGGTGACATTTTCAAAACTCTCTAGAACTTGGACACTTTTGAAAAATGTGCCTATAATTTGAAAAATATTAAGAAGAACTAAAAGTAATGGTATGAGAAGATATTGCTTCACATCATAAGAACTGGGATATAAAATCTGGCAACGCCCTTTTATGTGATCTAAAGTCATTACTAAGAAAAATATTGTTCTGAATTATCCATGGGTCTCCAATACTATGTTATGTAGGTGTGTAGCAGTACTGAGACATGCTATTACCCACAAAAAAGTGCTATGCATGTGAATTTTGATACTCTCAGTACCACCTGGGACACTGGGAAGACTGATGCTGTTGGCTATTGCTAAGGAACATACAGGGTTTTGTTCTAGTGTGTGTTGGCTAATTCCCTAGTAATTCCTTAGCAAGCCTTTATGTGGTAACAAACAGAAGACTGTGAAAATTGTGGGATGATTTCTGGTACTCCTGCATACAATAATCATACCTAGTATTGGCATATTATCCAGCTGTTTTCGGTTCAAGGAAATATGTTTGCCATCTAAGCTGATCTTCTCTCCAGCACTTTCCAAAGTACTTTGCACTTCTTTGATAGCAGCTCTCATTGCTTCTGGACTCCTAAGATCAAAAGAGCAGAAGTAGAACATAATTTTACACTTAAGAATGCTTTCAAAAGGGAGTTTGCCATTAACTTTCTTCCTGACTAAAATTTAGTTTATTAGCTGACAAGTACAACCTTCTAAAATGAAAATGTTGCAGCAAAATGCTGCAGTTAGTTACACTTTTTCATGTCTTGGCAAAGGTACGATAGCTTCAGAAAAATGGAAAAGACCCCCAAGTATTTGATTCTGTCTCCAGTGACAAGTGGGACGGAACTAATGTGCATAACCCAGGTAATAAACAGTAATGTCACTAAAAAGCAATGCCAAGAATAAGAAATAAAACAATCAGTTGTAGATTAGGAAATAGCCCCACTGTGGCTAGAAAGTTTAGGAACAGGATCATAGATCAGTTTTATAACATGACGTATCCTGGATGATGTCCTATTACGTGGCAATATTCTGTCTAGCTGAAAAGAATCTTCCTAATACTAAAAGTCCACATAGAATCCTTCACTGTCTAGACTTTCTTACAGACACAGAATATATGAGCTATGGTGAAATACGTATAGATAATAATACAGGATGCAATAGTGTCTTGATAAAGGCACAATCAATCAGGGTATTAAAAGACTCCAAGGCCAGAGGACATAAAGCCAATGCATTCCTGGAATGAAAAGTACTAAAGAACCTCAGATATTAGCATTGGCAGGTAGATATGAGGGTGCAAGACACTGGCTAAATAAAAACGTCAGCAATTTAGATACAAATTATAATAATAGAGTTAGTCATGCTGAGGTAGATTATACTCCATTCCTGGAATGAAAAGTACTAAAGAACCTCAGATATTAGCATTGGCAGGTAGATATGAGGGTGCAAGACACTGGCTAAATAAAAATGTCAGCAATTTAGATACAAATTATAATAATAGAGTTAGTCATGCTGAGGTAGATTATACTCCACAGAGGCCCACTCTAAAATGGATATTTAATAGTATTATCTGAGCTGTGCACTCCTCTCATGAGTAACAAGCTCAGCAGCTGCAGTCTCCACTGCAGCCTCAGTAGGATCTATCAACGTATAAACTATTTTGTCTTAAGTATCTGTGAAAACAATAATGAAGCTAAAGCTCATTTTGCCTGCTCTAGTGAGATGATCTAAAAATGTCTGATTATATTGGGAGCCTTCAATACAATTAATGTTCTGACTGCAACCAGCACTTTTAATGTCATATCATACAGATTTACTCCAAAGCTTTCTTGACAAAGTGTAACATTGCCCTGGAGTGTTGTTTTTGGGTTTTTTTTAAGTTTCTACAGAATTGCTCTGTGGTATCACTACTTTGTCTCAGGTGACCGAAGGGGGTTGCTGTGGAAGTCCAGAACAACATGCCACGTCTGTTGTAATCAGTAAGCTTTTTTGACACTGATGAGGTATCAAGCAGTGGAATTTGCCTGTATTAATGAACTGATTTCTGAAGGATAACAAATGTTTTTCTTGTTTGGAAACAAGAAGCATCGGGACTTACTTAAGAAGATAGAACAAGCTCCAAAACGTGGCAGGAATGGTGTTGGCTTGCGAGGCCCAGAGCACTGCCACGTGGGTCTTTGCTTTTTCCATGTCATCGAAGGTTGACAGAGTGTCATTCAGGAACATGCGGAGGGTGACAAGCTCAGAGAGGTTGTCCCTCTTCAGGAGGTTCTTGTGGAGGAGTGCCTCTCCCAGCTTCTCACGTGCGCTGTGGGCACTCTTGAAGAGGTGGATAGGCAGCCCTGCCACGAGGGCTGGAAAGATCCTGTCAAACTCCTTGAAGTTTTCGAGGGCATTGAGGATATGAGCTCTTTCAGTTTCCTGCTTTGATGATAGATTTTTGTCGTGATTTGAATTAAATTCTTTACCAAAAAGTGTTAAAAAGCCAGACTCGAACATCACCTGGCAACAGAACGTATAAAGTCCTTCTGTCACCCAGGCATTGGACCGAAGTTTGGATGTTCTTGACTGCAGCATGACGTATTGTAGGTTTTCCATCATTGCTTCAATGAGGGCATCTAGGGCATTACCTTGAAGGGTTCTAATGAAAGTCTGATGAAAATTTTCAGTGGTGTTTCCCTCCGCTGGGTCAATGCTACCATGCCCAAAAGCCTGCCACAAAATAAATCGTATGCATGATAAATAAGGCCTGCCATAACCTTGATGATAAAGTCTAACAGAAATTAAAACCAAAGTATAACTTCATAGCTTACTAGAGGGAAGCATAATAAGAGCTATTAAAACTAGAACTGATACTTTCTCAGTGAACCATAGCAGTTAAGTAGGCAAATGAAAATAGATTTGAATAGATGGTTACAAATAAATGGGTGTGGTTACCTAGACCATCATTCACCTCCCATTGACATCAACAGGAGACTTTTTGCTTATGAGTTTGACTGAGCTCCTGCTGTGTTGCATCATTTTTTTAAGGCATTAGGACCAAATCTTCCATAGTGGTGAGCACCTCCTGAAGAAGGTTTCAGCAAGCTGTATTATCATTTTGCAGATGGCGCTAATTGTATTTCTACTTTAGCAATTTGGGGTACTACATGATTAAATAATGTCATTCTCAGACAATCCAAATCACTGAACATTTCCTTTCCATTAAGGAAAGGGAAAAAAAGACCCCAATATTTTAAACCAACAGAAGTGCAGAGATGTGAACCCAATGATATTTCAAAGGCATAGTTATGCTATAGGGATTATTAACTGGGTTCATCTGTCTTGCCAGCAGATACTTTGCATGTTAGATATTAAAACCATTTTTAAAGTGGTACCTTGGCAGACGTAGCAAAATGGAACTTTTTCCAGTCCAAGTGTTTTCCCTGGCGTATCAATGCATGGTATGAAAAAGGGTCAGTGAGGAAATGAATGTATTTCCCTGCTACTCGGCAAGTGAAAATGTGGCCATGCTTCTTCTGCTTTTCTCTGATGAATTCAAGGGGGTTGGCACCGAACTGCAAGGCGCAGCCCAGGTATGGGAGGAACCCGTTTTCAAGTGGTGGCTCACCTCGTCGCCTACAAAACACAAACAAAAGCTGAATTTAGAAGTATGTATAAAGATCTCTCCTCCAGGACTACGAGGTAAGTAAAATGCTGATGGTAGGCTTTTTGTAATGTGAAAAAATGTAAAAAACCCACCCAAACAAATTGTATATTGACAAAGAATTTTCTCCCCTTTAAGGAGTAAGCCTATAGTGAGGTCTATGGCATACAAGAAAGAATAACAGCCTGTATTATAATAAACATAATAAAACACAGTTTGATTATGTCATTTTTCTTTTCCCTAGATCAGGAGTATATTTTTCACTTGTTTAAATGTAACATTTTTGCCACTAGCTAACATGCAGTTACATAATTGCCCTATAAATGAATAATCCATCCCACTAATATTGTCTGATACATTTTTGGGCAACAGTATTCACAATTCAATTTGAATACCAAGGCGAATAGCCTTTTGAGTGTAGAAAGGTTGTTATTATTGGCATATTTCATTTGGACCAGATCCTGCTGAAAACAGTGGGAATTTTGCCATGATCTTCAGTAAGCATAAGAGTTAGTCTTTCAGGCATAGTGCCATTAAGCACATGCTTTAAGTTAAGCATGTGCTTAAAGTGAGCCATATGCTTAAATGATATTTTTTATTCTCAGTCAGAAAACTACTTTCCTGCATAAGGATACCATGGCTGCTAAAATAACTTTCTGATAATACTTTAGCTTTTCTAGTGAATTCCTGGTGGTTATTATCTGAAGTTAACTATTTTTCACCTTTTTTATTAAACTTTTTAAAGTAAAACAAGAAGATGACTGCTGGAAAATACAAAATTACAATAAGTAAGCAAATTACTTGCTCCTTATGTAAATGTGCCAGTAGCATAAATGCTTTTAAGGACCATGTATTCAACACAGTAAGGTACATAAATATTATCTATATTAATCTGTGTAACTGGACACAGACTGATAATATGAAAATTTTTGTAAGTAGGTATTAAACTATAATTAGATATAAGTAGGTATTAGCTGTGATTACAATGCAGGTAAAACTATAGCCCAGTACTTTAGGAAATCAGAACATGCATATTCATATTTTAATTACCTCATTTATGCATAGATTTGTATCTACAGCTATTACTAGGCATTACCTCACTATTATTAAAAAGCCCGTACACAAAATTTCTATTGTAAAATAAATCTCAAGACAAAACTACAGTGTTGCCCATGCTCTCCTGCATCTGTCCATCTGATAGTCTTAAGATAACACTTCTTTTAGTTATGTACACAGTGTATTTGACAGAAATAAAGGCTAGGTTCACTGAGATGCATTTACAAATATATTCCTTACCTCCTCCTCCTCCCTAGAAGAAACCAAAGCCCACAACAGAGCATTATCACTGTTCCCCAGACCCATGGTGCTGTGAACATTTCTGGTAATGCCCAAAAACTTCCAAGTGGAAAACTGGTAACTACCAGTATGGCAGGAGAGGTGACTGAGAATGATACAGAAGACAGGTCATGATATATATACAGTAGGTGCACCACTGTATCTAATGGCATTCAGTCAACCTAGCAAGCTATTGATTAACCATTTCTGGAGAGAGCCTGTTTTGTCTCTGTTCTGACATCTTTCTGCAGAGAGCTTTGCAGGATTGATGTAGACAGTTGCAGACATAGCCTTGAGCTGATGTCACATATCAGTAGCAGGTCCAAAGTAATTAAACAACTGTAATAGTTGACAATTTGAAGGTCTGCCAGGTGCTTTTAGATCTATCCTGCAGATTTGCCAATTGCAGTTTATAGTTCAAGTTTAGCAATATAAGAAATGGCTACTGACAGATGTCCAGAGGATTCAGACTGGGCGAAATGGTGGCTGCATTTCATGTTGTCCTTTAGGTGCCAGGCTGCTCATCCCCTCCCTTCTTCTTCTTGTGGGACTGCCCTGGCTCTGGTGTGCCACTGCAAGAGGGAACAGTGGGGGGTTTGGCTGCAGGTAAAGGGATGGCTGCAGTGATGGACTTACTCTTTCTAACAATGTTTCTCTGGTAGAAAGGGAAAAATGGGCTTTCTATAATGCAATGTATAAGAGAAGAAAGCAGGATTAGACAACCATACTGTTTTTTTTTTCCAATGTCCTTGGATCACCTTTTACTCTCCCATTTAAATCTTCCACTTTCTGCCTTTGCTCCAAGCTGTACAGCACCTATTCAGTCAACTTTGCAGCCTTGGAATATGGTCTCTGGTCCTGTGTCAGGAAAACTCTGAAAAATGTATTGAATTTTCAGCACCTAGAGGACCTAACTCCTTTTTTTTCCCTCTAATTCAGTCCTTTCTCCTTAAATATATCCCTATGTACCCATTTTCTCTTATCATCCACATTGAGTTCTGCCATGCCCTGTCCATACACAGCTAAGTCCTTTCTAATGTGCTCTGTAGGCATATTCCTAGCCCTGAAGAGGTGCCACTTCAAGTATAAGTAAGTGCTGCAGAGTGGCCAGGAGAACAACAGGAGAGACAAATACTGCTAATTCAGGGGGAAAATGATCTAGACGGGAGAAGGAAGGAAAGGAGTAAAGAAGACCTGTGTGGGCGAGAGGATTGGGTTAAGTGGAAGACGAACTGCAAAGGGCCAAATGGGAGATTGGAACAAAAAGTATACTAGCTGTGGGCAGGAGATAATCCAGGCATAAAGTAACTGCAGGAGGTATTGCAGCTGCCCAAAGGTCAGTGCTGGGAGTGCTCCTGGACATGCTCCTGTTTGGCAGAGAGTATAACAAGCTTCTCCTTGCTGTTTTCCCTCAAGACTAAGCTGTGGGGAGTAGGAGAGCACTTTTGGTGCTCAGAAGAGGGAAAAGGGTAATCTGGGATGAATTCAGTACTCATTAAATAGATATCCCCTCTTGTGTTTCAATTAAAGACTTCAAGAAAAGTTAAGGAAAACATCATGAGGGTTATGCTGCTTCTTGTTTGAAATGAAGAAGTACCATGACTAACTTGCATAGTGAAGGTTGTTGGATGGCCGTTGAAAAAAAAGGGAATGGCAATGTTATTTCTCTTCTGATGCTAGTTTAATCACTTAAGATTAAACCTTCTTCCCTTTCTGTTTCTAACTGGAGAGACTTCAAACTTTGGCTTGCCCCTAGCATCTGGCATTAAGCCATTGAGGAGGCAGCTCAGATAGCATATAGTGATGTCTCATTAGTCGTTCAGGCCTAATATGTTACTAAGAGAGAAACTGATGGGTTTTAGTCACATTTTCAGGCTCACTTTTGTACCAGTTTTTGCTGGTGTCCCTACAGCTGTATGATAAAACAGTAAAGATCTGGACTTTTCACCAAAGTCTGCCACTTCAAGCACTACACTGAAGGCATTGAGCTGCAAATCTGGTAGATGGGAATATTGTCCTGGCTTCAAACCAACGAAGGCAGTGAGGTATGGGATAGCTCTGTGCACATGCCATTACATTTGAGGAAATTTTTAAGTTTCTATACTGAAGAATAAGCTTTTTACGGCATTGGCATTTGCCCTCACTTAATCTAATAGCCAGCTCCTTTTGTGTGTCAGCTCAATATCCAGTCCCCCACCCCATTTCCATTTAAGCACAGGTATTTCTCATATTTTCCTAGAAAAACTACTTTTTCATCAGCTGAATTTAACCCGTTATAACAGAATTGCTTCATAAAATCCATGCTTTCCCATTTCCTGCTTGTTCCCATTACAGGAAATTTCAGTTCTGGGTGTCATCTTTGACTACCTCCTATCTTCATCCTAAATAAGTGTGATCATTTAACTATGCTTGTGCCTAATTCTTATTGCATCTGTAGATCTCAGCCTTTTTATGTCCAAACAACACTGAATGAGAAACTTGAAAGCTTCTGTCCGTTTTGTATCTAATACACAGGAATAACGTTTAACGAGCAACAGATACCTGTGGCTCCTCACACTATCATGTGTTGCATCAGGTAAAGCTGCCAGTCACACTTGCTTTTTCCTTACATGCTTTGGGTAGTTTTGCTGCAATGTGATGATAACATCATTCATAAACAGCATCCTGCTGCCACAACAGGAGTAACTTCTCTAAAGCTGCCCACCTTCTTTCTCTTTTTGATTTGTATATATGTAATAGTACTAAAAGTGAAACCAGAAGTAGGCAGAGAACAGAAGCTGCTTGGCAGCCTACCTTAAATAATTGCTCTTTCTGTCAGGAAAATCAAATGTGCCCCCTCTTTTCCATTTAAGTGACCTTTATGTGGCAGCACCCTTGATAAATAACTATTATGACAGAATAGAGTCACTCTCACATAGTTTGAGATGCTTCCTAGTCGTAGATCATCTCCCACCTAGTTTCTTAAATAGGCCAATCTATAGCCCCAAGGCCAGCCAGTACTATAGTAGGCTGGAGCCTGTGACATATGTCCCTGTGATAACTGTGAGCAGGAGCAGTGTCTGCCACAGATACTCCCCCAAATTCAGCAAATGAGAAGTATGAGTCTCCTTTCATTTACATCAGTGGGCATTAGGCTTCCCTGATTTTTCAGCAGCACCAGTTGGGTGCCCTGACTTTCTGGATATTGGCATTCTTCAGTTCCAGACAGAGAGAGACATGACATCTGGCTGGGTCCCATTTCCCACTGCCAAAGCCCAGGCAGCTGTCACCAATCTGAGCAGCAGGGCTTGAAGGCACCATGTTGTCCCACTGATGGACAGATATTACATTTTCTGCAGCACATTGTGTGTTGTGTATGAGGTTGGCTTTCTTGCCCCAGCCCAGAAGAGAAACCCATAGAAGTTATGGATGCAGTCAGAAAAAACACACTCATTTGTTTTGCCTTGGCTTTGTGAAGCAGACTCCTGGCATAAATGGTAAGAAGAATATTAGTGCAAAGAACTGACATGACTTGGGCTAAAGACTCACCTCAGGCCAATGACACCAGCAGGAATAAAGCACCACATATCTTTGAATGTATAAGCCTTTGTCATTGCAGGTTTGAATATGGGCGTTCATCCCTTAAGAACAGTGGAGAAACTCAGCTATGCATTGAATGGTAGTTAGAAAATGGAAAACATTTTAACAACTGTCATTTGATCTTTTAGTTAAGCTATAGTGCATACTAAGTTAGAACCAGTCCAAAAAGAGCAATTCAATAGAACAAAGGAGCGTGCTGACATTTTACCCAGTAAGATGTGTTTAGCACCCACTTCCACCTCAACCCAGCTGCCCACACCGGCTGTAAGGTCAGCAGAGATATGGCTCTGCTTATGTTTTCAGGGCCAGGACTTGTGTCAAGACTGATGCAGAGTTACATTGCACCACGTTCCCCAAAAGGGCACCAAACCGTTTTTCACCAAGATATGCCCATTGGCTGTGGGCAGAGGCTGCCAGGAGCACTCCTATCTATCACCTCTGCTCCGGCTGGTGAAGTGTGTTTGGTCATGGCCTCCATGGAGCCAATACTGTTCCCAAAAATCAAACGGGCCAGCTTACTTCTGAAGAGGACCTGCGATGATTCCTCAAGCCTAAGAGAAGCCTTCTGGTTTACTTCGTACAGCTGCTTGGAAACAACTCACTAACCATCCGAACACCGGCTTCATCTCATGTGCTGTAGCTATATGGCTTTCATTAGTCATGACCCACACATGATATTTAAATAGACAAGAACAGATAGGCCAAGCTGAGGTGAATCATTTTTTCCAGGGTTACTGATGGCTTCGTAACTCAGGATCACTGGTGCGCAGAAGGATGTGATGGAGTTACAAGAGGCTGCTTATTACATCTGGCAGCAAACTTGCACACAAGTAACTATAAAACCTGTTTATTCACTGGAAGTAAATAAGAGGTACACCCTATAGAGAAATGATTGACTTTTTTCTCTTGCGTGTGTTGTGAGAACTGGGTTACTATCTGTCATCAGGAGATGAAAAACACTGAAACCCCACAAAAAACAGCTCAGCAGTGCAAAGTCAGCCCTGCAGTTCACAGAGCAGGAGCAGTCTGACGTGCTATGGCCAGGAGACACAACTGCAGCTATTAAACATTTCTGTGAAACGTGTAAAAGCTATCTCAGAAAGGTGGAGGAATATAAAAGGAAATCTTAACAAAAAGTTGCACAGCGTAGCTGCTTGTAGCTCAGAACCTTTTGCAGCCAGAAAATTGCTAATAAATAATTATATGTCACCACCTACTGGTAAACCTCTTTGAATGGCACTTGTGCGTTGTGGTCTACAGCAGTCATTGAACTGTGCTAGTCGCTATTTGCTTCTTGTTTCTATAAAACAAAAATGGTATTTATTCCACGTGCCTATGTATTTTTCTTTGTATTTACATACAAGTATAGCTTTTATGAAAGCTATCATACCACTAGTTTCTGGGGAAGAGTGACTTAGGTTTGTTCAGAGTATGGGTGTTTTGGAGGCTGTGGATTGCTGTCTGTGCTGATGTGCTGGGTGAGACCGCTGAGGTTCCTGAGGGACGAGCGGAAAACCTGGCTTTTCTGGGGTCACTGCGAACGTTGCCATTGACTTCAACAGAATCAGGGTTTTACTCTTCTCCAGCCATGAGTAGCACTTATTTGTAGAGAGGAATGACAGCTGTCGTCACACAGGATCCTGTACTGAGGGGACAGTCCAGAAATTGAAGTTCCTTGTCCAGCATCAGTGTTGACTTGACACAGCCACCCAGTTCAGAGCATAAACTAGCTGCCATTATCAAGTGATCATGCCAGAAATGTAGTATCTTCCCCAGAGAGACTGTAATCCCCAAAACAAATCCAACAGATCCTTAGCTGGATTCATATTAAAGATGCTGTAGAGAATAATGCCAATTATCAGTTTAATTATTTAATGATCTACACAATCTGTAGTAAATTCATACTACTACAGTATCACTCTACAGCTCTATTTTAGCAACTGTCGTGGTTGTTCAAAGGGCACATTTTGTCTACATTGTACTCTGTCTTCTACAAAATTTGTGAGTCATCTGGCTCCAGGAAAATGGTGTGCTCAGATTTCTTTTCTTTTAATTATTATTTATTTTTCCATAGATTGTTTGAATGTAGTATGGTAGGAATACAGCTCTTTTGTAATCGAATATCTTTGTGATATCTTTGACCCTGTCTTTTTTTTTTCATTATGAAGCACTCTGCACATACAATGCCTTGTATTTGCATTAGGATAATCAACATGGGTGGGTTATAAAGTTGGACAGGCTTGGGAACTGGGTTTATTTGCATCCTGTTTCAGGACAATTGCCCCTGAGCATTTAAATAATAGTATGGACAGATGTTTCCTCTAATGACCAAGTTAATATTTACATATTTATCTCAAGAGTATCCTCTGAATGTGTTAATATATCAAATAATGGACTTTGCTTGCTTACACCTTATCAGTTCATTTTCTCTCTGGAATTTTCTTTGTTCTTTTGGAATGTCAATTCAAAATTTAGTAACCTTTCCATCAAAACTTGGAACTTACAATGCCACTATCTTCCCTTTAATACCAAGCATTATAAACTAAATCTCATTAACATCCTTTCATTTGAATGAGAGTGTTTTAATAATATGTTGCATTCTGGCATGACAGGTTTCCTTAAAACTGTAGAAAAGGGAACTACTAAAGCTATGGTTGCGGGTAACGAAGGAGAAAATTAAGATTTAAGTAAGTTACTGTTTTCTAGCTATTGCAGAGAAGAAACTGTAAAGAAAGAGAGCAATTATGAAAGCAGAAACAAAAGAGAACTGAGATGGGAACCCAAGCAGGGAAAGGAAATGGATGCAAAATAAGCCATGAGGAGTTATTACTATTCACTCAGTGCAGCAAACTGCATCTTCTTAAAGCAACACTTTTTTTAACACTCTAGAGTTGAATCGTATCCTTTGATAACAAAACAGCAGCTTCTATATTATCCTATTACATCTCAAAGCCTAATTGCAGGCACTCAAAACACTGAACAGGGAGAAATCAAAGCTCAGATGTGATTACAAAAATGATGCAGCTCATCACCACCAAATAATTACTTGGAGAAAGGAAGCTAGGTAACAAGCCAGTAGAAGATTACTACAGTACAATTGTCTGGATATGACAAGCTATTCTGGGCTGCCCCAGCAGATGGAGCAGGGAATGTAACAGCACCTTCAGCCTCTCTTTGCTTTCCTTTGCTTTTCTTATGCTGCTGCTTTCTCTTTCTTTTTTTTTTTTCCTTTTTGTTTTTACAAATAAGAGCACTGTCCTGTCTCCCACATACCGTTGTAGCTTACTAGTTGCTCTTTCGGAACTTGTTGCATGGATTCATCTGCTTGAGTTAGCCATCCATTAAGTGTAGCTCTTAATTCATGTCCCCTACTTCATCATACTCACAACTCACTTTATATCTCCATTTAGAAGCCATGGAGATTGTGATGGTGGAAGGTCCCTATACATCCAAGCTTATGTCAACAGTAGCAAGTGGTGTGAGACAATAGGAGAGGATATGTAGAGTGAAATGGTGCTCAAGACCTGATGTCCACTCTATCCATATTTTTTTTGTTTTTTTCTTTTGTCTTCACACTAGCTCTCTGGCCAAGTGGACTGAATACTTGCCAGAAGAACAGACTAGTTGTCCTCCTGTATTGCAAAGGTTTACATTCATCTAAAATCAAAAAATGCACTTTGTGAAGTCCAAGCCTGCTTCACCAAATGCAAACCAAAGCATTGTAAGAGGGAACATCTGGAAGGTTTGCTTTGCATTCCTGATGCAAACTAAAATGCTAAAATATGTATGCCCAACTTTGTGTCTACAAACATATGTAAGACCTTCCCCCTTTTTACTTACATATCCAAGTAAGATGCTATTGTGTGTGTTTTGCTGGACATCTACATCTCACGATTGTCAGGGAAAAGATAAAAAGCTGGCCAAGCAAGTCAAAACAAAGGCTCCAAATCAGCGAAGAGGCTCAACCACCAACAAGAAACCACCGAACCCTTTCACAGATACCTTGGCTGTTGGTTTAGCAGACACCTTAAATGGAGACTGAAGGACAGAAAGAGAAGGGTTGTTTTGCTGCTCCCCCCTCCAAGGCAGCCATCTAGATGAAATCAATCTAGTTTTAGCTTTACCAGACTGGAAGATAGCTGCAAGGCTTTGGCGACATAATAGGAGAAGGCAGACTGGCTGGCCAGTTTGTAAAGGACTGGGTGGGCATGTAAGAAAATATTAAAAATAACCAGTGACACTAGTACTTATTCTGTGAGAAGGATGGCATCTTCAGAACCCCTCTGTGGTTTACAGCTATTTTCATCCTCTCTGTGCAAGTGCTGGTATCCTTCCGGTCCTGCAGCTTGGGTTTGTGCCAGTTCAGCAAACCTCGCTTCAGGCTGGCTGCGTGCTCCTTTTGCTCCTGAAGCGATCACCCTGTGCAGTGGCGTCCCCCATCGCTGCAGTACGGAAGGGAATCAAAAGGCCCACCACCTTACCGGCAGGATGCCATTTTGGCTGGGAGCCAGCTTGGGACCTGTAGTCACAGTGGGGACTCTTCCTTCAGGCTATGGCCATTGCAGATCTAAGGGGAGACAGAGGCCAACAGGGAACCAGTAGCTGGAAACCATCATTGATTTCCCCTTGATGGTGATTTCAGTGGCTATTATGGCCACTTTGGGACTTGAGAAGTCTCCAGAAGTTTGGGGAAAATGGAGAAGCTGGATTAACAATGCCAGCTGGAAAGGATCCTCAGCCTGGAAATGCTGGGGGCTGCCTGGTGGGCAGAGAGAAGTTATCATCACAGCTTTCCTCAGACAGCTTCTCTCTTGTTTCACGATCCTCTATCATTTTTCCTTTGGATCTATATATGAACACAGGGATTGTTCTCTGAGAGCATCCTTGGTGGATTGCTGCTAGCCTGTTGCCTAGGTATGGGAAATTTTGCTTAGAACAGTTGTACATAAATGTGTCTTTTAATGTAGATCCAGGCTTCACTGGACTGCAAAATGCAAAGAACTAGATGAAGTGTGGGGCACACAGCTGTGCGACTGACCCACATTTTACTCCTCCAAGGGAAAATACACGTGTCCTTCTGCTACTAGAATTACTTGAATATTATATTTTCCCCATCTCTATGTGCTGCTTTTTATATTACAGTACTTATTGGAGGATACAAGCAAAGAATTCAAGAGTGAGTGCCTTTCGGTATTGCAGCAGAAATCTCCCAGTCATAGCTTCATTCCTTTTCTGTGATATATTCCTCTTCATGATCATATTGCTATGCAGCCAAAGCTTTTTTCTTTTTTTTTTTTTTTTTTTGCCTAAAGGGAACTGTGGCAGTGAACAATGTCTTCATTGTGCAGAAGAAAGGAAAAATAAGGCATGGTGTTGTAATAGACATAATATGAAAGCAACTTCAAAGTGTGAGGCTGCTCAACTGTCAAGATTAGATTAAAAAGAGATGAATATGGGACTATATAAACAAGTTGTCCAAAGCACAGCCCACTAGCTTTACATGTGAATCAGCCTTCTGGCCTGAGAAAATTGAATTGCAACTGAATGCAGATGGCTAATTTGAAAAAACTATTTATCTGTGCTGATGTTTAACAAGTAATTCTTGATTTTCCATTACCAGAATTCCTGTAATATTGCATTTTACCCATTTCTTTCTATATGGTTTTATATTATTTTTTAACTTAAATAGGCAAAGACCAGAGATCTACCTCTTATGGCTTTGCTTTGCAGATGAAAAGACTTAAACCACAAGTAGAAAGACAAAAATGAAAAATGAAATACACAAAAAGAACATGGTAATGTAGGAAGAAAAAAACTGATGGATGAGGGATGGCAGGTAGATGTTGCAGAGAATAGGAGCTGAGGAAGATAAAGACAAAACACAAGGTAAAAGACAGAAGCATTGAAACAGCTAGAAAGTTTACAAATGGGAACAAATGATTGCTTTTCTTAACAAATTGACAAGTATCGGTGCTCCTGAAGCCATATGACTCAAGACTCTGATCTCATAACTTAAACAGGTTTGGCGTAGTCAGAAATGCGGTGGCAGACTTCCAAAAAAACCACTCCTGAGCTACTGAAAGCATTTGACTTGCTGAGTCAGTGCAGAGACAGCTCCCCAGAAAAGCAAAGGCACGATGCCAACACTAATACATGCCTTCTGATCACTCATGGCAATTCAAGTTCCCACAACAGTCTCCCCCAACATTTTCAGATTGGTCTAAAGACTTCCAGTGGTGACAGACATGAAAGGGAAATTCTAATTCTAACTGCTCAGCTGTGGTAATTTGTGACCGAGGAATGATCTGGGATCCTCCATTAAGGAGGTTCAGCTGCAAGAAGGGGTTAAACTATCTGGAAGCAGGAATGCCAGAGACAGACTCCTTGCAAGGGAGTGAAGTTTCCCTTGGTGATGAGATAAGAAACAGCCTCAGCATGGTCTTGTAGCCATCCTGGAATGGGAGCACTCAGGGGCCCAAGCTCAGGGGCCACCTTTGGGCAGCAGAGCTGGGCTGGGGAACAGACCCGCCGGCGGCTGAGGTGCCCCATGCAACCGCTCTCAGGATTGGTGCTGGTGCAAATGTATGTAAGGAATCTGCTTGTGATGCATCTTTGCAGACTCCATGTAGAACTGCGTATTGTGGTAGGACTCTGCCCAATGCATAGTTCATTACATTTTTCTTTTATATTTAAGCGCAAAGGTGTGTTTAATTCACCTCAAGGGGTACCATAAAAATTCTCCAGCAGACACCACTGGCCTTGCTGAGGTGGTTGACGTGGCTGTGAGCCCCAGCTCTCCTTCGCCTCTTCTGCCAGAGGTTACAGCCCCAGTAGCCAGAGCAGCACAAGAGAGGCACCCAGCCCCGTCCCACCACCGCAGCCCACAGGCTGGTGTCTGCTCAAATTTATCCTCGGTGGCATTTTAAGACAAAGTGTCAGGCTCCCATCGAGGCATCAGAGCTCATGTTTCCTCATGCCGCTCTTGCCACAAGCGTCTGTGCCCTGTGCTCGCCAAGTGCGAAGGGGAGGTGGCCGGGGTGCCTCCTCGAGCGTACCGTTTGCCCTGTGATCTCCGTGGAGCTTCTTGGGCAGTGGCACTCAAGCCTATCTAAATTCCTGCTGCATTTTCAGTTTCAGCTGACTCCAGTGTATCACTGCGACCCAGTAAAGGCAGAACACAGAGGTATGCTCCACCAGGCTATTTTATTTACGTGTTTTGAGGGCAGAGGGATCTGTCTGTAGTCCTCTAGTATGGGTTCATGCTTCATCTAGCCCACGGAGTGTCACATAAATCAGAGACCATAACCTCAACCTGAACCAAACTGTATCTAATGTGAATGTATAAAATGTTGATTTAGAGACACTGAGAGAAAGGAAAAAATATTGAATCCCTGGGGAAGCAGTTAAACAGTAAAAATAAACCTTACTGTGAAATATATGCCTTATTTCTACTATGCCTACCTTCTTTTCTAGTTTTTACAACGTGAAAACAAAGAATACAGATTTTTAAACATTGTAATGTGTACGTCAGAGATAGGAAAGAGCTGTTCAGGCTATTTAAGTCTTTTCCAGTGAAGTCCCACTTGTGGATTAGGCACAGGAAGAGCACGGTCACCCCTCCCGCCTGCCCATGGAGAGCTCAAATCCATCCTGTCCTTGGCTCTTTTTCCTGTCTCCTCTCTCCTAGGACTGACTCAGGGTCGTGCATGAAGAAGCCCGTTGTCCGCAGGACCTCTGCTTCATCTGTTGTAAAGGTTGGAAGGTGTCTAATGAATGAGGGGGTGAGAGGAACATCTTACCGCTCACGCCCTGGACCGGCGGGCTGCAGAGTTGGATGCTGTTCCCACCTCTGCCGCAGAGCTCTCCTGCAGTGACAAACAAGTCCTCTCACCAGGCTCTCCACAAGCGGTTCCTGTGTTTTCCTCATTTTCCCGTTGCCCCACAGAGGCCCTAGAGTCTAATTTGCAGAAGTGTTGGGAGCACGCAACCGCGAGTGAAGTCAGGAAGGTGGCGATTTAACAAAAAATCTTCTGTATTCTCACAAACGTGAAACACAAGTTTGTAGAACTGAGAGCTCAAGATAATGCGTTATGAGCGTATTCCAGTTAAGTGCCTGAATTCCCCGTCTGTATCATGGGAATTATGGTAGAAGATAAATGAGCGATTGTTTGCACAGCACTCGGACACTAGAGTGTTACTTAGAAAAGGTGGTGACAACATTAGTATTTCCATCTTTAGAGCGGAGTTTGAATAGCAGACAGGAAATCAGGCATGAAACTGCCAACTGAACAGTGGAAAATTATACACTCACGGAGCACCATCCACCCTGCGGGCTGAGGAGGGCACAATGAAAGCAATACATTATATTGCCCTTAAAAGATGGTTTCAAACATACCTGAACAGGGAGTCAGAAGCAAAGTGCCCCAGGCAATTTTAATTCCAGCAGTTTCTCATGTTAAGTACCGTACTGGAGCAAAGCTCCTGTAATGTAATTTCTTCTGTATAACAGGGGTTTATGATGAAATTCTTGTTTCTATATGCAAACTCCAAAACTTCTTGTTTACAAAGTCTAGAGGTGCTCAGTGCAATGCAGCACAGTTACCTAAGCTGGTTTGGGGCGGGTTTGTTCTAGAAATACAAACAATACGTCAGGACACTCCCTGCACCTGGCTGAGAGCAGGACCCATTAACTCCCTCATAACTACCCCAGGTACAGAACCGCTTTAATACAACTATGCTACTTCCAGTACTGACAGGGTGCTATCTTGCACGGTTTGTACATGTTTTGAGAGACCACTGATAACTTCTCATTGTTGAATGGGTGGAGAGTTTCCTAACAGACAAAAGCACGATTTGTTTCCAGCTTCAAAGGAGATGTAAATTTTTGGGTAATGACTGTGTATTATTTTATGAAGATTTTTGCAACTGCTGAGGCTGATACCGATCAGTAGGTGGTTTCTATTATTCTTTGAAAGTTGGCACAAGACTAGTAAAAAACCCAAAAATAGTATATTGACAATGGAAAATTGCCATGGGTGTTCTAATTTAAACAAGCAAAATCTGATAACTTGGCCATTTGTTCCACCTCTCTCAAACAATAGATAATCTTTTTGCAAATACCTCGGGAACTAATCAAGAGCCATTTGGTTGGGTGACTGACCTCTGACTCCTTAGAGCTCCCCAATCTCGGTGAAGTTCTTAGAAAGGTACAGCTGGCCCCTTCTGCTGCCCCCGCTCCGAACTCAGGGGCAGGGAATTATCTCCCTTGTCCCAGGTCCTCAGTTCATGTCACCGAGAGACTGAGGCATGTGCCATCCCCTTCCAAGCTTCGGTTTCCCCGGGAAGCAAACTCAGACCTGTGGGTTAGACTAGAAGAATAGCTGGAATTGCCTTTGGTCTGTGTGTTCGAAGGATGAGGGCCCCAAGACATGCCAAACTGCACTGGCTGCACAGATTAGACATAGCCATTTTCCAGCGATTATCTTTCTGTTTTACTATGTTTTGTTCCTACATTTAAATGAAAAATAACTTTGAGAAAGCTTTTCGGTACAACAAGGTTAATTTTCTCTGTCCAAAAGCTGTTTCTAGCAAGGATGCATCCTCATATTATTCTTCAAAATCTTTACTGAAATTGTGTTTCATGATACGTTTGGAGATGAAGATGATGAGACTCACTTTTGTTACCAAGGTGGATGTCCCCCAGGCGGACATGGTGCCAGAGCTACTGCCTGTAACCTGGACTTTGCTTGTTCTTAGATTACGTATTGTTAATAGTGCACACAGAGTATGCCCAGCAAGTAATAGACTACATGAAGCCACTTTCTTTATGGTGATGTCCTAGTGAAAATGAACGTCCATTACAGTCTGGTGGGTAAAATCATGAAATGTGCATTGACAGTGCCGGTCTGATATGCACCGACAAACGCTGCTATTTTGATAGCAGGCTGTCTCAAAAGACTATGACAAGAGATAAAATAATGCAGAAATAGCAAATAACAACCTAGCTTTCTGAGGAGAAGAGCAGTGTCTTTGCAATGAGAGGGGCATTCAGCGTCAAACCAAAAGAAAACATTCCCCTTCAGCTGTCAGCACCAACGTCCAGCAGAATTGCACCACCTGGACAACTGTCAATTGCACACCTACAATTTCCATGCTATACGGGCACTACCGTGGTCTTGATTCTCCAGGGTGGGTACAGGGCTTCACCGCACTAAACTCGTTGCAGGATGAAGGTTACACCCTCGTTCTGAGCATGCAAATTTTTAAACCTTTCGCTGCACTTATGTTAAAAATCACTTTTGGCTACGCAGAAAATTTAACACTACAAAAGCAGTAATCGTCTGCTGTTATTAAACCAGAGCTAGATTCCCTCCCTCCTGGCCCAGAAGGCACCTAACACAGGGGTTTTGTGAACTCATACCCTAAGCCCAAAATTGCACTTCATATATATTTAATGACCTGTAGTTGCGTGGCTCAGTGGCCAACGGTTCAGATGCTCATGTAGGAAGGCGCCAGGCCCGGCTGATGGTTGGATATAGGAAGAGAAGCCTTCTGAGCACCCAGAGAGAGGCTGTACCTCTGTATTCAGCACTGCTGCAGGTGCCACCCCAATCCTACGCACCCCTGTGGTGCTCAACCAAAGATGCTGGCAACTGGAGAGGATCAAGAAACTTATGAGGACTGGAAAATATACATTGCAACAAAATTTCTGTTTAGCTTAACTAAGGTTATAATTGCGCAGGCAGCTCAAATGATGAAACAGCCTGTTAGTGCCAGAAGGAAGGGAATCACCCTTCCCTCTCATTCCCATTTCTCCTTCCTCCTCCTCCTTTCTCCTGTTTCCAGCCGCACCCTCCCTTCCCTCGCTCTGGCTGGCACTGGTGCTTGTGAGATCCTTTCGTTCCTGGTTTGGCTCGCTAACCCGGCAGAAAAACATTCATGTTTTTTGGTGGATTTGGTTTCTGCTGGACTAGTGAGTTAAGCTGTCCCATGGAAGAGCCTGACAAGTGCTGGGACTGGCTGAGGACAGGAGAAAGAGACTGGAGGTAGGAGCAGACCTCCTTCCTCGGTGCTGGCGGACTGCTGAACTCTCTTAGTGAACGCGCTGGTTCCTTAGCTGAAGAGAAGCTTTAGGGTGCTCAGCACATTTAATTACCTAGATGATGAACAAGATTTGACAACAGGCAGTCTAGCGCAGAAGGATTTTAAAGACTGAAAATTGATGCTAGAGAAGTTCACGCTATAAATAAGACAAATGTGGAATAATCATGGTAATTGAGTATGAAAGCCTCTTTCCGAGCTCGCTGCGGGACTTCCCTGCCACCGTACACCTCACACCATGGTTTCTCCAGGGGAGCTTCTCCAGGGGATGTGGTCTGCCTCAGGTGGCGACGCCGTCACCCGGCTCTGGCGCCTCGCAACTCACCAACGCCTGGCCGGCAAACGCGTGAAACAAGGCTGACGCCAAACAAGTTACCAGAGAGTGGTTTATTACAGGGGGGAAAAAAAAAAAGAAGAAGTTGGAAAATGAATAGAACGGGATACTTTTTCCTTCGTGAAGATGGCAGCTGTGAACCGATAAGGGCAAACGAATGATGGAAAGGCAGTGCCAAAATGAAGAATGCCATCGGCCAGCCACCGCAGGAGTAAAGCGAGGGACCAGAGGGGAGCGCTGCCGGCCGCCGTGGGGAGCGGGGCCTCCACCGGCGGCTGCGGGGCGCGGGGGCGGGAAGCCGGGCAGCGGTGCCCGCTGCCCCTCGGCCCCGGCCCGGGCCCCTTCCTCCCCGCCGAGCCCGGCCCCCTCCCGCCGCTGCCGCCGCCGGAGCATGCGCGGGGCCGGGCCAGTTCCGCCACCGCCCCTGTTCCCCTCATAGCGGCGCTGCCGGGACTTTCGGGAGCCGCCAGCGCTGCCGTCTCTCTCCGCGCTGAGGGCCCCGACGAACGGCAGCCGCCGCCTGGGACGGAGGTAAAGGAAGGGCTGGGGCCGGCTGACGGGGCCCTCTGCCCCGCGGCCCTTTGCGCCGGGGCCCGGGGCGGCGGCCCGTCTCCGGCGGGGTGAGGGGAGGGAGGAGAGGGGGCTACGAGCGCGGCGGCCGGCCATGGCGGAGCGGGGAGGGGGCGTGGCGGGGGAGGCCGGTGCCGGTTGCGGGGAGAGCCTGGAGGAGGCGGTGGTGGTGGTTTCGCTGTCCCGTTTGCGAGGGCAGTGTTCGTCCCCGCTGCCGGCCGGCCGGGGCGGTGCATCGCCGGGCCCTGGGGCGACCGCTCCCCGGAGCCGGCCGGGCCGGGGGGGGCGGCCGCTGCCGAGGGAGAGGCGCTGCCTCCCCGCGGGGCCCCTCCGGCCGCGGCCGGAGACGACAGCGAGTGAATAAACGCCTGTGTGTCTGCCTGTGTCCGCGTCCCCCGCGGTGCGGGGCCTGGGGGTGTCTGCTGACCTGGCGGTCAGGCCCCGGGGTCATTGCGTAAGGACCCTGCTTCTCGGGCAGCTCCTCTCGGGAGCCTCGGGCATTTGTCATACTTTCTTTTTAGACTGGCTAAATACTGCTGCAGGGGTGAAATGGATGTGATGTGCCTTTTCGGGCAAGCGAGCCCTGCTTCGGGTCTGAAATGGAGGCAGCAGATTTCAGAGCTAAATGCATAATGAGAGCCATTGCTCAGAGGCTAATTAGATAGGTATCGGGAGGGAAAGACGGAGTTATTAGTGGAGAATGTGTCTTGCAAAACAGTCACCCAGTTCCTGATGTCTCAGCCTGACCTCCAGCGAGTTTTGTCCTGGATCTGCTTTAAAGACGAATTTTTAGGTTTACAGGTTTCTAATTCCTCAGGAAGTGGAAACCAATGTTTCAGTATAGGTGCTGGCTTTTGTGGCCTGCTGTAATCTCTTCATGGGCCACAGGCAGAAAACACTTGTGGGTGGCTGTTTTGTTTTGTTTTATTTTGTTTTTTCCCCCCTCTGCCCCAGTATTGGCTGCTGCTGCTTTCAGAGACAGCAGTTGCTACAGGCTGGCCAGGCTTGGGGTTGAGCTGGATCCCACACTACCTTCAGCTCCGTGGTTTCTGACCCGGAGGGTGTTATCGGGGAGCCCATCTCCTCCCAGCCCTGCCGCTGAGGGCAGTTCGGGATCCCTCCCACCCGCAAGACTTCCTCCTGGCAGCCCCGGGCTGTCACGAGTGCTGCCTTTCCACGGGCCTCTGGCTGGTGGCCCCGCACTTCCCTCTGGCAAACGGGATTTGCTCAGTGGGACGCGCTGGCCAGTGCCGGCGGTTGGACTTCCTAGCCGAGGGGACTGAGAAACGGGGAGAGGTCTTCACTGCCGGGTTTCACGGGTCGCTAGCCAAGTTACGGCTGTCCCTCCTGCCCCACGCTCTTCCTTTGGTCTTCGCTTTCCTGAACACTTGTGTTCCTCACAAGACGTAGGAATATGGAAATGGTCCAGGACAATTATTCTGGTGTCAGTGTAGATTTTTAAGGGTGAAAAGGAGGTTATAGTGACTCACGTTTTGTGGTAGCCACTCCTCAGTGCCTAAAGCCGTTACAGCGCCTGCTGAAACTCTTGTTTATACTGTGAATAACATTGTACAGAGGTCGTGAACAAATTCTTCCTGCGATTCCTGGTGGTCCCTGACAGTGGCAGTTGTTATTAAAAAGTTATATTTTAAACTAAATACAGTATTTTTGCAGATCTTGCTTTACCTGATGAGGATTACTTGCTACAACTGCCTCTGCAGAAATTGAAAATGCTGTATGCAAAGTTAGGAGCTCACTGAATGCGATTACAGTGGTGACAGTTATTCTGGCTGTTTAGTTGGAAAACCAAAAATAGTAACTGGTGAGATTACAACAAGGGACCTGGCCCAGCTGCTCCTTGGTAGCGGTGACAACCGCTTAGGTTTGGGAGCCCTCGGATAGGGAGGGGAGGTGGCCAGGGGGTTGTAAAGTGGTGGGATAAGCTGCTGGAGTGTCATCTTATGTGATCTGAGAACTAATATATGTTTAGCTTTGCTAATACTTTCCTACAGAAAGCACTATGCTTCTGTTTGTAAACTAGATGAAGGTTGAGATTGCCTGCCTGTTGCAAATATCACTGGTAATCGCGTGCAGAGTGAGACTGGTCTGTGGAGGAGAACTAAAGCTGGCCGAGGTGTAAGCACGCGAGGGTTTGTGGTGTGGAAGTCGGTCTCTGGGGCCAGGGACGCAGTGGACCCCGTGCTGTGCTCCGCAGCTGCGCGGATGTCAGCGCTCGCCATCTGCAAAACGCTGCTTCTGTGCCCCTCATCACCCTGAAACGGGGTGACTCCTTTGGGAACGCACCATCCTTGGCCTGCCCTCTTTTTCTGCCCGTGTGCTGCTGGGGGTGTGCTGATTTTGAACGTGTGCCAGTGCTTGGACCGGCACCTGAATGTACTAGGGCAGCTGTAGCCTAGAAGGAGATGGCGAGTCTGATGCTGCGTGGGACTTGGCTGGCGTTAGCAGCAGAATGCAGCCTCCGGGCACCGCTTACCTGAGCGAGGGGTTTGCCGGGCTTGGGCTTGCATTTGCTATTACCCATTTTGGATGAGCAAAAGCACTTGATTGTTTCAGGCCAATGCTGGTTTAAAACAGAACTTTAAACTGGTTTTAAATATGTATATTTAACTCACAAAGCTTCCAGGCTTCAACTATGTTTGGTTTAGTTGCAACAAACAGTCAGAAACGTCAGTGGCAATTAATTTTTACAACATAACAGGCCACGCGTTCGCAGTTTAGATCTGTTGCATTTAGGGCACGCTTTTTTGAAGTTTTAATTGCGGTCTGACATGATACTGGAGCTGTCAGCCACTCTGCTGAACAAGTAGAGAAGCTGTTGATGACCTTAGTGTAATATGAAGAGATGTCTATTGTGTTACTGCAATATCACATTAGGCATCAGTGTGTGTGTGTGTTTTGTTTTTTTTTTAAAACAGCTTAGTATCTGCATGTAGAGAAGCAGTAGCTCAAGGATTTGTGTAGTGTCACTTTTAGTCTGGAATTACTGCGAAGTTGTTACACTAATAAGGACCTCTAAACTACTCCTTGGATAAGAAAATGAATCCCCAAACTGAAAGCTTTTAGTAGGGCTGCCTCATTAACTGAGTTCTCAGTGCCTTGTATAACTTCCGAGACTGTATCAGATTTTGTTGTCTTCTGTTTCTGTCCCTCTTCTCCCCCCTCATTAAAATGTTCCCATATGTTGGTGCGAAGTGTTTTATTATGGTTTTGAAAAGTTCAGCCAACCTCAGTGAGAATATGAGTGAAGGAGCTCTGGAAAATGAGATTTCCCAAAGGGCAGGTGCCTGGCTCTAGCAGAGCTGGTTGTCAGCGTGATGCCTTAGAGGATCATGTGAAAATTTTTTTTTTTTGCTTGTTTTCTTTTTCCTTGGCTTTTTTGGTTTTATTACTTCCTGATAAGTTGTCACAGGGCTCTCCCAACATCACATGAGAGCCAGCCTGAAGCCTCCGTGGGTTTTGAAACTCGCCACTGACTGAGTCTGGCTGCTTTGTGATCTCTTACTGCAATTAATGTGTTGCAAATGGACACGGGAAGCCAGTTCTCTTTAGTGGCCTCTTACTGGAACATCAGAACTGATGAAAGTCTTCAGATACTTTGGATAACAGAGTGAAAGCTTTTGCAGTTGTGTATAAAATACTGTTCCAGCTGGGAGAAGGAGTAGGAGGAGGGTGATTAGATTTTTCCTCTTAACCCTCATCATCATTGCGTCCTGGCCTCCTAAAGTCTGTCTTTGCAATACTTCTTGTGAAATGGTTTCTCTGTATAGGCTTTCTCATTGTTGAGACCTAAACTTTGACAATGCTAAGTATATTAAATAAAGCCTATTACACAAAGGCTATTATTGATGATAGATTAAATGGGTAGTCTTAATGGAATTTATCTGCAGTGCCAGGTATCTGTAGTGCTAAGACTTGCAGGTCACAGATCAACTGGCTTGCAGGTCACAGATCACTTATTTAATGCTCTATGTCTGTTTTCTTTTTATCTCTTTTTATTTTTGTGTGGTTTTTTTTTTTTTTTTTTTAAGTTGTAGTCCTAAGTAAATATCTCTGATGGCTAACCCTGTTGTTTGTTTGCTCTCCCCTTTTTTTGTCTTCCCTCTACCCAGTGCGACTGCATCAAAATGTCTCTCTATCCTTCCTTGGAAGATCTGAAGGTGGACAAAGTTATTCAGGTATGGTGGGCTTTCATAAGATGAGTTTTGGTGATGATAATATATCTGATGATATTTAATCCAGGGAAGGGGAGACTTTTATTGTAGGTGAGAGTTTGTTTTACCATCACACTCTAAAAGGGGAAAGACAAACTGTTTACTTTGTAGCTTGATATAATATGATTAATGCTTATTTTAGCACTGTTGGGTATATTTATTTTGTTTTATATATTCATTTATAGTCATTTGTCTTTTAATGTGTTGATATGTTTGGTTTTTTTGAAGTATAGATACTTGGTCTCAAGTAGACAAACATAGTCAGTCTCTTCTTATATTTCAGCTCTGATGTGATGAATAGGTATTGACTGAACTAATAAACCTGCTGTGTCTTACTCCCTGTGGTAGAAAGCTTTCATGGTCAGTTGGGCAAAAAAAAAAAAAAAACCCAAACACTGGCTCTTTTAACATTATCTGGAATCACAGCCTTGTCCTCTAGCTATTTCATGGTAGTGACCAGTTCTCTCGATACTTCCAATATAATCACATTTGTGTAAACCCTTTATGTGGAAGAATACTGGTAGCTTTATTATTAGACAGGATGAGGATGAAAAAAATACCTGTGATGCCAAATAATGAAAAACATTTTAATGGATAAAAACTCCATGAGAAATTTGACATCAATGTATTTTACAAGGAGTTTCCTTGCTTTCTTCGGCATTTTACCTAGCTTCTATTTTTCTTTCCTAAACTTAAACTAGATTCCCTCCCAGTTCAAACAGCATTAAGTTATACTGCATTTTAAGGTGGCTGCTGCTTCTGTCCTTGTCCTTCTCATTGGGAAGCAATCAAGCAAACTGCACAGAACAGCTTAACTCTCCTGTGCTGTCCCAAAGTGGAGTGCCTCAGTCTCACCTGTATTTGTGTGTGTGTGGGGTGGGACTTTCAAAGTTGTGAGCGCTGTGTTGGGATTTCACCTTGTCGTGTCTGCCCACCCCATTCTTCTTATCTTACCAAAGTCCTTTAGTAAGTCAGGTAATGCTGAACTGTCAGGTAATGCTGAACTGGGGAAAAAAAAAATAGCCTGGAGCCAAGAATGTGCTCCTTCGACCTTTTAAAGACCAACTGCTAGAGTTTATATATAACAATTAAAAATATTAAATGTGGTCTTTCTACTGCTTAACTTTTGTGAACACTGAATGAAGCAGTGAGGAAATGGAAGTGGGGTATCTCTATGCTGAGCCCTGTAAACCTTGAACCACAGATACATGTTCTGTCATTTTATAGAGCAGGGACTCTTCTTTTACGTTGTCTTGCCCATATGCTCAGCAGGGTTTATGAGCTTGGGCGGAGTGCCTTGTTCCTGCGATTATACCTGTAGTCTATTGTGGTGCTTCACAGACAAATAAGTGTAAACCCTATAGAGGTTTCTATAGGGAGCATAACAAATTGTTCTGTCAAGCTAGTTCAGTTGTTGGTGACACTGTAGTCTCGAAGGTTGGTTTTCTAGAAATCAGTTCATGTGGGACAGATGCTTAAAGATGACTGTCCGCTCAAACTTTAAATTAGGATTTCACAAAGTTCTGCCACTTGTTGAGTGGGATGTCAAGCAAGATGGCCTATGAGAAAATTCATGTTGGGGTGGGAGAGAAGGGAGGTAGAGCCAAGAGCATTCAGTTACAGATCCCCAGCGTAGAGGCTTGGGTGTTCTTATTGCCATCATCATGGGGAAGATTGCCCTTCAGCAGTTACGTGACAGCATCTCTCTCCTACCGACCATAGTTGGAACTAGGAGGGTAATGAGCTATCTACTGAGTGTAGCTTTGAGAGAGGGTGAGTAAATACTGTTGTTGCTACATACCATTATTTCAAGGGTAGCCATTCCCTTTTCAGTGATATTTTTGGTAGCAAAGGCTAAATTATTTGCCTCTCCTAAAAAGTGCATTATAAAAATGCTGTCTTTTTAAATATGTCTGAGAGCACTCTTAGGAGAAAGGGGGCAGAGCACTGAAAGACAAAGTCTGTATCTGCAACAAGTGATTGAGATTAAAATGACTGCTGGTTAAAACAAATGGACTTGTTACATTAAATATTCTAACCTGTTCTTTTTGTCCAGCATTTGAGTTGGAGGCTATTCTTCTAAATATGTCTGATATTGATAAATAATGAGTCATTCTGGCTCTGAAACTTATTTCTAAAAGCAGCTTCCTGGAGAGTGCAGGACTATGAAGTCTTCTATTTTTAAGCCTGATTTCCTTAAAAACATTAAGTAATTTGACTGTCATGTTGCGTTAGATGATTTATGTGTCCTGTTCAGTGTAATGTTTCACTATGCATTTAGTAATTTCCCCCCCAGCTTTGACGTTCAACCTCAGGAAAGCTATTGGGATAGCTATTTCCATCACACTTAACAGGCCTCTGTAAGGCAATGTTTTTCACTGGTCATGATTACACAAGGCCAAAAAAGTAGCAGCTGAGGTATTGAGAAGGAAGGAAACTGGCTTACTTTAATGCAGTCTCTTATATTTGTAAGTCAATAAGCAATACAGAGACTAAGCTTAGTGTGTTCACTGTAGTGGCACTTCTGAAGCAAAATCATCTTAGAAGGTCCATTTCTTTCAGAAGGTATTAAACTAGTAGCATTGGACTGTGTGGAACTTAACTTGCAACCTATAAGGGACTGTGGCAGAACTCACGAATAACGTCTGTAAATGGCGAAGAGATAAAAATGGCTGCTATCCAGCTGAAAAAAGTAATCACAAAACACTCTGCCAAAGGCCATACCTTAAAACTTAAAGGTATAAAGCTTTGTCAGCCAAGTTTAATATGTCTTTTAAGGAAATCTTATGCTCTTTAACTTGCTTAATGACAAAACCAGAACACATTGACAGTAAAACCTTTCTGCATTATTACTGTAGCCTCGTCTCTGAGGAGAGTACCAGTTGATCTACCGAAGTAGTTTGATACTATTACAGCATATTGTATTGCAGCTATTTATTTCAAAGAAAAAGATTGACTTCAGAGCTTCAAGATGAATAGTAACTAGCGCGTACAAGAAAAAACAAAATACGTAGTCTTCCGGCTGTGTAATAAAGATTTCATAGATTTTTCTTGTACAAGATAACGTATGTGAGTTTCTTTTGATTTTAGGCTCAGACTGCCTTTTCTGCAAATCCAGCTAATCCAGCAATCTTGTCTGAAGCTTCTGCTCCTATTCCTCATGATGGAGGTAAGCTCATGTACTGTATGGTATCCTAATGTTCTGACAAGCTGTTACGAAAGCCTAAAGTTACAGTACAGACAAAAATACCTATAAATATGTAATCCTGTTTACTAAGGGTAAGACCATGCCTTTCTGGAAAGGCCAACACCCACCCACACAACCCCCCCCCCCTTCGCACCAAACCACCTTAGTAGAGGTGCTATAGGAGTCAAAAACCAGAGTTTGCTTATAAAAGGAAGTTGTGGCAAACACTAATCCTTCTCCTAACTTTTTGAAACTTTTTCCAAGTGAGCCTAACATAACAAGATCTGTTGCTGGTACCATTTGAACTCTTTTTAACTCTTACCTCAAAAACTTAGTTGTCCTTATTTATTAAGTGTATTTTTTTGTAAGCTTGAGAGCAGCGTGAGTCTGAGTGCCTTTCCTCTCCATATGATCTTGCTTGGGAACAAACACATACCAATCTCTGTCAATAGAGAAGTGACCAGGAAGGTAGAATTTAATCTTGTCAGGCTATCAACAGAAAGCTTCCAGCAGATGTTGGGATCAAATGTCTGGTGGGAAATCCATCAGACCTAAAGCTGAATGACTTTTACCCATTTCTCTTCCTTTTCTCCCATGCACATATACATCCATGAAGGTGCACGGGTGTTTTCTGAGTTCAGAGCTCTGGACTAGTGAGTTACACTTGGTCTAAGGCCTAAAACCTCTACCTAGCATGACCCGCAGCAGTGCTGGAACAGCTGTGAAGAATGCTGGTGGATCAGATATTAGAGCTTGGTGGATGTAACTTTGTCTCCAGTTCTCCTCTTGGCACTGGTGTGTCTAAGATGACTTTACGGCAGGAGTTTGTGTCGCTCACCAGAGAGCCACCTCTTGTAGATCCTTTCTGGAATAGATACTTACCTGACCTAACCTCACAGACCAGATTTAAGTTTACTTCAGCAGTCCCTTCTTGGCAGCATTCTTTCTGCTGTCCAGAGTTTGAATTCTCCTGCAATTTTTGTGTGTGCTGGCCAAATGACGACATTTTGACATCACCTTGTGTGTGAATTGCTCAGGAGCTGTGTGTGGCTGAAGAGTGAGTAATCACTCAATATATCCCAAAGGAAGGGAGGCCTACACAGTCTATAGGATGTGCCAAACCTGCTGGGAATACCTCTCTCCTGGCAGAGGCAGAAGAATATACAACATCAAGAGCTTTTGGATGTTTTCTGCTATTTGGAGGTGCCTCTGTTTTGAATGAGAATGTAATACAGCCAGCAAAGATGCATCTTATGTTGTGGTCTTCAATGAAGGACAAAAGAGAAAATTCGAGTAGCTGCAGAAGTCTTCTGCACCGTTAATTGTGTATAATCCTAGGGGCTTGGAAATGCAAGCAAAAATAGAAGTAGTATTCATTAAAAGCTTAGTAATCAATATTGGTGAAACTACAAGCTGATAAATCAATCCAGAAAGAAGATCAGACAGCTCTCATGTGAAGCAGCATGCAAACGTGACCGCTGAAACTATTAAGGAGCAAAAAAGTCTCCCTTTTATACTGGAATTCACCTTGCAATGACCTTTGTTCCTTTCCAGAAAACTTACTTTCCATTTCTGGTCAAATGTGGATTCTTACAACAGCTGGTTTTATACATGTACCCATAAATGAACACGTGAAACCTGAGCTTTGTGAACTGGGGAGCCTGCTTGCTTCCAAGGCCATCCCTTGCACCACCTTGCTCTCTGAGCAGCCTTTTTGTCCCCACTGATTCGGTGAGAACAGTGAGTGGACTCTTAAGAGTTCTTTAACTGCTGCTTGTTAAATGGCACCAGTTAATTATCTGTGGAATGTCAAGAGCAATATCAGGCTTATTTCCAGAGTGGTTTGACTCAAGGTCTGACAAGTCTGTCAGTTTAACTTCCTTTCCTTCCACTCCCTGCACCCTGCTCCTCTCAGACATAGAGGAATCTCCTGCTGGATATTTTAAGGGCCATGTTTGTTTTGTCTTGTTGTGAGAAGCATGTCTAAACCAACTTCATTTTGAAGCTATGAGAAAATGACAGATACTTTCTTATGAAGACTATTAAAGCAGACTGCACTGTGGACCGTACAGCCAGGAGGCTGTCTTCTGCAGAAACTGGGATCTGGAATGTCCTTGGCATGGATGCCTCTTGCGAGTGCTGTCTTGTACTTGGTGGAAGGTCACTCTGTGCGTGTGTGTGTGTTCTCCAGCATACCTGGTTTGGGGGTGGGAGAGAGAGCAGTTCCCCACTAATTGGCCAAAAGCTTTGGAGCAAGGGCATGTCTTCATGGACTGCAGCACAACGTTTTTGGAACTTATCGCCATGGGTCTAATGTTTGGGCCGTAAAGGATGAATTAAGAAAATGAAACTGAAAGTTCTCTATAAGCTCTTTATCTCAGAAGTACTGCTTGTCTGGTTACTTTTCTAAGCTGGGCTAGAATGACAGTCCTGATTCAAGTGGGTCTTCCATCATAATTTTCAAATTAAATATGTTACAATAACACAAGATTTGTTGAAGTAATTGTACATATGAAAGCAGTAACTCCTTGTTCTGTTAAACCAACAATTGTATTGATGGGTTTTTTTGGTTTTGTCCTATAGGCTTATACCCCAGACTGTATCCAGAACTTTCTCAGTATATGGGCCTCAGCCTCAATGAAGAGGAGATGCAGAGAAACTTACCAGTGGCAGCAGCTGCTCAGCCGCAGGGTGTAGGTACCAGTCAAGCATGTTTTAGAAAGCAAAAGTATAAAGACTAAATGTATATCTAGCATTCTAGAAGGTAGATTACTATTTGTCTTAAGTACCATACTTGACTGATAAATTAATTGTTTTAAGTAATAGGGCCTATTTTAATCTGGTCTTAAACTGAGCAGTGTATTTCCAGTGTTGGGAGGGTGGGGTGGGGAAGAGCCGGTGGTATGACTTAATTTGTGTTGTGTTTTTTTTTTTTTTTTTTTTAAATATCACTTTATATAAACTGACGTATAGCTGTTTAAAAGAAGTTGAAACTAAGTTTTCTGGCTATTTTGTTTTAATCAGCAACTGGTAACACGACCTTCTACTAATTACATGGTAGCTCCAGTGACTGGAAATGATATTGGAATTCGCAGAGCAGAAATTAAGCAAGGCATCCGTGAAGCAATTTTATGTAAAGATCAAGATGGCAAAATTGGACTTCGCCTTAAGTCTGTGGACAACGTAAGTATAGAAGCTTGTATTTGCCTATAGAGATCTTACTGCTGTATTAAATTAGTAGTGAAGTTGGTGTATGGTCACAAAATTGTCTTCTGTATGATGCTTGCTTATCCATTATCAGAATTTTAAAATCCTTCATTAGATCCGTAACTAGATTTCTAGCTGTCTGGCCTAGGATCTAAATTTACAGTGGCAATTTATGTCCATGTGTGTTATAACACCTGAAAAATACTCTTACTTTTTTTTTCCACTTTAGAGCATGAAATTGTCCTTGCAGAGCTGCTGTGGTACTTGTTAGCAGTTCAAGACTTCTTGTCTTTATCTTTGTGGAAACACTGGGCAGTACTTAAAGTTCAGCAGTATGCAGAGAACTGCCCATGGCTTAGAAGTAGCTCCTCTTCTATAGATTTTTGCGGTGTGTTGCTGGTGAGAAAAGTAAGGATAGTGAGGGTGTCATCTTACCTACAGGTAAAGAGTAATTTCGGAGTAGACTTTTTTGAGTTTCTCTTAACATGAACATAGCTGCAGGAAGATCCTTAAACCTGCTCTGGAGGTTCTCTGTTTCAGTATGTTTTGATTCTCAACATGGAAAATGCTACTCTATTCTTTTTGGTTTTGTTTTGTTTGTTTTGGGTTTTTTTTGGCAAGGCCATTTAATCTGAATGTTTAAAAAAAAAAAAAATTGTATTCAAAGTTCTGTGTAGGGTTAAAGTGCTTTTTGTATTTCTCCTAACCCAGGAAATGCTGGGGTTTTCTTAGAGTAGGATGGGTTTTGTTTTGGTTTGTTTTTTTTTTTTTTTGTTTTTAAATGCCACCCAGAAGGTATTATCTACAGTTTGCCTTGATATGCTTTACTTGGTTTTTAGGGGTACTTTGACTAGAAATAGTTTTTTAACACCTTGATTTTTTTACCTGAGGTGCTAGCAAGTCATAATTGATAGAGTTGAAAACTAATGGGGTTGTGAAAGAAGGAAGAAGGAAAAATCTGCTATAGAGTTCCTAGCATTGCTGATCTATGTCTCCAGCTATATATAGACTGATGTCTGGCAAAGGAATTATGAGTTAAATGCACAAGGAGATATACAAATCTACCACTAGTCTGTTTTGATCCAGTTGTTCAGGTTTCTTGCAAAAAAACAGAATAGTATTTATGCCTTCAAGTAAGGCTTTAATGTTATGCTTGTGTCTTTTTTTTTTAATGTCTGACGATCTAGACAGAACAGATTTGCCCATTTCTGAACTTTATTCTGGCATTAATTGTCTGTCAGTCTCTTTAAAGACATCTAGAAATAGATGGAAATTTCAAAAATGCCTCTTAAGGAGAGATAATTAGCAAGTCCTTCTGTCTGTTTCGTTGGTATTACATAGAGAATGGGAAACTTCAAAGGGCTGTGTGTTCTGTCACTGGTCTTCATCTTTAAGGAAGAACTTCCTCTCCCCCTGCCCTTTTTCTCTTTTGTAGGGTATATTTGTCCAGTTAGTTCAGGCAAACTCTCCAGCATCCCTTGCTGGCCTGCGGTTTGGGGACCAAGTTCTGCAGATCAATGGTGAAAACTGTGCAGGATGGAGTTCTGATAAAGCGCATAAAGTTCTTAAACAGGCTTCTGGAGAAAGGATTTCAATGATCATTCGGGACAGGTAAAGCTAACTGCAGATATGGATCGTCATTATCTATCTTGGAATAATTCTGTGGGGTTTGTGTCTGCCCTTGCTTGAGCAGGACTGCAGGCGTATGACAAAATCTGTTTGGTCATGTACTTCAATAGTAAAGATCCTCAGAAATGTTCCCCCTTGTGGGGAACAGTCAAAACAGTTGTTAACTTGCAAACTTCCAGTGCATGCTTGCCTGAGCATGATGAGCCAATCACATTTTCGAAAGTAAACTAATGAGTGGTAGCACAAGTCAAATTTAAACTCTGAATTCAAGACTTCTGTGGTTTTTTTGGACACAACTTGACCTTTGCTTATACTAATTGAAAAAGCAATAAAAGATGGTACCAAAATATTCACTGTATGTAATGAATACATTTGCATTTTTATTTAGCATGATAGTTTTCTTGTGAACTCTGTTGCTTACATATGAATTAATGCCAGTTTCGCTGAAAGCATGCTTGATGAACCGATATAGATTTTTAGTTTTATTAAGTAATGACCCTGTAACTAGTTGTATGTAGTAATAATAGGTCAGATTTACCGTAAGGTCTGTAGGCTATGAGAAGACAGATGATACGTGATTATGACTAGGTATACATCTCAAAGCTTTTTCAATGTTTATTCTTGTTTAAGAACCAGGTTCGACCCAGTGCAGGCCATGCTGCTTCTATCAGGGCAGCTACTTCTATCACGTATTGAATTGAAATACTGTGGTAGTAGATTTCTTGCTCTGTCTACCACTTCTGTGCCCAACTCCTCACCCCCTTCCTGGATTTACTAGCTTTTTAAGACACGATTTAAAGGTTTATTGTCTGTAAAGCAGTAGAAATGTTATTGGGGAAGCCTTGTACTCCAGAATCCTGTGGTCTACCTCCAGTTGTTAAAATTGCCTGTGCTATTTTATCTACCTTGTAATATATGTAGAGAAAACTTTAATTTTTAATGGACATTTGTGTTAGGTTGGTTGTTATGGTGGGTGGGTGGATGTTGTATGGGATTTTTGTATTATTATTAATCCAGAACAGGAAAAACATGTAAGGTTTATAAACAAGTATATGTCACTATAACAATATTAACAAAATGAAGTTAAACCCAACTAGTTTTCATTGTAATTGATGTACGAGTCTTTTAGAGTACAATTACTTCTTGTAAGTCAAAGATGCTGAAATAGTATGTGGTTCTGTCTGTGGTTTAGTAGACTGAAAACATGATTTTTCATTTTAAATGTCTTATAGGCCTTTTGAACGAATTATTACTATGCATAAGGACAGCACAGGGCATGTTGGTTTCATATTCAAGAATGGAAAAATAACCTCAATAGTGAAAGACAGTTCTGCTGCGAGAAATGGACTTCTTACAGAGCACAACATCTGTGAAATTAATGGCCAGAATGTGATTGGATTGAAGGTAAAATAAGTAGTATGTGGTGGGTGTGGATAGCTGTGAGCTTTTTGTGTCTGTGTAGTAGTTGTGTTTTGGAGGGGGAAAAGGATTGTAATATGATGTTTAATCTTCATAAAATAAGAAAGCAAGTCATGAGAGGTAACCTAAATTGATTGGAGAGACGTGTATGTTTTGAGGCTTCTTTGCAGTTTTGTATCTGTAGGCAGGGCAACTCATTCTCTTCTTCTCTGCCTCTACCTGGCTAGGCTGGCCCTCGGTTTTTATCTTTAGTCTAACTTTGCTGGCAAAACAAAGAATAAGCTTCCTCCTGTCAGCCTGTGTGAAATTCTAGCAGGAATTCTGTGTATAATGTCTGTATCCCTTCTCTAGTCAGTTTATGCAAGATACTGATAACCAAACATCTATGAAGTGGTATTGCAGGTTCAGCGATTTTTTTTGCCCTGAAGGTTAAATACTCCAACTAAGGAGTTGTGGGTCTCTTAAGCTGCATGAAATGTGTCTAGAAAAGGCTTTTGAACTGCTGCTTTATTGGTCAGCTTTGGGTAATGTTGCTCATATGACTTCTTGTTTGATAACAGGACCCGCAGATTGCAGACATCTTGGCAACAGCTGGAAGCGTAGTGACCATTACTGTCATGCCTTCCAGTATCTATGAGTATATAATAAAGAGGTAGGTAATAAACAAAGCAGCCATGGTGTTAATTATAATCAAGTTGACAGTGACTGTTTTTCATAGGTTAAATAAGATGTACTCGTGATAAGACCTAATTACAGACTTAACATGAAGGCTGGAGAGCGGGTGGGGGGAGTCTAAAAATTTGCTTAATCTGATGTTTTAGTCAAACTGGTGAGTTTTGGTTCTGTTTTTAAACTAATCATATGTTAGTGATGCTCTTTTACCTTTTCTTCTCTTGAAAACCCTTTTTAAAATGTAATTTGCCTGAACTTGAGTTCGTGAGAACTTTCAAGTGCATGGATAGCTCAAGTATTTGTTACCTTGTAACTAAAATTCTAAAACTAAACTAATTCTGGTGACTCAACATGATTCTTGGCAGGATATAGTTGTTTTTTTCTAATCCTTTGGCAGCAGTGGCTTTCTACAGCTAAATCTCTCCTGCAAAAATATGTTTTTGAAGTTGATTAATAATGCTTCAGGTATAATGGAGTCTTTTTTTTTCCCTCTCCAGTTGGTATGCTCTTTCTACAAAACAGTTTTCATTCTAACAGCCACCTTTCCCCGTGCCCTCCTTCCCTCATACTTGTGATACTGCTCTGCTTGCACACATGCCCACATGCTGAAAGATGTTGTTAACACAGCTCGGTTACTGATAAAAATGTCGAGTATCACGGGCTTCTCTTCTGTGTGTGCAGTGTGGTGCAGCTTTCTCTAGCAACATATTTGTTGTCACAAATAGTGGAGTAAAAGGCCAACTTTTAAATTGTATTAAAGTGCTAGCAATGACAAAGATAGAGTGATCAGAAGCTGTAGTGGTCTTCTACAGTTGTCTTACAAAACTGAATGCCTTTCTCCTTTTGTTTAGGATGGCAACTAGCATTATGAAAAGCCTGATGGATCACTCTGTTCCCGAAGTCTAAACTTGCATCATGTATGTGTGTGTACATGTATATAATGATGATTCCACTAAACTTGGGCTATTACACTCAGTGATTTCTTTCTTCTGCACATGAGCCTTTCTGGAGGCTGAGAAGATATGCTGCATCAAGCATTTGCATCAATAATGGCTGGGAATGTTACAGTTCAACATATCTCATTTATTCACAAACTGTAAAACTTGTAGCCTTATATGCTTGACAAATGTGAAATTCCAATTGTGTTATGACTTCTTTTCATAGGTCTTTAGTTTACTTCTACTATAAGCCATTGCAACTAAAGGAACCAATATCACTTGCAAAGTTACATGTTGTTACCTAGAACAATGCTGCGCTTTGTATGTTTAAGAGAATTGAGTATTTTTACTGCTTTCTGTTTGCAAGAGTAGATTTGAAATAGCGTATTAGAAGTATGGCTAGTACTAGTTAATTTTTTGTTCTAGTAAATATTGTTTACACAAGAATGCCAGCTAAGCTGAATATAGCTAAAGGCATCGTTCAGTAAGTAAGCATATTATTTCAAAGTAGTGTACAGATACTCAAATCTTTTTATTACTTGTTATACAAATTGTAACTAATATGCTTATCTCTCGCCTTAACCATGTTCTTAAGGATTCAGAAATAACCAAATAAATGACTGAAACTTTAGATACTCTGTGTGTGTGTGTGTGTGTGTGTGTGTGCGTGTGCATACTTCTTAACATGAGCTAAGACAGGCTTGTTTAGTTGAGGTCAGTTTCAACCAACAACAAATACAAGATAGGAAATACAGTTTAAACTAGCTTTCTAAATAAGCTCACTGCCTACAATCTTGAAATTAAAAGGGTAGAGCTGGGATACTTTAGACAAGATATGCTTAACTCTTTTCATACCTTCAGCTTAACATGTGGGATAGCAGCCTAGCTGTTCTACAAGACACACTAATTGTGGCAATTTCATTTTAAAACTGTTTGCAGCTTGCTGGGTGTACTGGGTCTGGTTGGGATGGAGTTAACTTTCTTCATAGCAGCTGGTATGGTGCTGTGTTTGAGACTTGTGACTAAAACGGCGTTGATAACACACCAATGTTGTTGCTCTGGCAGAGCAGTGCTGGCACAGTGTCAAGGACTTTGCTGTGGCTCACTCTGGCCCCTAAGCCCAGCGAGTAGGCTGGGGGTGGCCAGGAGGCTGAGAGGGAACGCAGCTGGGACTGCTGACCCAAACTGACCAAAGAAAAATTCCCCACCATTTGACATCATGCTCAGCAATAAATTGAGGGGAGTCTTTCCACAGTAGCTGTTGCTTGGAGACTGGCTGGGCATCAGTCTGCTGCTGGGAGGTGGTGAATGATGGCCTCTGTGTCACTTTTTTTTTTTTTTTTTTTTTTTTTTTTTTCTCCTCCCTCTCCCTTCCTCTTCAGTTAGTAAACTGTCTTTTATCTCAATCCACAACTTTTCCTAGCTTTTGCCCTTCTGATTCTCCTACCCATCCTGCTGTGGGGCAGCTGAGTGAGAAACTCACTGGGGCCTCAGCTGCTGGCTAGGGTTGACCCACCAGACCAGGTCATAGGCATGTTCAACTGAGCCTTTAAGTTGTTAAGTGATCTGACCTTAAATACCAGCTTTGGTGAGCGTGGTTTTTTTGGTTGTTTTTTTTTTTATATGCTCTGGTCCATGTTTCAGCTGTGCAATCTAGGATTACTGAATGTCAGAGTACTGTTAAGTTTAGCAGGTAAGATCAGCTCTGCCTGTCAAGAAGAGTCTGGCTTGTAGCTTCCTGTTTCTCAAATGAATTTCTCAGTTATGGTAACTGAGGGAAAGCCATTACACTCCTTCAGGCTGTAGTGGTGATCAAATTCATCCTGGGAGCCATTTTAATGGGGTTGTTTGGTTACTAAATAATATGTCTCTGGAACCACTGTGGCAAGTGCTTGGGGCAGTAATTGGTGATTTCATGTAGCGCTGGTATGATGCAGCCTTATGGGCATAGGACCTGTGGCCTGTAGCAGTCATCTCTAAGCTTCTGGGCAAGCTAGTTTGCTTAGCTCTGAAACCCAAACAATGTATTCTTGAAATGCTGACCTCTGCATCCAACAAGTTTTCACGTAGGAGCAGATGATTCAGCAGGGGCCAGGGAGAGCCGTTGGCAATACCAGAGGGGTAGAACTTCAGCACAAGTACTTAGTGTTTTCCTTCCAGCTGTAGCATGTAGCAACCAGAAGTGAAAGAACTAATAAAAAACCTCATGTTTTCATGCAGAAAAACTTTGAGTTAAGCTGCAAGAAAATACTGGTCTGTGTGTAATTCCTTGCACACATCTGATTAAAAAACCCCTAAGATAGTGGTGATATAACCTAGTCACAGGGTTAACTTGATTTCCCGCCCCCCCCCCCCCCCTTAAAAAGCTGAGGCTGCTTTAGGCAATGAAACAGCTGGCTGAGGGCTCTGGTTTGTGAGCATGTTTTATGTGAGAAAGCAAACCTCAGCTGCACTGAAGAGCTATGCATTGTATGCATCCATATTTAACCAAAAGAAAGTTAAGGGTATTTTCTCTCTGAGGTAGCTTAAGTCAAAATTCAGGGGTCACAAACTTCAGGAGCATTTTCCTCTGGTTTAGATCAGTTGGGGGCCCCCTGTGACAAAGGAGCACAGCTGTGCCCAACGTTTGGGTAAGATAGCATCAAGAAAACAAGTGTGAAGGTGTGTAGTTTACTATTGCTCAGGTAGTTCCTTTGTGATTTTCAACCATATTGAAGTATAACTTGAGTTGCAAAATAGCACATGATCAGGAACAGAATACAAAAAGAGGATGTGCTAAAAGATAAAACAAGTAACAGTGAAACTTTTAAATGCAGAAAACCTTGCGGGCCAGCGACAAAATACAATAGGGTGGAAGTAAGCAAGCAATGATAGGCACATTTAAAGCAACACATAAAAAGCTTTTAGCATAAGTTAGAAATCACCTAAGATGCTTCCAGGCAAGCGTAGAATGTGGGTTTCTATGTCTTCTTTGCCTACACACAGACATATTTGGGAAATAAATATAATGAAGGGTAAAGAAACAGGGCAGATCCCAACCATTGTGCTGCAAGATTAAGACTGTTAACAGCAGGTGTGCATGATATGGCTTAATCTCTTGCCACGTGTCCCTTTACCACACACACACATTGATGACATAAAAATTCAGTTATTTGCTAAGCCAAGTGAGTAATGCAGCTAGAATGCCAGTTTGCTTTAACATGTCATTACCTTACAGAAAAGTAAGTTCAAGCTCCAGCATAAGGAAAAGGGGAATGAAAAAACCAGCCCCTAACCATAAAACAATTGTTTTACAATGCTAAGGAAACAGCTGTGCCCTGAAACAGGTGCTTGGTGTCAAACCCAAGGCAGGATGGCTGCAGACAAAGGACTGAACATAATTTAGAAGAATGCTTGTCCTGGACACATTGCCAGGGCATCTTAATACCAGCAGGAGAGAATACCATCAGAGAAATTAATATTGATCTTGGGTCACACTGGGGCAACATCACAACTGCAGATGCTTGTTGCTGTAATAAGCCATTTAAAGACTGTTTCCAGTCTTTAACTTCAGAACAGCTCCTTGCAGGAAATCATATCCTTAAGTCCTACAGAGAAAGTAAGCCTAAAGCAACGCTGCTTTGACACTGGGTTAAGACAACAAGGGACTGGATAAACCCAGGAGCTGTAGCTCTGTTTAAACGCTGTATTTAAATTCCATCTCAAAGATAGTTTGAGTTGAAAGAGGTTGAGAACACCAAACATGAAGATGCTGAAGATGATTATTAAGAGAAGGATAGTAATAGAAGTGATGAAAGGTAGTAGTAATAGACCATAAGGCTAATTTCAGGCACTTGTTAGGGGAAGATTCTGTCAGCCCATTACATCTATGTGTAACTGTTCTCTGTTAGGGGATCAATTTTATGCTTGGCTTCCTTTCAGCCTAATACATTAGTGCTGGTTTTCAATAGGAAAAAGCAATATAGAATATGTTCTTATTCTTCTCTATGCCTTTGCAAAGAGCCACATTTGGAGACTAAACAGAGACTGACCACTGCTCAGAACAACAGCTGCCTTAGTGTTCAAAGTAGTATTTACCATCGCATGTGTCTTCACTAGGGAGAAAGGCTGACTACACGAGAGGTACATACATTATGCCATGAGACGTGGCACTAAGTTGCAAGCATTCTTAAAAGACTTAAGAATGCAAATGCTGCTTTTCTGAAACCAGTTCAAACAGCAAGCTATGATGCATTCTACGCAAATCAAACAATGACTGCAAGTTAAGAGCTCTTTAATTACAGAAAAATAGGTCTTTAATTTCATCTCAGATATCATTTTAGACAAGCATTTTCAGTATGGTAGTCCATGAAAAACAAATGCGTACACTATGGAAGTTAAGAGCTCTCAGTGAAGTCACCACAACATAGAAAGTTGTAGCTGAACAAAGCTTCCTATCTGGTCGAACTTCAGCAGCCATCATTGCACACAGTTAAGTTCCTTTAAAAGGTCTGGTTTAAAATAAGAGTTCTTTTAAATGCCTGGAGGGAAAGGCACTTAGTATTGCAGTTTCCAGAACATGATTTGTTTGTCTTCCCCTCCTGTAATAACACTGTTGCACTGTTCATTCATCCACATGGACATTACAGCACCTGGGGGGAAAAAAAAAACCAAACAAGTAGATCCAAATGTAAATACAAGTGGTACTCGAGATGATGGAACAGATCTTTTTAGGAGAGTTTAGGATCATCTGATCATTAGTTTGGACTACACTGACACCACACAGGCCAAGAAGAATTTTAGTAAGCTTCTAGGTGGCGGCTCTTATTCACAGTAATGATCTCATGCTACATTGCCTCAGCTGACTTTGGGTAATAAGGGACAATGTCAGAATGCAGATGGCACACTGGGGCTAAAGGCTTCACGGGATAAGGGGAGGAGGTTTCTCTAGAAAGTGAGATTTTTCACTCTGCCATTTGGACTTCTCCTATTCAAAGTGCACTCACATTTAGCATAAGCCTAGAAGCCCACTTCTAAAGATTCCTCTAGCTACAGAATGATCTCTATACAGGTCAAATTCCAGAGTACAAGCTTATAGTAGGTGAGTTTGAAATAACTGTTCATGAAGGCAGCCTTAAAACCCAAACTGAATAAAACTGATACAGTTTTTCCTCCTTCACACATTTTGGTTGCTAATGTACTGAAGACTATATAGGTACTTTTAAGAAGCCTATAAATCCCCATCCAAAACAATTTCTCTAGTGAACTTTACTTAATTTGTTGCTGGACTCACAGTCTGGATGGACTTTGACAAAGTATACAACACAGTCTATACTACACTTTATCAGGGCTATGAGGTAGAAAAATGTTGACTTTTGTGATGTTGTGTAAATTAGAAAAATCCCAAGTCATTTACCTTTGGTCAGTCTTGTAAACAGCAATATTCCTCCATTGTTAGGAAATTTCCTAGGAGGCTCATGTGGTGTTCCAGATAACAGCAACATCACAAACAGCCCACTGAGCGAGCAGATAACTTTCAAACTTTTCAATACTAACAAACAGAGCTGGAAAATAGGAATCTTCCATTCAATTTGAGACTCTGAATAGTTCAGATGTACCTGTATGTCCTTTGATTCTTTCAGTAACTTTTCCTCCAAGAATGTCCCAAATCAGTAAGTCACCAGACTGACTTCCCGATAAGATGGTATTTCCATCCCATTTGAAGCACCTGCAATAAGTCTGAAATCAGTTCACATCAAGCTTTTGCATAACGAGAGCTAAACATTTCCAAACTGACTAAGCCAAAAAGAATTTAAAACAGCGGTACGAAACTGAAGGAAACTCTACCCTTTGACACAGCCTTTCTGGAAAGGCTATTGCCAAATTATTCTAAAGGGTCATGACCCAAACCTGCTTCTCTGACTGCCCTAGACCCAGCCAGACCTTCCCCTGGCAGGAGGATGAAGCATGTTCCCTTAACAGAAGAGGCCCAGTCAGCTGTACATGCGTATGGTACCCAAGTGCTCTCATGAACTATCACTTTCACTTCTGTCACTTCATCACAAGCACTTGAAGTGCGAAGAGGACTTTCAGGGAAATAACTGAAGAAAAAAATATACATACGCATGCATTTACATATATATTTATGTATACACACACAAGAAACCAACAAGTGTACTCCATGTATGGCTGCTATATTTTTAATCCAGTAACTGAGTAAGCATTCCATTTGTCTACCTGACAAACCATAAAGAACTGCATGCATTTTAGTTTGTGAAAGTGATCACTCTTTAATTATAATAGCCAATGTTTTCTTAGATTATTGAAACAAAAAGGAAGCATTGCAAAAAAAAAAAAAAAAAATCAAGATTATTGACAGAGATGATTCAAGTAAGAGAACTGTCTCCTTGTTCGAAATTTCAGTAGCTCAGCTGCTGGAAGAGCTGGGTAGCTACAGCTCCCATCATCTTTAATGGACATTAATGTTGTTGTTGAAAAAAAAAAAAAAACATGAGTTATTTACTTAGATACTTGTTTGGGTTTGTCCCAGTTTGGAAAGCTTGATTGTAATGCACACAACGTGATAGAATGTCCGCCTTTGCACTTTAAAAAGTAATTCACTAAACCCAAGTTGCCGGTATTACTGCTCTTCCCATTCTGCTATCACCAGCCATCAAGCATCTCCACAGTTAACTAAGCTGGCCATGCAGCTTCATAATCTCTATGTTCTCAGAATTACCTCTGTGGCTCATCAGCGGTTACAGAAGATATAAGCATTCCAGTTTGTACATCTATTACTTTAAAACAACAGTCTTCTCCTGTGCTGAGTAGATGTCTGCTGTCTGTACAAAAGAAAACAGCAAACAAAAGAAACAACCACAAAAAAGCATGCTTAGACATTCAGTTCGAGTTACCAAAGCAGTCTGCGATACAGCATGTTGGATGTAACATTGCCTGACCTATTTATTTATAGATAATTTACTGTAAATGAAGCCTCTAAGCAAGCAAATGATAAACAAAATTGGTTTAGAGTCTAGACCACTGGTTTACAGTCTAGTGTGGCCTTGTGTACAATTAATAAATTCTTTATAATGGCGATGCCTGTCAATCCAAAACATCTCACCATCCCACTTAAGTAGCAATTCCAATAACAAAGGTATATTACATGTTATCAGGAATAAGATTCTCTTTGAAACTCCCAACGGTGCATATTAAAAACTGAAATCCAACATACCAGGACTAAAAGCGGCATCAAACACCGTCCCAGAATGACATGGCAACTGGTGCAACACTGTTGCTGTAGTAACATCCCAAACACTAATGGTACCCTCTTTGGTTCCAGATGCTAATATAGTATTTGCAGCATTAAGGTCGATTGTATTTACCTAGGAAGTTAAACATCCCATGATTTTTCTGTTCTTTCATGTGAGCCATCTTGAGACAGCTTTTAAACACACACAAAACAGGCCCATTATCCACAAGATGGTATTTTATTTACGAAAAGCTTTTACATTTAATTCAGCAACATCTTTAAGTAAAATTATTAAAAATCCTGCCTATAAAAAGATAGGTCCCTCTGATGATATTTTTAAATGCTTTTTCTTTGCAGAATCAGAAATGTAAACTGACATTTCAGACTACTTTTAGTACCCATACTCTCCATCTAAATGCAAGACTTTACCCTTAAGGGTAAAATTCTTCTTTACACTTAAAGAACTTCCTAGCAGTCAGTTGTTTCCAGTTCTCTTGGGTACAGTTCTTAAATGTTATTAGAACTGTTTCAGTATTTGCCTATGTTGTGACCTGTTTAACTATTAAGGAGTTTAAAACACAGTAATTCTAAATATCCTACTAGAGTGACATTAGAGGCTATGAATAAAAGTGTGCAGTTACACATTTATGATTCACTGCACACAATATCTTTATATATTTACAGTGAAATTCAATAATATATTTTATCGCATGCTAAACAACTCAAAGGAATTCTTTTTCATTTTCTTGCCTATGGCAAAGATACATTAAGAAGAAGCTGTAACAATGAAAATACATTAGTTTTCAAAAACAAAGAAGGAAACAAAAAACCCCCAGTACTCCCTGTCCCCCCTGGAACTTTGTGCCTACAAGCTCAGCAAGACAAATTAAGAAACCTCTGCTTATACTGTTGCTTCAGTCCCCAGGAGTGGATGCTTCAATCAGGGAAGCAGGGGACACTGGTGCAGGACACACCAGACAAAAAAACCAAAACAAAACAAAACCCCCTACACACACACACTTCCCAAAACAACACCCCCCCCCTCAGCCCCCTGACCCAACCTTTGTGCTTTACCACTAGATCTTGACTTTGATTTTAATGAGCAATTAATTTCCGTATTCTGAGATGCTATATCTCTATCCATATACTTACACTAACATCATGTTCTAACTCTGCAAGCAGTTCAAAGCGGTGTTTTTTATTGCTCAAGGTCTCTCCAGGAACACAGTGCCACACCTACAACACAGGTATTTAAGTTTGCTCAAGGAAGCATTAGTATAACTCTGCATGGGTTTCTTCAGTACCGAGTTCTCATATTACAAGGAGGGCTGCTTGTGTTAACTGTGCGCCTTGCCGACGTGGCAGAATACAGCAACGACAAATGGCACCTGAACTCGTTTACCCTTAGCAGAGCCACGTATTAAACATGACTATGCTGATTTCAGACAGCTTACAGAAGCCTACCTAAGTACAGGTATATCACTGCACTGTATGCATACTTACCAAAAGCCATATGCAGAAGGCTTTGGGAAATTCTTTCCTGTCTCTAACTTCCAAATTATCTTTCCACCTAACTGTAGGCATGCTTTTTAGATTAGGAAGTTCCTGGTCCACTTAGATGAAGAACATAAGCTACGAAACTACTAAACGTAAACATTTTAGAAGCCTGTTCCACTCAAACAGAATCACCAGCCAAGGTCACAAAACATTCCAATTCCTGCAACAAATACAGTTTGCCTCCAAAACCCCCACATTTAGAGTAAGTTAGAATGAATGAAATTTCTTTCAAGTAACACTTTCACTTTGAAACAGAGTTGAGATGAAGCTAAATGAAAGAGATATTCTAGAAATAAACCTGCTGTGATACTAGCCAAGTTATTATTCTAGTACAACAGGCACCTCCACTCCAAAGCATTTGGCTGGCTGAATATTACAAGGTGCTAGCTATAAGCAGTTATTGAAGTATAACAAATCCATTCACAAACCTTCACAGTGGAATCCCAAGATGCAGAATATAAACGCCCATCATGCCAACAGATCTTACTGACTGCATCATCATGTCCCATTAAGATGTCTTGCTGTCTTCCAAATGCAATTGAATAAAAATATCTAACAGGAAAAGGTTATAAAAGCATTATGTCTTCAGAAAACTTAGATGTTTTTTTCTAAATAGATGAAAGTAACTTTGCTTCTACAGTTTCTAACAGAAATCTACTGAAAAAAAAAAAGAGTAGAAATATAGACACTGCGTTTTAACAATGAATTTCTGTATCATTATCTAAAATCATAAACATAACGACCAAGGCACTCAATGTAATTCAGTAAAGTCAATAGGAAGTTAATACACACATGTGATTGTCCCACGAAGAACTTATGACAGTGGTATCTCCTGGTAAGATTAAACAAGATGACAAAGCCTGTCAGAAAAAGAAAAAAAAAAAGGTAGTATTCAATTTCTCACCCCAAATCAAACAGAAATACCTTAACATGCTTTTGGAGAACAATAAGCATTTTAGTCTTCTATACACACAACATACAGGTGTTACATGAACACTAATCATGAAAAATCTTACAGGTTCAACATAGAACAGCAAGAATATTTAATTCCTGGTAAATATAAAGGTAGCACTGAAGTTCAAAAACACATGCAGAATTGATGGATCTCCTTTTTCAAAATGCTAGTATTTCAAGGACATGGTATGTAATTCTTCACTCAGGAGAAACTGGGTCAGCTCTTCATCCTGTAAGCTACTGTCAATTCTAGATGCAAACAGCTAACAGAAACTAAAAATGAAGGTTTCCTTTGATGTTTGTTCTCCATGACAGGTACTTATCAGCTCATTTCCTTCAAACAATAAATTTAACTATCTAATTCCTACTATTCTCAACAAGAAATACGCTTTACAGACAGCTGCTCAGTTACATTACCATCACTGGAAGCAGCAAGGAAAAAAAAAATCAGCCCAGTGCTTCTTTCTACTAGATGTTCATGGTTTAGATCTGTTCTAAAAAAAAGTAAGCTGCTGGACTGTAAAAATATTACTGCTTTTACCATCACTGCAACAGATCAGTGCTAAAACTACAGAGAGGGGAAGAATAAAAAAAAATAAAAAACAACAAAAAAAAAAGTATACAAGGCCTCCTCATGAAAAACTGACTTTTGGCTTAGGATTCAGCAAAGAGCTCCCTTCTTACAGTGCCAAGAAGCGACATTCCTAAATTTGCCTTGGCTAAAGCATTAGGAATTGCCGTATCCAGATTCACCCACTAGCGTGTGCCATGGCAGGCCATAGGGTCTTGATCCTGCAACTTACTTGAGGACCTGTTAGAGCATGCTATGCCTTCTGTCTGGGCAACCCATTTGCCTTTTTTGTTCCCTCTAGAGAAGAGGGTGCAGAGACGGCTGATATATCCTAGTGTCTTGTCTCAATAAAGGACTCTGAACATGACAATTGGGCGTGAATCTCTATGATCCAGGCCTGGCCACAGTGCTCAAGCACAGAAAAATCAAATATAGAATCTCTTTCCAAGTTCTGGTTTAGAAGCAGGAGAAAAGGTTGTTCAGAGGTTACTGAGATCACTGCTCATTGAAGAAAGATGGCTCAAATTCACCCAGCATAGATTCCACCCCCTGTGCTTGGTTCTCCTCTACTGGCTGACTCACAGCCTTCAAACAATTGGGAGCAGTAAGGCAATGCTGGATGTAGGCACATGGGTGGAATTTAAGCCTTCTGATTTTGGTCCCAATGGCAGTTCAAGATTGTTCAGGAAGACTCCTCTGCTCATGCCAGACTATCTTTGCCTACCACAAGCCCTTCCCTGGATAGCAGGGCAACTCAGAACAGAGCTAGCACAGAAGTGCAACCATTTAATGCTCTCTTCCCGCGTTCACAGAATGCACTCTGTCTCCCCGGAGGCCTGACAGAGAGTCTCAATTCACTCCGCTAAATTATTCACACACGATACAATTGAGTAGGCTGGGGAAGAAAAGAGGCATTGATGTACGCTAACAGCCATTTCTGTGAGTAGCTTTCAGAAGATTCCCAATGACCTCGCTTTTATTGTGACTGCAACTTACCATGTTTGAAAAGGACACACTTCTCTGGATTGTTTTTGATTCTTTGGAAAACATCTTCAGAGTTGAATCTGGGGATAATGGACAAAACGGACAGAAGATAAAAGGACTGTTATAGAAGCTAGTAATTTTGCTCCTGTTTGAATATTCAAATATCTTACTATGAAAAGCAGGTATATGTTTCTCATAGTCTTTGAGAAACTCTTTACAGAGCTTGTGACTGAGCCTGGAACTAGCCTGTTTTGCACCAGGTACAAATGGACTCCCCCGTGCCCATCAAACTCTAAGAGAACTCTGGTATCTAAAGGGAGAAATTACCACCTTCTCAAGCCTAGATATAGATAATATTGAAATCCTTGAGTCAAAGTGATCTAAAACTTCACAAATTCATGTACTTAAGCTATTTCATTACAAGAAATACATATTTAACTTAATTTCTATAATAAGTGACTTGCAAAGGTGACAATCCAAAAGCCAAACAGAAGTAGCCGTTACATATGAATACTGAAATTCTCTCAAACAGTAAGAAGGAATTGAACATGAACTGAAAACAAGAATCTTGCATTTGGCAGAAGATTAGGGCCACTCCTTTAACGACTGTAAAAAAAAACAAAACAAAACAAAAAAACAAACAAAAAAACAGAACTCAATGATTCCAGAAATACCGCATTTAATGTTGTCTTCATTTTGCTCTCAGTGAAGATGTTCATGGGATTCAATCTTAACTACATTTCAGTGTTTCATGCTATTTTGTTCACGAAACATTAACCTGCATTTACACTGCAAGTTCTAGTAAATACCTCTGCAATAATACTTACCCTGGGATGTAGTGAAAACAGAAGACCCATTGCAAGTGACTGCTATTCCAGTAATTGCCCTGTTTAATACAAGTAAGCTTATAGGTGATTTCATAGGTTTTGAAACTTAACCACCATACTGTAAATTGACTATAGTTGAAATTTGTTATTTGATCTCTGTAAGAGCTAAGACATTCAAGAAGATTAAAAGCACTAGAGAGGTGTGTTATATGCCTAGAGACAAGAATATACCTTGATATAATACGTGAAACACCAGTTCAGGTTCCCCATATTGTTCTGCAAGAACTTCCTCCTCATCAGAAAGGACATGCCCATGTGAGAGGATAAATAGTTTCACATTCAGTCTTTCCAATTTGGGATTAGCTACAAAGAGAGTCAGGAACCTGCCTACAAGCAGATACTGAATACCTCAACTGTCAGGAATCAGAACTTGCATGTCTTTTCTCTTCAAATTTGACATTGGCAAAGTCACTATAGTCTAGAAGTTTAGACATATGTTAGAGAGTTAGTTGTTAGGAAGCACAGAGCATTCTGCACAGCCAGAATTCTGTTATACAGACCTGCTTCTATTTTTTTATCAGCAGTCTTCAGGAAAAAAAAAAAAAAAAAAATCAGAAGCTGAAATTCAAGTCTGTTTTCAGGATCAGGATTTCTCTAATCCTAACAACCTGGTAGCAGAGGCCTTTTCTCACTACAAATATTACCTTGTTTTCCGGACAAGAGAATATTTCTTTTCTAGATTAGGTCACCAAGAAAGGAGTTGCACTCAAGGTAGTAAGAAATTCTCCTACTAGTCCAGCCACTAGGACAAGGGATGGGGCCAAAGGAAAATCTGTTCTTTAAAATGTATCTGCTATTGTTCATTGTTAGGTAATTTCAAAGTTCACCTGAAGTGCCCCTGCTGACTCATGGCTCCCTAGGAATCCATCAGGACAGTAGTTTGGTACCTGGATTAACTGAAAACCTATAGCTGGAGACTTGACAAACTGCTCACACAGCAGCAGCTTGAGGTATACAGCAGTTGAACTTAAGTGGTTTAACCTTTCAAATCAAACAGGATGAAAAAGAAGTTAGGTCCTCCTGGGGTTATAAGTAAATAAATAAATAAATGGAAGTCTTTATCTGGCTGCTGCTATCACAGTTTTAGAGAAGGATAATCAGTATCTGCTTCAGGTACTGAAATGATAATGAACTTAGTTCTAGAGCTGTATAAGGAACAAAAACCAAATGAACAAAAAAAAAAAAAAAGCAAGCAACAAATACCTTTTCTGGACTGATAACCCATCATACACTCAAACTCATCTTGTGTAATCCAATCAATGAGCTGTCTCACAAAAGAAAAGTATTTACCTTACACCCTAACCCATCATTCAGATTGACACGCAGATACCCCCACCCCCCCAATTAAATGAAACAATTTTGTCTGTGAAAAGAAAAGAATAGTACCTACTCTTTGTGAATTTTATATTGCTCATCTAATTTTAGTTTGGCAATATTGTTCCAAGCAAGTGTTATACTTTCTTCTGTCAAATCTTCAAAAGATTCTTCATTTGGAGAAACTGCAATAAAATGCCACAACAAAGTTTCATCACAACTAGAAAATAAAAAGATGGATTTCAAATAACTAGGTAGATGAAGTTGCAAACATAAATATGAGAGTACAGAAATCATGTAGAGCTCCAGGAATAAAATTTTTGGCTAATGCAGAGAGTGACAAGATCACTAACTTTTTTCCAAATCTCTTCCTGAATGCACAGGCTTACAGTCAAAAATACGATTTTAGTTCCAAAACCAGGGCTTTTAAACTGGAGACTACAGAATATGTTTCTGTATGGAAAAACCAAAACAAAAAACTTTTGTGTAGAGATGTTTTGGTGTTCCATTGAGATGTCAAGAGCTTTCCAAGTGGAAAAGTACCAGGAAAGCCATCTACTGCTACAATACACCATGTGCTTTTGTTATTCTATTGCGTTCTGTTAGGAATGTCACGACTTTATTTCACTGCACTGTTGCAAAAGTTAAGGGATAAAAAAATGTAACAAAATTGAGACAACTAGATGTCAATTACTATAAAAAGGCCAAACCCAACAGGAACTGTTGATCTGTGAGTTAATGACTTAGGCAGCATACCACCATATCTGTTTAACATATATGAGCATTATTATCACCATATGCAACTTTCAAAGCCACTCTTGCCATTTGGATGCTACAGATTGCCATGCTAAGTAGCACTCATCTTCACTTCTGTGCTTAAAAATGAAAAGCACCAATAGGTAAGTGAATTAAATACAACCAACTGAGAAAAACCTTTTCATGTGACACCTGGGCTAAAGATTCAGTCCAATTTATAGGAGACCACTATACATATACCGCCAACCAAGCACCACACAGCTGCTTGCTTACCCTCCCCGACCCGGTGGGATGAAGGAGAGAATCAGAAGGGCAAGAGTAAGAAAACCCGTGGGTTGAGATAAGAACAGTTTAATAATTGAAAGAAAATGAAATAATGATAATAATAAGTTGCAGTGAAAAGGAAAACAACAACAAAAAAAAAAAGGGAACAAAACCCAGGGAAAACAAGTGATGCAACCGCTCATGACCTGCCGACCGTTGCCCAGCCCATCCCTGAGCAGTAATTGCTGCCCCTCAGCCAACTCCCCCCAGCTTCTATGCTGAGCATGACGCCATACGGTATGGAATAGCCCTTTGGCCAGTCTGGGTCAGCTGTCCTGGCTGTGCCCCCTCCCAGCTGCTTGTGCACCTGGCAGAGCATGGGAAGCTGTAAAGTCCTTGACCAGTGTAAGCACTACTTAGCAACAACTAAAGCATCAGTGCATTATCAAGGTTATTCTTACACTAAATCCAAACCAAGCACTATACCAGCTACGAGGAAGAAATTTAACTCTCTCCCAGCTAAAACCAGGACAACATATGATGAGGACCATAGCATCTTAGTTTCAGAGAAATGGTCTAAGTTCCTCATTGAACAGAAGCCTGTGATGGCATTACATATCCTTTTCTTGAAGAAAGTTAATGAACATTGTCCCCACAGTTTGCAGGGAAAACAAAGTAATTTCTTTACAGATTTTCATTCAAGTTGTGGAAGAGGAAAATTATTTGGATGCTTAATTTAAGTTCTTAGGGTTTATTTAGACCAAGCCAATCGATCACCCCAAAGACATCCCTGTTCAAAAACTGAACAAATCTTTACATCATTTAGACTGCCTGCAGATATGGTCATTGAAGCTGCTGTCATATCAGCTTGATTTTGAAGTGTCACGAAAGGCCAGAGATGACAGCCCTCCCACAGCTTCAAAAGCAGAGGTTGAACAGTCCCAGAGGACACCACTGGAACAGAAGGCAAAATGCAGAACAATGCCTGTGTTTTCAAATTTGAAAATGATTGTTGCCAGTTTTTCTGTAATAGTTAGTTCATGGATTTATTTTGAGTTGGGTTACAGGGAAAGTGGCCAAGAGAGTTGTATAATGAGATCCTGCGGGAGAAACATACAGGACGTCTCAAAATTACAAATCAATTACATCATCAGTTTATCTGTTACTCATTTACCTGGAGACTCAGTTATGGAAACACTGTGACTAGATGTTCGAGACAAGCTTTTCAACTTCGGTATTATCCTCCGGGGATGAGGACTTGTAAACAACTGTTTTGGCGTCTGTCCAAACTCCAAGATTTGTGTCAGCAGAGCTACTTTTTCATTGGGATCCATAATACTTTACAAAAACAAGACATTTAATTAAGCCAAGTAGGCAAGCACTTGTTTTCCTCCTGTCCCCTGAAAGCATGGGCCTGCATATGCAGTTACTACAGCACCATAGGCCATCACAAATTCTTACAGAACTGATTTACCACAGATGTGATGGACAGTCATATGACAGTTTCATAATTTTCTTTATGTACGATGACTGTATGCTCATCAATTAAAAAAATAAAGCGATTTCACGAAAGCCAGACTGAAGAAACGTTCCAAGTAACAATCTTTAAACGCATCCCAAAACTGAGACCCTGATGCTGGTTCTCTGCTTATTTGGGAGTCTAAAACAGAAGAGCTACACCATTCACGTACACACTTCTACAGCCAGCAGAGAACCTGGAGGGATACTGAGAAATTTAGCTAACTGCTTTAACAAAACCATTCTGATTCTTGTTAATTACCTGTTTAAATCCACTCCTCCTTCATAAGTTAATGGGTGAAAGACTGAGGGGGGGAAAAAAAAAAAGTTTATTTGTACAGTGTAGATATAAAAGGTTCATTTTCTTTGTCTTGCATATCTACTGTAAAAAAAATGTTGTATTTTTTACTCAACTTGGTTATATTTAAGCAAATAAGCTATTTCAGCAGACTATAGAGTTTGAGATCTTCTGTTTTAATCCTGGGTTTCTTACCTGAAAAAATTCTAAGAGACTCAGAGAAAGTTTCAGAAGAAATCAGTCCTTTCATAAAGGCAGGATGACTTATTTAAGCTTCATTAAATACCGTCCCCCACCCCCAATAAAGAAAGAAAAAAAAGGCACAGTTGCATAACTGGATCTCTGGTTATTTTCTAGACAGGTAACAAAATGTAGTAAAGAATGATCATAAAGGTCTACCCATTCACCTGTTCATTTGCTATCAGGACAGCAGTTACATAGTGAATTACTTTGTGGCCTCTGCATAAGAATGCTTTATCTTTGGACCTAAGTTCATTCATACACAGATCTCTTCTGTCTCTCTTATCTACTCAAGTGTCTGCAATTCATTATGCTAATAAAAATCCACATTGTGCAGAAGCAGTACACTGTGCATAAAAAGTGCTCTCATTTGAGAGGTAAAAATATAGGTGCCATAATTAAATGCCAATTTACCATATTCAAAGCCTCCGGCACATTGTAATTGACACTTATGGTCACAGTATGATTGCATGCCAAACCCTGCAAACCTAAAATATAGCCAATCATGATTTAAGGACATGTGAGGAAGCATATTAGAAAAAAAACAACAACAACAGGAAAAAAAAAAAACAACAAAAAACCCCACCACAAAACAAATCACATTATCTCACTCTGGAAGTAGAAAGCACTGACTACCAAAATGAAGAGTTGCTTATTCCTTCCCTCCCCACTGTTGTAGCAAGGTTTTCTTTTTAAACTTATTCTATCTTGTTAAGTGCAAACTATCTCAACATTGTCTGTTACTTGTAATCCTTCAAAAGGATCAGGGCTTCTGGAATAAACACCCTGTAAATCTGATCTGCTAATCTTCCTTTATCGAGAGGACATTTCCTTATTAGGGAGTAACATATATAGCTAAATATCAGATTGCTGAATAGGTTAATCATTGATACTACTATTAGGTCTTGACACATTAAACACATCACCATAGCAGTCACATAATAACATCCCCTTTTCTAAGTATTTGCAATGGCTACATACATGCTCAGAATAAAATTGCAAACAGTGAAACTTTCCACATGTACAGGAAAAGGCATATATACTACTGCAGTAGTATATATGAACACAAGGACAAACCTAGTCACCTACATACTTTTTCCTTCATTCTTGCTCCTGAAGAGCTATAGCCCATTAGCCCCTTTCTTCCCTTGCCAATTCTCTCAGGAGGAGGGGGAAAATTGCACTGAAATTCTCACACTGCAATTGCAGCGTAGGAAAGTTAAATTCACGTTTGTGTGGAGACCCTATGGACTCCCATTTATAATTGGGAGACACTACTTCCATACTACATTGCTACATCGTGCTGTGTGAGCAAACAACAACAATGCTGTAAAATCTTCTTGCTGACCATCTTTAGTACATCTTCAAAGATGCATATCACCATGAAGGCCATAGATTTTACTAGGTAAGACACTATTTTCAGTAATGAAGAACTGCATTTCCTTTAAGGATCAAGGATTCAAAGCATAGTTATGAATGCTCAAAACAAATCAGGCATTACAGATATGCTGTTATTTACCATTCCTGCCTAATTAAAGCACACTTTTTTTTTTTTTGCTATGTCTATAAAGCATATATTTACCATTGTGAGCTGCAACTGCTTCACTTCCTTTCTGCTTGTAGCCAAATATTATGTCAATCCATTCATGCAGATGTTCTGATACATACTGACTTTCTAAAGCCTCTTGGCTCTTCTGAAGAAAGTCATCAGGACCTGGCAAGACAAAGGTTAATGAAAGGAACAGATACGCCATTCAGCACCGGTATCCATCTCTGTTCCTCTTCCTTCTTGAAAAAGCAACCAAACAACCCCAACTGCAATACCCCACACCAAACCTCAAAATTGCTATAAAAATTAAACGTGACTATTAATTATGTCAATGTTTTAAAGAAAAAATTCCTTCAGAAGGAAATAGAATGGGCATTTTTGAGAGAAGAACCACCATCCCAGGAACCTAGATAATCTTGAGTTAATTCATAATACAAGAAGTTTGACTATTATTACCTGATGCCCAAGGGGGAAGCTCTACATCTTCAACCATCTTTCCACCCTGCCTTTTTCCCAAGTCCAACTTCAAACTGTTTACTAGAAAACTGGAATCATTTTCATAAAATTCTGGAATCAACTAGAAGAAAAGGGAAAAAAAAAAGTTTTTATATTAGTTTAGCCTTGATCACTTAAATAGAATACAGTCAGTAAAATGGGAAAGTTATCAAAGTTGATATGTCAAGCCCTAAAGTTGGGTAGTAATTTTTCCAGGCTTTCTTCTCTGTCAGTAAAGAAGCACTGGAAACTTCCTCCCGTTATCCTTCCAGCTACTTTTAGGCTTCTTGACTACCTACAAGGCAATTCTGTAGGCTAAATTCAGAGTGGCATGAATATTTTTGACATGTAAGGTGTGAAATATGAATCCATAACATCTAAGAGTATCTTCAGAACTCTCATTGCATAGCTACCTTCTCATTTTTAAGACATCAGGTAAGAGTCAAGACGAAAATCTAGCATAAAACTAGAATTGCGACAAAAGTTTTAGAGGTTAAGTCAATTATTTAAAGACCACCATAGCTAACCAACCTTAATTCCGTTACCATTAACTATGGACTTTTTTTTTTAAAAAAAAAAAGTACTGCTACATTAAACTCCTTTATCAAAGAAACATTATTTAACAGCACCCACTATCTGACAGTTAATCATTCTCAACATATAAAAAAAATATAACTTGTAGAATAAGGCTCAAAAAACTAAGATAAAACTTCTATAGTGTAACCTCTCCAGATGTAGTTGTAATATAGCCAAATCCTTCAAAGATTCCGGCAGACGATACATAAAATTGCATCTTTTCAGTCTTAATCCACTCTGGTAATTCCCACTTATTCCAATAACATTCACAATGACACTTCTGTTAAACTAAAAGCCAGAAAGCAGACACAGACAAGCAATCATGGAATTACAGAGAAGGAAGAAGATAAAAACATTAAAAGATTCATAAAATGCAGTCAACAGCCTTGAAAAACCCCACACAACTAAAAATCACAAACAACAAAACAAAAAACCAACCAAACACACCCCACCCCAAAACTCTCAAATCAACAGGAGACATATGAGAACAGAAAGCTTAGCACAGATACCAAGCAGTACTTGAATCATTTTCCAGCCATTTACCTCTTTGAAATCTGTGGCACCATCCAAACAGTTTTTCCAGGTTTCTGCAAGACTAGATAACACATGTCAATCACACATTTGTTATAAAAAAAAAAAAAAAAATATTTTTAAGGCTTTGCGCTCCCTTGATGTATATTTGAAAACAAAACCAACCTAGTTACAGACAAAATGTAAACAAACCTGTTGAACATTCTGTCAGCGTGATCAAACTTTCCATTCTGCAGACAGAGCATGTATTCTGGAGCTAAGGAGAGAAAAAAAATCATCAGCTTGCTCCAAACCTTGTCCGCTTTGGAGGTAACTGTCTGCTCAGAGCGCATGTAAAAGCTGTCTTACCAACTCTAACGAGATAAAACAAAACATATCCCGGAGATGAATAATGGCTCCCATACATGAACTTAGGCTCTGGCATTTCCTGATAACGTGTCTGCAATATATGAAGAGAGGTCTATTTAAAACCAGCACTCCTGCTTTCCTTCAATATTGAACACATACACCCTTTTTTTTTTTTTTTTTTTAAAGACAGAAATTAGGACTACCCTCAATTTTTTTTCCTAATGATAAAACAAACTCTAAGTTCTAATAACCACACAGCTTTAATCAGATCAGTAAATCAATATGGCAAAAAAGTTTCTATAACTTATCACCCAGAATTATCAGGTTTTCAGCTTTTTTTTCTTCTTTCATTTTCACACATAACTGCAGTGACTCAACTTCAAAGGACTGCAAACAAAGACTTCCTTTTTGTCTTTCACATGAAGTTTAATAAGAGTACGGAAGAACATATTACCTTAATTCAACCTGGAGGATTCCTTCCTGTCTTAAACTCCTATGCGTTACCCCTAAAACCTATCATAATCTAAATAAAATTACTTTTACCACAACATGTATGAGGCTGCTAACAGTTTGAGGAAACAGTCAGATCTTGGAAAGAAAACTTTATTTACTGTTATTGAAAGCATAATATTGATCATGTTCTTACCCTTCACAATCTTAGGAAGCTTAAAATCATAGAATCATTAAGGTTGGAAAAGACCTCTGAGATCATCGAGTCCAACTGTTAACCTAACTGCCAGGTCCACCTCTAAACCATGTCCCTAAGAACCATGTCCACATGTTTTTTGAGCACTTCCAGGGACTGTGATTGCACCACTTCCCTGGGCAGCCTGTTCCAATGCCTAACCACTCTCTCCGTGAAGAAATTTTTCCTGATATCTAATCTAAACCTCCCCTGGCACAACTTGAGGCCATTTCCTCTCGTCCTATCACTTGTTACTTGGGAGAAGAGACTGACCCCCACCTCACTACAACCTCCTTCCAGGTAGTTGTAGAGAGCAATAAGGTCTCCCCTCAGCCTCCTCTTCTCCAGACTAAACAACCCCAGTTCCCTCAGCCGCTCCTCATAAGACTTGTGCTCTAGACCCTTCACCAGCTTCATTGCCCTTCTTTGGACACGCTCCAGCACCTCAATGTCCTTCTTGTAGTGAGGGGCCCAGAACTGAACACAGTTTATGATTTTGAAATATTTAATCTTTTTGTCAATATAATGCAGTTAGTCTGGCGATATTTTTTTTCCTAATGCTTCATTAAGAACTAATAAAGATTCCAAAACATTAAGTAAAGTTATGTTCTGTAAATTATTTTGGAATAATTAACTTACCATAGGAGACAATGATTTTATACACAGAATTAAAAGCCAACAAAATGAGGACCTTCTAAGCCTGTAACTATGTGTTTGCTTATGAAAAGAAAGCCTGCCTACTTTGAAAAACAGAACGAGTTTGTGCACTATTATCTGCATGTGGAAATTTCAAGTTGGTGCTCCGATCTCCATGGAGCCAGATTTCCTTCCTTTGAAGTACTTTCCCTCAAATGCAGCATTTTTCTTAAATGGAAGTCCCTATGATTTATACTACTTTGTCTTGTTTATTTCATACATGAATTTTACATTATGCATTTAATACCATTGGTCTTGAAGTTTTGTATTTCCATATACGTTTATAGTATCTCAGTGACTGCCATACAAATGTAGTTACAATAGTTAAATGGATTTGAGGATTTTATTTTAAAAGTGAGGTAAAACATTTAAAAGCATATATGTATGAAACAGTAGTAAGAGAGAGAAAACAGATTCAAATAATTTTAAATTAGTACTGACAAAATCAGTACTGACGAAATGAAGCTGAAAATAAATGGGGTATGTTTATAGGTAAGTTTGTTTCTGATAATGTTTATAGTTAGCTTTAGATATGTACATAATTCCCAAAGCTTGTTTGACAAAGCTCCTTTTATTGCCAATATGTACAAGGCCCAAAATGTGTAGTACATAAAAGCCAAAATATACATACCAATAATCTATCCAGCCTTTCCTTATTCAGGGCACCAATTGGTTTACTAAGGTCACGGAATGTTTCAGGCTTTGTCAGATCTAAAAAAACATAGTTAGACTCTATGCATTGATTCTACTAGACAGGAATGTACTCTAATCAATATTAAAAAAAAAACAACAAACAAAACAAACCCCTAACAACAGACAGCAACAAAACAAACAAAACCCAACAGAGAACCCCTCCAGTAATTTTCTCTGCTCCCTAACTGCAAAAGAACAAAGTCTTACTGTAAATGGCTACTCATCTTCTTCCTTTCAAGCAGACGTAATCTCATACCTCTTGCTTAAGAGGCAGTAGTTACATATACATGACAGCTATTTTAACTAACATCACGTAGTCAATACAGGTCCTGCTACCTGAGGCACAAAAGCAGCTGGTATAGTCTTCTTCCTACTCATTAACTATTCTGTCAGGCTACAGCTAAGTTCCACCAAGCAATCAGATTGGAGTGTTTGAGCGGGTGCTGATGAACACCAAGAGATTCCCCTACTCTACTCCTTGTAGAGGTACACAATCCTCAAAAGGACAAGCTTCCAAGAAAAATGCCACAAAGACCCTTAATCAAGGAGCCTATTTAGGCACAAGCCTTGTTAGCCTCTTCCTTTCAACATGCAATGCTAAGAACTGTAAAAGAACACCTGGATTCTATACATTTCAATGCATCCAACTTGTTCCATAAAAAGCCATTTTACTCATTCTTTTGCATTTATTAGAATCACATAAAGTGTTTGAATGCTCAGTACTGTAGATTTTCAAAGTGACCAAGCAGATGCTTGGTACATACTCTGCATGTGAAGACTGAAATATTAAACAGAAAAAGGTGAGGGATTTTGTCCACTAAACTCCAGAGTAAGGGTAAGCGCACAAAAAAACATCCAAGATCACTAATGCCAGGTTCATTTTGATGTACCATGAACTTTACACAGTATAAAACCCCTCGAGACATTTCAGGTTGGACATGATGCACTAACATGTCTTTTTGTATACACATACCTAAAACTGAACTAGAGTAGTCTGCTATGATCCAGGGAAATACAGGATATTGGGAGAGATCGTTGCAGCTTCTATCAGCCAGATTGTTGAGATGAAGAAGATACTGGTAATTTGAGATATGTCCTCGCTGCCATTGCAACATGTAACTTTCAGCTGTATGCTCTGTAACATGATTTTCTAAAATGAAAGAAAAATTAAGGTTTTTGAGGTTTGGAGTTCCACCCCCCAGTTATACTGTGATTAACATTATGCAAAGCACTATAAAATAATTAAGGGCATAGCTGTTTAAAAGAACAAGTCAGCATTAAGCGGTAACTTCATGTTTCAATAGCTACCATACATTTTTTTTTTTTTTTTTTAAGATCTGTTCAAGCAGGCCTAAATTGCATTCAACAAACAAACAAAAAAAGCCCGCAACATGCAGAAGTAGTGCTGAAACACTGGATGGGAAAGAACCTGAACATTTATGGAGGTATAGAAAAATATTTGCAGACCATGAACAGCTCTCTCGGCAATCAGGCAACCTTTAAGATTTCAAATTTCTAGAAGTAGTTCTGCTAGAGTCAAGAAAAAAATTAAATATATTTTCCTACCGGACAACTAAGGATGCCCACTAACAATGATTTGTGGAAAGAAGGCATATACTTATGTCAATAGGATTCAATTGCAGAACCACTGAAACAGAGACTAGAGCAAGATAAAACTTGACCACCACTTAAGAAAATAGGAATTATGCACCTGGAGCTTCTGTTTGAAGCATTAGTCAGGCGCTCAACAAATTCAAAACTGCACTACTCTCTGCTCAATAGCTATAATATAAAGGTATGCTGCTGGACAACAAAACCCGAGAATATTGATTTCATTCTGTCCCTCCACCTTAAAGTGAAATTAAAGGGGTTTCTTCGTTATCTTAATCTGCCCTGTGTGTGGCAGGTTTACCAAGAGAAATGGGGGGGCCAGGGGTAGTTTTGCACGGGGGGGGGGGGGTGTGTGGGGGTGTGATGTTGATTTCTTTTTTTTAACTGTTCCTTTCATTGATTCACTTTACAGCACCTTGACAAGTGCCTGAAATAGCAGAATTGAAGGACTGAAACCACGGCCTGATGGCAAGAAACTGTCCAATCATCAAGTCATCACAGTGAAACCACATCCTTGCCATACAAAGCATTATACGGCACACTTCTGCATACTTGTTTTACTGCATCTGTGTTACAGGCTGCTCTTCCTCCTACTTAAAAGTCTTCAAATACCTTTCACCACCATTTGCTGCTGAAGCCTACAACACAAAGCTAAAGAACTAGGATTTCTATGGAAGACGAAATTATTCAAATATTTTCACTACAATTATTAACCAGAAGGAAAGGAATTCAGATTAGGATGTGGCGGGCCTCTATTTTAGCTCAGCATAGGCTGGAAAAACATATTCCAACCCTCCCTTCACCTTAGTACCTTAAATTCTACACATAAAAAGTATTAGCACCTTCAAAGAGAGGATATTCTGCTGTCAGAGACAGCTACTGAGGTGCTACAAACACCTTTAGTGAAAGGGGTCACCCTTTGTTTATTTCTAAGCTCCAGCAACATCATCATCATCTTCATCTGCACCTTGAAATTTCATCTTTGAAAATAATCCAGAAAAAAAAGTCTGAAGGAGGGTAACCGCATGCAGTTATTTCAATAACAGAGACAATCACATCAGAACCTATTTCCTTTTCAAAAGGAAAATCTAAAAGACTAAAATGATTCTCAGGGGAAGTGATCATTCCTTTGTGGCCTTTCCACTTTGTTTTGTGAAGTGGGGAAAACGTCAACTGATATTTAGGCAAATTCATTAAAACAGAACTAGAGCTCTGGTACAATAACAAAATAGTACAAAATTTACATAAACACTTTCAATATTGGCAATAAACATGAGTTTCAATGTTTCAGTTGCAGTAGCATTACTGAAAAACTTAGCTTTTTCTCCTTTTTTTTCCCAGAACACATGCTAGCCTTTTAGAAGGTTTCTGTTCATAATCTGCAAAACACATCTAGCACTTTGTAGGAATTAATGCATACAAGATGTAACAGAAATGAGAATTTAACTGTTTCAGAATGGTAATTTTCATCAACCACTGTTAAGACTGAGGAAAGTTCAGGTATTTATGTGTGCACTGGAAATCCATCCATTACAGGAACTTTCTCAATAGAATTTTTACTTGGACTTAACTGGGGGCCAGGGGGATCCACCCACAAGTCAGTCTATATTCTTTCGGCAAGACACAATTTAGCTGAGTGGATCTTATTTACCCCTTGCTTTGAAGATAAAGTGTTTTGTGGTTTTTGTTGTTGTTGTTGTTTGTTTCATTTGCTTGTTTCATTTGCTTGTTCGTTTTATTTTTTTTGGGGGGGGGTAAATGACAGTGCATGCAGTTGCAAATCAGAAGAATTAGTTTCACCTTAATAATACTATCTCAGCTTTCATATTCAGCTCTTCAAACACAAACAGAATATATGCAACTTCACAATATCCATTCTGAACTTTGCTTACTTCTAGCAAAAAAATTTTAGGGCTAATACATCTGTTGATTCTTCCCATTCTTCCCACAAGTCAACAGAGCAAAACCCAGAAAAATTGCCCCTTACAAGGCACTACGAGTACATTAATAAATAAATACTGCAAACCTATATATGTTGCAATAAGGAAATAGAGCTCATCTCGATCTTGATAGTTGTAGAATTTCAAGTAGATGTCAGAACATAGATCATTTTCTGTGCAAAATACTTCAAGTCCCTTAGAAGTTAAAGGGAGGGAAAAAGTAAATGAGAGCAATTACTGATAAGCTGTAATATTCCCATTTTTTAACAGAATATTCCAGTTACTAATATCTAAAACTTAAGACTCTAAACTGGGTAGCAGTTTTGCCCACAAAGTCTAACATTTTGATCCTTCCCATTTCCAATCATAAAAGCATTCTGTTTACACTCAACTGAGCAAATAGCTTTATAGCTGTCCATAGATTGGTTCTGTCTGGATTATTAAGCACAGGTAACACCCATTTTTTTGTCCTAAGTGAATGGAGCGAGGCAAAGAGTTAAATGTCTATTTAGTTTAAATGTGTTTTGAGACAAAAATTTTATTCAAGACTGAAATTTCAGTGCAAACACTGAAAGCATACAACTGCGGTTCCACTGCAGCACTCTCATCATCCCTCAGTCATGTACAGCGGGACTCATCACTCCACATTAGTCTCAATCTGAACCAGTGATCAAGCTCCCTCCATGAATCAATCCAGAGAGAAAATACACCATGAGAGAGCAATTCATTCTATCCCAAGGTAGGTGTTTGAGATAAATGGAATGAATTGCTCCCTGGAGGTACTCCCTTCTCCTTTCCCCTGCGCTGACTGCTTATGAAAGAAATTTTTCATCCTTGACAGAATTCACTCTTACTGTTTTCATCTTTTTGACAACACAGGGAACTAAACCACTTAAAAAACAGAAAGGATCTTTGAGTGCTGTTCACTACTTAATCCAGAGTTTTTAAAAACATGTAGCTTTTACCTAATGATGCACACAATTTCAGCTGGTCATTTTAAGAAATGATATATACAGCAAGACACTTTAAAAAAAAAAAAAATTTGAGCTTACCAATGGCATTAGGCCATGTCTTCTTTTATAGATGCGACGCACATTTTGCAGTGTTATTTGTACTACTGGTTTCTGTGTGGGGTGAGGGAGGGGGAAGAAAAGATGGAGATATTCCAGAAGGTATATGTTCTTCTACATTAACCTCTCCAGTCAATATGAAGTTTCTCTTGACTAGAGACACTAGCAATATGAAAACAATATCCATCCATGTCATTTTAGCAGTGGAACAGTGGTGCTAAGCGGTTACGTTAAAAAGAGGAAGCTTGCCTTTGCTGTTGGTTCTTGTTGAGTAGCAAAGCAGTTTAAGAATAAATAAAGAATAGTGTATTATCACCCGAGTCTGTCGCCAGTTACAATAATCATGCAAGAGAGGAGCAGAACACAAGAAACTATATTGAAAATAAGGAAGCCATTGAGCTGCTAGGCAAACTGTTTGCCAATGGTGGCACCTGGTGGACGGAAATGGAATGGCATTTTGTCATCTTCAGCTGTGAAACACGTTTCCCGTGTCTGGACATACTTTTAGTATATTAGTGGCCTGCTAAGACTATCGCTGCTATTTCTGTGACAAAGTTCCAAAGCAGTAATCTGTGACATGCACTCAGTTTTCCTCTAGAGAAAGAAATGATCAGTTTCATAGAAAACCTAGCTAAGATCTTCCAATATAAACTAAATTTATATAAAGCTCTCACTAGGTATGAACAGCATCACCGAGTAAGATTTAGAAATTTATCTTAAATGAAATGCTACAAAAAGTGATCTTTAAGTATTAATAGAGAATGAGCAAAGGACATTTTGTGCTTTGTCAGTAGGAGGTCAACTTTAAGCAAGTTAGCACAGAATAAAGCCTCAGAAGTAGAGATACACTGAATGCAACAGAGCAGCACAGATCAAAGAAAACTAAGGAGCTTCTGATTATAACTGAAAATAGAGTCTTCTTGGAGATGTGCTCCATGTGCATTTAAGAGGAATAATAGAAAAAATGAAAACTGTCCACTAGGGGAGCAGTGTGCTCACATCATATGCAACACCATCTACGAGGCACTTACAGGATATCCATTAAGAGGCTGGAAGTACAAGTTAGCATCAGTAACACACACATGCCCTGGATTAGTCACCAGTGGTGTCACCATTTCTGCTTTACATTCCATATTCAGCGTTTCAGAAATGCTTTGAAATCTACAAGTGAAGAAAGGGAGTAAGTTTACCTCCAGTTCTTACTTAGGTAGAGCTACCCTTAAATTCTTTAGAAAGGTTTTAGGTTAGCTTATAACCTTGGGACATCAGAATGGGGACTTCACTAAGCCTATTTTAGACATGAAGAAAGTTCTTTGTTGAGAACTCTACTTTAACAGGCACTCCAGAAAGGAAAGTTGCTATGTTCTGCACCAGTCTCAGAGCAGTTAACCAGCTGGCTTTTCTATACAGAGCTTTATTTGGCATATACTGATGCCCAATTTGCAACAAATTCACAGATAAACAGAATAGTTTGGAGGGATAAAAAAAGTAACACGTTCATCCTCACAACACAGAATTTCGCATTCTCCATTCCTGATAGTTCAGAATACAAAGAAGATAACTCTCTGAATTAGAGAGCTTATGCTGTCCCAAACAAGCACGTAAGTACTGATGCAGTAGACTAATCAACCAACAAGCTGAAAATCATTTCCCAGTAGAAAGTGATTAGAGAGATACCTGTTTTTATCAAATGAAGTTCTAGCCAAGCGCGATTGCAATATAGCAGTTATCTAAGGTGGAGGGAAAAAAATATGGTCTATGATTGAAATGCAATTAGAATTTTATTATTAAACAGTGATATCAGAAATAATCAGATACTTACCATGGCAGCTTGATCTCCCATCTTGTCTAGACAAGAAGCCCTGTAAAGCTAAAGAACAATGAGCTTTAAGTGAAACAGCACAGAGATCTCCCACACAGCTCAGAAGGCAATAGAAACTGGGGGGGCTCTAGTATTCTTGGTGACACAGTACTAAAAGAGCTATTATTATTTCTTTTTAAAGTAGGACATGTTTGTTCATTGCTACTGTCATGTTATTACTTTATCTATATACTACCACCCTGCATAGTAAAAGTTAATATGGGTAGCTTACAACAGCTGTCAGAATTAGATGCTGTGTTCAACTGCTACATTTCAAAAATAGATACTCCAAGAATTTCACCTTGAGAATAAATTTTTAAAGAAAGCTCTCCATTAAATGCCAAAAAAAAATGCTGTGAAGAAGTATGTAGTGATATCAGATAACCACATACCTGATGTAGAGTTTGCACAACATCTCCTAGTTTCCCAGCAACATCCAGTTGGAAAAAGTGTTCTGTTGTACCCTACAACCAAAAGTACATTTACTACAAATGAGTTTAAAATAAAGCTTAGTGAAAAAAAGTTAAAATTAAAATCAAAATACTCTAAAAACTGGTCAAAGTATGCTATCAAAGGTTGCAGTATATCTAAAACATTCCAAAGGCAGATGTTAAACCTGATTTCTTTTTTCTTTACAGATATATTTTCCCTGCGGTAAGGTCTTTGTGCAGTGTTTAGTCTGTTATTTAATACAATGCAACATAATAGCTGTGAAGCGAACAAATTAATATTAGCGTAAACATCAGTAGATGTAGAACTAGTACCTGCTCTGTCTATTTTAGTATCAGGTAAACACATGTAGAACTAGTAAATGACATGTTACATTTAAACAGCTACTGTGTATCTTTTAGACAAAAGATGCCAGGCTATCAAATCTTTAAAGTCTAGGCTATAAAAGTTATCATTCTCTTCTACATAAATAGCTTTGAGCCAAAAAGATCCCAGACCCAATCAGAACCTGTTTTGACTAGTCACGTACAAAAAACCTCACTAACACATCACCCAGCATATGTGGCATACTCATTTTTTCCTCTACAAAGTTCTCCCAGCTTTCCTGAGTGTTGTTTCATAGTACGTATTTCTGGTTTTGACTTAAGTATATTAAAAGCATGTGCATGGATCAACTGATATTAACTTTTACACATAACTCATATTTAGCAAAGGTGGTGGGATCCCTTGCAGACCCCTGAATGTAGTACAAAACTGTATCAACACATTTCTGTGGGGTTTTGTAATTTCTCAGGCTAGACTTTTAAAAAAAAAAAAAAAAAAAAAAAAAAAGACTACATCAAGACATTGATCAGTGGACACAATAGGATTAATTTAAAACTGAAGGAAAGAAGACATGGAAATCTAAATGATCTTCAGTGTAATGTATGTGATCTGAGCTGAACCGACAGCAATCCAAGAGGAATGCATGCTTCAGGAAGCAAATGGAGCTGGACTAAAGGGAGACAAGAAATTCAGTAGCAATTTAGATAAAAGCCTTGTAACATTTCACCCAGAGCACCATTTTTCTTCAACAGGGAAATCACAGCTCTCAGAAATCCTAGTGGATGGTCTACAAGGATTGCTTACAGCCAACAATGTAAAAGCTTTTGTGAGCGGTTCTCTCTGTACCTCTCCTGCCATATGCAAAGACAATAGTTCAGTATTTTGTAATTGATCTGAAACAATCAATGCAAGACACGGAAGATAAAATGTACTACCAAATTCCAGCACTCAGTGACACATCTGGAACTGGCAATGATTCAAGTAGAAGATATTTAGCAGCAACAGAAAAAAATCCTGAAATGACTGAAGGCAAACTAGATTTCTTGTTTTAATATGCAGAAATATAGCTGCACTTCTGTGAAGTAAATCATAATGGTTAACTGTCAAGAATGTTTTAGGTATGAATGAATCTTGTCTTAGGAGAAAATAAAGTGAAAAGCCTTCCAAACATCCCTTTTGATTCTTTTCTTTTTCACTGTGTTGGCAATGTGATAAGATATTTGCATGATACATAATAAATCTTGCACATGCAGGCAAAACAGAAAATAGAAGGACTAGAAGAGAAAACAGGTTCAACACATGAAGAATTACTGGCATAAAGCAAATAAACAAAGAAAATTTAAAAATACTAGTTTGGAGACAGATCTAATCATAAAACCAACCCAAAGCAGTTTTGAGAGAACAGAGATCATCTCTTGCCTCTTTGCTGTTCATTACAATAATGCAAATTTATGGACTCCATCATTCTTGAAATTTCTTACTTGAACAAATATGTTGAGACAAATATTTCTGTCTGTTTCAATTCTTGGGCAAATATGGTGTCTAATGACTCTGCATTTTCATTGTGTGTTTGTATCTTAACCCATCTCGCATTCCAGGTAAAAAACTCTTTCTTCTATGTCTTGAAGCCTCCAGGCTCAGGATCAGAGCAGACCCACCCCATCAGCAGAAAGCAACCAGAAGTAAGCTCCGATTTCTGCTGTGAGCAGCCTTATCTGCCATTTCTTTGAACTGTGAAGCACTCAGCTGGGAAATATCAATTAGCAATCTCACATCTTAGGTGTCAGCAGAACTGAGGAGAAGCCACTTAGCCAGGATGCAGTGTCCACTGAATACTAGCAGCCAGCTGACAGCTCTGACTGTTGAGCCCACAGAGCCGCACATCAAGGTAAACAGCAAGTGTCAAGTCCGCAGTATGTCCTCCAAGAAATATCACAAACCCATTATGGAAGAATTCAGACACTTATTTTATCAATATGCACAATTACTTTTTTTTTTTAAGCTTTATTGTCATATTCCTCAAATTATAATTATCTTACTCTTTCAGAAATGAGAACATAAATCCTTGCAAAACATTAGTTTGCTAAGAATAGCGAAAAAATATATACTTACTCTTACTGTTTTATAGGGTGCAATAATGTTTCTTTCTTTAATGAGAAAAACCTGAAAGAGTAAGAGATGTTACAGTTTCAGTCCTTAAAAAAAAAAAAAAATAAAATCAGAAGTACTGATAAAAAGACAAAGCTAAGAACGCTGTTTAAGCAAGCAGAACACCGGGCTGCAATACCCTGCTTTACCTACCCCAGATAAACTGCAGAAAAACAATGACCTTTTATAGCAGCTAACTGCAAGAGAGGCAAGTGTCCAATTTAGCTCAGAAGCTTACTTACTTATGTAGTTTATTAGTGGGTTTTTATTCTAATCATATGATCTTCAAGGAGTTGCAGCATTAAAGCCAATACGCACAGCCATCTGTCTTAATCCCATTCAACGGAAGGATCCTCCCCCTCTTTTCTTCTGGTGGCTCATGCCCTTTGGGTTCTGTCCTGATGGGAATTTCCCCACAGGGGCAACTCACAACATAAACTACTATGTAAACCTTCTCAAATGAACCCCTTCTTCCCCTGTCAAACATTTCGCTTCCAGTTCTAACTGCCATGAAGACCAGATTTCCTCTCTCATCCAACAGCATGTTTTTCAACAGTTTTGTTTCTCTGATGCTATTCTCACATCTGAGAGGATCTTCCCTCCCCAAAACCCACATGAACCTATTATCCTTCTTCAGAACATTCTCACAACTCCTATAGAAAGACTTGACTGCTAGCACATTGGTTTGTAGATATCACCTTACTATCTGCTGTCTGAAAGAAGACAAGCCAAAATAAGTCATGGTTTTGCTCTGCAGGGAAGGCTCAAACTTGTTAAATCTCAGGCCTGAGTGTAAGACTTGGGATTGATTCTGAGCTGCACAAAACACACTGGAGAGCACTACCAGCTGTCTTCGGCTCCATGGTGCAAGAGACTTGGCTGATCAAAGGGCCTTATCCAGTGCCTCGGTTTGCTTCCTACCGCTAGCACACCTGTGGTTCTACACTCCACGGCATCGTGGCAACAGCCTCAAACCAAGAGTAAATATTAAACTTGCAAGAACAGGTGCTGTACCATTCTCTAGCCAGAAGCCTTCTGGCTGGCACGTACAGCCTTCCCACATCCCGCCGGCTAACAGCAGAGCCAACCTTCACCAACGACCACTCACAGCACTGTCCAGCCAGAAGAGAGTGAGTGGTATGCTTCGAAGCCTACAAGGTCAGCATGCCTCTCTAAGCGCTACATTAAAAAAATAATGGCAATTAGTGCCTTTCATCTGACATCAGCAGGTACAGATCTGAATCCGGCCATATGAGAATAAGAATCAGACACCTGCTTTACACTCAGATCAGTCTTCTGCAGGATAATTAAACATTTTTCTACACTGAGAGCCACAAATTACATGAGAAAGTAGGGAAAAAAAAAGTAAGCAGAGCAAAAACTTTAGCATACCACATTTATTTCCTGTTCTGGAGCATTTTTCCCCAATTTTATCTTGAGAAAAAAATACTGAAATAATCTCCAATTATTATTTCCATTTGCTGTATTTTATAGCCATTAGTTTTTAAGTTGCCTGTTAGGTAAAGCAAAGCTTCTTATCCAGCTATGCGTTAACATTTTTTTTTGAGTCTGAAAAGGCAAAGATGTTTCAATTATTCGTACGTGCAGTTTCCTACGAGGCAGAAATTCTACTCAGAAAAAATATTTATCATTAGATCATAAGTACAACTAGCGAGTACTTCACACTCAAAAGTCCCTATGCCTTTTATACAAAATACCAGCATTTATCATGCCACCCAACTATTTCAGAACATTTCCCCAGTGACAAGAGGACAACTGGCAAGCTACACGTGGGAGGGGTGGGGAGTGGGGTGCTAACCACACTTGCCATTTTAAAAGTTAATTCTCCTTTCCTATGAGGTGATTTTAGAATAATTTGTTCTTCAGAACATATACTAATGATGTATGGTGGAACAATTGAATGGAACAATTAGAAATACCTTTTTTAAAAACACTCAATACACAAAAAAACCTGCCAACACAAGAAACCTTCTCTACACAATACTCTTCACAGAAGCAGTTTCAAAATGAAATTAAATATACTGATTACTTTAACACAGTTCACAAACTTCTTCAGCGTAGATAATATTACATGCTTGAGTTCGTTTTTGACTGCAGCATACTTAACTGAGCAAGGCTATCAATTTTAGGTATTGCTAAAGACAGATTTTACAAAGATGCTAGAATGTTTTAAAGGATATTTCCCACCTCATCTCTGTTCTTTCCTGAAATGAAAACATGAACATTTTTTGGAAACTTTTACAGCTTTGGAACATCTATCAGCTGCAATTTATTAAAGCTTGAAGTATATTCCCTTGGTTAACATTAAGTATGAACATATCCAAGTTAATCACAACTCATGATTGAAACTTGAACCCAATATTTCAGGACAGCTACTGAAAATTATTTGGTGGACATACAGCACAGTCCAATGTTTTCAAAGCTGAACTGCAAGGATCAAGATGGCTCTACTATCACCACTACATTCTGCAGAAAGTAGGAGAAAGCAATATAGCAAGACCAAAACAAAGATGATTAATAACCAGTTTAATTTCAGTCTATTCTTCTTTTTCATTCAATTCTGAAATTGCCCTAAGCTCCATTATAAAATGCAGACTGCAAAAAGTTCACTTTATCAAATTAACGACTTAATGAAGTCATTAACATTTTGAAGTTTCCAGCATCAACAGCTTCACATTAATGCTAAGTTTTTGACACTAATTAGTTTTATTTCCAGTTAACTCCCCACCCTAAGACTCCAGCTTTGAGAAAGACAGCATTAAAGAACATAACCTCGCTCGTTTATATGTCAACAATCTGTTATATGCTGGTCTTACCTGGTTACACACAACAGAAATCCCTCCAGATGTATCCCTAAAATGTAAATAATATATTTGAAGAGATGGGCGTTTCAGCTTTAAAAGGAATTAAATACATATATACAGTAACTCAAATTCATTCACGTACCGTGTGAAAGGGTTATTTGCTTCATTATCTTCTGGGGCTTTTATACTAATGCAGTCTCTCAATGGTATCTGCAACAAGTATAAAAATACATACTCCCTCTTAAAAGCTTTTTAAGGAGAATCTTAAGTTACCAAGAAATTCTAAGTTCACACTGCTTACCTTGATAATGGCTTGGATATTGTCATCAGGTTCAAAAATGATTGACTTTGAACAGATTTTTAGAGAGCCTCTGAATTTTCTGAAAGGAACAATAAAACAGAAAGTAGTTGTGTATGTGTTAGAGATACATGAGACTATAATGACACCAGTAAATGAATGTATGTAAGAGTTTTGTACCTTTCATCTCTGCAACCTTTATTTGTAATATGATTAGCTGTATGCTGTTCGAAGTAGTATTCTTCCAGGTTAAGAAGAAGCAGTGAAAACCTACAAAGAAATAAAAATGATTTATTCAGAAAGAAAACAACATAACAGTTACTATTCTTAATGAAATATATCAAGTGTTTGGGAAGTCTTCACTGCTTTCTGTGCCATGCCCCACACCCCAAAAATCAACTAATTTAATTTAACTTTTTAAAAGAACAAACCCATATGGAAAATTTGTGTGGACATGAAGAAGATTGACTGATGCTCTTCCAACATATATAAGGTTAGATATTTGATTCTGTTCATAGGTCTCAGGTGGGAACTATCCTAACATAGCCAGGCTTCCCCCCAGTAAACATTAGTTTAGCCCTGATCAGTGTATGCCAGTCAAAATACGCAACAACACAAAAGGAGGGGCAGGAACTAATCACTTGGAATGGAGGAGATTAGGTCTTTATGAAGCAAAGCCAAATTACATTGGTCTAAAGTGTTAAGTGAAAACACGGCCATGGCTTTTACAACACGGCTGAGCCACTCAATGGATATCCTCTGAGGAAGCATTCATTACCTTCCCCTCCAACCACATTTCTGCACTTCCCCTGTACCAGTGCCTGTTCAGCCCCACAGGAAGCCTATTTATGGACTAATCAAATAGACAAACCTCAACAACAACAAAAAAAAAATAAAAAAATTGAAGTCTTCTGAAGTATTTAACTGCAGGATCATAGTAATACCAGCGCTGGTATGAGGTAAATGCAAATAGGCTAGGTTAGATATAACATGAACTGTGTTCCCTAACAACTTAACTTAAACTGCTTCAAGTGATTAAAACTCACCAACTTTACTAACAGGGTGAATAACATGGTCACCTACGCATTTCAGCTGTGGAAAATGCCAGTGGGTTTTGGCACAGCAGGAGGAGCAGAAACATCATATATCACTTCAGCTGGAAGTACAACAGCTTGTTTGTGCACAGCGCTGATCTGATCTGCAGAAGTACTTAGTATTTATTCACATCCACGCTTTGAGCTTTTTGTACTGTGTTCGTGATGTGCTTCACGAGACATGCCCATGACAGTGCTAATAAATGCCAAGTGTCCCCAGAGCAGTATTCAAATAGCAGTAAACATGTCAAGAGTTCACAAAATGAACTGAATGTACTGAATAGCCTGCTCGTTAAGAAAGCATATTTCACAATAGAAAAAACAGCATTATTGGAAAATACATCTTGTTCACGTAAGATTTGTGTTGTATCTGTTATATTAACCAGAACATAACAATAAAGGTTTACTGTAACTACGAGTAACAGTGGGTCCATATACTCAAAACTGCTTTGAGTCCAAGATACTTTGTCCTAATGCTCTGCTGCTTCTTCAAAATGGCATTATCTTTACCTCTCCTCTCTTGAAAACAGGTATTTTATGATGCCATTAAGAAACAACTGATGTTAAAATGTTAGAAAACATATGAATTAGAACAGTATACACTACACAAAACTCCTTAAGAAATTTCAACACAAATCTCAAAAAGTCTCTTCAGCCTCTACCCCAGTTGCTGTTACTGTATGGTTCTTGAATATCTCTAGTTTCCGATGGGGTTTTAGGGGCTTTGCCTTCATGTATCCTTTCCCAGAAGACATAACTTCCGTTGCCTTCTGTTTCTCATAGAAGTCTGTTCTTCAAACTTACTGAGACCTATGAAAGCATGTCCTATCAACAAGTGCAAACTGAATTTCCAAGTTTCTGAGGCCTTGGTGCCTTTGAAGGAGCCAAATCATTCTTTTCAGATTTATTTTGATCACTCACCTTCAGGAAGCTAAAATAGAAGGCCTAGCTCTGCATTTTGAGGGAAAAAAATCCTCACTAGGAACAGTCTACACGCTAACTTCCACACAGTTACCATTAAATCCATTTTTCAACACATCATCCAGTTGAAATCATCTGGGACAAACCTAAAATTTCTGGGATTTTGCAAACTCAGATCTAGCAACTCCTATCACATTTTGATTGAAAGCTTTTTAATATAGCTACGTTAGGATATATAAAGAGCAATTCACCATCAATGGGATGTTGAATATCAACTTAAGATAAACTCTTCATATAGGCTAACTAGGTACTGTGGGAAATTGTAAGTTTCTTCCTTTCTAAATACAATATTTACTAGCAGCATCCAGTTTACCCTTGTGCTATTAGTCTCTCTGTGTCTCTTCCGCACGACTACGCACTATCCAGTTTTACAGAGACAGCATTGCTGTAGAGCTCCTTGCTGGAGACCAGTGACCTCCTGTGCCATAATCTCATGCTCACTTTCTGATTTCAGCTTTGATGCCTCAAGAAAGGGTTTGTATTGCTGGCAGCTGTTAAAGCAGTTTTCTCCAAACGTTGTACACATCATATAGGCCAAGAGCATTTTCCACATTTTATCTCTCCCCCCATGCTCTCCACAGAGCCTTCCAGGTGGTTCTGCAGTCTCTTCCAAGCATTTCTGTGCTTGTCGCTACTCTCCTACTTGCAAGTCCATTTACTCTAACTGCATTTTCCTCTATTTTCAGTCTGCTATGAGTCACTTCTGCAGGCAGACAGAGCCAGACACCAAATCTCCACCAATACAACCACCAATCTCTACTCTTCCTAAGTGCCCATTCCAATTGGGATGAACTTACAGTCTGTCCAAAGATTCTGTCACAAAACTGCACCTTTCAAAATTCCACCTTTCTTGGCCATAAAGTATCCCTCAAACCACATGATGTCACGGTCTGCTTCTTCACCAGGACAGAAGAACATATGATTAAAGAAAGATATCATTAGCTAAGAAGAAACATTGCTATTCTTTTTCCTGGAGTCCAACTGTTTGCATGCACATGTCAAGCCTATCTTTAGCTTTTTTTCATGATACTGCCAGTGTGTTCCAGCTCCCTGGAGTTTTTCGCATCTCCTTTTCTCTTGCTGTTCTGCTCTGTCATGACAATAGTCCCTCTTACCTTCATTTCTACAAATATATTTTCAAGTTCTAGTTATGATACCATAAGTAGAACCGAAATTTTCAGACTTGCATCTCAACTACCGGCTACCAAATCTAGACCACTACAAGTTACTGCTAATTATGAACTCTGGAGATTATGAAGCGTGATCTCTGGAATAACCTTCTGGAATTTCTCAACTAATCTCCGTCCTTACTGCTTAAGTATTTAAATTTCATTTGTCTGTGTTAATGATCCACAGGGCTGTCAAAAAAAGGAAAAGTCAAGTTTAATCAGATGTTACTAGAATACAGTCAGAGCTTTTTATCTTCACAGAACAGACTTCTTCCACATAAATAAGTAGAGGCACTGATAGTTATTGTATCAACAAGGTCTCTCTTGAGAACCATCACTGCACAGGATGATACTTCAGGCTTGCCAGGAGGTTTAACAAGTATTTACAGATAGCAAAGGAACAGATCAATCTCTGCTATATTGCGTGAGTAGGCAAACACAGTGTTGTGAAGGCCTGAAAAAATAGGAAAACAATCACAATAGCTATACAATTAAAGCAATAGGGATCTTCAACATGAAACTAAGCAGTTGGACTTTAGGCTGACTGTCTTGCCAAAAGCTAAAGAAGGTATTCCAAACACACTTGTGATATCAAGATGACGGACATACAAAATTTATACACTATCAACTGCTATGTAGTCCTACGACAGGAATTTGTACACACACTTAGTATAGATCTAAAATAGTAATTTAATTCTTCTGCACATGACAGGAAGAAAACAACCCAAAAAAACAAAAAATAACAGTAGGAAGAGAATGCACGATACCCTGTATAAGAAGCTGAATAAATCTCTAACAGCTGAGAACTGTATTTTGTACAGCCACTGAGCAGCTGTGCTGTTCCCTGTGCTGAGTACTGAACAGCACACGCTGTAAGCCTATGACTTACCACACTGCCCCGGAAGAACAGCCTGGATCACAAAGCCAATGACAAGTCAAGTAAGACTAAGCAAGTCTATTCCCAGTCTACCCTCCCTTGCCTTCAAGTCTGACCCCAAGACATAAGAAAATCCTCAACCTCAGCAATTAGTCAGGCAGACTGGTCTTCCAGTGAGAAAGACTGGATAACTTCAATAATGCAATTGCCCCCCCCCCCAAAGAAACCTATCAAAAAAAAAAAAAAAATCATTTTTCCCCCCAAAAGTAAACCATAAGTATTAACTAGGAAACGTACAAAAATACTATTATATCTAAAATGAAAGAGTTTTCTTTTTTGGTCCTTTTAAATTATCAACAAGAACTAGTATCTGAAAAAAACTAGTTCTGGTTCTAACACACACAGTTGTGGTTTTTAATAAAAATCAAAGGGATCTTCTACATCTGCCTGCTGCTCTCAAACTTTGTATTTCTATAATACAGTAATAATCAAATATCAGAAACTATTCTGTTTCAGGCAAACAGAAAAGGATGAAGTTTGAGATATTTTTCTTATCATGAGCAAGGGGTTCATTTTAATCCATTTTCAAAATGTATAACCCAATTGTTACTTGAAATTTCCCAAGTATAAATGATTTAATCAGCGTTCATTAAAAATGTACTTAGAGAACAGTAATGCTACATCTTCTCTGGAAAGCAACTCAAATATCTGTTGATGCAAAATTCTTTGAAATCAAGCAATAAAATTCACACCTTAAAGTGTATTACAGGATATTTTTATGCTGGCTTCCTAATAAAGACACGTTTCACAGGTTTATGTTTACAAATTTTGTGGTCACCATGCTATTTAATGGCTTGCAACAGACTGAGGAAGTCAGTAAGCCACAGTCATGTCTTCAGCGATCATTTACCATTTTCTCTTGTATATTGAACTTGACATACTAGACTATTTAAAAAACCCAACAATATATTATTTTGGAAATGACAAAGAGAGACAAATTGACAAGATTTTCAAAGAAAGCTCAAACCCCATGAAAGTACCTATAAGGGGTGAGAGTTTGAAAGAAGCTCAATGCCTTATATTACAGCTTCTTAACAGTCTCATCTTTATCCTCAAAGTCTCGCCAAGAGCAAACAACCTTTCAGAAAACTTATGAGAAGATGATATTTTCTTAATACATGTGATCATTTGAAAATTGGAACTTAAGAAAAAAAAGCTTCAGTAGCTTCACTGGTCCAACCTAGCCCACCACTTGCAATGCCTCAAAAACTACTTACAGTTGTGGAGACCATTCACTTCCAACTGAAAAAGCTATCACATTAGCAGGTAGATCAGAACACAAGCTTCTGTTCAGAGCTGTGGAGTTTCCCCAGGACAGTTTTGCACTGATTTAGTAACCTGCATCGGTACATGGAAGGGAACATGAAGTACCAGAGACGGTGCAATGTGAAGGGGTCGGCGCAAGAGCAAGGTGGCCAGGGGCAAGAGCTCATCCTTTGGAAGGGAGCAAGCCTGCGCAGCAGCTCTGCTGTCAGAGACACTGAGGCAGTTTCACTTTCCAGGATGAAATGAATTGATAGCCACCATCACCACCAGGGCAAAGCCTTGAGCTTTAAAGCGGGTGGAAGGGCACTTAAGCTGTTACATCTGGGGTTTAATGCAAACCCTGTATTCAAAATCAACAGCAGAAGCAGCCTGGGGGGGAGGGAGCACAGAAGAAGAACACACTAGGTAAGGGAACATCTTCTATTATAACAACTCACATAGCTGGAAAAAAAAAACAAACAAACTTTAAAGAACATAAGGAGTTCCCCAGGTCTGAAAGGGAAGATTGTTCAGTCAGTCACAGTTGTGCCTGTCTGCCTGGGGGTGCATGTTGGGGGGGCAGGAGGGGAGGCAGTGGATAACCAGTGTAATGTAGTCACACCTCCACACCCCCCCAGATAACTTTAATGAAGGCTCTAACAGCTTTTGTGTTGGAACATCTCCAATTCCCACCCAGTGTCAGAAGTATACAGTACCTGGTGGAGTAAAGAATTAATCTCTTAATAGCGTATGACAGAGCTGTTTGAGCTTAAAAAGGTAAGCACCTACACTTACGGGGAGAGGTACATTAAAGCAGGCTAATATAATTTTGCTTGAAGACTTATTTCAAATTCCTGTCTCTCTATTGTCCCAGAAAAGTTATATTAAGAAAATCTGAAAAATTCATATGGAAGTGATGTGGAAGGTATTTTCTTGTGAAGGGAATCAGTATTACTTTGAGAAGCAGCTTCAGGGGAGGGGGGGAGAAAAAAAAAAAAAAAAAAAAAAAAGGCAAGCACCTTGCCAAGAAAAACAGAACTTAATCTACAGCAGCAGAAAGATAGGGGTGACACAGGTAAGGCTGGTACATGGACAAAGCAGCAAAGAACTCTGGTTGCTCTCTTTTAAATACAGAGTTGAAAGTGACTTGTTTATTTTTGCCTTTTTCAAAAAGCTCCCATGTAATTGCCACTCAGAAAAGGGCTGAGGAATATGAGTCAAGAACACACCCAAGACACATAGGAAAACTAGGCACAACACTAAGTAGCAGGAAAACACTTCCAAAACTTCACCTCATATGATGTCATCCCCTATGCACAAGTTTGGGAACTCAAATGGCACCCAAACATTCCTAGCATTGTTCAGAGCATGCAACAAAGCAGCGAATCTCACTTTACAAACTACAACCTGGGGTTTATAAGCCCTGCCAAGGTGCTATAAAATATCCTCCAAATAAAGAGTGTGTTGTCTCAGGCTTAGTCTACTTGAGAATTTTACTGTTACTTTGTTTGATGTGCATGTCCCTCTACACTTCAGTTTGAAAAGATCTCATCTGAGATCCAACAGCATAGGGGGAAAAAACAAAACCAAACCCCAACAAATCCACAATTTATTTTATATACCTACCATCTGAAGCACTGGACTTGTCCAAATTGGACACAGGAATGAATGTGCAGGGACCAGTGTCTTAGCAAAATCCCATTTATACCACCCAGAGGAAGTACCCCCTTGCTCCTGCTTTAAATTCTTAATCTGTGATTGAATTCCTACCATTTCCATCATTTCCTCAGGAAAGCACATGCTGGAAATCTACTTGGACACCAGGGTTTCAAGTGGCTGATCCAACACACCTTGCACAATCACCTGACCCAATACTGGAAGTACAATCCTGATAATGGAAGGACATCACCAGGAATGAAAAAGCAGGCCAGCCCAATCCAGCAGCAGCCCACAGCTATGTAAAACCAATTCTAAAATTAAACCTCCTCCTAATGAGAGCAAAATATCTACAGGCCAGCTGTAGGACTCATTTGCTGAAGTTTGAATAAAAGCCTTCATTATGTCTATTTTGTCCAAAGAGGGGAAGATAAGGCTACAAATTTATAAAAAAAAAAAATACCCAAATGCCCAAGCAACTATAATGCAAAAGATCCAACCACAGGACCTATGTGCTGCCAGTGGATTGCTTCGTATGAGTGATGTTCCCAGCAGAAGAGATGAACCCCTTGAACAGGAGGCTGAGCAGCATGCAAGAGAAACCAGCAGAACTGGTTAAAGTTCATTATGAAGAGCCGCTGTATCAAGCCTTAGACTTGGCCATCTTTGGGCACACTGACAACAGAACAAAGAACTCTATTTGTAAAGAGAGCAACAACCTGAGCCAAACACCACACCATTTAATGCGAAGTTTTGCAACTAAAATTGTTTGTAAAAAAGGATTCCTACTCATGAATGCTGAATATTTTAAAGATTAAATTATGTAAGCACGCACACAGCATTAATTAAAAAGGGATATAATATCTCATCTTGCTTTACTCTGAACACCTGGGCAAAGTGAAAATAGATGTCTACCAATACAGATGAATTTAAAGGGAAAATTCCTGCCAGAATGAACCCTGCTCAGCAGGGACATGGATTCATTTAATCACACGTAAAGTAAAACCTGCTGCTTGTTCTCAGTGTGCGCACGCAGGACATTTCAGTATTCTCTTGTTTTCTTCTAGGAAACTGCATACAGTCAGAAAAGTAGGTTTCTGTAACCAGACATAAAAGCAATCCAACTAATTAGTTAAGAGGAAATAATCTTTTTCAGGTCTTCCTGAATTAAAACTGATCTGGTCTTCCTTTCCCCCCAAAACAACTGCATAAGATTAACTTTTTACCTACTAAGTTTCACAGTGCTCTTAACCAGAACTTTCGTGGGTTACATTTTTGTAGAAAGCAATGTACAAATAACAACAACAAAAACCCCAAACAAACAAAAAACCAAAGCATACATGAAATGCAGTTGCCACAAAGTTTCAGAGAGTCCTGTTCATCTCACTAGGAAATATCTACACCAAGATTATGTAAACCAAGAGAAGCTTTGAAGCAGGAGTTGGTGTCTCTGTAACAATTACCCAGCAAGAAGGTGAAAAGCTCTGAGAGGCTATCCCTTCAATTAAGTGCTATAAAGAGCTTTTTTTTTTTTGTACTGTTTTAAGGCAGGACTATAAGGAAAACAGGAGACATAATTTGATACTTCTCATTTGATATTTCAGAGCCCAAAACCTTTTAAATCACTTAAATGTTTTTAAGATTTCCTTATTTAGAAAAGCACAGGAAGAAAGGGAGGGGAAAAGACCTGATAAGGGTACAAAATACATACAAATTTACTTTTATTTTACACAAATATCAATTGTTAGGCAAGGGGAAGAAACAGAGAAATAAGTTTGCAGATATTTAGATAGGAAAAGCTACCGGTGCAAATGAGAACAAGACTCATCTTTCATGAAGTGCTCAAATTACAAACTCAAATAATAAGATTTTAAAATGCTTACAAATATGAGCAAAGAAAAATATTTCTCATTAGAGACTTTCAATAACTACAGATCAGTAATGCTGACAGACATCGATACATTGGTTTTGTTTTCAGGGCTTTTTAGAAGAGATTTCGATCGCACTTGGGTTATTTGGGACAAGTCTGATGAGTTTTGGCCTTTTTCTCAGCTTCTCAAAAAAAAGGGAGACTATTTACAATAAATCTGTAACAAAGCTAATATAGTCATTCTTCTAGCTTTTCCTATACTTAAGATGTTTTACTTCAAAATTAAAAATCCTTCTCTTTTCCTTCTATACAGGAGGTTTATCCATTCTCTCTGCAGCCCCTCATACATAACTGAAACCACAGCAGCCCCCAAAAGCAGCAAGGAAGAGATATTCAATAAAACAAAAAGCGATCCAGAACATGCCCGTACTTTGAAAACACTTCAAAAGTTGCAGTAGCCTCATGGGATGAATAGCTATGAATCAGAATTTATACGGACAAAGTGAGCCGAGCTCTTTGTCATGTGGTTTTGTCACCAACAATTAACAGAGCTGCGTAACCGGCAGCATCAGGAATTTGCGGAGGGCTCGCGCGGGAGCAGCCTGCTGTCGGGCCCCTGGGCCTGCTGGCTCCCCAGTCACACAGCGGGCGGCAACTGGGGAGCCCTGCTCCCCCAGAGAAGACACCCGCGTCGCTCCACGGCACCGCCCTCGCTGACCTATTGCTCTCACCTTACTGAGATTGCCTACATGGCAATATTAAGATCGCAATGGGGTTTGAAACTTTGTGACAAGCCAGATGCAGATAAGCAGGACACTAGCTAAAAATAAGGGAGTAAACACAGGATATACTCTAGCACGTGTGGTAAGCTGTTCTTGTATGTTCAGTTAGCCACAGGAACACAAAATAGAGATTACAGTCAGAAAGCAGGAATGGGGTAATTGAATTTAACACTTTAAAGAGCTGTCACAGAGTCTGTAATTTAAGGGCTGACAATACACTGATTATATAATGTTCGAGAAAAAAAATAATAAACTCCCATCTATAGCGATGCAGGGCTGTAACTCCATGCCACTACACAACTGCAGACAAACAAATAAATAAAAATCTACCGACGCTATTTTCACGCAGTTTAGGCAAGGCGAGCGGCATTCATATTTTCCCAGGTCTGTTCTACAGCCTTTTCAGCCTTAACTCTCGGGACTCATTAGCCATCTGACTAAAATAGTAACAACAGCGAGGGGGAAGCGCGGCACAGCTGCCGGCCTCTGAGCCCGCCGCTCCGCCGGGGCCGGCCGCCTCCCTGCAGGCGGCCCTGCCGCCCGCGGCGCTCCGCCGGGCCCTGCGCCTCCCCGCCCCGGCGGAGGGGGCAGAGTGGGGAGGCGGGAGGGGAGGAGGGTGGGAGGGTGCAGGCCGGGGCACCGGGACACCGCGACCCCGCGCCCCTCTCGCCGGCGAGGGAGCGGGCGAGGCCGGCGCTGCGCCGCGGGAGGCGCCCCCGCCCCTGCCGCGGGGGCCGAGGCCGAGCGGGGGTGGCCGGGGCAGGGCCGCTCACCTCTCCTTGGAGTACAGCTCCCGCTCCAGCCGCCGCTTGCGGATGAAAGCCATGGAGCCGCCCGGCCGAGGTGCCGCCGCCGCCGCCGCCACAGCAGGCCAGGCCGCGCCGCGCCTCACGGAGGCGAGCGGAGCGGGCCGGCCCTCGGCCGCAGGCAGGCAGCCGGTCTGGCGGGCCCGGCCGGGGGCGCCCGCCCCGTTTATACCGCCGGAGAGGCGGGGGAAGGTGGCACTAGCAGCGGGGAAGGGAGCCTGTCGGCAGCGAGGGCTCTGCGCCCTCGCCCGGGCTGCGGCGTCTCTGCGGCCCTTTCAGGGCCTCCGGGGCGAGGGGGCCTGGGCCGGGCAGGAGCCGCCGGGCTGCCTCAGGGGGTCCCGGCGGGGCCCTCACCGCGGGAACGCAGCCGCCCACCCACCCACACCCCTCCCTCCATCCCTTTCCTTAAAGCTGCTGCAGTTTTATTTTTATTGTTGCTGGCACGGAGGTGCCACCCGTGTCCGCGGCTCACGGCAGCAGGGGCTGTGGGCCCGGGGCGGCGGTGGGCCCGGCGGGCCCGGCCTGCCGACGGCCTCCCGGGGCGGCCAGGGAGCGTGATGCCCGGGCCGAAGGTCGTCTTCGTGTGCGCACAGAGGGAAGCGCAGGCTTCAGTACATAGTGAAAGAGTCTGTTTACATGCATTTAAATAAAAATTTTGTAAATAGAATGCCATTGCAGTGAGATTCCTTCTGCCCATAACGTGTGTGTGACAGATGCTGCCCGGGCAGGAGGTGAAGTTCTGCCAGGTGTTCAAAACCTAAAAAAACCTCTGTGGAAGGGGGAGGTGAATGAAATCCCTTAGTTCATATAAAACACTTTGGTTCACCCTTTGGTTCATATAACTGCCATTGTATCGGAGCAATTTATAACGTGTTTGCTGACACAATCTCTTGTGAGGTAGAAAAATACTGCTATTTGCATTTTTAGAAGTAAAGAATTGATTCACAGAGCGGATGTAATTTTTCACATAGGAATAAAAAGAATTATAGACTTGTAGGCCTCAAGAGGTTGTCTAATCTCTGTGCTGAGGCTGAATCAGGTATATGTTGATCAGCGTTACTCAAGCATTTTCAATTTGTGGACCCATAAACAGGAATGTGAGAAGTGTTGTATATACTGAGAAGAGGTTTGCTTTTGCTAATTGTCTTTCAGGGACCTCTTAGGAGTCGTTCACAGAATCTAAGGAGGCGACAGATCACAGTTCGAAAAACACTGATATCATCCGCAAGAACTATTTGTCTAATTGATTTTTAAAAGCAGCTGTTTGAAGGAGATCTGCAACACTTGCCTGTAGCTGGTACAAATGTGGAACAGCATTTATGAATACGTATTTGTCCAATATTCAACCTGAATTTTCTTGGCTGCATTCCTTGTCATCATACTCCCAGTGGAAATGGACAATATTTGTTATGTTGTTCACATATGTTTTAATAAATATCTGTGTAAATGTGTTTGTTTATTTATACAATTGTTTATATGTGCAGGTATGTATATCATCTTCGCATAGACTAAACAATTTTTTTTACTTTCCTCATAGACTGCAGTTGTAAATGATTTATTCTTACAGCTTTGCTCTAGCTTCTTTCCAGTACGACTTTTGTCTTTATTTTAAAGTATAAGGCCCCTTATAGCAGTCCAGTTGAGTCATCAGCACTAACTAGAGTGCAGTAATTATGTCCCATGTATTACATGAGAGAAATGTCTATAACTGCATCCTTTTCTTCTTGTGACAGAAACTTGCTTCTGCTCAGAAATATTTTCTAACATTTTGCCACCTAGTTCTCCCCATTTTATTTTGTATGTTTGAGTTCTTCTCAATTGTAATATTTTGCCTTAGCCTTGATGATTTCATCCTGCTAACTTTAGACAGTTATCCAAGTTATGAAACTAGTTTTGAAATCTGATTCTGTCTTCTAGTTCCCAGGTTGGTGAAAACCAATATTTTTTCAATATATCTATATTCTGTTGCACCTTGCAGGTCACTAATGGAAATATTGAATAGAACTGAAATGACAACAGATCCTTATGGGATCTCACTGCAAATGCTCTCCAAGTTTGATTTTTGCAAGCAGCATGCCATTTAGTTGGTGGTTTCATGAAAACTATTTCCTTTGCTTTTTGTTTTAAGAAAGCTGTCATGGGACAGTGTCTAAATTATACTAAACTCAAGATCTGTGATACTTACTGTTTCTCTTTTTTCTAGTGAATCAGTGAAATTGATTGTAAAAAAGGGCACTAGATTAGTGTCAGAGCATCAGTTCCTGACAAACTTACGTTAACTTCTTTGTCATGGAATTTCTTCCAGCGTATCCCTCGGGATCAGAATTAATCTGGATAGCTTTGGACCTGCTTTCCTTAGATAGACACATTTTATGCTTTTCTAGTCGCCTTGGACCTAAGTAGTCTTTTAACAATTCAGAGATTATTTTTGCTATATTATTAAGCAAAATTCTTCAGGCCCTACTAACTTGAATACATATAATCTAAATAGTTTTTAACCCATTCCTTCTCTAAATTCTATAGTAAGATAAATTTAACTAAGTATCTGGGCACTTCTAATATATTTCCAGAACATTTTCTTGTTGCCTTTTATACCCTTTTTTACCTGTCACTCATTTTGTACTGTAGGCTTAGTGATTTTATTCTTTTATTCATATTCTTTTATGTTACTCTTCAGTTATATCCCCTTATTGTGTCTTTTTTTTTTTAAATCGTTGAAGAGCTCTTAATGTGATGTTAGCACAGTCTACTTAAGCTTCCCCTGCTTCCTTTTGCTCACATCAAGATAGCTTGCTATTGTATGTTTAATTAAAAATGAGTCTGTTGTTCTCTGTAGAAAATCTAGGTTAGCTTTAAATGACTGAGCTCAGGCCTAGACCATACAGAGAGGAGGTTAATTAACTCATATAGAATGGCATGCTGTTATGATGAGCCTGCTTTTAGTACCCAGCCTAGCCTGATTAAAGCTAGCTTAACTATTTCTACGTAACAATGCAACCCATAGCTGGCAGTGCAGGCGTGCTTTTTCTTCCTCTTTTTCTCAGAGTAAGGAAGTCTATTTTGGTAAAATGTGTCATCATCACTTTCACCCGGTTTACCTTCTGCCTTTAAAATTAAAATGAGCTCCTCCCTACTTGTCATGCAGTTTGACTGGGTAATGCCTCTTACAACTTCCTCTGTCCGTGAAGCAAAAGATTGTCCCTAAAATATTACAAGAACTTGATGGACCTTTTATGTCCTGCCATATTGTTTTTCTAACTGGTATTAAAGTAATTGAAATCCACTGTTATCCCATGGGCAAGCTCTTTGAATACCTTTATTAGTTGCTCAGAATAAGTCAGAAAAACCATCAACTTCCTCCTTTTGAATACAGCTATAGTCTACTATGAAAAATAGACCCCAGTCATGGCATACTTTTTCTTCCTCCTTTTCGTTTTCACCAAAAACAGTATCTTTTGTCTCTTCCTGGATTCAACACAAAATGAATCATCCTCCCCTGATTTCCTACATCCATTTTCCTTTCCATTTCTTTTCCATTCTTACATAGAACTACCACTGAAGTGTGCCACCATATCTCTGGGAGGCTACTAAAACCATATTTTTTCCATAGGTTCACTAGATGCATGGCATTTGACTTCAAATATCCCAAGATGTTTTTTACTACTTTCTTTTCTCTCTTAATGCCTACTTCTTTCTTCTCTCTTCCTCTCTAAGATTCCTTATTTTTAGCTCTTTATAACTGGCCTCTTTCAAAGTCCCTTTCTAATGTTGTTAAAGGGTCACCTCCCCATGTCTGTGAGTCACTGTCGTCAAATGCTCTTTCCTGTCCTTGTTGAATGGACATAATTTCTTCCCAATAATACTTATGGAACCTCATACCCCATGGTCAAGTAGTTCAGACCCCCTGTGAAACCATCCACAAAACTGTGCCGTTAACCCCAGTATTTGTCATGGAGTGGTCAAAACTCGATCCTCCCGATATAGGTATTAGTCTTTCTTCTGTCAAAGTGCTGTTATAATCCCGTCAATCTGGCTAGTTTCCTCCATTCTAGATTTGTGCCAGCGTCTTGCTAATGATGTCCTTGTCTTTGCTTGTATTTTCCAGGTAAGCACCCCTGCTCTTTTCCTTTTCCTGAAGAAATTGGTGGAGAGCAAATAATTGAAAGCATCAGAATGACAAGTCCTAGAACCATTGGTTAATGGTTGGACTCGATGATCTTAAAGGTCTTTTCCAACCTAAACGATTCTATGATTCTATTATATTTTCACGCCAGTAGTGCCACCTTAAATAAATAAAGAGTTCAATTCAGGCAATGCCCACATATCAGCACAAGCTTAAAGATGTACATAGATTTTTCTTTCAGGAACAAGGGAGTACATATAAATGTATATCGCCCAATATATACATTAATGTCATTGTGAATACAGGATTCATGTCTCAGGTGTGGTATTATACTTACTGGGCCAACAGTTTTATTAGGGAAGGTTTTTACAATAGTGGGTTTCTGGCAGATATTCTTCAGGGTATTTATCCAGTAAAGCTTTGTCTTTCGGGTACCTAAAAAGCTTCACGAAATACAATGCTCAAGTGTTCCATGTCAATCAATTCTATTATATTGAGAATTTTTAGACATGTTCAGAATAGGCTTAGCCTCAATTGTTGAAGTCAGTGGTGAAGTTCCCACTGAATTGTTGGGAGCATAAAAGACTTCTGAGTGTATTTCAAGGATTCATCCAATAATATATTTATTCTGCAAGGTATGTCAATGGCCAACGCGTGACACATTAACCAAAAGCAAAGCTAGTAAAGAATACTTTAGCTTATTGTTATTAGAGCTAGTCAGAAAACAAAAGCACATTTTTTTCATGGAAAATAACATAGTCACCTCTCACTGTTTTTCAGTGACATTTAAACTATTTAAAAGAAGTTTGCAGTTTTGTAAAGTTGGCATTTTTTAAAAGATACAAATGAATATTTTACTTTCAGCAAAAGTTTAGGGCAGGCTAAATTCTGCAAAGCAGACGCTAGCTCTAAGTTCTTTGTGGCATACACTATTTTTTCATTGTATGTGTACTCACAGCCTAGAATAATAGATCCTTAACTGGTACATCTTGCTTCTACCGCAGTAACAATAGTAGAATCAACAACATCAGCAACAACAATAATTAGACGTGCCAGGGCTTACCTATTGCCCTGATCTGATCGATGACTTGGAGGTACATGCAGAAATTCCACTAATTTAAAATTAATCATATAAAGTTTACCCTGATCATTCCATTGCAAGCTGTGGTGTGAACACATTTAAACTAGTTTGTAATCAGCTTATTCGTACTAAATTCTGCTAAGTTTTTTTGAGCTAATTGCAAATCAATTTATATGTGTACACAAAGAAGTTTGTAAGCATTTAACTGATTTAAAATCAATTCTAATTAAACCAATTTTTGTCAAGAAACAAATGCATAATTTACCATTTTACCTGGAGTAAAACAATCCTATAGGCAGGTTTGCAGTGTCAGCATTTGAAGCTGTTCTGTAAGTGAAATTGTGAAGGCAAGGAAGAGAGAATTTTGTGCAAGTATTTACTCAGCAATTTAAATTGACGATTTTATGTAAGTAATGTTTCTAGTGAAATCCCTCCGAACTACACCCATGATTAAATGGAGTACTTGACTATAAATTGTTTTGATTTTAGTACTCATTGAAGGATTAGGTAGTTAATACATCTCCTTTAGGTCTCTATATTCCTTCGCTAACATTACTAACAGCTCTTTTTCATAGGTTAAATCAGGTAGAATTTGAGGGCTGGATTCTCAGCCTCTGATTTGGTATACACTGCTCAGACAGACCCCTGCACTTCATTATGGCAACGTCCTGAAGAGGACTCCTAAAGTAGTGCAGGGTTTATGGTAATCCAGAAATAATCTGGTCCACTTTTATATATCCACACTGCTGGGGAATACTAACTTAGTCTCTTTAAACGCATGGAAGATTTAAAGATCAGAGACAAAATTTTAACAGAAAAGAATGTATTTACTTTACTAAAACAGGTTTAGAACTCATGCTAACTATACTGGAAAAAACGGCTGATTATGTTCATCGAGTAAGATCTCTCCTCACACCTTCGGTGTCCCAGCTACTTTATGAAGCTGATGACTTGGCTTCATTCCAACACCCATACATACTTCATGTCAGTAGATGCGTAAGAGGCATTCTGCTCTGCCGTATAGCTACTAAATATGGTACCACAAATGCTAATTTGAAAAGTAGATGCGCTGTTGCATCATTTCTCTGCATAGCCAGTGTTTTAAGGAAAGGCCTTTTAGTAAACTTGTTACATGTAGTCCACAGGGCAATGGAGCTGTATTTCATATAATAGTAATGAAAATAAACATGGATAGTGATGGTGAGAGAAAACCCAAAAAGTCTCAGGGAGGGAGGGAGCATCTATTGAGGGAAGATACATTGTGCAAAAGTAGTATACAAATACAGCCTTACAGATTAAACTCTGATTTCCATTTTATCCACAGTGATAATATATCACTTAAATGGAAATTTAAAAAGTGACTTGTAATGTCATTGGGTTTTCTCTGTTTTCCTATGGGCAAAGTTGATTTGTTGGCAGAACATTAGTTTGCAGATTCATACATTGTTTCATTTCTTTCCTTGTGAGGAAGTGCGTGTGACTATATGTTTAAGAATATATATGTATAAAACTCTATGGCAAAGGGAAGTTTAAATCCCACTCTGTAAATGCTAAAATCACAAGTTTCCCTTTTTTGGTCAACAGGTTCAGCATTCTGCTAGGAAGTACCTTCCCTGGCAGGGGGTGGTTTGCTTAGATGTGGGGGAGGGAAAGGAAAGCAAAAGAAGAACTGAGATGCAGTTTAATTGTTTAAACTGTTTAATTTGCTTAGGTAGGTTGCCTTTAAACCTTTTAAAAAGTTTCAGCTAATAATATTTTAAATGCCTATATTTTTTCCATAGGTAATAGTCCCAGGTACGTTAGGCTATTTATTTATTAACTACTTCTACTCTGTATCCAATAGCATTCTTGCTGCAAAGAAGAGCTGTGATAGAATAATATTCACGCTTCCATTTTAGTTCAGTAAAACAAATCCATAATGTAGATTAATTTTCAGACATACATGCAAGCATTTAATATTTCTTTCATATATATTCTAAATTATTGGTTGACTGTATCCTGCTTTCCGTAAATCAGAACCCAGTTCAGCAAAGATAAAGAGCAAGCCTATGATAACATAAGCTCTGTATAAAAGCTAATACTGTGTAATGAACTGGGGAGATACAAGACCAGCTCAGCCAAAGCCTGAATAAACAAATCAGACTGCTTACCCTATACTGAAGAACACACAACAAATGTATAAAGGCCCTTCCTTCTTCATTCCCATCTAGAAAACTTGACACATTTTGTATGATGTTTAATATGGATATCCTGTGAATATATTTCTGAATGCAAGACCAGATTTTTTCTCAACTGGAAAATGCTTTCTCCTTTGCTACCGGTCAATAGAGCTGTATTTTATTTCAGAGCAGCTGGAGAAGTGACAAATGAATACAAACAACTCTTCTATTCAGAGCGATTGTTTAGAACAGAATTTCTTCAGGAAATAACTGTACTTCAGGCACTAAGTACGGATTCTTCTCACCTAAATTTAGCCAAATATGTAAGTTAAGCATCTAGTCTGAGATAGTCTTCCATGTTTCTACTGTACATCATGGAGAAGGATTGGTGATTCACCATTCTTATCTCAGACTTCAAACCTAAGGAGAATGAATTGCTTCCTGTAGGATCTCCATTCACTGTGAAGAGAGTCCAGATGACTGCCTTAAATTAAACATTCAGTTTTAAGGTAACTACAGCTGGGTAAAGTGAGCCGTGTGCCAGGAGCTGTTTTTCAAAGCAAAGTCATGTATTATGTTACATTATTTGTTAACAGCAACCCCAAAGTTGCCCCAAATATTAAAGTCACTTATTGCCATATCGTACACATGCAGGAGTAACTTCCAGCACACTTTAAGCATGTCAAAATCTCTGTGGCCGTGCTGATCTCATGAGTTACAATGATCAGGCATGCCTGAACAGGCTGTCCACCAGGCACCATTGCAGAGGGAAAGTTCACCAGACATAAAGCACACTGCTCTTATAGCTGCTTTGTAAGCTGTGCTTTTAATTGTGGTGGAAACATAGCCACTATCAGTTGACTGGTTAGAAGGAGAGAGGAAAAGCAGTCTTTTGCATTTTGAGAGGACTGCTTTTAATTCAGGAGCAGAGGTGAAATTCTAGGTTCTTTTGTGCTCTGAAAAATTTCCAAACCCAAGCTAGCACTTCTGCTCGGTACTCATAAGCATATGGTAATTTTTACAGTATCACGTATAGAGTTCCCACTTGGTATGATATGAAAGAGGAAAATTCAGTATTTGATAATGCTGCCTCATTATAATAGCCTGACTTCAATAGCCTTCTGTTCAAAGAATTGGAATAGAATAGGGTGTGAGAAGCTACTTAGGACTACATCACTCAGCAATATGCAGAAAATAAATTGAACAGCTCCTCATGCTGTATGCCTTTCAGTATTTAAACATTTTTTAAAAATTCCTAAAGGGAGAGACCATTAATGGAAGAAGCTGTTCAACTTCAAGGTACCTGATCACTTCTTTCAAAAGGGTATTGGAAAGATGGTTTAGACACTGAAGCAGTATTTGGCTTGTCATTCTTGGGTGGTAAAGATTAAAGAGTTCATATGTTGCAATGGGATACTTGAACTAAGAATTTTTAAAAGTCTAAAGCAAAAGGCACCTACTCTTCTTCTGAGGTTTTGAGCCTGAAATCTGTTGCTTCAAAGGAGCCTGTGGGCTCAGCATCTCTAATGGTCAAGCATTAAAAGATGCAGCACTTTGGTTGACAACTTAAGCAGTGAGCTGTGGTGGTTTGGGAAGAAGGGAACAGAAGGAAAAAAAGCCAAGAGTGTGGTTTATCATCACTACATGGATCACCACATCTGTGTCCAACAAGTAGGATGCATTCTTCTAGCCGGCTGTACCTGGGAGTTGGATGTTTTTGACTCTGGTTATTTTCCTTCCTCTGACTGTAAGGATTTGTTACCTCTTTATGTAAGTAAACAGTAAATTTTTCGGGAAAGGGAGCATCTTTTGGTTGTATTTGTATAATATGTAGCACAATATTGTGGTCCACGACACTGAATCAATTACACCAATAGAGATACCTTAGTTGTTGATGATGATGGCAACTGGACCATGAGAAAGTCAAGGAAACCAGCAAGACCCCAAAGGTCTAAATGAAGTTATGAGACCATAAGCAGATGCCATTAGCAAAAAGAAATGTTATGATGGACAAGGTAAAATTCTGCCTGTAAATTATTGACGGCATTTGGTTGACATTCAAGTTTTCCTCTGCTCTACTCTAGTCAATCACTAGAGCAGTATCCAAACCTTTCCAGAATTTGAAACCTTGTAATTTAGGGGTGATGTTTAAGTGAATTTGTCTCTTAAAAATGTTTTTCAGTTTTCGCCACCAAATGCATCTCTCTTTGCAACTGGTACAGATGTTTCTCTGGCTGATCTCTGCTGCTAGCTGTGATCTTGTCACTGTCACATGTCTCCAGATATGTAACAGCTCTTTTCTCCACAACCTTTTTCTAGAGACATTAAGAAACTTTGTTAAGAAGCAAATATTTTTTAAATTAGAAATTTTTATAACTTCATAGGGAAGTGAGAAACAAAGCAGGAGGAAGTATAGTGAAAAGACAGGAAGTTATCACACATTTAAATATGCATTTAAAATGTAGATCGTGTCTAAATATACGAACACTGATTACACAGCTCCCGGTGCACTTAGGACTCTCCCAGCCAACACATGAAACCACTTTAAAAGCCATTGGTATGTGCAGAGCTTTCAATTCTTGCAGGCTTTTCACAAAATAGATCCAACTGTAAACCACAGGCTCTTGAGAAATAGCAACACCACAAAAGTTTGCTCTTCCTTATATTTCATCAGAAGCTCCAGCCACAAGTGCTAACTGTCTACACATGATACAGGAATTAATTTGTAAAGGGGGGCATGCGGTGAACAATTAAGAAAAGACTTTTACAAAATCACCTATGGTATTATTTCTGCTTTTGGGACTACCAGGTAACAAGCACGATTTGTAGCGATACTCCACTCTGCTCTTGACTACAGCAAGCCCTGACGGGCCACTATTCTTGAAACTTGCCTAACACTCGCCAAGGCATGACCTGGGCTTTTTAAAATGCTTGTATTCAATGTCCTGTCCGCGGATGCTCACCTCTGCCAACTTCTCCCTTCGCTCTCAAATGTGTTTTATAAATTGTTTGCGTTGCCTTTCTCCCAGGGCGTAGGGCTGACGTTCGCCGGGCGGCGGATGCGCAGCTCCGTCTGCTGGTGGGAAATCAGTACGACAGACCCAGGAGAAAACGCGCTTGCTTCACCTCCGAGAGTGGCGCTTCTGAGATTGGTTCCACCCTAAGAAATCAGAAACTCAATTTGTATTTAGCTACTACGCTAATGGGTGTTTTGAAATGAATTTACATATATTTTAGGCAGATCAAATATGGAAAAATAATTTATAGAACTGTATTCTTAGAAGTTTGCACTACCTATGCTTGTTTATTCAATGTTCGATCATATAATAAGTGGACATACTAAAACTTAAACATTTTCCGTGATGTATCCATTTCAATCCATTTAGGATGCTTCTTTCTGACAGAGCTAGGTTCTCCATTTCAGAAAACAAAATGAGGATTTATACACCCAGTTTATGATGTCCTTCATTAAAAAAAGCCTCTATCAGGGCCTTAGGATACCACCAAGCGATAAAAACCGCCATAAGTTTTCACCTAGGTGAGATCTCCTATTGAATTCTTCACAGCAAAATTTCAGCCAGAGAGGTGAGTGAAGTTCTTCAACCCTTATAACCTGAGAAAACAGAGGAGGCCTTGATTTATTAATGTACACCAGAAATTTTGAAGCTAACTTTGGGATTCTTATTCGAAATGCCCTAGAAGTAGACCATCAAAAACCTGTGAAGCTATTTCCCTGTACTTATATCAAAAGGATAACAGGTCAGCTTTCCTTAGATTAAAAAAAAATCTGAAAAAAAACAAAATAGAAGTGCTGTTTCACATTTTTGGTCACTTGATGGCACTAAACTAACACTGTATACATATTAATCACCAATAGCATAAGAATATTTCTATGCCAGTGTATTTTTTTTTTAAGGCTTGGCCTGATGAAAGTGCTTTGTTTTGTTGAGGGCAGATTTGAGAGAAAAAAGAGATTAAAAAATAAACAAACATAAAACCAAGAAACAGTTGTGAAATCTGGCTGACTCTGTTCCGTCTGTCTTGTTAAAGTTCATGACATACTACAAATGCCACGACGTAATGGAATACATAGCATTTCTGAGCACAACAAAAGTCAGTTTTCCAACATAGCACGCCAAAGACCAAGCCAAGGCTTCCAGCATCAAATCTGAGAGCAGTATCTGTAAACTTTGGACAGTGGCATTTCCACCAAAATGTGTGGCCATCAGATGGCCGCCTACATGAGGCAGAGTACGCGGACATCCTGGCCTTTTACATGGCTTAGTATCTACAGGGAAACTGCCAATATTTCAGGGATAAATACTGGGTTCATTGTGTGAATGCAGAGGTGAAGCAAGGGAGAGCTTTGTTTGGATGGTCTCAGTCATGTAATAGGAAGCTCCTGGTGTGACAGACGGCTGAAGAAGGGATTGCAGCCCACTGTGTCTCCCAGTAAAGGCACCTCCTCACAGTCAGAGAACTCACAGCAGAACATCTGTATTATCTTTGTTTGTACTGAGAAATTTCAGAACTGAGAAATCTTCAGCTAAATGGAGCCTTTTTTGGGACTTTTCAGGATGTGAGCAGAGTAGTAAGAGAACATTTTTATTTGATTGTCAGAAGTTTTGAGCTTTCAAAATGTTTTCCCCTCCTACAAAGGGAGGAAAACCAACATTTTTGAAAATTTTCACAGATCAGCAATCAAAACTGCTTTCGTTGGATCAAAGAAGATATCAAAGAAGATATTTTATTCTGATAATGCCTTTTCTCTGGATATTTTCAACTTCTTTTTCAACAGGAAGTTACTTAGATTTCAAAACCTCCAAACGTTTTGAAAGATTTTTTTACAACCTCCAAAGGCAACCTCTTATTTTGGAAACCTAGAGCAGGATATTTCAGCAAGCTGAAAAGGCAGGGAGGGGATTTTTTTTTCTTTTTCAAATGGGGATTACATTCAAGCCTTTCCCATAAATAGGTTTTAATGAATCAGTAAACACAACAATTTGTGGCAGAAAATGCCCAGGCAGCTCTAGAAATGATGCTGCAGATTGCAGCCGCTCTCCCCCCTTTCTCACAGCACTCCTGAAAGAGCAGTTGTGACTGACAGAGCAGTGCTTGCACAGAGGGACTTTCATAGAGCTGAGGATGGGAAATCCCATGACGCCACATGCGCTTGTCCTAGCCTAAGGGGAAGGAAATGCGGTCATTGTATGTTAAGGCAAAGTTTTTTCTTTTGTTAATTTTTACAGTTAGAGCCTTTTTTAAAATGTGTTTCCATTCTTTTTTTATTACCTATTACATTTTCATCTACTTGCAGTATGGGAGACCTGGATGGTACTCATCCTGAGGGGAAAAAACCTCCATGACTTCACCACTTCTGGAGCACTGGAGCATTTATCTGCAGTTTTTTTCACGTTGTCGTTGTCTAACTGCTGCAGAGAGAGGGTCATGATGGACTTCACTTTCTCATATCCTGATACTTTCCTATCTTCAATGATTCTACAACTATTGAGAAGTATGGTGCTTTCTGGGAATTTTGTGGACTTTGCAATGTCTTCGGTTAAGTGGAAGATTTGCAACTTGCCAGCCAGTGAATCCATTGTCAAAATTTTGGTTGGTTTTGTCATCTCGTGTGTCCTTAACCATGTTAAGCTTGAGGAAGAGGGTTGGCCAAAGCATTGCGGTGATTTCCACAGCATGCAAAGCCAATTTCTGCCCTCCCTTCTACTCATGAAAGTTAATGGCTTTCCGTAGGAGGTAAATGAGGACAAATCTGGCTTTCTTGCCTTAAAAATACCTTGTTTTCATGGCTATCTGATTATGTACTCACTAAATTTAATCCAACTACAACAAACTGAATCTGTTCATGAAGTTGGATAAATGTGAGCTAAGCTAATATAAACCATGTGAAAAATCACATTGTCCTATGCGGTACCAGTCAAACAGTATTTGAAAAATATATGGAAATATAGAAATATGTATGAAAATCTTCTCAAAAATAATAGATGCAGGTCTAGTTTTCAGATGCATATCTAGTTTTTGCATGATAAATAAAAGCATAAGATCTCAAGCCTAAATTCAAACTCACAAACTCACTGCCAGAGAAACAAAGGAGAGAAATGAGGAAAAGCTCAAGAAATCTTCCTTTCAGTATCACACATTGTGATATAAGTTTTCCACTATTACATGTCTTAATCTCTTATGCTTCCCATACACGTGCTGGAATCACGTAACACAAAGCCTGATTTTTTTATAGGCCTGGTAAAAAATAATCATCATTTTAATTACATGTGAAGGTTTGATTATGGTTGTATGTATGTAGCTCAGAAACTGCCCTCTCCTTATGCTGGTGAACTGTGATCATTTTCCAAACTGAAAGGACTATTAGAGGGACTTTCAGAAGACGGACACAGGGAGACTCAGTGGGTTTGCCTGGCTGAGGAGTGAGTTTGCTGGCTGAAAGGCATGGGCACTGCTGCCTTGCCCCCCCTGTGTCTTCATGGAACCTCACAATCTTTATTCAAACAGATTTGCATTACATTTCTACCTGAAAAAAATGGGGTAAAATGCAGAGATGACTGTGACTTAACAAGAAACACTCCTGGAGACTCCTAAGGGGACTTCTCATGTCCACTCACTCCACTATGTATCCCTTTTAGCCCTGATCAGCCATTAGCTACCTAACCAGGCAGATCCACAGCTCTGCTCTATTCAGTTCTGTCTTCTCTTGTAATTAAGTACACTCAGATATGCTAAGATTTATACATCTGACAGATGTTTAGCCTAACTAACTCCTCATGGCAAACGATTTTAGTTATAGGCCTTACTAGTTGGAGAATGTGCTCATCAGAGCTTCATAATAAAACTAAAGATAAAATCTTGGTCTCAGTGGATAGGTTCATACTGAATCTTGAGGGACGGCTCTAGCAAGGCTCAAGTTTGCAGCTCATCCATCCAGCAAACCTGGCCCCAGCAGCGGCCCCTCCAGAATACACAGGAACCTGCATAATAATTGGTTGCTTGTTAGATACAAACTTTAAATATAATTAAATACAAGGATTTAATTAATAATTAATAATTAATAATTAATAATTAATAATTAAAATAATTCATAATTAATAATTAATTAAATTAAAGGAAGTGGAATGCAAAGGGATCAGCAGGGAAAACAATCCATGGGTGTCAACAGTTAGGGAATGCGCAGATCTGGGAATTCAGTGTAGACTCAGGCTGCTCTTGAAAGATGCAGGTGTTGAGACTGATGGCAAAAGTCACCTTGCTGTCACCTTCTAAATCTGAACATCCTTGTGTCTGAGTGTAAAAGAGAGAAGGAAATCATTGTGACCTCTTCTGCCTTGCAGAGACTGAAGAGACTCTGTCCATATGATTTTGCTCATTCTCTGCTCTGTCAGTATTTCCATCAACTTCAGTAGAAATCTGAATCGGGGAAGTCCAGCTTTAATATCTTTTTATGCCCACAACATTTTCTTCACAGAGCCTAATCATTTTCACAAATTCACAGACTATATTTTTAATTATAATAAAAGAAAAAAACATTTAGTTACAGACTTCAAACAAATTATTAGTGCATGAATACTGAAGGCTGAATTCAATACAAAGAGAAAAAAAGTTGCGAAGCTAGATACTAAGCTAATGCAGCTTGGCATAGTTCCCCTAACATCAGTGGAGCTCTGCTGATGTACCCAAACTGAGAATCTGGCCCATTAAAATTTAAAAATAAAGCTACAAGTACCTACAAAATTTGAACTGTGTACTTTGAAATACAAGGCAGACACTTTATCCACAGGTCTGTATGGTCTTTGGTTAAGATCCACTGAAATTTAGACATATTATTTTTGGCCACTGGAAAGTCCTCGTATTGTTCTATGAAACAAACGTTGTGAATTCAAAAGACAAATTAATAGAAAAGTTTAAAAAAATAATTAAAATAAAGGTGGCTATGGAGTTCACACAAACTGCATTCCTTCATCTCAAATTAACAGCTGTATGCATGAAGATCTGCTCAAGAAGTCAGACTTAGTTTAGCTGTATTCCCTCAGAAATTAAGTGTGGTAACAGAGGGAGCAAAGATTTTTTCCCCTTCTTTGCTAACTGTTCATTTTCCTTTTAATCTCTTAATTGCAGTCCTGAATAGCACATGCAATTTTGGAAAGGCTTCATCTTTACCAGAGAGCTGGGTGTGTTGACTGTGCAGTACCTCAGTGATACCCATCCCCTCTGCCTTGGCAGTTCCCCTGCCTGCTGAGGGACCCCTCTCCTCTGCAGCCCCACGTACCAACTCTGGGGGAGGCTGTGGGGTCCCAGCAGAGACCATAGCAGTGGGCAGACAGGCACAAAGGCTCTCTAAAGAATATATCTCTGGAAATGTTATACAGGTAGGATGAACTGACCTGCCAAGCCATGGATCACAGATTGGGCACGTCTACGAGACCATGCACAGCCCTGTAACTCAGAGCTGAAAAAAGGAGTGTTTTTCTCATCATCCTGGGTTAAGCATGACAAAACGGGACTTTTCAGTCAGCAGTAGAAATCAGGAATAATTAAATCCAAGTTAATGATCTCAGGTGGAACACCAAACAGAGGATGTACGTACCCAGATAAACATACATGCCCAAATCCTGCATTCTTCATCCACTGGAAGCCATGGAAGTGTTTAACACACATCTACCCAGCTACATAACGGGAGTCATGAAGGAAACTCATACTCTGATCATCCGCACTGCTTGATTACTCAGTAGCCCACTGGCATGATTTTGTCCTGTGCCAACTAGCATGCTCTGCCATAATGGTCAGATTCAGTTTTGGGGTTTGGAGGCATTGAGAACCATTCCCTTGAGAACCATTCCCAAAAGGGCAGTATGAACAAGAATGACGAGACTTGGCTCCCTCCACCCTTCTTGGTTCTCTAAAACTGTACTAGCAGCTTTAGTACCCTCAAACATGTCAGCATATCAAACCCAAGGCATTAAACAGTAATTTAATTTTCATGCTGCAAAAGCACTGTTTTGGTAAGCTGCAATGTGCTTTCGTATTACCATGAACATTTTGAGCACACGCTCATACAATGATAATTATATGTTAGAGCCTCAGGGGTACCACACCGGGCCTGAAGGAGACCTGAAGGACAGGTGGTACCTAGTGTAGACAGGATCAGGCCAGGCCACTTTGCTTCAGGGCCAGATAATGGTCCCTGAACAGGTGTTATTTAGCAGTACAGCCATAGTCACAGCGACTGCAGTATTGGGTTCAAAAAATGAATGTTAGTGCTGCAGAATAACTTATTTCTGTGAACTGAAATGCTGCCTCACAGAACATAGCAGGTACAAGCATAGGAAAGGTCTTTATCCTCTACATGCTTTAGGTAAGCACATTAATGTAAGGACATAAAAATAAACTAAAATATCGAAGTATAAATCAGTCTGGCATGTGTTTTTCATTACAGTAATTCTTTTAAATAATGTCCCTTTAAAAAAAAGTCCTCAATTTTTAGACAAGGGCAACTCATTGATATGCTGTATTACATCTAACAAACCTGAACACAACAATAAAAGCCCCACGTTTTATTGGACAGAATGCGTAATGCAACTTTCTCCATCTAGAGAGGTTCCTCTTTTCTCACTGGGATGAAGTCAGAATATGAAAAATAAACTAAGTGGCAGCTCTAAGAGACCGGCGCTCTTTCTCTCTTGTGGAAGTTAGAAAGACAGAAAACAGGAAAAGCATCTTGCAAGTGAGAGATGGCTATTTTTGAAAACATTAGGTACAAGGATGTTTAAGTCCAGATGGCCATTACTCAGCTATGCTCGTACAATTCCTGTTGCCTTAAATGTGTAGTTAGTGCTGGTCTCTGCGGTACAACACTTACATATTCATGTTCAGTTATTGAGAGTAAATATTCTTGAGACAGACTGCTCAAGACTCACTACAGAAAACCCATTTCAAGCATAGCTGAACAAACATTACAAATCTTGGGCCAGGGGAGACACAAAACATCCCAGCAATGAGAAATATATATTCATAATGGCCTTAAGATACAATGCAAACTTTAAATTAGTTTCTGTTGTGATGGACATTCTAGTCTAAAAGGGTCAGATTTTCTTAGGAATTGGGAAACAACCTGAGACTATGGGACTGCTCCCCATGGTGCAGGTCTGATGAAATGGTGTTGACATTAACACAGAGCCAAAGTCACATTCTGCCAATGTAAAGACAAAGGCAAAGGCTCACTAACTGTGTTAGACAACTGGTTTGGGCAATAATTTAGTTAATTGCTGCGTGCATATGTGGAAATGTGCTTAGAAAACGACAAAATTCTGTTTGACATTTTATCAAAGATCTTCTGCCACGTTGCAAGAAAACTGTTCTTAGGACTGCTGTCTGCTCTCTCCATCTGCAACCCACATACAGCGTGGGATGTATGCGGGAAAGTGCATAGGGAAATTAAAGTTGCTAGAACACTTTCTCCTCTTAGGGACAGACAAATAGGTCAATATTTTCAAGTATTGGCTCCTAAAGTTAGGCACCTGAGTCCCCAGTTCAGCATCTGATTTTAAGATTCTTGGTCCTGGTTCCCCCAGTGAATTTGAGAAGAATTGATGATATTGTCTAAGGATTAGGTGACTGGTCCTTTATTCACCCCATTTTTAAAAATTCAGACACGCTGCTCCACTGGAAGACGGCTCACTGTTCTGCAGATTATGCATTTGTAGCAGGTTGCATTTGGCCTTCAGTTATTGATTACAAAAAGTTGGAAGCCTGTGAGTTTACATATTGAGGTTTAGCTAAAATAACAAAAAAAAAAAATCTTTCTTGATACTGTACAAGGCAGCAAATGTTAACTTAAAAAATTTCCATTTGCCATATGGTCTTCAGGTGATTTGATGTAATTCAAAACAAGCATTCAGTAGCCTAATAGTTTTACCGTACCACAGATGTGTGCATTCCCTTGAAATATATTTTAGTTTGCTTCTCAGGCCTTGATTTTTCTGCTGGCATTAGAAGCCCAATTACAGAAGCAAAGCAAATTCCAAATTCAGTCCACAAGCCTACATTATCAAAACCCTCTCCACTGGAAAAATATTCATGTCAGGCTTGAAATACCTTAATCATATTTCTCTTCTTCATCCCCCAACACAGTATATGAGGATATGATGTAGAAAAGCTGGAAGCTACTCAGGAAAAGCTCTTCCCTGTGTTGTCCGAGTCATTTCAGAGAACTGTGATTTGAGTCTGAGCTTAGGCTCATGGGTTCGCAGTTTTAACATGATTATGCACATGCATGACTAGCACCCATACTCGAGTGCACATACTGCAGATTTTAATTCATGGTTCCAAACACGTCTTAGTTTGTTTTGTTGCTGTCTGAAGCAGCAATGATAGCTCCATGAGAAGCTTTAGGTAAAAGGGTTTTTTTTTCTTTGCTGCTTTGATTTCTTACAGTAACAGAAGTATTAGTGTGAAACCTTTGAGCTCAGATGGGAAAATTTTCAAACCGAATGACTATGTTTTCATAGACTGATGAAGTTTAGATACCAATGAAATGTGTGTCTGAAACCTTAGTTGAGCAAGTCCACTTCACTTTGCACAGCCATTTGTTTGGGCTGCTGTCTAGCAGTTGATGCATGATCTTTTCCTCTCCAATCTACCTCATGTAGATCTGACAGAATAAATAGGGGAGGTAGTAATTCCACAGCATGAACTTCTTCCCTAAGTGTGGCCAATGTGAGCTAAGCAGTCTGTAGTTGACAGATACAGATATTTTGTTCTGTTTCAATTGTATGGATCAAAGATTAGCATAACAGACCACAGCTGGCAATCCCCTATTAAATCATGTCTTTTCTATCAGTTGCTCACTGCTTTTCCCAGCATTATGTCCATTTACATACAGTATATATGTCTGATGGTTTTGTTTTAAATGATTGCATTTTAAATGAGATTCTTTCAAAAGCCTGGAAAGATGATGGAGCCACTGGTTCTTTAAAAGATTTTCAGACTCCCTGCCAAAACGCTTCCAGAATCACCATTAGTGAAATGGGACTTCACACACACCAACTCACCAGGGGCAGTAGTATATATTAAAACCGCTTATGTTGTTGTTAGCATGGTGAAGGACTAAGCATGCTTTATGAGAACTTTATTGCCAGAAAGCTGAGCAGACAGAGCTGTAGTGGAGTAGCGGCACAGGATATGTTAGCAGAACAAGGGGGACCACACTTCATGAGATATGACATAGACTCTTGTCTGAAATGATCTCTTGCTTTGCTGAGTTACCTGCATTGCAAACAGTTATAAGGTATCACTGCTCTTTCTACCCTAGCTTTTATTACATTAAAGCTGACATGGGTAAGGCTAGTCCTTCTATAATCATACTGTCATGTTGCCACTCTGTCACACCACAAGAGCCAGTGCATTTTAGACATGCACAGTGGGCAGAACAATTTTTTTGGCACAGTGGCCATTCTCTTGGAGAGGCTGGCCAGGAAGAGGGTGCTGCTACCACCTTCTGCAGCTCTACTTTTCTATGACAAGGTTACCCACCTAGTTGACCAAGGGAAGCCAGTCGATGTAATCTTTTTTGGATTTCAGTAAAGCTTTTGATAGTGTCTCTCACAGTATCCTCCTGGACAAAATGTCCAGCATACAGCTGGATAAACACATAATGCAATGGGTGAGCAATTGGCTCATGGGTCGGGCTCAAAGGGTTATAGTAAATGGGGTTACATTGGGCTGGCAACCAGTCACTAGCGGGGTTCTGCAGGGATCCATCTTGGGGTCAGTGCTCTTTAATGTCTTCATAAATGACTTGGATGCAGGACTTGAAGGATTACTATCTAAGTTTGCTGATGACACAAAATTGGGAGGAGCTGTTGACACTCTCAAGGGCAGAGAGGCCCTGCAGAGAGATCTGGACAAATTAGAGAGCTGGGCAATCACCAACCATATGAAGTTTAACAAGGGCAAGTGCCGGATTTTGCACCTGGGACATGGCAACCCTGGATGTACATACAGACTGGGGAATGAGAGGCTGGAGACCAGCCCTGTGGAGAGGGATCTGGGGGTTCTGGTCAATGGCAAGTTGAACATGAGCCAACAGTGTGCCCTGGCAGCCAGGAGGGCCAACCGTGTCCTGGGGTGCATCAAACACTGTATTGCTAGCCGGTCGAGGGAGGTGATTGTCCCGCTCTACTCTGCACTGGCGCGGCCTTATCTTGAGTACTGTGTGCAGTTTTGGGCACCACAGTACAAAAAGGATACAAAGCTACTCGAGAGTGTCCAGAGGAGAGCCACAAAGAGGGTGAAGGGTTTAGAGGGGAAGCCATAAGAGGAGCGGCTGAAGACACTTGGTCTGTTCAGCCTGGAGAAGAGGAGACTGAGGGGAGACCTCATCGCGGTCTACAGCTTTCTCACAAGGGGAAGAGGAGGGGCAGGCGCTGATCTCTTCTCCCTGGTGACCAATGATAGGACCCAAGGGAACGGCAGGAAGATATGCCAGGGGAGGTTTAGGTTGGACATTAGGAAAAGGTTCTTCACCCAGAGGGTGGTGGAGCACTGGAACAGGCTCCCCCAGGAGGTAGTCATGGTGCCAAGCCTGACAATATTCAAGAAACATTTGGACAACTCCCTCAGACATATGGTGTGAACTTTGGGGTTGTCCTATGCAGGGACAGGAGTTGGACTCGATGATCCTTGTGGATTCCTTCCACGTCAGGACATTCTATGATTCTATGATTCTTACTCTCTTTGAAGGTTAGCAAGTACAGCTAGGAGCATCTTAACTACTCAAAGGTGCCAGGATAGCAGCTGTGTCCCCTGTTAGGACCTGAGAGCAGAAAAGGGAGAGCCCCTTCACGCTTTCTCACTCTTGTGTGCATATGGGTAGTTATAAGGCTCTTGATGTGGGAGGGGCATGAGTTGTGAATCACGAGGAATGCTGCTGCTAGGTATCACACACTCCTTTTTCAGCGCTAACACGGGGATACTTACGGGAACCACAATGAAACTAAACACTTTTATTAATGAGATCACAGTTCCCAGTTCAAAGCAGGTGAAACAATAACTACTTAGTTTGAGCAGAGAAAGGTAAAAGGTATATGGCACTTCTTATTAAATAAAAAGTACAAAATTATACTGCAGACATGTTGCTTCTTGCCAAGCTCTTGTGGTGTTCCAAGAAAAATTAATAACTGACCTACTATAAAACCCTGTGCTCTTATTACTTTCTTGAAGCTTTCATCAAAAATAGATATCTTGAGTGTGTTGGATATTTCTGGTTCTTTTGATGATTTGCTGTAACATTAATCTCCAAAATGTGGTTGTGTTAACACCTTCCTGCTGCTAAACCAAATTTCACCTTCAGACACAGGGGGACTGAATTTTTAGACAGGGATAATCCAGGACTCAGCAGTAGTGGATTTTGGAAAAGTGAGTGAAATATAACCCAAGCTGGGCTGACTCTGTTGTCAGGCTGAAGCTGAGACAGCTTAACAAGAAATGAGTCTTTAAAGATCCTGTGTGTCAATACTTCAGTAGTATGTTACTTTTCTGAAACGTCCAAGGTACATTATGAAGACTATTTCATGGCTGCAGAACAACAGAATTTTTCCTTAGGAACAAGGGAGGTCCATCTCAATCGATTCTAGCCCATCAACTTCTCTGACACCACTGATCATTGAATCTATTAAAATGGCTGCAGATTCCCTTTTCTTCAAGAGCACATAGAAATTAGAGTTGAATGTTTGCTCATGTATTACAGAGTTACAGGTACTACAGTGATATGAACTGTATAAGTCTGATAGATGGATACGCAGGCAGATAAACATAAGAATGTTCTCAGAACCTAAACAAGACCCTCAAAAGTTGATGCCATCAATATGCATATGACATCAATTTGATGTAGGTGAACCTCTCCTCAGGTTGCAGTCTGGCTAAGGGATTGCTTGGATGAGGCTCAACTAACAGAGCTGCAGGATGTTCACTGGATAAGAGCAATTCCTGAAGGGCACAAGGGAGGTGAAATCTGAGTATGGTTTTCTACAGCCATTGCAAATGAAGTGGGAAATCTGTCCAGTTACGAGTACCTTAGCTCTAGTTACAGGAATAAACTACTATGGTGGTCCATTGTCATGGGAATGTAACTTTTCCTTTCAGCTCTTAGAACAGTTTGTTATGCCCATACATATATACACATATATGCGTGTACATGCAATATATAGCAATGTGTTCTGTGTCAGCCTCTGTTTGGAAAAAAATCTAAGCAGAAACTTCAACTAGCAAATGTTATAACGATGTGTTTATTTTATGTACCTTGTTTGTGCAAAAAGGTTCTTGCATTTACTTATTCTTTGAAATAGCTCAGACTGTCCTTTGACCTGAAAAGCTCTTCGGCTATGCGTACATTAGCAAATGTGCAGATGAATAGGAGTAGATCTGCAGATGTTCATCTTATATGCATTTCAGAAGGTGTTACTTTGGGCTAATTCTATTCTGGTCATATGGGCTGAATGCCCGTTAGCGACTGGAGTGCACTAGGCGTGCTGCTGGAGTTGTTTTTTTTTTTTTTGTAAAATCATTTCCACAAGTGTCTACAGTTCTGAATGTCTAAGCATTATCCTTTAAACATTTGACAGACAGGTCTCAAGGAGCTTTATAAACCTTTGCAGTTCCAGAGTGGTTGAAATAAATGCTGCTATCATTGTTTTACAGCTAGGGAAAGCAACATACTGAAGTATTGCATAACTTGCCAACAAAGAAAGTCTTTGTTTGAACCAGGAATATATGCCATGTCTATTGACTTCCAGCTAATTTTTAACTTCTCTTCAGTAGTTTAAATACAGTCTCTTTCAGAACAACAGATGGCTATAGATTTGTACCTCAACCTGTGCAAAATAGTATTGCTTATCACTTAATGGACAAAATGAGCAAGAAATACCTAGGCTACTTCGGGTTTGTTCTTTGTGACCACGTGATGTGAAAGCAAATGACAAACACAGACAAAATAGAATGGTATTTCAGTCAAACCACATTCACTTTGTGGTACTCCAAATATCTATGCAACATGCAGGGTTATATAAATCAGACATGCAACTTGTAAGCAAAGATATTCGCCAGCAAAATGTTGTAACTCTCTGATTTAAAATGAATGAATAAATAAGAACCAGACTGTGCAATACATTAAGACAGATTTTTGATTTTGTAAACAACAGTGACATATCTCTGATTCACACTTATTTTTATGAAAAAAAAAAACCCAAACCTTTGTAAATGTTGTCTAGGTTAAAAATATTCATACGGGAACTTTTTGTCTTCTGCCAAAAGCCTGCCCTCTATTAGATCAATGACATTTCCTTTGAAAAGTGCATCTGGCTTCTGAGACTACAGTGTCCATCAATGAAATTCCTGGTTGCAAAAGAGCAACAAGAAGGTGATATAGCAGATAAGGTTACTGACATATCTCCAAGTAGGATTTCCTCTGTGGCAATTTTGAATAGTCAATTTTGAACACTTATAAAGAGTTTCACAAATAGACAGTGCAACTTTATTATCTTCAACTGGTAAGGAGACAGGGTATTGTAGAGTAAAATAGATGGCTACCCCATTCAATCTATCATTCTGCCTACAGATGTGTTCGTTGTCGGATTGGAAAAGTTTACAAAAAAGAGTCTGCACAACAAAACCAAAATACACCTGGCCAGTTATGAAATGCTGATTTCCTAAAACATATTCCTTCCTGACTTCTGTAAGTAATCCGTTTATACCAAGAAGCATGAGGTTTCATTATACTTAATTATCTTAGCGTAATTATAAATGCTAATGGTCACATAATTATCCAGATCTTTTTAAAATCCAATCACTCAACTCACTATTTCACTCAAAAGGTCTCTTGGGGCTGTAAATCCCATATTTTGCATGAAATAATATTTCCTTGAATTTGTTCTTCATTTAAGTGCGATTAATTACATCATATAACCTCTTCTCATATTTTGGGATAGAGAAAGACTGGATGCTTGTCATAGTTTTATATTAATATCACTACATTTCACTGCTCATTTTATAAGTTAAAACCATAAAACAATACATAAAAACCTAATGAACGAGTTGGTGACAATCATAGAAAATAACAAGCTTTATAAGCACTATTACAACCACTACTTTAATTCATCATGCAAGCAGTCCTGTTCAAAAATATGTCAGGTCTGCAATCAATCCAAAGTCAAAGTATGTAGGTGAATACCGAAGAGATGAATCTAGACTTTAGGACTGTATGATAATCCCATTGTGCAAAAGGCACCGTAAAGAGGTCCTGCACACTCTGAAACTGTCAGACAGGTCTCACAGACCCCAAGACCCCAAAACACTTAAAAGGCTTCATAATCACAGATGGATAATTAGCACTTTTTTATTCACTTCTTCATTTTAATGTCTCAATTCTGGACAGCCCTCCATTGCACCATTGCAGGTAACAGGGTGTTGCCATTGATGCTGGTGAATGCTGGAGTTAGACCAGCCCTTTCTCCCCGGCATGGCTCACTGCTGCTGTCACCACTTAATTCCAGTCCATCCCTGCAGGTCATAAAATCATTACGTTTTTCATTTCGGAAAAACTGTCTCTTGCCATAAAGCCCGCTATGGGGTCTCTTTTCTTTAATTAGCGATATGGGGAGTAACACACCTGCACCAAGCAGAGCAGGGAATACTACTTGCTGTCCTGTGATCTTTGTTTTTCCAGCTGTCCCTGATCTTCACTCTTAATAGCTACCTTAGCTGTCATCTCCTCCTTCCTGTGTTCATATGTCTCAGCAAACAGACTCCTTGTCTCCTCATCCTTCAGCATGCTCCATTCTTATCTCTTGCACACTGTGAACCAGATCTCCCTTCCAAAATGTGACCTTCAGCATCTTTTGGAGTGTTTGCACTCTTATTCCACCACCCGCTGACTGAAGACAGTGGCGCTCACATATGTGCTGCAAGGCTTTGCTGGTTAGGCAGAGGCCTAAGCTCATACTTAAAGCTTCACAGGTCCTCCAGTGCGCTTCATTTTCTTGTCTCACACTGGCATCTAACTCTGCATCACTGAAGTTAATGACAGCATCCATTAATATAAATTCAAGCTGTACACCATAAGCCTGGGCCTAAGTGTCAGTAAAAATTCCATGTGACAATTAATAAAACTGTAACCTATAGGTCCTACAGCTGGATTAATGACAATACTGGCAAATGAAACTAAATAACAGTAGTTTAGCTGTCCCATTTGAAAGCAAGGATGCACTGGTCCAGCACAGAATCGGGAGACAGACTGCTGTAAATGTGAGACTCAGACACATCAGCGATCTGTGGTGTGATGCAAACTATCAGCAGTACTTTGGATATGAAAGCAAGTGTGGTTAATATTCTGCAGATTTTAGGCACTGAGAAAATGAGCTCTACTGTGTTACCCATTTTGATTTCAGGTTAACATAGCAGTGTTGTGCGATTTTGCTGCTTGCTATATTGCCTGAACAAAGCAAATCCAAGCAATGATTTTGTCATCAAGACTAGTTCTTGGCAAAAAGAGGTCAAGGATCTTAAGCTGTTTAGAAAAGCATATCTCAGAGGATAAATCAAGATTTGTAAGGCTCAATACTCCTGCAACCAGCTAGGAGTTTATGTTACATTTCAAGAGTATCCCAAGTTTTTCATCCTGTATTTTCTCCCTTGCTGTCCGCCCTTCTCACGTTTAATAACTGGAGTCACAGTTATATTTTAAAAATCACAGAATCACAAGATTAGCTGAGTTTGGAAGGCACCTCTGGAAATCACCTAGTCCAAACCCCCCTGATCAAGCAGGGTCAGCTAGAACAAGTTGCCCAAGACTGTGCTCAGCTGGGTTTTGAGTATCTTCTCTCTGCTCTGCTCTCCTATCTTGTAGAAAGAGAGATCACATTTTTACACCCATAGCCCATGAGATGTCTGGATGCAAAATTTTAACTTCAATCCAACAGACAAAATATTTTATCACAGATTTAATTTATGATGGTTTATCCCTGTTTTTAATGTGATACAGTGTTTGCATATGTTTTTGGAATCCATGGTGCCAGCTATAGATCCCAAAGCACCTATTTGAAGAAGAGCCTGCTTGTTATTTTGTTTGTTGGCATGTAAAGCTGTAACACATGAATAAGGATTATGTGTATCTGTGTATGTGTGTATATATATACACATGCATATACATAAATATGTATGCATATTTATGTGTATGCACATATGTATACACATATAAAAGGTGTTTCCTTTGTGTGCACGTGAAAAGTATTGGCAAAGCCAATTTTACTGCTTTCTCCCTTTCATCACAAAAACCCCGTTGTTCCCCTGTACGCAAAAGCACAGGAAAATACACAAACATCTGCCCAGCTGCAAATGTTGAAACAAATAAACATTGAAAACAGTAATAAGCAATAGAAATAATTTCATTTCTGTGCTTTGAGTAGCACAAAGGAAAAAATAGCCTTTCTTCTTCTGATGTGTCGTCTTTTAACCCCAGCTGGCAACGAAGCACCATGCAGCCACTCGCTCACTCACCCCCGGTGGGATGGGGCAGAGAATTGGAAGAGTAAAAGTGAGAAAACTCGTGGGTTGAGATAAAGACAGTTTAATAGGTAAAGCAAAAGCCTTGCATGTAAGCAAAGCAAAGCAAGGAATTCTTTCACTACTTCCCATCAGCAGGCAGGTGTTCAGCCATCCCCAGGAAAGCAGGGCTCCATCACGCGTAATGGTTACTTGGGAAGACAAACGCCATCACTCCAAATGCCCCCTCTCCCTTCCTTCTTCTTCCCCCAGCTTTCTATGCTGAGCATGACGTCTTATGGTATGGGATATCCCTTTGGTCAGTTGGGGTCAGCTGTCCCGGCTGTGTCCCCTCCCAACTTCTTGTGCACCCCCAGCCAGGTCACTGGTGGGGTGGGGTGAGAAGCAGAAAAGGCCTTGACTCTGTGTAAGCGCTGCTCAGAAATAACGAAAACATCCCTGTATTATCAACGCTGTTTTCAGCACAAATCCAAAACACAGCCCCATACTAGCTACTGTGAAGAAAATTAACTGTCATCCCAGTCAAAACCAGCATGTGATGTCAAGCAGGCTGCAGAACAGTTATGTTAGCTAAAAAGAAATTATTTGCTTATAGACATCATTCCGCTATGAAAACTGCAAGTTAATAATTAAAATTGGAGTAAGCAAAGTCAAATAAACAGCACCATAAGAGCTATAAAACATACCATTGATGAACAATGCCATTATTATCATGCTCATGAGTACTTCCATTTGCAGGGATGATGGGTCAGGCCCCCAGGTAAGTGAAAGAGTATACATTCAATTGAAATCAATGTACCTACTTTGGATGCATATAGACTGTTGGCTGTTCGTTCCCCTACTGCTTCTACCCTTCTTGATGTGGTTACTAATTAAGCTTTGCAGCTCTCATGGCTGATGAAGCTGATAGAGTGAAGCAGGGAACAATGGTAAAGTGTAACTGAAAATGATAGCATAACTGTAAATCTTAACAAACTTTGTGATAAAAATTGTCATGTTGAGTACTCAGAAAAATATAGAGTTTCTGAGAATTCTTTCAGATAGTCTTTCCTTGGCCAGCATATGGCATCTAAGAACATCTAGGAGCAGGTGTCAGCGATCCAGCAAGTTTTACAGCACAAAGAAATTGTAAACCCTTTGAAATTTATGTATCCCATGTGTTGATCACCACAAATGGTGATAACCATAGTGCCTTCTTTACAGTGAGCAAATGTTCTGCACTAATAGTGTGATGATGTAATGACTAGATGACTTCTTCCCAGAGGCAATCTCAGCACTGGGTTGGGAGTTATTTAGGAGAGTTTTTGCCAAACATCGTTTTCAGTTCTGAAGAGGCATTCAGCTTCATTCAGAAGTTCTGTCATTGCAGCTACTTCTGATCAACTAATATCGAGTCAGAACGCAAAAAATACTTTCTTGACACAGCATTTCAAATACACACACCTCTTGTATAGCTGCACTGGCTCCACTTTTTTTTATTACGTTGAACATAAGATACTTCTATTTGCCTTCATGACTCCCTCCAAATTCTCTTCATTTTAAGGTCATCAATAAACTGATCCCAATCCCAATAATTTGTTATATTGCACATTGCCTATTTGCTATATTGCACGAATGTGCACGAATATACAGTTTGAGGAAGCCAGAAATACAGAACTAAGTAATTTCAAAAAATTTAAAAAAATTAAAAAAATTATAGTAAATAATTTATATGAATTATTAATTGCAAATGTTTATGAACATTGTATGAAATAGCCCAGAAAACACATTTCCCAAGTGAAAAAGAAAAGCCTAACTCACTCAAACAAACTTGCTTAAAGAAAGGATTAAAATTGTCCCTCTGTTTATTGGGAGAAATAGGAAAGAGAAATTGCTAGTAATAAATATTAATCATAACTGAGAATTTTTGAAACAAACACAAATTAAAGAATAATATGATTCTTTCTGAAGTTTATTAATGCAAAAATGGTAAGTTATGTCAGTCCAATAGTGCTGTAAAAAAAAGGAAACATTGCTATTTGTATGCATGTACAGCATATAGTGTAGAATATGTCAGTGTCAAATATGTACTCTCCAGTTGTAACTGAAGAATATGTTAGAGAACAGCTGTGGAAGAAGATATTTTCAAATCAGCAATCTGGTCATCCCATACCCATGAGTTTTAAAAGAGCTGGCAAAGGAACTCAATGAACATTAATGCTGAAATTTAGTCAGTCTCAAAGCACTAAAGAAATTCCATCAGACATTTTTGAAAGTTACCATTGTATTTTAATAGGTAAGAGGAATAGTCGAGGCAATTACGGGCCTCTTCCTGTTCAAATAATAAACAGCTGACATAGAATAAGCAAACCTGAGTGCTAATATAGTTCTGTGCTACAGTTCCTTTTAAGTGCTAATATAGTACTAATCTAGTTAACAGCAATTCACATGCACAGATGGAAAACAGATCCTGTCTGACCAACCTGATAGGTTTTTTCAGTGAAGTTGGGTGATAAACATAATGATGCTTGACTTTTATAAGTTTTTGACGGGGTTCTGCACAACTGTTGGGGTGAAAGCTGGAATAATAAAAAGAAACGTGGCACATGTAACTGATAGAAAGCTTTCTAACCGCTCCTTGCAAATGTGGGGAACGTGTTGGGCAGAGATGTTTCTTCCCACTGGGAGAGGATCTGGAACTATTTCATACCTCTGTCATTGCTGATTGTGTCTGCAGATGAGAGGGAGACTGTAGGAAACGTGAGTGATGAAGAGGAAGGGTTGACCTGCTCCATGTAAGCAAGTCTTCTTTTTCAGACAGTCACGTATAATGTCACTCAAGTTAGCCCTCTTTGTGCAAAGGGAGTCACGAAGTTGTGAAGAAATAGCTCAGCTCAGTACAAGTGCTTATTGTGTGGCAGTGGGCTGCGGTGCTGATGTGATCTTTGGACCATAAACAGAGTGATCTTAAGAGCTGAAAAATTATATTCCCTCTTCATTTGGCATGAATCTGACTGTTACTGCAATCCTGTGTTACTGTTTTCTCCACAGCCTGAGGAAAATGTTTACAATTTGGAGAGGATTCAGGGAACAGTCATGACAGATACAAAAGGACAAGTAAACATACCTTGGAGAGAGAGAGGGAATGCAAGAGCTCTGTCTGTTTAGTTCAACAAGGAGCAGATAGGAGGATGCCTTTGGTCACAGTCTAGAGCTGACTGCAGGGGGAAAATAGGTCAGAATAGAGGGTTTTTCAGCTTGGATGTAAATGCATAACAAGATCCAGCATCAAGAAGTTGAGGACACATACACTCTGTGGTAGTTAAACACTTTAATTGTTTACCAAAATCTGTGGTGAAGTCATCTGGAAATATCTCAGTTAAGATCACGTGTTCTTTAAAGTGTGTTTCATTACAGGCAGAAATCAACACTGTGAAGTCCTATGGCCTATATCTGAACGCTGATCTCTGAGTCAAATCCTACCCACAACGTGCTTCCTTCCAGCCCAGCATATTTATTTCACTGTCTGGCAGGAGGTGAAAACCCACCATTTCGGTACCTTCTCCTACACACAGAGAGCCTCTTAGAGCCAGGAGCTGTTATATTTGCGTGGGATAAGCAATTAGTACTGGAGTCATCTCTCCTAGGCCATCTGCTCATGGCTCAGCATTTAGGACTGTGCCTGCACCTGCACTGGCGTGTAAATCAGATAGGCTTCTACAATACAGCAAGGAAAGCAGGTTAAGTGATCACAATGTTATCTTCTGTCTACATAATCTTTGAGTCTAGTTAAACAAGACTGCGTGACTTTATTTAGTATCATTCTTTAGCAGGACTGTGGATGGCATGCTAAGGTCTATTTAGTTAGTAGTTAGTTATAGGCAGCCTTATTTAGACAGCTTAAGAGCAGAACAACCTTACACACAACAAAACACTTACTTGTTTGTTATCGGAGTGCACTCTGAGTGCACCAATGGGCCTTAGATGCCCTTACCAGACTTAGTGCCCTGACAACATTTTTCGTGATAACTTTTCCTTGACCATAGCTTGGGAGATGATTTAGATTCAATGGACAGACCCTTTCTGGGAAGAAAAATGCTTTTAAATCTCCTTCACTTCTATCTTTATACTTCTGTTGTATTTTTCTTTATTTACTAATTCCAGAAAGCGTTTTATGAGAATTTATTTTCCTCTCTCAGTGTCTGTATCTGGTTATCACCACATATAATCTTTGTATAGCACAAGCATAATAGTGTTTTAGGCAGTTACATTAAGGACTTTCTGCTAGTTACCTAGTCCCATCAAATATGAATTTCAGCTAAACACTTAACTGTTGGAATAAAAGAAGATTCTTTCATAATTTCTGTTTTCTGAATATTGTGTTCACAGTATTATAAAATCCTGTATTCCCCTCAGCTATTTATCTGTACTGTTGTAAAGCCCAGCTGTTCAAAAGGCAGCTGGACAATAACATAGTGTTGCTTCTTTAAATCACTCAGATACAGGCACAAAAGGTGGCAAACACACCACATCATTACTTTGGTAAATGCTGTAATCTCAGGGGGGTGGGAAAGGATCTCTTGAAAAGTTCTGCTCTTTGGCCAAAACTGGAAAAAGCATTCAGACTGAAAATTGAAAGGGACGATTACACTGAATTCTGTACAATTTGGGAAAGGAAGGTTGGATGTAGGTGGAAAATTGGGTTAGATTCCCAGTACAGCCTAATTTCGAAGTAAGACACTACAGTCAAATATTGTGATAGTGCTGTCTAATCCCAAGGGCACCTGCACATTTTACAAAAATGGTTCTTCAGAGCTAGAGCTTCACTTCAGGGGCATCATCTCCACTGCTTCTACTGAGGGATATCTTTTAGTCCTGTGGCTGGGACATTGTGCCATGGGGTGGGACAATGGGTTGGTGTCCTCTTTGGAAATGGCAAAAAATGAATTCAGCTTTTCCACTTTCTGGCCAGAAGACTGCTGCTGCTGCTGTCACCTGAGAAGAGGGATTGGTGCCTCCTGTGTCATTTTAGAAAGCAGCTTGGAGAAAACCCAGGGAAGTTGGGAAGTGTCTCCTGGCAGCACAGAGCCATGTGCCACAGGGCAGGAGATGGGCAGGACTTCAGACCTGCCTCTGTCCTCAGCTTCTTCTAGCAACTACCTGAACTCTCTCAGGTTGCCAACTGCTGAGCAAGCTGTTCTGAGACACCTGACTTGCCCTGCGACTGCACTGAGTGCTTACCTGCCTAACTCCACACAAAGGCTTTCATTTCAGGAGTCTAGACACATAAAAAGTAGGAACATACTTTGGCAAGCTGCTGAGCTTTGTAGCCTCAGTCTCCCTCTATACCTCATTAAAAGCACTGTAGCAGAAATTATGCTTGCTTGCTATACCAGAGTGTAGCTTTTGTGCTGTTCAGGTGAATAAAGTAAAGCCTATAAATGGACAACATTTGTTAATATTCTGTGAGGGAATGCCATGCTGGCCATGGCCCTGAAGTGAATGGCCATGCCATTTCCTCAAATATACCAAAGGGCTTGAAATCCTTAGAGCTCTAATAGAACACACACCAGAAAAGCTAATTCATTACATGGAAAAAAATTCAGGCCTGCCCTTTTCCCACTGTTGTTTTGCTGGTTAGATCCTTTGCTCCCATTTTGCTTTTTGTTCCAGCAGTTTTCAGAGGCTTCCTGGGTTCCCCGAGCTCCATACACTTTCTTTTTACGGAGAAAACATGAGTGTCCATATAATGTCTTACCTACTAATCATGTTGCTTCTTTCTCATGGTGATATCAGATTGCCACGTCATAGTACAAATATGTAACAAAATCTCTTTTGTGGTTTTTTTCTAGACTGTGCGATACTCAGTGTGAGCAACTTCCTCACCCTAACCTTTCTGAGATATATGGATGCCCTTCAAGAAGGCCAGGGATTAGAGAATGATCAGCTTCATCAACCCACCCTTTGTAGACTACTGTCTACATCTTGGAATTAGGTTCATGTCCTATCATGACTAATGCTTTGCAAATACACAAATTTCTACATTAATTCTTTGCCCTTGCTGCAACACCGAACCATGCGCTGTTTGACAGACCCTTGAGCGCAGACACGATGCAGCACTGTCTCTCGGTAACAATGCCATTAGTGCATGTGGCAATGTCCCCACTGCACAGCCAGGGAGTTAATTTTTCATTGAAAACTACAAATCTCTTTATTTGGATCAGGCTTGGATTAATTTGTCAAACCAGGCTCGCAGGGCTGGCTATTATCCTTTCCAGGGGATGGTGATTAGATCTGTACATAGGTTGGGGGTCTAATCACTGTCTTATACAGTAATAATAAATATTATAACCTTCTTTGCTTTATGTTTTTCTAGCTGTGCAATCTGTCAACCATTTTATCTTCTTCACTAATTAGGCTGGAGGCTTTGGGGGAATTATACTGTAACTCCTAAATCTCCTTCCTGATTAGCTCCATGTTTACCTTCGTCATTTGATTTGATAGTTTTTACTATTATTTTAATACAAAAGAATACAATTATTAATACCTTTGGTGGGGGCATTGGTACCTTGACTGTATAACGATGGTATCAACTGCTACCCCCCTGCTGTGCTTTCCCAATGCTGAAAGTGGCTTTAAATGTCAATAGGAGAACTGCTTCTCTGTGCTTCCACTAGGTGCTTATAAGTAGCTGTCAGGGGGACTGCTTTCTCACTTGCATTATGTCTCCAAAAAACTGATTTTTTTTGCATTATGTTTCCAAAAACTGATTTGTGTAGCAGATATGGGGATTTACCCCCAGTTGAAACACTAGCAATGGGGACTGAAAGGCTTCTTTATGCTGCCAGGAGAGGAGTTTTCAGCTGGAGTGGAGGCACTGCCGGCTGGACTGCATGGTCCCTGAAGGAAACGAGATCTGTCATTTGGATGACCATCAGCTGGTGACCATTGGATTTTGCCCTTTGTCGGGAAGCAGAGGAAAAGTTTCCCAAACAAAACTTTTGCCCTCTTTCATTGCAAACTGAGAACTGTAAGCAAGGGACCACATAAATACTCACTCTTCGAGGAATTGTAGAAGGTGGAAAAAGCACTCTGAGAAATGTTTTCTAATTTTAAATTCTGAGGTTATGAAAGAAAGTGACAGACTACACATAAAAAAATTGAAAGAAAATATTTTCTATTTTGCTGATAATAGCTAAGGGCAGTGTTTAGATGAGGTAAGCAAAGGGTGCTCTGGAAAATGGACATCATAAAAATGCCCCCTAACTTAGGAGTTCATGTCCAAAGAATCAATAACTTTTTCAAATCAAATAACTCCACATATTTTCTTTTTTCTTTTTTATTAAGAAAACCCCCAACAACTACAATCCAAACCACGAAATTAAATGCAAAACCACAAAATTTGCATAGGAAAAAATTAAAAAATCAAAGGACACAAAAATTAAATTTCTTACAGAAATAGTGCCTTGGCTGCAGGGGACATTTACAAACTCTTCTGCTTTTTCTTTTTCTGGTTAAATGAGTATCTTAATATGCTGTATTGTTTTTGCATGGTATGGTAAAACATACTTCAACTATATTGCAGCCAACTAAAAGCTATTATTGAAAGCTTCATTTTTATATTTCCTGATTTTTTTTTTTAATTTGAACTGTGGAAACTTAGCATAATATTACTACAGCTGCTTAGATTTAATAAAGATCTGAAATGACACAGGATCAAATGAGTTGTGGCAAAGCCCTGTAAGTGATGCTGGTCTCCTTTACAGACAAAGGAAATGTGAAGAAGTGGGGGAGCACGGGATCATAAAATCCTAGTTTGGGGAGCTTAGCTTAATTGTGAGCTTAGAAGTACCACTGGAGCCAGGGCCACCAGGCAAATGAAAGGTTTGCTGTATCCTAAAGGATACTTATCTCTGATAGTTCCAGTAGCAAAAAAATTACGGTTGGTAGGAGCAGGGTGTGGGAGATGAGGGGGCACAGCTGGGGTCATGGGAGGTCTATGTTAGAGCCAGTGTCAGTCTATGCAGGAGACACTGTCCTGTTTTACTCAGAAGACAGAGAAAGGAGGAAAATGAAGGTAGTATTTCAACAAGATGGTGTTGAGTACAGTGGATATTCCAGTAGATTTTAGAGAATTTCTTCTTCAGGTCCAAACTCTAATGGATCTGTAGTAGCTTTAGTCAGGGCAGCTTAGGGTGAGCTTGGGGGTGGACTAATCCTGGAAAAGAAAGAGGAGAAAAACTGTTCCCCAGACCGGCTTGTGTGTACTCTGCCCAGCTCACGGCCTGCAGCAGGGGCTGAAAGGGAGACGGGGAGCCAGAGACGGTGCCTTCCTGCAGGGGAGCAAAAAGAGCATCTCTGGGACCAGACAGTGACAGCAGGACTGTGAGCACAGGAACGGCGCCAGAGGGGGCAAGCCAAAAGGAGCTGAACGTTCAAAACTCTCCGTCTTACTGCCTTGACTACAGCCAGTCAAATCTAGGTGTTTCCAATAAAAAAAAAAAAAAAGGAAAAAGAAAAAAGGAGAGAGATTGAACCACCTAATTCTCAGTGTCCATGATAATGAGATTTTGGATAAACAAACAGTTTTTGGAACTTAAGCTTCTTAGAGCATTAGGGAGAAGAAATCCTCAGATGTCACTGTAATGTGTCCGCTTATATTTTTTCACGCAATATGTCATGGAAGTGCAGCGGATGGCTACTCTTGAGTGTAGTTCAATAGACTAGCACACTGGGATGGCCATATGTGGGGAAATAAACATCTTAGTAAACTCCTTGGTATGTGACCAGTATTGAGTATAAATCTGCAGAACAAGAAAGAGCAGCCTTTTGTGCCTCAAGATTATTTTTAACTTGAGCTTTCAAGTAGCTATCAGAGATTACCTCTCATCTTTCACAGCATGAATTTCATGTCCGTATTGTTAGAAAATACAGAACAATATGGAAAGCACGAAGGAAGAAAGGAGGAATTAAAGTACCTAAATCAGTTGAGTCATGGCTGAAATACAAAAAGGATTTCTGAAGGGTTGAGATTGAAACAGTAATGGAAAAAATCCCTCATCTATAGCTATGGGGTTACTTACTACAGTGTTTTTGATGGGAATTATGACAGGGTTCCTGGGGACTCTCTTGCTTCAATTAATTAAACTCACACAGAGAGGACTACTTCAGCCCTGCAATGATTATTTCTTTTTTTCATGGGAAAGTAGGAAAAGTGATTTGAAAAGAATTTGTTGAGCCTTTTTTTCCATTTTCTGATGTTGAAGGCTTTGAGCACAAAACAGAGCTCAAACCACAGACCTGAGTCTGGGAGCTGAGCACGAGGTGAGAGGTGAGAGGCACGGAGGGGAGGGCAGTACTGCAAGCAAGAATGGACAAAATCTCTTGAATATCATCACCCCTCATATCAATTTGTTCTCCTTTCTTATTTCTTTTCTGTATTCCTACTGCTTTTTTGCCTCTTCCCCTTAATTCACTCTTGTTTCTGAGCTGCGATATGCTTTTTCAAGAGAAATAGCAAAATGTTCTGCTTTGTTTTGCTTATTTATTTTATTTTAAAGTGAGCCAAAAGGGTAAGTCTTCCTCTCCAGGGAAAAGTGAATCACACTAGCTCCTGTGAACACTAGGCAGAGTGATAACTAACTCATTAGAGCTGTATGGTCTTTCAAAACAGTCTGCTATTCTCCAAGATATCAGTTTAACTCGTATAAGAGACACCACTCCCCAGATTTTGCCCCTTTTCCTTTTCTCAGAAGAAAACCAGGTTATTTAAAACTATCTTCCTTTTTGAAATGAGTCACTACTCAGCGCTACAATATTCTTTTCTCTCTTTGAAGTTGGACATACGGTAGTGCATGTGGTAAGTATGAAAACACCACTGGGTGATAAGAAACATACAATTAAGCCCATGAGTGATAATGAACAGATGCTTCCCTCCCACAAATGCTTTCTCATATCAAGTGAAATCTGGCTGCAAGATTTTATCAATTCTAGGAGTTTACTCAACTTTAAAGAAAAATGTGACCTACCTTGATAATATCCCATATGGTTATCTCTTGCCCCAGGGCTTTTACCTCTGTGGGTAAGTTCTTGTTGTTTCTGTTAAACTGATTTTTCCGATCTCGGCAAAATTAAAAGCAAAATGGCATGTGACTCCCTGTGGGTTTACAATAAACAAAGCCAGAGCACACATGCTATCTGATGGTGGATCTTTCTCTACACTTTTACTAACTACTGAGATCTTTTTCCTCTAGTGGGAGTGGGCAAAGATAAAACTGACACGTTTGTATTAGTAACATAGCAAGGACATGCTGGCGAAATTAGTTTGTCATCATATTTGATCCAGGGATGGCCAGGATAGGATCCAGCAACGATCCGTCTTTAACATGTTGAAACTTCACTTTGCCCTCTGGGATAACCACAACTATTTATTATTGTACGGCAGGAGTTGGGTACTTTTGCACTGGGACCTGTGCAGGTCTCTAGCAGGCGGGATAGCTGCGAGGCCTCGCAGCTGTGGGGTGGCCGCTGTGGCTGGGATGGCAGCGTGGCACTGGGGTGAGCATGGCCCCACCTGCTCTCTGGCTCTGCCACTGCTCTGCTGCAGAGCCACCGGTCAAACATTAACTTCTCTGCGTACCTCTTTCTTCCTTCCTTTTTACCTGTCCCGACACTTTAGACGGGAACATCTGTAGGGCAAAGGATGCATTTTATCATGTGTCTGTCGAGTGCCAATCTTGGCTGGGGAATCTCAGCGCTCCTGTGATATGAATAATAATTCCAATAATAAAGGCAAAGCCTGACCATCTGGCTGCTATTATGGTAATGTCTTGCTCTGTGACAGTAGGTCACTCTGTGCAGCTGCTTCTCTGGCTCATTCTGTATTGGTAAAGACTACTCCAGCTTTGGGCTAAGTCTCCATGGCCTGAAGATAGAAAAGGCCTGTGGTAGTGCTACCTATCCTAGGCATGGAGGCTGAAAAGAAACCCGTTGTCAGGGGAGTATCACTTGGGGTTGTATGCTGCGATACTCAGCTGTGAGCAACAATTAAGCCACTGGTTTCATCCCCAAAGTGAGTGATGGTCACTGCTCCCAAGTGATCATCTTAGATCACTCCATCCATGCCTGTCTGGTGTCCGGATAACATGCTCCATCCCCAAAGAGTATGAAGTCTCCTGGTTTTATTCAAACATCTATGGGTAATGACAGGATCATGACTTAGTAGCAAACCTTTTCACATCCCAGTCAGCTCCAGCTCTGGCTCATGCGATGTGAGCCAGCGCAGCAGGGTGCTGGAGTGTTGTCCCTGCCCACCTCACTCCATTTGCTGCTTGCAGAATTGCAGTGTTCCTGGTTGGCATACAGCAGATTCTTCAGTGCTTTGGGATCGAGATATCACTACAGCTGAGAGTCACAAAACGAATCAAAACATAAATTAGAAATTACTTATGAGCTGCATAATTTATGTTGATCAGAGTTTTCAAACGTGGCCTTTTTCATATTATAAGATGAAGTGTAGCTCATGTGATGATAATTCACATGGCTGAGTGTAGTGCTACTGATAATAATACTCAGCAGTGGGAAACTGTCAAATGCTTAGCCTCACTGTTTATCTATTATATTCTCCCATTAGCTGTTTTATTTTATTCCATCTAGGGTTTGCTTTAGCTTGTACAATATGTTTGGCACAAGCTACATTAAAAAAGTGCTATTGCATTTGCAAAATGATTTTTACTGTCTCAGAAAGATAGCTTGCAAACTCAAAACTGAAATTAAAACTCCTTTCCCCTCATATCTACATACAACTCCAGAATAGACAGGGACCTGATCATAACTGGATGAGCAAGAAAAATTTCAGTAATCTTTCCAGCATGGTATGCAAAGACTAGGACTGCTGTACGGCTGATGCCTTGCTCACGGTGCTCGCCAGTGTGTCTGCAGGGCCATTTCGTCCCGATGATTCCCTGGGTAAGGCACAGAAAAGGTGCAAGGGATGGATATGTCTCTAGCTACGCTGTAGCTGGAGGCACACACCGCAGGGAGCCACCCTGGGGCCCCAGACCAAGCAGTTTAGTGTGGTCCAGCCCCCCCCAAGCCCAGGGCCAGCCTCCCCTCAGTCAGTCTGGCTGCATCCGTACTGCACAGCCCTCAGCCCAGGGTCCTGGGCTCTCCCATGGTAATCTGGAGCCGCAACACACAGATCAGTGTGTGTGAAGGGTTGGGTTTTTTTCTCAAAATCCATGATGGAGGTTTTGTAGCTCCCTGGAGCATATGGCAGGAAAGGGAGGCTGTGTATGGCCATCGGAGCTGTCTGCTTGGGGGTGATGGGCATGTGGGGATAGTGCTGGAGTACCGTGTAGGGCTGGTGCCATCTCATTTGTTTTCAGCAACAAAACTAAGGGGTTTCCACAGGGCCTAGAACCACACACAGGCCTGGAGTGAAAAGGAACTTCATTCCAAGAGAGAGCCCAGGATTGAGCTACCACTTAAGTAACACAGATATCAGGGCCCAAGAGTGAACTGGTGAACTAAGTTATTTGGCAGTGCTGATATACCCTTTAAATCCCAAAGATGTGCTGCAAGGGAATACAGTTTATTTACCTGTGGGTTTTTTTTTACCACTGATCAGGCCATACTTGCCCATATCCAGAAGTCATCTCGGGCTGTAATTTTTTAAATCCCTGCGGAGACCTTGCTGCAGCAGTGTCCTCAGGAGAAAGGCGGGTTCTCTGCATGGCCCAAAGCAGGTGGAGCATTCACATGTCATATTGCAAATTGGATGCTTATTCCTTTGGGAGCACTTCCTTTGTGTGGGGCAAATTAAATCTCCGGCTTGTCTGAGGACAAGGAAAGAAGACTCTGTTTTCAGGACAAAGGGGAATTTCAACCCTCTCTTGAAACACAGCTTAATTCATTTTAAGTGTTTGCTTCTGTGCCTTTACCTATTTTATCTCTTTTCTCTTTTGAAAAAAAGCATAGCATGGAATTAAGGCATTCATTCAACACCATTCTGTGCTTGACTTCACTCATATGTTTCTACAGTCTAAGTTGTTTTTCTACTTTTTAATTCAGTTGTATTCAAAGCAATGGCAAAAGCCCCTTTAGTCTTAATGGTAGAAGATCAGGTCTTACTGGAGGAACACCTTCTCAGGCTTCTTGACTTGCATGTGACTCTCAAGAGGAAATTTTCTGATTCATTTTGGGAAAGGCATGAAAATCTTGAGATAAATTTCTTCTCCCAAACAAGATAAAAGGAACTATTTGGAAAGTAACCAATGCAGGCAAATAAATTACAACAAATTATTCATACGATGAATTCAATTTTTTTCTGTTTGCCAATATATACCATGAATCGGATGTTTAGAGAGATGAACTATCTGTTTCTTGATATGCAGCTTATTCATGAATGGTTCGTTGTAATTCAAGTCATAGCTTTTTGGAGGGCACACAGGTCATGGTTTGGGTCCATTTTCCCTGACTGGATGCACATTTTTCTTTTAGAATCGGTTTCCCTGGTACAGATATTCATTATGACAAAATCACAGTCATGATTATTTGCTGCTATGATGAGAGTTCCTTTCCTTGGAGCATGGGGGGAACGGGAGGTCTCTTCACCCAAGGCAATGTGCTGAAAAACTTCTATGCAATTGGAATACAGTTCTATACAATCTCAGCCATGGAGATGGTTCTTACTCCATCTCAGACATTTTGCATGTCATACAATGGTCAGGTTTTTAGGTGTGACTGAAATAGTTGGCAATGGCTGATGACCCAGCTTCAGTTGACTTCAAAGCACAGAGAGGAGAGTGGAGATAAGAGCAGAAAAGTGCTGGGGGAGATGGATAAATGAAGAGGTAGCTTAGTACCTTTGCCTGCCCGGCTGCTGCTATGTTGGCATGTTGATGCAGTATTGCTGGGTGTGGAAATCCCCCAAAAGGTAATGATTAGACTCCTTACCAGCCTGTGTGAGGTATCTCCCATACTGCAGGTGTCTGCTGTTCTCCTTGGGCTGGTCTCTGGGAGGGCAGGGAGCAGGGCCAAGGCGTTTTGGTGGAGCGGAGGTGCTGAGGAAGGGACAGGCTCTGACCTAAAAGGAAATTAAGTGCAACCTTTAGCTGCTGTCACATGGAAAGCTGAAGGTGTCATCAGTTACAAAAGGAATTCACTAACTTCTGACCTGGGCAAACAGATCCACATCTCACAATCCAGTAAGGAGCATCAGATGGGACAGTTACCCACTTCTGATGTAACAGTCGCTCCATGGTGGAGATCTCTCATCCAGCCCTTGGTGCCCACGGGTGCAAATGCCTGTGCCCCAGCTACAGCCCATGGCTGTATGTCATGTGCTGATAGCTGTTTGGATTATTTTGGGAGGAAAAAAAAAAAACAACAACACAACACTCCCATTTGCCATTTTCCTATCCAAATTTTTCTCTTGATGTGGGAGGTGCACCACAAAAATAAGCTTTGGATCAGCAGTTATTTCTGACCCATGGATTATGTTTACTTTTGTTTGATATCACAGGGCCTTATGACTGTCTTGGCCTGGCTTAGATTTTCCTGGTGCTGTTCGTTGAAATGTTTTATTTTCCACCATTGCCTGTAGGCACTGACATGGATTAGCCTTGGCAGCACCACACAGGGGGCTTACACACCCTGATGCTCACTAATTACAACCTCCTGAACATCCTAACAGCTATAATAATACAGTGATGTATATATGAAGTCACGGTCTGTCAGCGTATTGCCCCTGTGGTGTAAATCCTGCAAGCAATATACTCATGACTGGAAATCCCCTTATTGCATGGAGAGTTTTGTTCTTTGGAGCGGTTTCTATTTACATATGCTCAGGTTCTCTAAATGTCCAACAGAATGCGATACTACACAAACCCATGTCGTGAAGACACATAGGGATGTTATTGCCTTTCTTTTCCTCTTTTCTTGCTTTTGACTCCTTTACCTTCTTTCTTCCCATAGCTACTTGCCAACATTTTTTCTGGCACAGTAGCTGAAGGACCAAATCCAGGAAAACACACATAAGGTTTATTTGTTTGGTTTAAATCTCTGTGTTAACAGTTAAAGCATTTAAATTGCTAAATACCTGTCAGAGTCTAAATATGAGTTCAGCCACCTAACTTCTAGCATGTGAATTGCTGATTTACTGGTGATGAGGTGCAGTTCAGGGGAAGAGGGTAAAGGTAGTCCTAAGTGAAACCCCTGAACTTCATGCAGTGCAGCTGTAGGAGCTTTGGTCTGTATACTTCTTCAATTCGCTGATCAACTCTTAATGGGCAGAATTACTTCCTAGTGTAGTGCAGACTTTGGTTTCTAGGCTCTCCAAGTGCTGTAGAGAAGTAGGCGAAGGACAGAGGAGTTTTGTCCTACATAGTATGCACTTTGGAGGTGCTGACTACAGAGGGAGGCCAGCGTGATCAGGTTCCTAACAATGTGCCTCCATCCGGTGCTAGAGTTAGGTCCTAGTGTTCTGCATGACTGATGGGCTGGGTGCTGGACACCACTGAGCACTCAGAGAGCTCTGCTGAAATGAGAGAAAATGGCAGATAGTGTCTGTTCTGGATCAACCATGATGACCATGTTAATGAAGAGATTCTGGCGTTTCCCATGTCCTGCTCCGCTTGGTTCCAAATGAGCTTTTTGAATGATAAAGAAAGACCTCACAGAATTAAAATTACTCATGTATGCCCTCCTAACATCCCCTCAGCATGTGCATAGCAGAGCCACATTAATTTCATTGCTAGGGGGAATTCCCTACCTCCAGAAATGGGAGTGGATTTGCCTGTAATAGCAATTAGGGTTTCCAGTAGTGAACTGTCTCCAGTTTTCACACACTGAATGTATTCTGCAAAGTAATGCCATCAAGACAAAAAAGGAAGATAAAGGGTTTGCATCATTATGCCTGACAGAACATATACACTACTTTTGCAGAGATTGAAATAATCATAACTAAGCTCATGGAAAATTGCAAACAGAGAAGGTTGTATGAAAAGATACATAAATCAAATTTATGAAGTAATTTTAATGCACTTTTTTGGACATAAATTCTTTTAGAGGACTCATCAACCACATTCTGGTATGAATCTTATTTGATTCGAAGAATTATGATGATTAAACTATTATACACTAGTGAAAACTTCTTCACTTCTGAAAAAAAAAAAGTTAAATCCAAGCCTTGAGGCAAAAATGTTAAAAATAGACATTTTTTTTATATGAAACCATTTGCACGAATGAAACTAATAGGTTTTTATCTAAACCATCTGGTGGAGGAAAAGCATTAAAATGCAAAGTCACGTATTGAAGCCCCCAGACACTTCTTTAGAATGCTATACATTAAAAAAAAAAACAACAAAAAAAGGAAAACTCTATATTTTTTCCTTCATTTATCTGAGGTCTTGCTCCCTAGAGTCCAAGCTTTAACCAGGCAGCTTTGCTTTGGCAACCAATATACTCCCGCTTGTCTTTGCATGAACGTTGCACTCCCAATAATGCAAACTAAATTCATTTCAGGAAAGCAATCAGTGGGTTAGGGTTTATGATTTGCTTGGGAGTTTTATTTCCCCTTAAATAAACCTCTACAGGAAACTCAGATACAAATGACGGTCACTTTTATTTTTTTTTTGTACATGTAAAACCAGACCGTGAAACTACAGTTTAAAATAGCGCAATTTACTGTAGTACATGAGGTGTGTAACAGGAAGTAACCAACAAAGACTTTCGCACTCCCTTTCCCAATTTGAGGCCAAATAACCATGATCCGCTGGGCTTTCTTTCTATCCTATGTGTAGAGGATTTGGCGTGAAACAGAATCACAGACTAGCCTGGACTGGAAGGGTTCTCTGGAGGTTTTCTGGTCTACCCTATCCCCACAGCCAAAGCCAGTGCAACTTAGGTGGGCCTCTTCAGGGCTGTCCAGTCAGGTTTTGAATATTTCCAAGGACAGAGATCCCACAGCCTCTCTGGGGTCCTGTGTCAGTGTTTTCAACTTCCCTCCTGGTGATTTTTTTTCCTAATACGTAATCAGAATTTCCTCATTGCAACTTGTGTCTGTTGTTTCTTGTCCTTCGTGTGTGCGTCCAGAAAGATTTGGGCTCTGTGTTCTCTATAAACACCCCCTAGGCAGTTTCAGACTGCAGTAAGAGCTCCTCTTGGATTCCTCTCCTTGAGACTAACCAGATCCAGCACTCTCAGCCTCTCCACCTGTGCCCTGTGCTCCAGCCCCTGACCATTGTGGTGGCCTCCACTGGATTCACTCCAGTGTGTCAATGTTTCGCTTGTACTGGGATCACTTTTGGAAAGACTCCCACCTCTGGGCTCAGGTTCCTTCCCAGTCCAAAGGTGACAACAGTACGATTAGAGATGATAGCCTCTTTCTGGCTTTTGATCAAATTTTTCTCAAAAACTTATCTCTTGAGAGTTTAGAAATACTCAGCCTTGAAAATCTATCACCCTTGTACTGCAGAAGCATGACCTTCCTGCAAGGACCTCCTTGTGCAACTGCTTCCAGCCTGTTTGCAGAGGGCAACTTCTGCTGGGGGCTCAGTGGCAGGACAGTCCATTCAGCTGTCATGATGCTCTCCTTGTGGGTCCTATGGAGTCTCCTCGGTGTGCAGATATATGTATATGTATGGTGCTTTGTTAAATCTGATGTAGAAAGTCATACAGGTTTACTTTGCTGGGTTCTAGGGAGAAATTCTGCAAAAAGGAAGAGAGAAATAAAGATGTTTGAGGGGTATGAACAGTATAGTCAAAATTCCAGTCTCTTGAGCTTTGAAATTTTGATACAAAATTCCAGGAACATGAGACCAGAGATTACTTAGACATCTCTCTTGTTATTTTAATCTTTTTAAAGTTAGTTTACAGTTAAGTTTGAAAATAGCACTCAGCTGTACACATATGACTTAAAAGTGTAAAACCACTAAAGACAAATAAAACCTGGAAACCTCCCCCTATTTATTATTTGTAAAATCTCACCTGAGTTAAAGCCATCCTCATGGATCTGAGCACTGCTTCACAGTTGTTGAACTTCAGTTATGACTAAAGCAGAAGACTGTTTTTGAAAACTCTCAGATCTCACCTACTCTTCCTCTAAATTACTCTGTGTCCCCGGGCACATCACTTACCTTCTTTGGTATTTATCTCTTCAACAAAACCATGTAACACATGCTTGTATGCCAGAGGAGTGGAGAGGCTCAGCTCATTATTTCAGAACTCTGAGCAGAAGTAGATATCAAAACGTGAAGGCTTACTCTACTAATTAAGGCATCAGCTAGCCTTATTTATTCAAGTGATGACATGCTTTTGAATGAACTTTGGAACGGCATGTTGCTATCTAAGCCGTGCTATATAGACAGCAGGAAAAATCTCTCTTGCATCTTCAGTATTTAACAATACGACTGCACTGATGGCATAAACATGGATTCAAGTGTTTCATTGTGAGGAAATCTGGTAATACAAAAGCAACCTGCTTTTGTAAGAGGGCTTACGTTGCTGCAGTTGCTGTGCTTGCACGGGAAGGTGAATTGCCCCTCTGCCCCCCACCCCCCACCCGTATTGGAACAGCTTTGGATTTTTTTACTTCCACTGAAACTCAGCACTTTGGGAGCACCAAGGTCAGCATATATGCTCTGCATAGAGCTGGGAAGTTTTTACCTCTAGGTATCAAAATGTGAGAAGCCTGAATATTCAACAGAGGTTTTCTTTTTCTTTCTTTCTTTTTTTTTTTTTTTTTTTTTTTTTTTAATACTGGAGCCTTGCAGATTGTAAGGCAAAACTTCTTAGAAAGCTAGCTTAAAGCAGCACTGAAACGTGTGATTCTTGGAGCCTTCAGAGACTTCTGTATTACAAAATGCGTGCCCAGCCTGCTGTGAAACAGTGGCGCATGGAATATCACCCGCTTACACGTTTGACTTAGCTAAAGAACACGTGTTTTACAAAGGTACCCATCCCTGATCTAACATCTTTTTTCAAGTGGTTGTGCATCCACTGTGCTGCTTGGTAAATTCAGAGTTAAAAGGAAAAGTACTTTGTTTCCAGTTTGAAATTTTCTGACCTAAACTTCCAGCCTCTGGACATTGCTATGCGTCCTCTGGTTCTGCCTGCTGTGTGAGCTGAGTGTCTGCCGTCCCCATCCTCCCTATTCAGCGGGCTGATGGTCTGGAAAACGCTGATGTTCTAAGGGTTACTGGATTACAATTGTTCTCTGAAAACAAAATTCACATCTGTTCTGACAACTTATTTCAGCCTGATGCAACTTGAAAAGGTCGAGATTAATCCCAGAAAATCAGAGTTCTATTGGAAAGGCCAAATCAACTTTAATTGTAACACATGGCTATTTGTATTGGCGTTTAGCTGCAGCCGTTTATCCTTCTTTCCATTGGTATTATTTGTTTCTGAGCTAGCTACTAAAGCCTACAATGCAAGCTGAAATGTTTTAAGTAACGTAACAAAAATAACAGCTGACATCTTTCCTTTTACAGGTTTCCATTGACCCAGGGTATTTTGTGTGCGTGGCTTTTACGACTTTTGTTTATCAGCAGTCTGGAGAAAAAAAAATCATAGAAGAAAATGTTGGCTCATTTTATAAAGATTAATGGTGTCTACTCTACTTTCACACACCCTCCTAGTCTGTTGGCTTTTTCCATCAGAGCCCGGGGGGCTGAACCACTTGCTCTGGAGTTCTGCCTCCTACCAAACTTTGATCGCGGGCACTAAGGGGTTTTAAACCCCTTCGCATTACAGCAGTTGCAAGCTGTGGTTTTCTGCGTTGGTGAGGTGACTAACAGCAGCAGGCTCCCCTCGGCATGGGGGACAGGTTGGTGGAGCACCTCTCTAACCACCCTGCCGGCTGCCGGTAGCTGCTATCAGCCCAGCCATCGAGCCATCAACTGACATCTGAGCTCTCAGATCCCCTGAAAAGTGACAGGATGAGAGAGACTCATTTGGCAATACTTTGCTCTTGCTGTTTGGCCTGGAGAAAGATACTCAAAGTGGTAAGATTGTTTAGCAACAGCTGGCAAGCACCCGGGTGTGAGCCTGATTTTCAGACATGACAGGCACTTACAGGAATGTTGCCAGATACAGCTGTTTAAAAGCCTTAATAAACAGCAAGTCAATACTAATCTTTGCCAAATTAATCTTTTCCTTGACAGCTCATCAGAGCAATTATGCTCAGACTCGTTGTAAACACACAATTGTCAGAGGGTAAGGATCTTCTCCGCGGTATACTGTGGATTTTTGCACACAGCTTGTTTTCCAAATAGGAAGGTTTCCTTTTCTTTTCCTCTTCCTCTCTTTTTTTTTTTTTTTTTTTTTTTCTTTCCTATTTTATTTTCTAGCCAATTACATGTTTGCCAGCTTGGTATTAGCCTGAATGAAATTTCTTTGTAAAGTGTCTATAACAGCAAGCCTTTAATAGAATGTGAAATGATGACAGTCGCAGGATCCATGCAGATGCACATTTGCTAGTGGGTTTCTCTAATTAGGCAGTAACTGTGACAGACTCTGAAATGTTACAAGTCATTGTTCTCACTTGTCCTCTTGTCAGTGGAATAAGAACTACATTTGAGTTGTGATTTAATGTGCTGCTGGGTAATAATAAAATACATGACTCTGCAAAGGAAAGCAAATGCTGTCTGTGAGACCTGACACAAAGCACCTCGTGTTCTCCGAGGTGCTCAGCACCTCCTGCAGCACTGCCCGCTCACTGCTATACTCACTAAATAATATTTTATTTAAATGCAAAAGGGCTTGAAGACACTAGATAAATAATTAACAGGGCAATGGTTGTATATCTATCTATCTATGTATCTATGTGTGTATGTATGTATGTATCTCTCTCTCTCTGTATCAATACCTGTATCTATATCTATATCTATATCTATATCTATATCTATATCTATATCTATATCTATATCTATATCTATATCTATATCCGTACCTACATATCAAGGGGAGTTCTGGGGAGTAGCTCCTGTATGGGTTACATACAGCTCTTTAGCTGCTTCTCACAGTGTGTGCAAAATAAGGATTTTTACCTACTCCGTTTCCCCAGAGCACAGAAAGAGATCTCTGTGGATCTGCCATGTTTACAGGATCAGGTAAGAAATAATCAGATACAGTCTGGGAGATGGTAGTTCAGGTTGAGATGAAGTCTCAGAAGGTTGAGGAAGGTGGTAAGAGCATCTTTTACCTTCTGGTAATGAGGTCTTTTACTGTTGGGTTTCCTGCTTACAGAGGAGCCTCGCAGGGAATATTTGGCACAGACACCACTTCAATCAGGAACGGGTATTTGGTGAGAGAGAGAGAAGTGGGCACGAATACATTAGGTTTCGTTGTGAATGGCTGGGGCCCTCCATGAATACATTCATTACTTACTGCCTGTGGATGAATGTGGGGGGAAAAAATCCTACAGCGAGTCCCTTCAAAGAGCTTCTTTGGGTCAGAGGCAGCAGCTGGATGGGGTTTCTGCTCAAACCTCTGTGAGTTTGGTGATGGAGAGACTGGGACTCACATCGCCGGAACGGGGCAATCAGAGGGCAGCAGTAAATTCAAAGAGCCTTTCCTTTTCAAAACCTCTGCTTACCTTGGTGCAAGCAAAGGGGATTTACATCTTTCCAAGTGCCTGTGTTGCTAGTCTTGCATTTTGCCTACCGTTTTAAAAAAATCATTAAAAAAAATTAATTTCAGTTAATGGAAGACATTATTTCCCTTGGTTTCTATCACTCTGACAGATGTCTTTATCGTATTTAGTTGCTGTAAATATATATTTATGTTGCTCTAATATGTAGGTTGTTTTGTTCTTGTGTGCTTTCCCATTATCATCATTATGACAGATGGTGACTTACAACCAGGGACTTGGGTATATGTGTTTCTGTGGTGCCTAAGCCACAGAGCTTCAGCGAAGGATGGGGCAAATCTTCATGAACTCCAGTGGAGCCTCACCTGCTTACAAAAGGATCTCAACCTTCTAGGCTCCATCTATTGACAATTTTTATCTGTCAATACGCAGCTGAAAACAAATAGCAGATCGCCCTTGGCCGACAACCATTGCTTTTTTCCCAAGGTCATACATGAAGAACTGACACTTATGCATCGAAGTTGGATCTTTCCTTTGGGACAAAGTAGCTTCAGTATAACCCTGGCCAAAACTGCTGCTCTTCCAGTATAGCTGTCCCATCCAAACAGAGCCTGGACACAAAACCACACTCAAACCACAGGATGGGTAAGGTGCTGCATGGTAAACACACTGCAGGGTTCCCTTCTTACAGATGAAGAGACACCAACTAGCCAGAGGTTCATACAGAATAAGTATTTTATTCATGATGTATTTTTTTTTTATTTACATTAAAGTTTTCTTGTATTTTGAACTCTGCTTGGATACTGAAATTAACAACTTTATGTGACTGCGCACCTGCTCTAAAAGAAATGGAGATAACACAGTTCTTTTCCGTAAAAGAAAAAGGAAAACTGCCTGTCAAAATCAAAGCTGATTTTTCTCATCCCCAGTAATTATCTTCTCGCTTTAGAATTAATATGAGTGGAAAATGTAGTTTACTATAATATAATAAATAGAAGACATTGGGTAATTAGTAGTGCTGGTATATTTCTAAAGTACTAAACAGACAAACAATAAACTGTGAATTTAATCACGAGTTCTCATACAGTTTCAAGACAGGAAAATTAGAGCTCTCAGCTACAGTCATTTGAGTAATCACATCTGATCTGCATTATTTATTAGTTATTACATGCCAAGTGATTCCGATTGTACATTTCCTGAAATCATTCCAAAGCAAGAATACCTTTGTTTCTGATTTTTTTTTAAAGAAAAATCAATGGCATTGAATAATGTGCATTTTATCCGAGTTGCTTTCTTTATTTCACATAGGAAATACAAATCAGTGGTACTCTCCATTAATTGGACAGGCATCCAAGATGAAATCCTCCAGAAATACATTTTCAGAGCTATTCCTGATCCAGAACATTGACAAAATACCTTCTTTTGGATTTTTTTTATCCCTTTCCCTGTGGATATTGAACTTACCTTTCACTGTGGGATGTATTTGTGATATACTTCCTAAAACTCTGTAGGACCTTTTGGATGTATAATAAAATGGCTGAAGCATATTTGGTAATGTTTCTGTTGGTAATATTTTTATTTCTTGACTAATTAACCAAAACTGATAAAGTTTCAAGAAGCAGCATTATGCAGTTTTATTCAGCTAGTTTTGTTGGTTCAAGACTTAGTTTTGGGCAACTTCCTGCTACAATGCTTTAAAAAGGGAATTACTTAAAATACCATTTTTTTTTTTTCCTTAACAACCAAAGAAATACAGAAATAGGTATTGGTTACCTTCATTTTCTGCCAGTAAAGCAGGTTCGGTGTTATATATGTCACTGTAAAAACTAAATAAAGTATTCACATCAATTGTGAACAATTTGTGCCAGCAAAAGTTAAAGCGTCAAAGAAACCTCTTTAAAATGCTAACAAATTTACTTACAAACACCTATATTTATTATTTCATAAATAGGCGCAACAGGTTCCATAAAAAAGATTAAATACAGACACAGTATGAAGAAACAATAATACATAGCCATATGTAAAGGTTATAATTTAGCTGTCTCCAATCTGTTTCTGCATCTAATAAAATATCAGGTAAGCGTTTGGCAGTTTTATACATAAAAGGACTTAAATGATGTTTACTAACCAGTACACATAAAGTGATTTTCTTTAAAAAAAAGAAGCATTTTTAGGCAGTACAAAATAAATGTGTTTGCTCTTTATCAACATTAGTTTTTTATCCTAGTTTTTTGTGTTTATTTCATGAGACAAAGCCAATATTTTTAATTAATATAATTTGGGAATATTTTACTTTTTTTCTCCAAATACTTTGAAAATATAGAACTATTAGTCAGTTGTTTAAAAATGAAGTAAAAATATGAATGTTTGCCAATTTAACCCTCATTGTGAAATCAATAAACTGGAATGAGCCAGTTTCAATTACAATTACCTACAAAAACATTCACATTTTATACTCTAGGAGAGTGTAACATAGATGCTATTTACAAACTTGCTATGACTGCTACATCAAGCCATTTAAAAAGTCTTTAGTAGTTTCATATAAACACCCATTATGAAAAACCAATGGAAAATCCAGGACTTTTATCCAAGACATCTACAGTTGCTAAGGCAGTTACTATCGCAGCACTTCACAGCAAAAACCAACATAAAATCTGAATGGTCCAAGTTTCCTTCAGGGAAGAAGAAAAGCAATGTCCGTTAAAGGATCTCAGGGTAGGGGTGGAAAGGAGAAAGAAAGAGAAAAAATGGGGGCTAAAAAAAAAAAAAAAAAGAAAAAGAAAGAAGCAAGACTATTTTTTCCAGAGTGAGTGACCCACAAGCTCAAATAGTCCTAAGTGCTTAGCAACTTGTATTTCCTAATAAAATGCAGAACTGCCTTGACTGCATAAAGCAATCCATGATGAAAAGACTTCCCTGCATTCCTCAGTGGAAAGGAGAGGTGTTTCAGATTTTCAGGTAAGGTAGAGTGCTTTGTCCCTCTGCATGCCCCTGTTCAAAGAGAAAAAGAACAAATGTGATTTTTAAAAAATTTGTAAAATTTTTAGTCCTATTCTTCCAAAAAAACCCCCGCAACTCTACTGCATGTCATTAATTCCAAGCACATCACTGAAGTACGGCTGCATTACCATGGTAATAATAAGTAAAATCCTAGTGCCATAGTGGCATGTAGCAATCTGGAGACCACATATGGCTCTAAACTACACAGGCCTGGGACATGGGTGTAAGCCCTGGTTTGGATCACCTGCACTAGCAGGTTGGTAGCACTGACTATTTCTCCTTCACAAACCACATAAGTACAGCTGAGAGTTTAGCACAGGTCTTGGAACGATGCTCCATAAGCAGCCTATATGATGTGGGCACTTCCCTTCGAGGGCAAGAGAGTTTACTTACATGAACATGCGTGCCAGCCATTGATATCTCTGGCCTGTCTTATTTACTAGCACAGACATAGCCAAACATGTTGGGTTGGCAGGTTCAGGTAAGCATGGGCAAGAGAACACCAGAAGTTTCTGGCAGAGCCAACTAGACCAACTCTCTACTGGAAACCAGGCTCTACAGGAGACCTTCTGCCAATGCACTGTCTAGCACATTTTTACATTCAGTTCTTGCTGGGTTTCAGCTTCAACTGAAGCATATCAGTTCAGAGCAAAAAGTTTCTAATTCGGAACAGTCTGTAGAAGTCAGAAAAAAACGTATCTTTTAAAGCAGAAGAAGCATCACTGATGGGGCTTGGTTCACACTGCAGAGATTTTCTGGGAGAGAGGTTTAACTCTGTCTCCTGCTTCCTTGCCAAAACCCAGGCACCAGCTCTGCTCTTCCACAGCTTTACAGCTTACTTGGTTTGGAGTCTGGGAGCAGCACAGAGCAAGCTCCGCTGCACTGGCAATTTATGCCAATGCTATAGCAGAGATAGGTTAAATCCATGCATAGAGATTCACAAAGGCATATCTACACAGGGTATATACAGGGTCTGCTCAGAGAAAGCTTCTGCTGTGGGAAAGTTATGCCCAGTGAGTACCTAGAGGTCACTGCTGGCAATGATTGCACATTGCTTTTTCCAGAAGAGACCAGGACTCAAAGCCACAGGTGGCTATGGCCTGCTTGACAGAGGACAGGCTATTCAGAGCTCAGTTTAAGCACGTATAAAAGTCTGTGGGCTGGGTAGGCTCCTATAAGGTCCTGCAGCACAGATCAAGACATTATGGCGATACAGCACAGAAGTGAGACCGTTCTGCTGAACAAGTGGGCAAGTCATGGGGCAACAGTGATAGGTATGGGGGAAAGTGATGCTGCTGTGCAGACTAGTTAAAGTCTGCCTCAGTGTCAGCGGGTTCTAGTCAAGGTGTTATTCTGAACTAGTAACCAAAAAAAGATTTTTATTCAGTTCTAGTTTGAGTTCCAGAAATACTTTAAAACAATAATGCAAGTGAAATTCTCAGTCTGAGTAAATGCAATGGGTGAAACTGGTCTTTAGTTCTGCTTTGTGTTCATTTGTCTGGGCTGGATTTGACACTTTAGTAGCAACCAAGAGCTTTTATCTGCGTTTCCTTGGGGATCCATGCCAAGGTCAAGGGAAGGTCAGGCTGGTGGTCATGTTCACAAGGCACAACATCTATCATTTAAAATTCAAAAGGTACCTTCTGTTCGGAGTCCTAAATGTTTCCAGGCAGTTCCTGGGACAGTAACATGGCTCCACAAAAACCATGCTGCAGAGGAGTTGAGGGTTTGAGGGGGCTACTAACCTTACAGTAAGGGCACAGAGCTCCTACAGGTATGGTGGTTTGTTTCTGGTTACAGTCATGTGATCTTCATACCATTCCCTTCCATGTATCTTGTATCCCATGCATCACCCCTGCATCTCACTGATGTGCGTTGTCATGACCCAAACTAGTTGTTTACACTGGCAGCAAACTCTCCTCAGCACTTGGAGAAAATAATTCACGCCATTTGCCTCTCAAGTAGGAGGTAGTGATCTTAAGACTTCTTTCCTGCACCTTCTCCCTAAGATTTCAGTTCTGATTTTCTAAGGAATGGAATTTCTCTAAGACCAAAGTGTATGTGCTGCAATAAGGTGATAACAGTGTCTAATAAATGTATGTATCGAAAATTTGTTCCCCCACAACAGTCTCACTGCTAAATAAACACAGTGCACTTCTGAAATACCGTAGGGAAACAGGCAATAAAGCTGTTTCCAAATTCTCTATCAGATACTTGTGTCATGAATGTTGCTCAACACAAGGTGGCATTCACTGGCTGCTTACCCATTACTGCAGTAGTCATTATTCCAGTCCACAGTCTGTGCTGGAGGATTTCTGCACCCTGAACGAACATACTCCATTGCTTGGGTAACAACTTGTGCAGCTGTTGATGTTGGATTGATGATATTCTGATAATCAGGCTGAAGAGTAAATCCCTAGAGGAGAAAGCAAGTACATTACAATGTATGGAAACCAAGCAACAGGTTGGGTGCATTAAAAAAAAACAACAAACAAATGGTGTGTACTGTGAAATAGTAGAATACTTCTTTTCCAGGTGTATTTTAGGTTATCAAACTTAAAATAGGAAAAAATGTGTAGGTGCTTTCTAAGTTTTTAAATCTTTCTTTGGTTTGAGAAATGAAACACTGCCAAATCGTTGTTAGCTATTACACAGTCACAGGATGGAACTAAAAGGGACAGAGTAGGAACAATTCAAAACCAAGAGAACAACTCAATCAGCACTGGGGCAAAAAGGTCTGTTTGCTCCTTAGAGCTTCCATTTAGATTAAACGTAAGGACACGCACAAGTTGTTAATTCCCAGAATATGCAACAGAATCTTTTTGAAGGATGTAGGCAGCAGGTGGCTGACTGTTTTATTAGACTACACCTATTCACATATTGTTCTCAAAACCCTTTTTCTTCATTCAGTCACAAAGGGACCATCTGCTGCTTCTTTTATTTGTACTTCTCTCTCAACTAAACAGAAATTCAACCAAAGCTTTTTAACAGTTGTTGGACTAATGTAGTGAAAGTAGCACAGAATAACTTGCTTTTTGAAACCACGAAGACAAGGAAAAAAGTGGAAGTTACAAAGAGACATCTAACCTGCTCCCTGAAATATCTGTCATATGAAAAGTCATAATAATTTTTAGCTCTTTTGATATACGAGGATGTTTAAATGCTGTGTTTCAAAACCAGAAGAACAATTGACATTTCAAGGCTAGTGTATCTGGTTCACCCTATATAAATGTACATCATGTTCCTGCAAAGTTAGAAGAACTACAATCGATACCTGCTGAAAAAAAACAGACCAAATTCCTTCCTGGGGCAAGGGCATATAATTCCCACTCAAGTTAACTGGATGTGTAGCTGCTAAACCAGAAACTGAACTTGAACCAAGATACCTAGTTTGAAAATCCATTCCTTCTGGCCAAAGCCCACATACAGTATAGATAGGATTAAAGCTCATAGCTTTTAGTTTTAAATTCTGGTGGATTATGTGTGATCGCTTCATATACACAGCCTTCATTAAGACAGGAGTTTTGGGAAGACCTGGGTTTTTTTCTGCAGGTTTAACAACTCAGCCACACTACTTTTAATCAAGATAAATGAGTATTCTCAGTTCCTGCCTAGCCCCCTCCATCCCCAGAAATGAGCTTCCTTCAAATACAACATGCCACTTTCTTCTTCACATCCCTCTTTCTTGGTGCCTTCTACTCCATCTCTTCCCTGGAGGTCCCGCAGGTGTTCTGCCCTGTCGTGCCTCTCGTGTACACCGTCACCTCACTCCACTCATCCTGACTGCAGATTCTTGCCTAGGCTGTAAATAAGCGCAACTTTCCTCCGTAATCTCTTCCACATGAAGAATATCCCAAGTCGCATCTCAGTACCTTAAATGCTCTCCGAAGCCTCACTTTGTCCCTGATGACTTTGAGAAACAGACCATTAGTAGTGGGCACGTTCACGAGCTCAATCTAGCATCTAGTTGTCATGTAACGTATACTGCCCTGCTCATAAAGTAAAATAAAACCCACCTGTGGTGACTGTAACCCCCATGCTCTGTACACAGCCTTTTCACCAGGCTCTAAACCTGCACATCAGGCTGCATAAACAGCCCCCATGCCTGCCACGAATCCAAAGGAAACTCTGATTGAGCAGACTTCCCAATGACTTTAATTGGAGTTTTGTGTAATTAGAAGGCAGAAAATTTGGTTTTGTATATCACTGTCATCATTTTTATACAAAACATCACCCATAAGGCCTTCCTAATTTAGCTGTAAGAGGAAACTAGCCACAGAAACACATCATACCCTCAGGCACTCAGGTTTACCTTTGGTAGCCAAGCCCCTGAGCTATCTCTTATCAGCCTTCATGAAACGATCATATATACAAGAAAAACACTATATGGGGCCAGTAGCTCCAGCAGTGCTGTAGCGAAGCATGCAAGACAGCAGGTACAGAGACTCAAGTAGTCATGCAGCAAGAAGAGACAGTTCCCCAAATCAGAGGAAGAGACCATCAGTGCAATATCCGTTCCATTTCTTCTGGACTTCGGACAAATAAATAGCTTAGATACAGGAGGATGGTCCTGTGGTTTAAATGCCAGCTTGGAACTGGGTGGGGACTTATTCTCATATTTTCTCTGTTTTTCTGTGTGACCACAGCCAAATTGCTTTGGCTTACTTCCAGCGAAGCATGCATGCATTTATGCTTGGACTGAATCGATACATCTCATGTTAAGGTTGGGACCACAGATCCGAACTTAATTCTGCTATCTGCAAAACAAAGGGTAACAACACTTTCATCTTGCACCTGGCAAGTCTGTTTAGTTTATAACTGCCTGGGATTGGGGCCTGTTTCTTAGGATGTGCTCACGTGATAGATTTTAATGCAGTGCAGAGGTATCGGAGCCAGGCTCCAGGTCCAGAAGCAGACTGATGCGGGCACACCAGCGGGCAGGGGCCAGCTCCGGGCTCTGCAGACGTGGTCCGAGTGCTGCTGAAGGGCAGGACCCAGCACCGGCCAGCACTGAGCCTGGTTGAGGGCTACCAGAACACCAGCAGCAAAAGTAATAACGTGGGTGTTGGAAAGCATGCTTGTTAAGGCAAAGTAATTTAAGAAACCTGAACTCAATACGAAGGACCGATAAAGTATGGTGATGTTTAAAATGTAAACAATAGTTACTTCAGCTTTTTCATCAACAGAAAAAGCTCTAGAAATATAGATCTGTACAACAGAGGCACACAGCCTTGTACCAGGCTTGTAGTAAATATTTGTGTATTATTTATGTAAGCCCTTAACAAACAATGATGAAATAAAAACTGCTCAGAAAATGAGTGCTTTGAGGTCTAATTAAACAATGCTGAAAGTTTTTGCATTGTAATGCTCAAGAGAAAATCACCAACTGTTTTGCAACATGCCTAGAATTTTAAATTTCATTTTCTTGTTCCAGATTGAAATAAAAATAGGGAACTTGATAAAGATTAATTCGATGTCAGGAGGGACATTTGCTCTTTAATTAGATTTCTGTAGCCCTAGCAGTTTCGTTGTGCCACTGTAGCAAGTCCTAAAAAGCCTGCAGCAGAACTAAACAGTGATCCTCATCTCCACACTTTACTGGGAACTAATTTCATTTCCTGCCTGTCTGGAGAGGTATTTTCAACAGGCATCAGTGTTTTTGTCTTCACAACTGATTTATTCATCAATCTCAATGTGATATTTTAAACCTTTAAATTACATCCAAATCCTAAAGCATCTGTTTATTACACAAGGAAATTGAAAATCTGTCTGTGTGATATCATACAAAGATTTTTCCTTAAGGTTATAAAGGAAGTTGACAGATATTAATGATTTTTTTTTTCTCTTGACCTCATTCGAAGACAAAGCATCACAAAAAAAGGGAAGAAATCTGGACAAATACAGCAGGTCCCTGAGTTTACTGTATATAATGTATACCAGAAAAAATGAGGCTATTATTTTTGGCAGGCTATGCAATCATTTTGCTGTATACATTTATTTTCTAAAGGAAAAAAAATACCTAAAAGTAGACTGAAATGAGTTATTATAATAAAAAAAATAAAAAATAAAACGTGACATACATTAATCTTCTGCTTCTTTGTTATGCATACACTTGCAGCCATGGTTACTAGACATTAAGAATCGAGTTTTGCTTGCTCTACCTGTGAACTGAAGTGGGACAGAGATTTTAATGGGACCCACCATCCCACCCAATGCTTGGGTGAAGGATTTTAAGCAGGGAAGGAGATGCTTCCAGTAGGGCTACTTAAATGGGTTCCTTAACAAGGACTGGGCATATTTGGGAGGGAGCGAATCCTTGGACTCATCACTCTCCACACAAAACAGCACAGTACAACAGGCTGGAGAGGGAGGTATACTCAGAAGGAAGCACAAGTGTCTGTTTAAGTAGAGAAAAGAAAGAATGGCTTTGCAAAAGAAAACAGGTTGCAGCTTCAGATGCCGTTTTAGCCTGAACTTTGGAGAAATCATGCTGATTTGAATGACAAGGGTTAAGATTCAGATCACCGGATCCCAACTAAGTAAAAATTAAACATCACGTCAAAGCTAAGAAACAGACTGGAGGGAAACAACTCTGTATCAGTTAAAAAATAATAAAGTCATAAGACGCTTACATGAGCATTTAATGAAAGAAAAATCACACTCTTCTAATCTACTGGGATTCTTCCAGTGTGTCAAAAGTGGATGAAAGAAAAAACTGCTACACAGTGGATTTAGACTCTAACAAAGTAAAACTTTAACATGGCTCCTGTTAATAATATTTAAGAAAAATATAGTATATTTCAGAATTAGAAGTTAAACATCATCAAAAACAGGATCTAATTTAGATCTAAGTATGAGAATAGAACTAAATGGTCATTTTTTACAGCGTAAAGGATTAACACTGTAAACGAGCACCCCAAAGGTCTACAGTAGTGCCCATTATTTAATTTATTCATTAACTGTTTTGGAACAGAAAGGAATAGAGACAAAATGGTCTACTTTGCAGAAGCTACAAAAAATATTCAGATGACTCAAACTAGAGAAGATTGTTTAAAAGAAATTAAAAACTATTTACTGATGCTAGGCATATGCCCAAAATGCTAATACTTAAATTTTACTTTGCCTTGTGCATTTCAGAACAATTTGGATGCATTGCATCAGCTGCATACTCCACAGAATTAATTGATTTTAAAAATAACAGGAATTGTGCAGTCACTGAGGATTTTTGGCTACCAACACTTCCAAGCTTCTTGATGTTCTGTAGTTTTTGTGGACTCCGGGAGGAGACTGCCCTTCTCCAGCTGGCAGTCTCTCTTGGTTTGGTAGCTGCACACGTGCAGGTGAGGGCTGCTGGAAGTGGAGGAGGACACGCTGTTCCCTGTGGAGCTGATGAAGATCCTTGTCCTGGCAGCAGTGGGGGCAGAACTCTCTCCCCAGGCCAGTACTTCTTATCCGTCCTTCCTCGAAGTTACGCACAGAAGAAGAGTTCGTGGATTTCACGCAGAGTGGTTCTGGGGAACTGTGTTCTGCTGCCAGGACTGAAATCTGGATCTTTATGTGATTTTTCTTGGAGCTGGCAGTCCTTCAGACATACTACAAGACGGTCTTTGATAAGAAGACTTATCTAAGAGTGCCCCTGTACTCGGCACTGGTGAGGTCCCACCTCGAGTACTGTGTTCAGTTTTGGGCCCCTCACTAAAAGAAGGACATCAAGGTGCTGGAACGTGTCCAAAGAAGGGCAATGAAGTTGGTGAAGGGTCTAGAGCACAAGTCTTACATGGAGCGGCTGAGGGAGCTGGGGTTGTTTAGTCTGGAGAAGAGGAGGCTGAGGGGGGAGACCTTACTGCTCTCTGCAACTACCTGCAAGGAGGTTGTAGTGAGGTGGGGGTTGGTCTCTTCTCCCTAGTAACAAGCGATAGGACGAGAGGAAACGGCCTCAAGCTGCGCCAGGGGAGGTTTAGGTTGGATATTAGGGAAAACGTCTTCACCGAAAGGGCAGTCAGGCATTGGAACAGGCTGCCCAGGGAAATGGTTGAGTCTTCATGCCTGGAGGTATTTAAAAGACGGGTAGACATGGTGCTTGAGGACATGGTTTAGTGGTGGACTTGGCAGTGCTAGGTTAATGGTTGGACTCGATGATCTTAAGGGTCTTTTCCAACTTTAACGATTCTATGATTCTATGATTCTAAGAAACTATCTTCCCTCTCCTAGAGTAAATGAGTGACCAAATCTCCCAGAGCAAAAGCAGGGGATCTGTAGAGAGCAGGGATTCCCAGAGCCTGCTACTGTTGAGCGTCACACTAGTAAACCATGAACTATTTCAAAGCTGGATGCTGAATAAGAACCCACCATCGGCAGGATCTGTGACTGCTGCTTCTAACATGTCTACAGCACAGCCGTCTCTCTGCAATGGTGGTGCCCATGCAGGTGAGTCTGAGAATGCCTGTGGTAGAAGTCTGCTAGGAATCTGTTGACAGACTTACCCCTCGCTTGCCTATTAAGCTTCACACTGCAGTGTGACATGAGAAAATTTATCTCATTCCTTCTTGAAGTGTATTAATCTGTTTGGTATGAGCAGTGGTGATATTTCTGAAAAGGAAAATGTCTCCTGTTGCAAGTCAAGCTGTAGGGAGTGGGATGTTAATTAGTTTCTGTTCTTACTCCTTACATAAATTGGCTGCCTGCTGGAGTCTTTGGAAAAGGCTTAGGGCGGCCACAACTTTAGCATGGAGGAAACCAAACAGCTGAGGGAAGAGGAACTGAAAAAATGTTGAATTAAAAGCAACTATTGCTTCTGCTTTATCAGACTACATATTCTCCCATTCTTCTTGTCTGTGTTTTATGAGGCGGAGTGGTCTATGACATGCTGCTGGGGACTGAACCTCATATCCAGAGTCCTCCTTCCCTCCTCACCACGGGCTGGACATACAGGGTGGTGCTACGCCTCTTCTTTGTCCTCACTGCTGTTGAGTCTGTGCTGCTGTCATCGTTTGGAAGGCTTGCTTTTCTTTCCACTATGTCTTTTCCTCCTTAGCATGCTCTGTGATCAGCAGAGTGTTTGCTCAATTTCAAGCAGAGGGGAGAGCAGAGTCTTTTGACAACTGAGTCAGAAGGAGGCCTTTACTTTCAAGTTATAGTTTCTTGAATTCTTGCTACATGCCTTCTGGTGGTCAGCCTGTCTTCTGTGCTCTACTGCAGTATGCAATCCTGGGGATAATGTTTTCTATCATTTCTTGAGTATGTCTAGAAAGAGTCATACCTAAGAGACTAGACAGGATACCACTGTTCTGCTCTGGCATGACAAATCATGGTGTTGTTAGTACAACTGTTGCCCTAAAATTTAACATACTTTTTGCTTTGTCTTTGCCAATATCACTCTTTAAAGGAAATGGATTCTATATTTAAACTCAATTTGCAAACTGTTTACACAGTTCTATGCTAACAAAAAAAAAAAAAATTACAAATATTCCAAAGTGAAATTACATAGATTTTCCAGAGCACAAAAATTGTCCTACTTTGGAACAAAAGCAGGAGCATAAGAAATATAAACTGGCTTGTAGATGTTCCACAGTGCTTAAAAAGAAATGTAGTTAAGATTGGCGGTGTAGTATTTCAACAGGTAATAAGCACCTGACACCTTGAGTGAAGCCTAGAAATATCTCACCATGGTATCTTCATTATAAGCATCAGCCTTTCTGACTATGCAATATGAGTTGGTAAAAAGTATTGAAGCTAACCTTTCATGAATTTAACAATGGAGAGCAGGAACAGAGGTACAGCATTTTTTACTTTACTGTACTCATACTTAGTAAAGCAAAAGATTCATCATGGTACAGGTCTACATATTGACTTGTAGACAGCTGTTTTCTACAACCTAGTGCCCTGTGTTTTCTCTTGAGCTAGAAATAACTCAACTGCATGCCGCAAATCTCACAGACGAGTGAAAAGTACTCTCAAGCCATTGACGTCCACAGCACATGCTTCAAGTATGCAACTTGGTAAAATAAAACACCAAAAGATTCATATTATCTGACCTTTTTGTAGTATGTAACAGTTTGGAATAATGCCTAGGTGTTTGGATTCATACAATGATGATGACAATGTAGGTACACATATGTAAGTATCTAACATCTGCATTACATTTTTTGCTAGCCGCTACTGTACTATTAATTCAATAAATAAAGTCAGATTTTCAAATCTGTTTGGTAAATTATGGCTATCAATGATTCTGGAAAAGACATAAGGGGTTTGATCTTCTATAGCTCTGCATTGGACAAGTAATGTACAAATGACACTAAGCTTGGCAAACAGTCTGAACTTGGAAGACTGAATCACTTTGCAATAAAAACTTGCTGAAATATAACTATACAGTCTCAACAGGCTGCTGTCACAGATGTCGTTTGGTAAATGAACTGGGCTATTGCATTGAGTCTCTGTCCATGGCTTTGTCTCTCCTTGCTCTGAGCCTTCAGGCTCAACCAGGATTGCATTAGGCTTGGGATCTCCAGACAGACCCTGCTGGCTCACCCGTCTAGGACTACCACTAGCTAATTCTTGCTGTCCAGGCTTGAGGTTAACTCCCGAGTTTCTCTGAGACTTGAGCATGGGCTCTCCCAGGACACTCACACTGGGACACTGGGTTTCTAACTAATAGGAAAGCCTTCAGGAATACATGACAGTAAAAGACTTCACATTTGTGTGGTCATAAATCTGTTTACTCTGATCGTGAAAAATAAACTCGACTAGGAAAAAGTTGTAAACACTTTACAATTTTTCCTTTCTGTCTAATTACTCCAAATCACTCCTGAGACTAAGATCAAAGTCTCTGAAAAAATCCAGATCATCCTGAGCACACCTTGGTTTACCTTCTGAACAACTGAATTTATCAGTCCAGATTGCTTTCAGCTCTTATTTTGTCCTGCTTTGGAAAATTTCTTTCCCTGTTAAATTGTTCTCCCAGCTAGAAGCTATGTTTTGTGTTCAGGTATTCCTATCTCTAAAGACCAATCTTGAGATGAAATGTTTCTGGCTTGGAAAGCAAATGCAAATACCTTGTTAGCAAAGGTGAATTCATAGAGATATTCAAAACATGTAGCAAGTTCATGACTATGTATTATCAACCAGAACTGACAAGTTTTGTGTATACAAATTTTGTAGATCCTTGCAAATCCATTCAAAAAGTTTTCATTCTAATGCTTCTATGCAAAGCAAGATCTTATTATTGATAGTCAGATCTCATCCAATACAAAAAGGAATTTTCTCTCATGAAATCAGCAGAGTTAATCTGCTCTAACCCTCCATAGGCCTGGGCCCAAAAGTCACAATACTATGGCTAGCCTGCATTCGTTCAGAACTCCTAGGAAATATACTGAGAATCAACTATTTAAAACACTGAAAATGAAAAAAAAAGCCACCATATTGGGATACTGGGGACAGCCCACTTATTTCCAGTAAAACAAAGGACTGTCTATCTAGCAAAATGAAGTTATGAATGCAGCATAAACTGACTGTTCACTTAATCTAGGATGTTTAACACAACCTGTGTTGCTTCATGTTGCCTCTGACTATCCCACGTCACAGTCAGCACAAGGATAATGGCACATGCTACAGTCATATCTTTTTTTAGACATGCCTGCCTTTTGTTTGTAAAATATGTCTCCTGAAGACTTAACATTTCACTTATATTTCAGGGTACTCCCAGATTTGTAGAGGGATCTATGGACACACTTCTATTTAAAGGATGCCTCCTGAATTTGTTAGGGAAGACATGGCTAGTGTTCAGAAGAATGTGATGAACATTGTTGCTAGCACAAACAGTTCCACTGAAGTTCCCCATCATCTAGGTAAACTCATTCATTTGTTCTTGCCTTTGAAAGACTAAGTCCTCAGACTATACTACTGCGGTTTTGGAACTCTGCAAAACTAAAGCTAATCCATGGCTCTAAATCTCCCTCACTATGTCAACTTCTGGATGACTTTTTTTTTTCTCAAAAAATACATTTCCCCAGACAACTTACTTGCTGCATTGTAGGTGAATGTAAAGCAGATTGGACCTGCATCGGTAGCTGGTTTCCAATGGACTGCTGCATTGAAATTGGCTGGTGTTGCTGGATGTTGAGATGCTGGTGCAGAGGGGGGCTGATCTGAAGCGGTGGTGGCGGGGACACAGCCATGTTTGCTATGGAAACAGTCACTGGCATTTGGTTGTTGGGCTTGGGCGCTATGTTCCTGGGGATATTGGCATGCATGGCAGTGATGTGAGGATTCATTCCTGGTTGTTGGTGGTAGTGGGAACTGAGGTACAGTGCAGAGTGAGCCTGGGTGGGCCCATGAAACACCGACTGCTTTGAATTCATCATCTGAGGTTGCGGGGAGGCTTTAACATCAACAGGTTCACTGTAGCTCTGTTGAGAAAAAACAAAAACCAGACAATACTTAGAAGCTACAAAATGCTGCTGTTCTCCCCTCTGAAGTCTCTTTAAGAGTCCCACCATGGGAAAACACATATCTGGACCATCGAATTCTCCTTGACATGGAGTTTGGTTATTATGCTAGAAAAATAACTAATCCCTATTACCTTGCAGGTTTCTCTTCAGCATTGTAAAAAAAAGAATTTAGCCCCTCTGCTTCCTGACCTAGCCTGACATTTTGCTTTTTCCAAACTTGGAACTGGCATCACTGACCCAATAACCTACACAACAAAGACAACCAAGCCTGTCACAGTTGTTCACATAAGCAGCCATTACTATTGTCATCATATTTGATGGCCTGGTTGAAAACAGATTCAAGAAGGTGGGTTCCAGCAAAAGTCTGCAGTGATCTTTGACATGTCTCATTTTCCCATCTGCAAACCAGGGATAAGAATTTCAGTGTCCTTTACCATACAGGTTGATAACTGCTAATAGTGCTTTATCATTTAGCTAGCATGATGAAGAGGCTAAACCCCATCCACACTTGTTCTACTGCATTGAATAAATACGCTAGTTGCTGTGCTGATTCCTTCCTTTTGAAGTATTCTGTGATGGGATGCTATCCACACCTTTACCAAAGATGTTTCATGAGCCACACATTCAGAAAAATAAGAATATTCCAAATAATTTCACTTTTAGCAAAACTTCCTTTGTTAATCCAGTTCATAAAGTTCTGAAAATTCTGGTTAAAACTGATGTCTATATAAATGTTAGACTGCATCAGACACAGGGAAGCTATCTTACTAAAGCTGGAAGAATACTGCATAGAATATTAGAAAATGCATAGATTTTTAAAAATGTTATGGGCTACCCGGATTTCTTAAAGCTGCTAGTAATAAAAAATTTCCATTAGTGAATGTGAATTTTAATAATACTCTTTGTCCCAATATTTATAACTTGTTACATTTGATTTAAACTCAATGTGTTGTTTTCCATACCCTTATTTTCTTAGATCTTCTGAGTGCTAACTCTGTGTGCTCAGGTAAATGATGAAAAAAATTTAAGAATTAAATCCCATGAGCTTATAGGTGGGAAACATAATTTGCAGTTAAGTCATACTGGGATTAATAGCCAGTGAAAGGCGAAACATGCTGGAAAAAAATGGCAGAAATGTCCCTCTGGAGAAGGAAGTCACTTTGTCAAAACAAGAGCTGAAAGATGCATATATGCCCTTATTCTGTGACCTCCATGTCATGTTTGCTCAGTTTACAAGTCAGAGTAAGTTTCATGTTACTCTCAGCACTCCAGGGTCAGTGAAGTCTATTTGTATTCTTTCTGAAGGATGTACCATCACCAACAATCCGCTGACACACACGTTACTGAAATTGCTTCATTATCTGCGATGATAAAGATGAGAAAGATAAGATAACTTCATTTTCCCTAAGTATAACAGCAGTTCCATTAGCAAAAACCCCTTGTTTTCCCCAGTAAACTAAGGGAAATTAAATGAATATGATAAAATGAATGCAAATCTCTGCCTCCGTGGATCTGCCTAGCTCTGCTCGCATGTGGATGGACACGTGTGCGATATGTATTATATGCATGTTTGCAGGATTCAGATACAGACATAAAAACCCACAGATAGTAAATGATAAAACCTGAAAGTAAGTGCAAAATCTGCCAGTTTTTTGGTATTATTTTTAAAACACTGAACTAATGTTCATGACGACATGAGGAATATTTTCCCCCTCTCTTCCCAGTTGTATTTGTAGGACACTCTTCTGAGTGTGGGAGCAAAGACTGGCAGATTTGCCAAAATTTCAGAGATTCAGAAGAAGTTTCGCTAATTACGAATATGGTCAAGACCCCCCTCTTGACTGTCCCAGGCTCTTTACACATTACAGGAGGTGTACGCTGTGTTCTTTCTTGAGAAACCTGAAGTTTTACTGAGTGCATCGTCCCTCATGAAAACACCTTGCCTTTCCGTGAGGTAGCTGGAAGGCTCTATCTGGTCTGAGCGGGAATAATTAATCCTGAAGTGTCTAAGGGCAGATAGGTTAAAAAATTCCTCCTGGTGAGGAGGTATTAAAAAGCCTTTGCGGCACTATTTGTGACATACTGATACATACTTATATTTCATTTGTGACTACAAAGACGCTGCCATACACCTCTTTAACAAAGATACATTGAACCAATTTAATTATTGGGTAATTCTGAGTTCACACATAAGTGGTGAATGCATGGCCCATACTGATAAAATTACAGAGATATCAGATACTTAGTATCATTTAATACTTGAAATACCAAATTATGTTAAGAGGAATTGTACAGTCTCCGGCCAGAGATGAATAACACTTGCTTTACCTCTGAGAAGAGCATCTGCAAAGTGATCAAAAGGGACTGTTACAGCCGTCTCAAGCTATCAATCAGCTTTCTGTGTGTTTCACTACCTCCTGATCTAGGAGGAAAAAGCACACCACTTCAGTTTCAAACCAAGTATTTTGCTGTTACTTAGGACGCTTTAAAACATATGTGATCTGAAGCCAAATTGTCCAATATCAGTGTAAAATGCATCAATATTATCAGTTCCTGGGAATCTTGATAAATGAACCCTTTAAATGATATTCTCTAGCATACTGCACTTTCAGCTTTTTCTAAGGCTGGGTCAGAAACCCAGATTTTGTACGTAAGTATTGCTGAAGCTAATGGAATAGGTGATGTCAAATATTTTGGCTTTGTTATGTTACTTTACTGTCAAATATGCCAAGAGGTGTGTACGATGCAGAGGTCACACTATTATTGCAGGCACAATTACAGCTTTCACAGATTTGAATGGGCATTGCACTTGTCCAGTACAGCACCAGGCAGTCTTAGACAGGGACTTTTATTATGGGTCAAACTAGGAATTAAGAAAGAAGGGATTTGATTAGCCAATATGGGCTTCAAGTGCAAAGTCATGTTCCCTAACTCTGCAGGTTGGAATTCAGTCAATTTTCTCTTGACTTATCCAAGGAGAAGAGTGCAGAAATAATTTTTATAAACCCCTCTTTAATTAATTAATCTGCCCCAAACCAACACAGACAATTTACATCTCTCATTTTTGGCTTGAAGTTATAGGATACAATTCACTTACAGATAAATGCAGTGGAGACCAAAATTACAAGTGTGTATGCACAGGACATCAAACATTGAAGCCTAGTTTCTCCTACATGTGAGAACGTCTTCTACTAGACATGCAGTGAGAAAATCTTTTTATCACTATCAGAAGTTTGGTGTTGTAGACCCACCACTAGAGGGTGACAGAATATTTTAGTTAGTTAATGGTAGGAAGTGGGATTGTACACATACATTAGTGAATATACACTAGGACCACAAACTAGCTTTTCTTGACAGTCCTTTATGCTTTTTGAGTGCTTTCCACTTGTTCTGGAGTTCAGGTCAAAGCCTTACTCTAAATCTTTGAAGTTCTTGATAGGCTAGGAGTAGGGTTTCTTATGGACCTGGCTCTCCATCTCACATCATCATCTAATACTGTTGCCTAAATTAAAAAAAAAAATAATCAGAAGGTGAAGACAAGGTAGGTTAGGCCAAGGCAATGGAACACTAAGAAAAAGTACGACTGCTATTTAGGCACAACACAAAACCACTTTTTTTTTTTTTTTTTCATAAGAATCTCTTGTTTTACTGAAAAACAAAGAAAAAGAGGAAAAAACATTTTGAAATCCCAACAAGAAGAGAATGAAAGTAGAAGAGAAATAGGGAAAGGAAGGAAAAAATAAACACTACTGTAACTCTTATAATTAATATAATTATATTAATTAAAAGTACTGGTGCATGACCCTCGGTCCACAAAATTATTCTACTTGATCATACTTTCAAGGAAATGTGTGATGATACAGATGAATGATGTTCTTCAGAGAAAGTATTGAGAGTTGATCATTTTGCACAAAGTTTGGGAAGTGCTGAATCAAGTGCTTCTCCCCCAGTTTTCACCAGACTCATGCCTTTCCTTCCAATTCTAGAGCAAAGCAAACTTTCCTGTCCACCTTCTGCTCCCCTATTGTGTGCCAAAACTCCTTATCCATAATTGCCAAATTAAAGAATTAAATTAGGTTAAGGGGTTAAGCATTGCTCATCCAGTTGTGCTATTCTTCCCTAAGGAGAACTGCCCTGGGACTAATAGTCCTTCTTGCACAGACTGAATTCAGGCACAGGGGGGTTGTCAGTTCCTTAGAGGAAAGTGGCACTGGGATTTCCCTCGCCCTAAAACATCCAACCTGCTCCTACAGTTGAGAAATGATTTTTGGTACAGGCATCCTGCTCAACCTAAGCACTGTCAGAGAAAACAGCAACAGTCAAGTGATGCCAGCCCGGCATCTCCATGGCTTCTTTTGGGATATCATTTTACTTCCACTTTGAAAAGTCTATAGTTGCACTTTAAATCCTGTAGATCTGGGTAACCAAACAGCTGTTGAAATCTACACATGGGTTTGGATTCCTTTCTAACTTGTGGCTGCCTTCTGGCTATCATGGGATCTTCTAGCCCCACTTCTGTTGGAACAGAAACAGCAGCCGTGTGATTGAAAGCAAAGCAAGGAGATGTTTTAACAAGGCAGTACTCTAAGGGCCTGATCCTCAGACTACTGAATTTAATGGAAAGTCTCCTATTGACTTAAATGGAATTTGGATCAGAGCCCAACACTGTTACTTCATTATTAATGCCCATTTCATTTTTCATTAAAACCAGGTAGGAGCTGGCTAACAGAGGCTGAGAATCATTCCCAATTGATGAGCACTACTTTTTTTCAGAAGCATACCTATAAACTACAAGTGCCTATACTTACTTCATTTTGCTTTTTTAACATGTTAATTCAGTTATTGTTAGAAATATTGCCAGCAAGTAGGACCATATAGATATATATATATACACACACACATATGCATATGAACATCTTCAATTTACATACTGTATACATGCTTTATATTCAGTTTTCTTTTCTACTATAGCATATTATAACATAATATATGGGAATTAAATAAATACTTTTGCAATAAATACTTTTGCAACTTCATTCTAGTAAGCAGTGCTCAACTAATATTGCTGTTTGCAATATAAAATCAAAAAGTCAGTGTTGCCTCAAAGAAACCATAGTTGTTCAACTTAGAGAGAAAAATGTATTTTTTTCCTCATTCTATTGGTTTCACAAAAATAGTTAATGATCAAAGCCTTTCAGCTGGAGCAATATAATTTCAGTCATTTACAGATCAGCCATTATCAAAATACTTCTTTATTAACATCAGCAATTAAGCTCCTCTTTATAGTAAAATATGCGTAAGATTGCAGAACTGGTGCACATTCAGTAGATGTTCTTGGTACTATTGGATGCCTATGTGTCCTTTAAATACATGCTGAGAGACCTCCTCAAGGGCAAAGACATAACCCTTATGGCCAATATGGCCAGCATAAACTTTCTACCAATACAAACAGCTTCACTTGCGGGTAAACATAACCTACTCCAACCTCAGAAGATTTTTTCACATAGCCAAAATGGTGTAACATAGTTTTATTTTAAATGAGAAACAGGTGCTTCTGTTTAAATGAGAAACAGAGGTTTGGCATCCCCTCTACATAGATGAGGAACAAGTACTATGTGACTTTCAAAGCCTAGAAAAGAGTTTAACTCAATTCAGGTTTTACGGGAATATGTGTCAAAAAACTACATAGTTGCCACACTGTCCCTTTTCATGACAGTGCCATGCACACATCTAGTGACTGGTGTCCATCTTTGAGGCATGCCAAGGAATTCAACATTTTTTGGACTCTGTGCCCAGAATGAAGGTTACATTCAGGTAACAGCAGTGATTATGTCAGCTGGTACCAGGAAGGTCCAGGCTGTACAGGCTGTGATCAAACTTAGGCAGGCCTGACTCAGCTTTAAATGAGTTATCTCCAGTACCGTGATATTAAAGAGGTAGATAGAAGGAAATTGGCTGAGTATTTATGCAGCTCCTACAAAGCTTACCTAAGCTTAAGTTTGCATCTGCTGTCTTTGCTGTCTTTTTGGTGGAAGGAACATCTTGAATTGTTTATTCCTTCTCTCAGCTTTTCTGTGTTCACGTAATCCTGTCCGTTTTTAACGTTTTTGACATTTTAGGTCACTTCCAACCCCAAGCCTGTCCTTGGCATCCCTTCTTCTGGCCTACATGGGCTCAGCCATTTTATTAATACCCCTGCGAAGCTGTTTATGAGAGAATGACTTCTCTCCAGCAGTGTTTTCTCTCTCCTGTTTAGCTCTTTAACTCCTTTAGAGATTCCTTTGACTTAACTCTGTCCACTCCGGTGGAGAATTCATATGCCTATTTGCAGTACAGCTGCCTTCCTACCTAAGTCACAAGAGGCTCTTAGCAAATGATGTTTTGTATTTTGTTAATTCCAGTCACCTATTGCAATAACAACATCTGGGACTCTAGAGAGTTCAGAAGCTTTTTGACACATTCTTGATGTTTCAGAACAAAGGAGTAAGTCATGGGTTGTCATCTATAATTAGCTGAGGTAGCTCGGAAGAACATCTTCAAATCTAAATATACATTTTGTCATCATCTACAGGGGATTGTCATGGATTCATTCAGGGTATGTAAGTAAAAATGGATGTTTTATGAATGTAACCTGGGTACATGTGATAAAGGATATGCAACTTTAATTTGATACAAGTGTTTTAATTCCCCAAATGGAAGCACTAGGCTAATAGTGAAATCTATTTTTATTAACTCACTTCAAAAACAAACACAGTTCCTCTCCAAATCAAAATCAGGCTTCTCTCAAGCTCAAGACATTTCTGCCATTTTTGGCAGAAATTATGTGACATCATGTCTCGGTTTTTGCACTGCTGAATGTAAAACTTCACATGATTTAGTCTCAAATTGAATTCATGGCATTAACTTAAATATAGTTTGCTCTACATTTTCAGCTGCAGTATAGTTGGTTTCCTTGCTAGACAAGAAGATGGTTGGATTTGTGTTATTATTAGATTAGACAATGGTTTTATAAATATACATGTTCACTTACCAGATACTCTGATACATCACATACTTGCATATACATAATTTTATTGAAAATTTCTGACTATATCATAATACCTCCAGGAAGAATGAAAGACCGAGGTATCACAGAACCATGAAGTACCTGCTGTAAAAGCCTCACATTATAGTTTTCCCAGCTAGGGATTCTAATGTTTAATGGAAAAAAGTAAAAGCTGTATGTGCATGTCATCATTCTGTTTTTATTTTGTTATTGGTTTAAGGGAAATATTGCCAAATGCCTTGTAGCAATTTAATAGCTACAAAAAATAATATCATGCATCAAACATAACCATATTTTTAATTTATTCTTTCTATGATGCTTTCACTGAGAACAGCCTAAACTGTTTTATGAAATTCCAAAACATCTGCATGGACTGGGGCTAGATATAATATAGGAATCTGTTGTCTCAAAAAGTGGAAACCAGGTGCTTTTCTGCCAGCAGCAGAAGGGATGCTGCTCTCCTTGTACAAATAGCCAACTGATTAAAGCACGGACCAGGAGACACAACAGTTGCCTACTCTGTCAAGAGATACTCAGAATTTTATTTCCAAAAGAAATGTCCTAAACTCCAGCAGCTGCTTATTTCAGGGAGGAGTGAGCCGGGATGCGGTGCTCCCCTACATGTGAAACTTGGCCACTATGCAGAAAAGAATGTGGGTTCACTGGGCCACAGAAAACAACTCATGGAGAGAGCACACCTGCACATCTGCATTCACTTAGGAGCAGGGAGATGCACGATCTGGGAGAGGTGACATATTTTTTGCCTTTTTATATGTTAGGCAAGTGCTCTCACCACATACACATATGAAACGGGAAACTAAGACCAAGTTTACTGTTTGAGTTTTGGGGTTTGCGTTTTCTTTTAACATGGTCTCCATTTTGGTTTTTACAAGTAGCTCAAACTTTTTCATGTGTATTCACTGCAGTCTTAAGAGACTCGAATTCCTTAGGCTGTTCAGTTGTATTACAATATAGGCAGCGTAACAGATATTTTGGGTGCCTGGAAGCTCTCTGGTTACAAACTGCTGTGCTAATGGCATTAAGGCAATGCTAATCTTACCAGATATGACCTTTAGGTTTTTTAGGAAACATAATTGCAAGGTGGTGGGCTATAAAAGCTAGGTCTGCCGTATACTTCACGAAGCAATTTTACACGTCCAAAGGATTTGCACTGTCCACAAAACTGAAAAATGTCTAGTGTGTTTGTTGCAATGTCAAGTGAGGACACCACTTTGACTTAGATACAACGTCAGAGTTTTGAAATATGCTTGAGTATTTTGAATTTGAATAATATCCTCCTTGCTGAGAGGCTTTAGCTTCAGCCATAGCTGCTAAAATATGTCTGCATGAAACTTGAAGTTGTGTCACTACACAGAGAGAATTAAAGATTCATTTAGCCAGAGAGAACAAAACAGGGAAGAGAAATCTGCTTTGTACTATTCAAACAGCTAAACTTGTACTGCTATAGTTAACATACATATATGTACCACTTATATGCACAGATATATTATGCATGTTAAATACATAATATGCATATATTGTTATATAAATATACTGAGATGCACATATATAAAGAAAGTATTTAACATTACCCATATATATCTGTATTAAATATATATGTTTGAAAGATGCAGCAAAAACTCTAATGTCAGCCAGAAAAAAGGCTGGTTAAGCTAGAAAAAGTGCTTGTTTTATGAAAAAGTAAAATTGCAATTCACAGCATTTTATGTAATGCTGTACAAATTACCAGATACCAGAGACTGCATTTCTGGACCTGAACAGTACTAAAAGTTGCAACTAAGGGCAAATATAAAGACACTTGTTTACAATGCAAAGGCTTAGTCAGTACTATAAGCAATATGGCAATCTGCATAGCAGAAGATATAATGCTTTGTAATGTGATTTTTACGTTACATATCAATTCCTACACACATGAACAAACTCGAAAACAGCCCCATTAATTTCAATCATTATAAAAAAGGAGAAAATACAGGAAATAAACTTATAAATTAAAGAGGGATTAATGCATAATTGACATTTACACAATCATATGTTTACCTTATTTACTGGGTGGTAACCCTATTTTATAAAGATATCACTAAAGCATTTAAAAGTGTACTAGAGATGGGCTGGCAATCCTATTACCAAAGTTGCTGGTGACACACTCTTTTCAGTTAAAATTTTGTCAAATAAGGCAGTATAAAATTATACACACTAGGTGTGTGAGTGACTTCTGTGTGTGTATGTGACAAACTCCAGCCAGAATTGCTCAGCTTTGTCAAGAATGCACCCAGAGGAAAGCACCATATGCCTCCCAAAAATCTGGGTGCCCTTCCTTAACATGCAATGGAAGAGGGACTCGAACTCTGGAAGGGACAATGACAGATTGTGTCAAAGATTAATATCTCATCTTCCCATGAAATGACACTCAAATTTATAAACGTGTACCATCTGAGAAAGCAGCTGAGACTATTCCTCCACATGGGCTTTCCTAGTACTGGTTGCTCTCTATGATGAAGAGCAGGTAGTCTGTCCCTCATGTTCATCTCTAGTTTCCTTCACTATGCACCCATGGCTATGACTGTATGAAGGGGAAGTGAGGATGCAGAGGACAAGACAAAGACTAGGAAAAAGACTGGCTGAAGTAAAGGTTTGCTGTTGGGGAGAAGAGGAGAGGAGAGGAGAGGAGAGGAGAGGAGAGGAGAGGGGAGGGGAGGGGAGGGGAGGGGAGGGGAGGGGAGGGGAGGGGAGGGGAGGGGAGGGGAGGGGAGGGAGGGGAAGGGAAGGGAAGGGAAGGGAAGGGAAGGGAAGGGAAGGGAAGGGAAGGAAGGGAAGGGAAGGGAAGGGAAGGGAAGGGAAGGGAAGGGAAGGGAAGGGAAGGGAAGGGAAGGAAGGGAAGGGAAGGGAAGGGAAGGAAGGGAAGGGAAGGGAAGGGAAGGAAGGAAGGAAGGGAAGGGAAGGGAAGGGAAGGGAAGGGAAGGGAAGGGAAGGGAAGGGAAGGGAAGGGAAGGGAAGGGAAGGGAAGGGAAGGGAAGGGAAGGGAAGGGAAGGGAAGGGAAGGAAGGGAAGGAAGGAAGGGAAGGGAAGGGAAGGAAGGAAGGGAAGGGAAGGAAGGGAAGGAAGGAAGGGAAGGGAAGGGAAGGAAGGGAAGGAAGAAGAGAAGAGAAGAGAAGAGAAGAGAAGAAGAAGAGAAGAGAAGAGAAGAGAAGAGAAGAGAAGAGAAGAGAAGAGAAGAGAAGAGAAGAGAAGAGAAGAGAAGAGAAGAGAAGAGAAGAGAAGAGAAGAGAAGAGAAGAGAAGAGAAGAGAAGAGAAGAGAAGAGAAGAGAAGAGAAGAGAAGAGAAAAGAGAAGAGAAGAGAATAAAGAGCAAAGGGGGCAACGGGCTGAGTATCATGGAGAAGCCCATCATCACCACCTGATACTCCACTCCCACCCCAGAGCTTGGGATGGAAACCAATGTCCCTGAATTTCATTATTCTGCTGTCAGGCAGAGGCTAAGAAATCTCCTGGCAAAAGGAGATTTACCCCATTTCTCTGCAATCTTCTGTTCTGACTATTCCAGCATCTCAAATGGCCAAGATGGGTAGAGTGAATTCAACTCCAAGTCTGGTCCACTCAGGTGTAACATGGCATATGTCCATTCCTTTGCTTTTCACAAAAATGAAGACTTGCAAATATATGCAGAAAAACATACACAAACACTCACAAGTCCTACGCTCACTAATCGTTTAACAACTGGCAGTACTTCATGAAAAAAGTGGCAGAATCAGTGTTCAAAAGTTAGGAAACTGGTAAGCAGCTGCTTTGGGAGGTGTGAGGCACCTGCTGAGCTGGAGACCAGGGACCTGAGCAGCACCCTTGCCTGCTTGTGCCTGCCTCTTCCCACAGGCAGAGTCCTCTGGGAGGGAAGAAGGAAGAAAGTTTGATAATTGGGTAACTCCTATCATTTGGATAGCAAGACGATGTCCTGATGTGATGCGAAGCACAACTGAATATCTCATAGCTGCCAGGCAGCTGACCCGGAAGTCATTGGAGCTCTGCTGTGAACGTGACGGGTGTAATATTGGTCAAATACTCTGAAAAATGAAGTTCTAGATGCCCCAAGCAGGACACCCAAAATTACTGAAAACGTGATTTCACGATGATTTAGTTGTGTTTGAAAATATGGACAAAGACAAACTTCCTGCTCCAGAGTATTACTGAGAATTCTTTACACTAAAACACTGCTGGGATGAGCAGCACAGAAAATCCTATAAAGAAGCAAGGTTAAACAACATGCAGTAAATACAACACAGAAGCTCCCAGGGTGAACACCTGATTATAAGCATATGAAATGAGACTCACACAGACTGCAGGATAAAGTATAAAACATACCATGTGAGAAAATCATTAATATTGTATTAATGCATTTTTGGAAAAAAGTATGTTACTTTTGGCATGTCTTAACTTTTGAGAAGGAGGTCTTGGAATCTTAATAATATTCTCTAACAGTAGCTTTTATGGATGATAATATAACACGTGGACATAAAAGACCAGATGGACTCCAAACAATCTTAATAATGTATTATATATATTTCTTCATGCTTACATGCTTGTCTAAAGAACTACAGCTCTTCTGGTGCCATATAAATATTTAATAATGATAATTTAGAATATACTGATATAATATTACATCTGGGTATATTACATCCTTATTGCAAAATGGACTTGCTTTAGTTACATGCCAGCTCTGTTGGATTCATTGAGTGTGTTCTCGAAAGTAAGCAATTAGTACTCGGCTTCATTAAGTTTATATTTTGATACTTTCCTCATTAGAGGAAAACATTACATTATGGGCAGAATTTAAAGAATTGCTTAAAAGTTAAGAAAATGCTTCAGTGCTTTTATAACTAACAACAAATTTAAATATACGCACCAATGGCTTCATGCACTGAACTGATCAACAATCTTTTAAATTTTTTTCTAAAAAGAAACCTCAGAAAAAGCCATAATATACTTTTTCTCTTTCCAAAAAAAAAAACCAAACCAAAATAAAAATCTCAGTTTTTTATACATGCCCTTTCAAAATTAAGCTATATAGAGTGTTATGTAAACAGCCCATGATGTGCTGAATAATGACATCCAAGTTATTTTCACAAGTGAAAAGTTGGCTTCATGCATTTCTTCAAAACCTATCGGAATATATTGAGCTTTTGAGACCTATCTTTTGCCAATAAGCAGGCTATTTAAAAAAAAAAATGGTTTGTGCACACGTGGTACCCTTTCTGAAGGCAATGAGTATTTCTAGAACCAAACAGCCCTAAGACAGAAATTAAAGGTACCCTATAAATGACTTTAACTAAATGCATTAGTGATTATGATGGAAGCTATAAAATTAAAATGCCTAAGACACAACCCCCCAAAATGAATGAGGTAACACCCATATTTCAGACTTCTAAATTCAGAACAAACACTGACGAAATACTAAGGTAATGCAGAAAGATGCATGAAAGGTCCTTGTATGGCTAATCATACAGTCTTCCCCTGAAAATGTGTACAAATTAATATAATATACAGAGAAGTATAGTGCAGGACCCCAAAAACATTTAAAGCTAACAAAAAGTTCTACTCATGTCATATATGCCAGTCCTTCATACTGCCATCTTTCCCTCTAATATTAATTTTATTTATGTAAGAACAAAATATATCTAAATTTGTGTTGACAGACTCCAAACTAGTGATTCTAATCAATATGATTCTGAAGTTGCTCGATTGGTTTTTCACATTGACACAGTGCAATAATTTCACATTCTTCTGCATATTTTAAAGCCTATTAAAAATGTTAAAGCGTCTATTACAAAATTAAGGGCACTAAGAACGTTTGTATAAATCAGTTTAGAAAATTGCTACTAGCTGTGTACCGGGGATACACTGGTGTGTTCCAGTATAAAGGCCTTATGGTGACCTATGCTGTGCTCACACAAATTGCTTGCTGGATATACCATGGCAATTTACATTTTCTTATGAAAATTTGCTATGTCAGCTAAGGTTGACTTTTTCTGTACTGTGCTTGCAAGGTAAAAAGCAGTACTTAAGAAAACCTCAAACCAAAACTAGACATTTTGGGTAATGATACGCTTTTTTCCCTTATAGGTAGAACAGTGGCTGCCTGGCATGGCATGTTTGTTATACTGAGGTCTTTTTACTGGTATCTCCTTCCTCTGTTGAACTGCGATGATACTCGCAGCCTGGAGAAGTGCTGCCTCTATGACCAGCAGGGAAAGGATACCTTTTCATGGAGAGATGACTGTGTTTATTGAGCATTTGCTCAACTTAGATTTAAGGTAATAACAAACAAGGCTATTTGCACTAAATACTATTGTGCTCAGCACCATATAAATGCTGAAAATTGGTTTGCAATATGTCACTATATATATGTGTGTATGTATATACATTATGTGTTACCTTGGATACAAGGCTTGCTCTGTAGGCAGCTAACTGCTTCAGATATTCCTTCTTGGCAGCTTCAGTTTTCTTTTTGTATACCTAAAAACAAAGAGTGTCACATTGGTAAATTAATCTGGTTTTGTTTTTATATATCACCTGTGTGTCTCATGCATCTTCATAAAGTCTTTTAAGTAAACAGCCTTTCCTCCTCGTATTGCTTAAAGAGTGAAATAAGAAACATCAAATATTTTAATGAAAATATTTTTCTAACTGTGAAACACCCTTTAACTACCCAGCAGTACTGAAAAAACAATATCCCTCATAGCATCTCAGGTTTAACTTTTCAAAGTGAAGCGCGGGGCGTACTTGCAAATGGGACCTTTAGGGACGGGGGAAGGCAGACATGGGCCTCTCCACTGGCTTCCACTTGTGAGACGAGTTAAAACCCTCTGGGGAAGATGAGAATGTGCAGAAAGACATTTGAGCTAAATGAAGGAGATGACGGCACCACACAGATCAGCCAAGAGGCTTTCTCTCTTCCCTGGATAAACTGTTGGGGGCAGTCAAAGAAGCTTCATGGAGCTGCTAAGGATAATAAATCATGTTAGTCATTATTCCAGTCTTGATCCCATATCGGTCTAATTAACTTCTCAGGAGCATGGATCTATTTCTGCACATTTCTCTCAACTCACCAAATTATTTTAAATGCGGCATGTGCACAATCTCATAATAGATTAAAGAGCTTGGAAAATCACTTCCAAATTTCAAGATCAAAGATTATCTGCAGGATTAGGCAGGACCTCATAGCACTACAGTAATATGATGTCAGGAAAGCATACGTACATATTTAGGGTTGAAAGTTTTCAGGAGGAGAACCAGTTTCTGACCCGTGTCTAGCTAATGACTTGCTGTTAGCCATGTCAGTGACAGATTTGGGAACAAGTCAGCATTTCTCTTTGCAAATATTACCATGAGTTTCTCACCAGTTCATGTTTGTTTTTTTTTTTTCTAAAAGGGTAGACTTAGGAGCCATGCAAGCATCTTGGCTTCATGTAACTAAGCAGGATTGACCCCTAGCCTTCCATGTTGTAGGAAAAAGCTTAAAAAACATCCAAACAGAAGGCTGAAAAGTAAGGGAGACAAATAAAGGGAAAGTAAATTTCCTTCTTTTACTGCTGTTATATTTCACAACTTCTGAGTCGCATGCCCAGGGTGGAGATTAATTCATGTGTTCATGGGCATTTGGGATTCACAACATTACACAAAATGGAACTGCAGCTTTGAGTCTCTGCTGTCCACTTCTCCAGTCAAATGCACAACCTGGGCACCTGTGGAAAGCCTCCATGAAGAGAGTAAAAACTATCCACCTTCCCCCTCCCACTCCACACTGCCTAGTTAACTGGGCTATTGATTCAAAAGTAAAAGACGGGCAAAGCTATTTATGACAATTTTGGGGTGTTCTCCTGAATTCCACAGCTGAAAAACACACACATACATCTCCTCCCCAGAAGTATAAACTTCATGAAACTTTAAAGTGATCTCTTCTGATCTTCCGATGCTCTAGTAAAACCAGCAGTCCCGTAACAGAGAGGACTTGGCAGCACAGAGTGTGCACACAGAGGACAATATAGTTGCAGATTACAAAGTGAGAGTGGTAGTGTCAGGCTGGAAGGATCCAGTACAACACCATTTTTATAAAGAATGTGCTCGTGAAACATTTTTTTGTTTCACTGAGGCTTTGCTTTCAGAGACAGAACAAACCTCAGATACAGGCTGGCAAAACTCAGAGACTGCCTAAAAGGATTAAAGATTTTGCTTCCCAGGGAAGCAAAAGATCATAATGGAAACAGAGAAGTCTTAGGCTTCTAAAATTGTAAATATAAAGACAGAGAGGAAAAAAGATTGGTTTTAGCTGTGCAACTGTATCTGTGTACCCTTGTAATTTCTCCAGATTAAGATAAATACATAGTGTTGGCTGATGTCCTATTGTTTTGCAAAAAAAAAAAATGGTAGCAATTTGCTTTTTAAGTTGTAATCGCTTGTGATTATTAGGGAAATGTACTGTTTGTTTTGAAAACGAGTAAAAAATTAATCAACAATCTGTTCCTAGCTGCTAAAATAAATTTAGCTTGACCTACAGAACAAAGACTAAGTTATACTGCTTTTTATATTGCAATGCCTCTGCATCATTCTGATAGCCAGTTTAAAAAACTGAGCTGAACAAAGAATTTTACACAGAATAATGATCTTCAAAAGATCATGTATCTACTGCTTCCACATTGGGTTTTATTTTGCATTACACAAATATAAAAAATATACACTCCTGCTGTGCTCTTACAGTCACAGCACATGGAAAGAGTCTTCTGGGACCTGACTTTTCCCTCAAATAGTCATTATGCACAAGGTTAACTCCATAATATGAAGCTAACAACAATTCTGTAAATCTCCATCTGAAACATCACTACTTCATAGGAATGTCATCATACAGCCTTTATTTAATTATTTCCTACTTATACATCTACCATGTTCAGTGTACACATTGTCTTGCCCTCTTTTATTGGGTCTTCTGGTGAGCCAATAATATTCACATGAACACCATGTCTTCCATGGTAATATAAACATTAACCATGTAATAGAAGGTCATTATAGTAAAACAGTCCTTAATGGATGGGGAAAGGACCCCAGCCTGCTTTGATGTTTTGCATTGGCCAGAATGGTCCCCACAGGCTGGCTTGTCTGGAGGGTGGTCAGCTCACCCTGCTTCGTCCTTGTAAGGGCGTTGGCATGTCCTCTGAGGACAACAGCTTGAGCTCTCACTGTCTATATGCTGTTGTCCTTTTGAAGATGCCCACTGTTTAGGTAAACATACAAGTGGGTTGATGATCCTCATGCTAGTTTTGGAAATTCTGATTGGTCCTGGCTTATACTAAAAATTAGGGTAAGTTCTGTCTGTCTGGGGATTTGTTAATTTTCACAAGTAACAACAAGGTCTGGCTGACAATATTTTGCTCTGAAAGCAAATGAATGCGGTCCTGGCAGTGGGTACCAGTTTGCTGACTTTGTGCTAGACTGGACTTGTGCTGGGGGCTTATGAAGGCAGGGCAAGTGGGGAGCATCCTCTGCATTTGTAGCAGCACCTCAAACAGGTATGAGCAAGTCAGCTGCCCCTCCCAACCTCATTTTTTTTTGCAGCTGCTGGAATTTTTAGCCCTCAAGCTTAAATAGTTTTGTGTTATAGTAAGTATAACAGAGTTGCATCCTTGCAGCACTTTTGGGGAGGAAAAAGGCTTGTGTCGTCATTCAAGTGTGCTCTAGAAAATGGCTGAAGCTCTTTTGAGTTTCATACTTAAGGCAGTGCCAAATTATGAAACACATTTCCAATAACACATTTAACATTTTTCCTGCAACAAGAAGCAGGCTTCTGTTCTGTTGCTTATCTATAGTGTATAGTGGCAATATTTAATTTTATTTTTAACATCTCAGAAATCTCTTGTAAGGTCACTTTCCCCTCCTCCATCAAGCAAGCAACAATTATTAAATAAGTAACTTGACAGGAGCATATACTTATGGAATTAAGTAATTTCTAGCTTGCTTTAATTCAATTAACATGATAATTGAATGTCAACTGATTGTCATTCAGGCAGTAAAGGCCCATTCTGATTCAGCAGCAGATTCGTTTCCTTACACAATATTATATTTTCTATATTGTCCCAGCTGTGGAAATTGAATGTTGGCAGAAAAAACATCATTTCTGTATACACAGGGTAGGTCAGCTTAATTTATTCTTATTCTCTTCAGCTTGTTATAGAAACCCCAAAACACCAAGATTACATTCATATGTCTAGAAATGGAAGCTGCTGGCATTATTTTCCTACTGTGCTTCACAAATGCAAATTTACGCAGCATAATACACAGGTTCTTAGTTTACTATTTAATTACATTTCCAAAGTGCACCCAGTAAGGTAGCTTCAAGTTCGCTTACACTGTTTAGCAAAGCATGCAGCAATATAGAAGATGATACTTTCCAAAAGGAATAAGTATGAAACTCTACCTTGTGCATATAAGTATATAGGATAGCATCTGAATTAGGCCACCAGGGAAAACAAATGCCCTGGGCTCCTCCATTGGTAATGTAACAGCCTCGTACCAGCCCCCAGGCCACTGCAATGACCATACATGTGGGCTACCAGTGCTGTAGCAGCTTACATGGAGGACTGAACTCTTTATTAATAGTGATACACATCCTTAAACTGACTGCCCCAAAGTTTCATTTGGAGATCATAGAATGATTGAATCATAGAACCGTTTAAGTTGGAAAAGACCCTTAAGATCACTGAGTCCAACCGTTAACCTAGCACTGCCAAGTCTACCACTATACCATGTCCTCAAGCACCACGTCTACCCGGCTTTCAAATACCTCCACGGATGGAGACTCAACCACTTCCCTGGGCAGCCTGTTCCAATGCCTGACTGCCCTTTTGGTGAAGACGTTTTCCCTAATATCCAGTCTAAACTTCCCCTGGTGCAGCTTCAGGCCATTCCCTCTCATCCTATTGCTTGTTACTTGGCAGAAGAGACCAACTCCCACCTCGCTACAACCTCCTTTCAGGTAGTTGTAGAGAGCAGTAAGGTCTCCCCCCTCAGCCTCCTCTTCTCCAGACTAAACAACCCCAGTTCCTTCAGCTGCTCCTCGTAAGACTTGTTCTCTAGACCCTTCACCAACTTTGTTGCCCTTCTTTGCACATGCTCCAGCACCTCAATGTCCTTCTTGTAGTGAGGGGCCCCAAACTGAACACAGTACTCAAGGTGCGACCTCACCAGTGCTGAGTACAGAGGGTCAATCAGTTCCCCAGCCCTACTGGCCACACAATTCCTGATACACGCCAGGATGCCATTGGCCTTCTTGGCCACCTGAGCACACTGCTGGCTCATGTTCAGGTGGCTGTCAACCAACACCCCCAGGTCCTTTTCAGCCAGGCAGCTCTCCAGCCACTCCTCCCCAAGCCTTATTCTCTGGACCCTTCACCAACTCTGTCGCCCTTCTTTGGACAGTGTAGCGTTGCATGGGGTTGTTGTGACCGAAGTGCAGGACCTGGCACTGAGCCTTGTTGAATCTCATACAGTTGGCCCCGGCCCATTGATCCAGCCTGTCTAGGTCCCTCTGTAGAGCCTTCCTACCCTCCAGCAGATCAACACTTCCACCCAACTTGGTGTCATCTGCAAACTTACTGAGGGGGCACTCAGTCCCCTCATCCAGATCATCAATGAAGATATTGAACAGGACTGGCCGCAACACTGAGCCCTGGGGAACACCACTCATGACCGGACGCCAACTGGATTTGACTCCATTCACCACCACTCTCTGGGCTCGGCCGCCCAGCCAGTTTTTAACCCAGCACAGAGTAAGCAGCCAGCTTCTCCAGGAAAATGCTGTGGGAGACATGTCAAAGGCCTTACTAAAGTCCAAGTAGACAACATCCACAGCCTTCCCCTCATCCACTAAGCAGGTCACCTTGTCACAGGAGGAGACCAGGTTAGTGAAGCAGGACCTCCCTTTCATAAACCCATGCGGGCTGAGCCTGATCCCCCGATTGTCCCACACGTGCCGCGTAATGGCACTCAAGATGATCTGCTCCATGACCTTTCCCGGCACCGAGGTCAGGCTGGCAGGCCTGTAGTTCCCTGGATCCTCCTTCTGACCCTTCTTGTAGAGGCGCGTCACGTTTGCTAACTTCCAGTCATCTGGGACCTCCCCGGTTGACCAGGACTGCTGATAAATGATGGATAGTGGCTTGGCAAGCTCCTCTGCCAGCTCCCTCAGTATCCTCGGGTGGATCCCGTCTGGCCCCATGGACTTGTGAGCTTCCAGGTGGAGGAGCAGGTCAGTGATTGCCACCTCTTCAACAACTGGGGCTTCATTCTGCATCCCATCTCCATCTCCCAGCTCAGGGGCCTGAAAACCCTGAGGATCACCAGTCTGACTATTAAAGACTGAGGCAAAGAAGGCATTAAGTACCTCAGCCTTCTCCTCATCCTTCATGGCAATGTTTCCCTCCGCATCCAACAAAGGAGGGAGATTCTCCCTGCCCCTCCTTTTGTCGCTGATATATTTGTAGGTTGTAGGGGTTGTGGATTATACGGTTAGCCACAAGCACTCACAAATACTAGATTTGCCAAATTAAAACCACAGTAGAATATCTATCTGCATTTCTGTTTTATGATGACAACTTCTGGTCATGTTTTGCCTTTTATATTTCAACTGCTGCTTGGTTCTTGTCTTCCTGGGTCATAAATTCCTTGAGGCAGGCTTTGTGTCTCCTGTGCTCTTCCACATGTTGGATAATAGGAGACTCATCACGGGTATATATAACTGAAATATACCTGTAATGCCTTGAGCCAAGTTTTTGTTCTGGTTAGTCATCTTTTCCCAATGAACTTCCTCTCAACTTTCTTGTGGAGGATTATCAACACATCACAACACACTACGCAGCGGGACTCCTACCCTGTCCCATGTGGCTTGCACCCTTGTTCCCTTAGGGGAACAGATCTCCCTTCCCCCAGTCATCATCACTAGAGCCAAAACAGGCTCTGAAACGTCTGCAAACATGTCCTGAGTTTTGAATACCAGGTACTAATGGAAGAAGGCACCAGTGACTACAGTCCCCCTTGATACTAGAGACTTGGAGACAGTGAGTTAAACTGACTGATGCTTTTAGGAGAAAAAGAGACTTTTAGAATTTATGCCTCATGGTAGCCTGAAAAAGCTTTGTGTCTCCTAGCTGACAAAGCACATTACAAAGAACCATGCTACTTCCCTGGCTTTGCCTAAATAGCTGGTATGAGGATGACAAAGAAGGGGAAGTTTTCAGTTTATCTTGTGGATGTCTCTGTAGAGCTGACACTTGCAAGCAAGTTATATTTGTCTTTTTAAAATGATGTAAAGGTGCCCACATTTGTTTTGATGGAAGTGTCCCAAAACCCTCAAAAATAGTATATGCAAAACCAGCAAATCAAAAAGCAACATGACCGATTTTGTCTTTTCGGTCTCCGCAGTGTTATTACCCATGGCAGTGTCATTTTCACAGGCTACAGTTACAGAAATGGCATCTGATAAAATACAGTAGTCTGCAATCCAGAATTAAATTCCACATTCAGATTGTCGTTCCTGGCCCTACATACCTAGGCTTATAGAGGAAACTTGTATTTTTTCCAAGTGGGAAACATATCTCTAGTTTTAATCTTCTGATTTTGCAGCAAAGGCACCTAGAGCTGCACACACTTGTCTAAAATATGGAGAGAGATATTCCCACAGCAGTCAGAAAAAAAAATCCTCAGAATTGTTTAATGGATACTGAAATATGTTACCATTTGATTTTTAATCTAGGTACATACAGTAACAGAAAGAAGCCCAGGGCTAGCTATATGGCTCAGCAGTCTCTGACTGTAGAGCATGAAAAAGACACTGATGACATATTAGAGGCTTAGGGGAAAGAATTCAGTCTTTCTGGCATGCAGGGGAAAGATCACAGGCCAAATTCAGCTCTAGCACAAACAGTGAGACTCAACAGAGATCACCGGAAATTGCAGCCATTTGTGCCAGGCCAAAATTTGACCTTATAGGCTTGATGCTCACAGCTTGCAGGAGCGGGACTGTACATTTTATCAGAAGCATGTTGGATGAAAGTTGGGTACAAAACAAATGACATTAAACATATGATTTATGTGGTGATTATTTGCATTTGCTGGTATTCTTTTTTTTAAAAAATAAGGGTGTGAGCCTGAATGGAGCATAAAAATTGGGCCTAAATCCGGTTTTGTACGCAAATGATTTAAAGCCATGTTCCTATTGAGCTCGAATGTACGGATAAAGGGTGGGGAAGAAGAATGAATAGAAAATTGAGGCTATTATTTATGCATGTTGCTGCAGCAGTACTTGGAATCCAGGGTCCTTTTGGCCCAGCTCCTTCCAAGTACAACAAGAAGTGCAGTTAAAGTCAATGTCCATAACTCGGCGGCCACGTGCAGTATTTATCTGGAAGCTGTGTCTGTTGTATATAGCAAACAGATATTAGAAATTCACCCCGGGCAGAGGGGTGTCTCCTGGGAGGCTGCAGGAAGACCAAGCTGCCAGGTAGGCTGGGCAGGAGGCCAACAGACGATAGCATGCATTACCCTATACGGAGTAAGATGCTGCAGCTCCTATGGTGACTTACATTAATTTTATTTTTTTTTTTTGCAGCATGGGGGAAGGTTTCCCATCCTGAGTGCACAGCACGGTCCTGCTCAGCCCAGCTCTGCATGGGAGAGGCAGACGCCAGCTGTCAGGAGTCCTGCAGCAAAAATGCATTGCGAAGAGGGGGCCAGACACTGCCCCCTTCTGAAGTTAGTGGAAGTTAAGGGGTTCAAGGTCTGGCCCTGTGGAAACCAGGGCAATAAACCAATCTGAAGATATAAATTTATATGTACATATATATATACATTGACATGAGTTTGTATCTGCTTGTATGCGTGCCTGTTCTTGGCCCATTTGTGTTCTGGCTCATTAAGCCCAGCTGCTTGCAGAGGAAGGGAGAAGGAGCAGACACCAGCGTAAGGAGCAGTTGTTTTAAACTCTTGACGCACTTGTCCAGAGCTTCAAAGGGTAGAGGTGCAATTTCAATACAGCAATTTGTCACGAAAAACAGTGGATTTCCCAAGCAGACCTAAGGTGCAACGCTGGTAAAAGCGACTTTGCCAGTGCAGGTAGCTGGGAGAGGAGGTGTAAGGTTGCTGTCTGTTGTGCCTATTCCTGAATCCATTTTGCTTGTAATTCACTTTGGCAGTGTGCACACACAGATGTGCCTTCGCTTCCTATTCTCATTTACAAAAATAAAACAAAGCTAAATTTAAACCCTGCGTAGTTGTTTATCTACTAAACTGAAGGTACATTCTCATCCTCTTACACATGTGTTAAAGTTATTCCTTGGAGATTGCTTCATTAGCACAGATAATAAAAAAATATCCTCTTTAAAGGGGGAACAAGAGGTAGATAAACAAACATCTGCGTGAGTATATAAGCATATATAAAGAGTGAACAAACTGTAAATTTATGTTTTCAAAATGCTGCTGACTACCTTGACCTGACAGTCTGCGTATTCTCTGGAGCTATTTCAATAGCCACGCTGCACTGCCCTGAACTGTCTGATGTCCTGACACCGGGCACCCCACATGCATGGCGATGTAATGGGAACGCGATGGCTCTTCCACCCATGGAATGAGCTCATTTGTCACGTCAAGTGACAGGACAGTGACACAGCATTGCGCTCTGGGAGGGAGGGGGAGCTAAGTGAGGTGTCCCCACAGGCCAGGTAGAGCCAAGGCCTCTTGAAACACCGATCTTGGATCCATTTTGATCTGACTTGAGGTGTCTCATGTCATGAGAGTTGCTTCAGAGATATGAAGTGTTGGCCAACATTACTTCTACAGCCCCTCCTGATCTACCTGATTCATCCCAGCACTGGATAATGTGCTGCTACGTCTAAAACTTCCCTGTGATCAAAAAAGAAACTTATAAAGCACACTTTGGTACTTTTCATGCCCAAATCAGTCTGTGTTATTTTTAGTGATCAAAATAGAAACCCTTGAAAGCTTGTGGGTTTGTGAAAATGGTAAAGTGAAATGGTAATCGTTTGTGAAAATGGTAACAGTATCACAAATGTTGACACTAATGCAGAAGGACTTCAATTTACTTAAGTATTGGTAACATACAATCCAAGTTCCATCAGATGTTAAAGAACTGCAGCTTTTATCTAGTGGGTCTTTGAGCACCAATGAGGAGTAAATGATTTGATTTTGTGAGCTCCGAGGATTTGTCAGCTGCCTCATAAGTATAATTCTGGCTTTTCATATTCCTGCTGCTTCTAATTTAGCAGGACAGGCTCATAATTGAAGCAAATTAACTATTTACACTTGCCACTTCTACCAGGGGAAGAGGACACATCAGCAGGAAAGAATGAGTGGGAAATTAAATTCTTCCCACTTGTGTCAGATCTGCCCTTACATAAACACATTAACAGTAATTTCATGAGGCGTCAAACATAGGAATAAATACTGAGGGATAAAATAATGAGGTGTTGCTATTGAGCTGAACTGTTGCAGCTAATATTACTGTGTATGAATTATGCAGCCTGAAAGAAGGCATATGTTACAGCACTCAAACAGTCGCTTCGCCAGCTTCTTCTGATCATTAAGTTTTGGGTCCCCTAGGTGAATCCGTCCTTCTGCCCGCTGCAAGGCCAGTGCAACATTTAAGTAAACACATAGAAACACATACACACACATACACGCATACATACATATGCACACTAAGCTGTTCATAGGAGGCCAAATTCATTCCTGCTAGAATTCCAGTTAACTCACTGAAGTTACACCCGAGATTAATTTTGTTGAATGTTGAATAGACATTCAATTCCATTTTTAGAATAATAGCACATTTATTAAGGTCTTTGGCTGAAGTTTTAAAGTTACACTAACATAAACAAGAACATTTTGTTTGTAATTTGCCACATCTATTACAGCTTTACTAGGACTCCAATTAGAAACTTAAGGTTCATTTAGTACACACACATCTGGTACTGATTTAAAATGACTTTCCTTTTTCATCTAAGGACAGAAAATGACCTAAGTAGCCTTTTTACCCAGTTTGAACCAGCGTTCTGTCTGAAAGCCAGAGACTTGACCATTTAGCATGCTGAACCCTCTTTCCTGGGGGCTGTTTTTCTCCCCTTTGCGGTAAAAATGTGTGCAAAGGGCAAAGATGTACATAAATAAGCTATAAAACCGGGATGCACAGAAGTATACTACTAACTAAGGAGAAAACAGTGTTTGTGATCGTAAGAGAGGAACTAGAAAAGCCACTGAAAATATCCCTGTGCTATGGCCACAACACTAAGGAGAATGTACCCCGACATACTACTGCTACAGCTGCTTTCCATTCACAGGTATACTAATCTGAACAGTTTTAGAAAACATTTACAGTGAAAAATGAAGGAAAATGCACAGTCCCTGCTTCTGATCATGTGTAATTATTGTACCCAATTCAGAATTTGAGAAGAAACCATGACAAAGTCCACCATGACCACTAAAGTCCCTTTAATTTCTAGACTCCTCTGTGTAGACAGGTTTGGCCAAACAAAATGCAGACACACATCAGTGTTGCTGGCAAATGGCCCTTGTACACTCAGAAATTAATGGGAACAGTTACAGCATATTACCCAAAAATGCAAGTGTCTTTATATGGTAAAATGAGAGTGGAAGTACACTGGTAACTGCTTTAATCTAATAAATTGCAATATTCTCATGCTAAGAGCATCAGAGTGTGATACATTTTAAGTATAACTCCCCCCTAACTTCAGTAAGGCATCCACCATCATCTAGTTCTTAATAACATTTCCTTTTTTGTCATTCAAATCCTATTTTCTCAAACAACATTTTCCTAGTGTCTTCACAGTTTGAAAAACATATATGGTTCTTGCACAAACCCTTTCAAGCTACAGTCTAATATGTCAGGTTATCAAAATTTTTTTGCAAAGGCTTGGACATACATATACTGCCCCTAGGTGATCACTGTATTGAGTTTCAATACCTTTATTTATTCTGTGGTCAATCTTCAGGAATAAACAAGAAGAATTCTATGCATTTCAGAAAAAGCTGGCTCAGGTCGTAGGAACAAAGAAGATTTCATTTTGGCATGAAAACATGAGGTTATTCTTCTTTCTCAATAGCTGCATTATGTTCTACTTTCTGATTCATTTATATTTACTATTTAAATAGTAAAAGGAGTTCCAATTCAGGAAACATAATTTGGAAACATAATTCTATTTAAATTCCAGAATAAGCATTAGCTTCCAAAACACAAAAGCCAGAAGCTTTATGATAATTGAATCCTTTTCAGCAAGCATAATTCATCAATAAAGTATTCCTCTAATGATGTTATTGTTTCTTTATTTAACTATTTTTGAATTTCTGAAGCTTCTTCAATGCCAAATTCCAAATGCCACATTAATCATTTGTATTTTTAGACTCCAATTTTCCTACTAGAGACATAGGTTTCATAACAGTTACTAATGCTCTGGATCTGAAAAATTAGGCCTTTAAAATACAGACTATCTAGTCAGTTAAGATGTCTTGTAATCATTATTTTGTACTATTAGATCCCTAATGGAATAAAGAATGAGTTTAAATTCATTCTAGAAAATAGGATTGCCAATTTTTTTAAATAGGGACTATCTTTTATTCTTTTTGTACAGTGCTAGATTAGAAAGGGCCTAGAGTTTTAACAATGTGCTTAATAGATGATAATGAATAGGCAAAATGAGTCAAAGAGCAACAAAGATATGTTAACCCAAACTCTTGGAATAATTGGCTTAAAAATCTAGTTGCAGCCATTTTTTTATGGATGTGTCATGTGGATTCCATAACACATCATTCTGCTGTGTTCCAACTTAAATTAAGGATAACAGAGATAAGGAAAATAAATTTTGTTCTGCTCTTCCAGTGTAGGACTTATTCAATTATTGCTTTCAACCATGAATAGGAAATACAAGTTAAAGTTGGAAATTTTAGGGGTTTATGCACTTTTCTTAAACAGAATTCTATGGAAAGACTTCAGTTTTCTTCTGGTACTACTAATATGACAAGTTCCAAGGAAATGTGCATTTATAGTCGTCCAGGTTTTTCTTCATTATATGGTCTTGGAGTATTATTCATGAAGTGAAGTTTTCTGCTTTGTAAGCGGAACAAATATGATGGAAGGAAAAACTGCACACTGCAACAGCCACAAATTAAGGGTCATTATGAAAAATGGTGGAGAAAACCAAGCACAAGATCTTGCTTGGTGTCATCACTAGAGAGATGTAAGATTAACTAGATTAACAAACTCTTGAGAAGTCCAGGTCTCTGCCTTTTACCATTTCAGGAGAATGTGAATTCCCACAGGCAAGCAAGATGGGTCCAAGATACAGATCTAACTACTTGGAGCACTCCTGAGGTATGTGTTTGGTTGTGCAGATTTCAACATGGGGAGTGATTCTGGGCAGGTATGCACGACAAGGAGAAATGGCATCCAAACCTCTTGCTTGTGAACTTAACTAAAAGCATAGTCAGTATTTTTTCTGAGTCAAAAGTGAACACTCATCATCATGGTCCCAAACAGCAATGTTCAACTATGAGAGAACCACTGTACTGGGAAGGCCTAAAAAACCTGTCAGATCAAGGATGTAACCTTGGCCTTTGCTGGACATATTAAAAAAGGCAGAAAGAAGAGACAACACAACAAAACAACCCTAATGTGCCAGGCCAAGTGAATTCTCTAACCCCTGTGTTCAGAAAGCTACCTTTCCTCCAGCTAAACCTTCCAAATGCTGGCCTTATTCAACAGTGGATACTAGACAGAATAAGCTTTTTTTTTTTAGTTAGGCAATGAGTGCCAAATCTTGATTCTTATTACACTGTTATCTTTAACAGGGATCTGGATGTACCTACACCATCCAGTTATTAGCAAAGAAAACCTTTTTTTTTTTCAAGTCCAAATGATTTTACCTACCAAAAAATCATAGCAATATCATCATTTTAATTCTTAGCCTTATTAACTATAATTGTGTAATAATAATATGTTCAGTGTGAATGAATGAGATGCAGTTTTGTCACAGTACTTTTCCTCTCTCTGTGCTGACATCAACCCCCACCCAGGCCTCCTGCAGCCAATATAACTCTCACTTAGCACATCCTTTCTTTCCATATCTGTTTCTTTCTTAAATTTCCCATTTCTTTATCTACCTAATCCATTCTGTTGACAGACAGTAAAAATGCAACCAATAACAAGAGAAAAGCAATGGTATGCTACAGCGAGGATGAATGGTATTTGCCAACCATCACCACCGTAAACTCATGAACGCAGTGAGCTTCACCAAGAGTTGCCTGCTTTTAGGATCTGATTGACTTGGAAGGATTTCTGCAAAGGTTCAGACCCAGCTCTGCCAACCTCGTTGCAGAACCAAGGCCTTTCCATGGAGGATGGAAGTAATTATGGGGTGTGATTTCCACAGCCTACATGTATGCTGTACAAGAGGATACCCCAGAACACTGTCGATTTGCCAGGGTCCACCATAGGTCTCTTTGGGTCAACACATCTGTAATTCCTTTCATAAAAGCCAGATGGGTTGGGAGAAGGTGTGAGCCCAGCTCCCCTTCTGGCATCGTGGAGCAGGGAAACGTCTGCAACTGGGAGCTCAGATATGTGTCAGGTCCTGCTGTACAGACATGATTTTTGGCGGCAAGGTTCTCTTACACCACACTGCCATAGACAGGGCAATGACATCATAAAATCTTAGGCCCACCAATTTCAGCATAAAACAACCCTAAATATAATACTAAAGCTTGTGTCACACCCCAAAACTAAAACACTCTTGTAGTGGTTTCATACAGAAGAAATGAAACAATATTTTCCTTATCTTAGTCTCTTTAAATCATATTCCCGAGATGGCACATATTCAAGTTTCATCCCAGCAAACAAAAGAAGCTGCCTACAGTGCATAGATGACCCCGATAACACTTTCCTGAAACAAAGTCTCTGAGCTACAGCACATTTTGTACCTGTTTTTGTTCTTCTCCTAAGCCGTCCCACATTGAAGCTACAATTTTAGAGACTTCACCAAAAGTAGCATTGGGGTTTTGGCCTTTGATGGCTGCTTGAGTGTCTCGAAAGAATAATGCATAGGCAGACACGGGCTTCTGTGGCTCATTTGGGTCCTTCTTCTTCTTCTTTTTGGGAGTTTTGGGTTTCTTTCCCATATCTGAAGCAGGTCTCTTCTCTCCACCATTGACCTGTAACACAAAATTGGAAAAGTACTATAAAAAAAGGCAATTTAATTCAGTCCATCCATCATTACAGCTTCTGTGATACAAAGAGATTTGGGATTTTGCATGCAAAAATTGAATTTTAGTTGCCATCTTTGATAATCCAAATGTTGACACCATGTCACATGTATAAAATTCATTATAAGTATTTCAGATTATGTAATTTTTTTCCTCAAATTGCTTTATATTTTGCTTTCATATAATTGTTATAATCTCATTTATAGTTCATCTAGTCATCTTTTCACCTTTTCTAAGTTTTATTGCTAATGGCTATAACATGCATATAATGAATAAATTCAAATCAAATTAGTTTCATTATATCCTGACCAGTAGTTCAACCACATGAATCACCTGCAGCCAGCAGGAACACTGTCATATCTACCTTTCCCTTATCCTCACTCTTTCCCAGAAATACGCCAGACTAGTGTTCAAACCAATTTCTACTGCAACTGGTGGTACACCTTCCAGGGATTTTGAAGATAATTTGATTGTGAATAAAACGGTCCAAGTTATAGACATTCCCCTGCACACCTTCTAATGAAAATCTGAAGAAAGAAAGTTTTACCAGTACAGACAGTTTGGACCCCTTTAGAGGATCAGTTCTGATCCGTCTGGATTTAGCTGCATAGTCTTTTCCTCTGCTCATGTAAAAGCAAATTCATGATGGTTTGAGAAAAGGGGTGAAAGAGGAATGGTATATAAAGAGAAGTGCATGTGCATTATTTGTGTACCACCTGACAAAAAATGCATGTGAACATTTGTGCAAATTTGTTAAATGCAACTATGCTTTGCCACTAGCTCAGAGACCCTGATCACCAAAGCACCCTGCTTTCTTAGGTGACTTACAAGCACAAAAAGGGACACTGTCCTGATTCTTCAACAGACTGGAGCTCCATGGCAAATCAGCTTCTCTTGATGTGATCGCTTAATTCACTATACCTTGTAGCAATGACGTGTGATCCTACCAAAGGGTTCAAAGGCTTTTTTCTCTTGTTGGCATGGCCAGAGTACTGTGCATCATAAGTGTTTTGAAGTATGAGAAGATCAAGAGCATGAAAGGTATGCTCTAGGCTAAGGATCTACTAGGTATGACTTTTATCACATCCTTGTATTTTTTATCACATCCTATATTATTTTTTAGTAATGCATATCAAGTGACACAGGAGAACACAGGTGTTCAAATCATCAGAACTGCATGAGGAAAATGGATAGAAATTCTCATTTTGGGCAAAAAACCTTTTAATTTACTTCATTTTTTAAAAACTTTTTTATACATCACTGTGTGGTGTCAAACAGGGCCCAGGTGACTACAGTGAACAACCTGGATCTCTGTGGTTTACTAAGCACAGCAATAAAGTGATGACCACAATTTGGAAATGAAGCTGCTTGTTTCCTGAGCATTATGTTACAATAGATGCATCTTTAATACAAGGTTAATGTCCATGGAGCCTATTGGCAGCATTTTGGAAAATATGGAAAAACAGAAGCAGTGTGCTATCCATTATTAAGTTATTCAGCTTTTATTCTCTTGCTATTATTTCATTCTACAGGGTACACAAAACTACCAGCTAAATGGTAATTAACTAGGGCTCCCTAGTTAATTTGGCAATATCAGTCTAAACTCTTCAGACAGTTCTGTACAAACTCCATGAGCAAGGAGGCTTGACAACGATTGGGGCTATAGTTAAAATTTTACCTCTATTATTTGATAAAGTTTCCTCTTTTCAGAGTGTTCTCGGACCAATGTGCTTTAAAGGTCTCTGTATATTAGGATAGCACATTACTTAAGCTACCCTTATCTAGGTGATATGCTGCAGAAACTCGTGTAAGAAGTCTTCTGGTAAGCTGTTCTGAGAACAGCTCTAAAATCTTATTTTCCAACCTGAATGATCAAGAGACTTCAAAAACCCACTGTTAAAAAGAGAGTACTCACAGGGGAAATTCTGTTTGTCTTATATGAAAATAACGAAATAAAAAGAATACCAGAATTCCAGTACTAATAACCTTGCAAATGGCTGAGATGATGGCCTGCCTTATGCTCCCATCAGTCTATCAGCTTCATAGACTCCAATTCTAACCACCAAAGCAGAGACAGATGGGAAATAAAATAAAAACCATATATATTCTGCTAGGCATAGACTTGTGCCTTAAAATCCCTGGAGGTGTAGTTAGCTCATGGTAATCCACCTCCTGTCATGGCTTATTGCTTAATTATGGTGATGTATTTAACTTATTTATCACAAGAAAGCAATAATCTATCACTTTAAAAAAGTGTACATTAACCATGTTGCACACATAATAGATCACAAAAATATCTAGTGTAGGATTTAAAACTATCAAGTAAGGCACATCGTTGATATCTAAATGTCCCTTGAGAAGCTGGAAAATGTCTATAAGCATATTTAAAATAAACTGCAATAGTACCAAAGCCTTTAATGGAGCTAGGAGAGCTGTTTTATGCACACTATCTTGCAGTAATCGCTGTAGTTTAAAATAGATTTTAATCAAGCACCATCTGCATAATAGGCTGAACAGACAACATAGAATTCTACTTATAACTCTTATCATATAAAGTAAATATTGTAAAACCTCTACCACATAAAGAGAATATGCTGCAGCAGTTCTTTAACAATCGTGTTTCTGTTAGTTAATTCTTGCTACTTGCAGTCCTCTCACTATCTTCCCTCTAAAATACATTATTTGAAATTCTCTCATAAGTGATATTCAAATGAGCATGGAAGAAAACCCTGTTATCCATCTATGAAGAAATACATATTTGCAAACCAGTAATGCTTCCAGCAGCTCACAATTATGCTTGGCAATAACTGAATACATGCTTAACGATCCAACAGTATGAATTATGGCAAGAATTACATAAATGTAATATTCCAATGTTGAGGTGGTCAGAATAAAGCATGTGGTAAGTGGGCATTTTGTTTAGAATGTTTTTATAGTTACTTACAACTATTGATTTTTAAGTTCTCCCTTTTTTCTTCTTCTAACTATAGTCCCACATATTAGATTTAGAAGAATTAAGGAGACTTAGGGATCTACACCACTTGCAGAAACAATATCCTTGGTCTGAGACTACATTTCGTATTTCCATGGATCTAGCAGCTTTCTGACTGTATATACATAGCCTTATATTTATGCTACTGTTGCCACTGATCTTATGGTCAAGCAACCTCAGCTGTCTTGCTTTTAGAGCAACAGCGTGTAGGGCAACTGAGCCCTCTAAAATGCAGCTCCTTTCCCTTTTTTGTGTAAGGGAATATATGACATTTAAAGTCCAAAAGACCTATATGAAAGAGCCTTTATGAGAATGAGTATTGCCAAACAATATTTAGCAGCTGCTGCCATTAGTTCTGTGTATGTTGGATAAGGCTTAAACAATTTGAATATTTACCATAGAATGAACATCCAAGAAGTTCAGTACATGAACAATTAGATCAGTTTGTAAAGTTTCCTTATTACTGGCATTTGGAATATGTATGTTAAGCTGAAACGGTCATTTCCTCCATGCATGGAAATCAGTGGTTCGCTAAGGATACAATTATACTTCTAGTCCAAATGTATATAATGTACGTATTTGTTCATACCTTCTGTCACCCTCTTTCTATAAACTCCTGCAAACATGAACAGGACACTGAGATTTCTGTATTTTTTTTTCTCTGGATAGAAATAGGTATAGTTGTTAGGGATTTCTCTACCAAATCTGCTGTCAGAGGACCAGTGGCTTCTCTTTCACATGTAAGGCTGGGCGTTCAGCTGGTCATCTAAGGGCCTAAGGGAGGTCATCTGACACTGAGGTGATTTTCCATTTGAAAATGTACTTTGTCTTTTTGATCAATGTCGGTATATAGGCAAACATATTCTCCTGCTGGTTAAATAGGGAGAACGTCACTGTTACTATTAATGATATGGTGAATTCAGTTGTTTTTTACACAGTCCTCACGGCAGGAACATCTTACTGACTTCATGAAGCTGCTCAAATGTGGTGAGCTCCAGCAGCTACTACACGACTGCAACACATGCACTTCCACTGAAGGACTGAATAATGAGCTCTGGCCCTGATCTACTAAGTAATATCACACATCTACAGGACAGTTTATAAAACAAAGAGAAAACTCCAAATTTAGCAAAGTTATAGTCAGGTAAAAGAGGTTCTCACAAGAGACAGAATGACTGCTCTGTCTCTTGCTGTCCCCATCCAGTGCCTTCTTTCACGGGGAGGAGGATTTTTGGAGTCAAAAGAAGCCTCCAAAGCAGCTCTGAGAAAATTTAATACTGTTGTGGCTGGGGAAAAGGATCCCCACAGAAAGCTGGTTTATTCTAAGTATCCATATCCATTCATTGGCAGCTTCGAGGAAGAGCAGCATGACAGAAAGATACACAGCGGAGGGGTTTAAATTGCAAACTACAACAATACACTAGCTTCTTACGCTGATTATTCAAACCTTCTTGTCTTTTACGGAGGGAACTACAGCAGAACCATTGCATTGGATCAGGCGTGCCAGCCCACTGCCTGTCTCCGATGGTGGCCAACTTCAGGCGTTTTCAGGAAGACCTAAGAAATCCCACAGAAGACAGGTATGGCATAATCTGCCCCCATTAAGCTTGCATATTGATCCCTACTAGTTGGAGACTAATTTAAGCCCTCTATCATTATTAACCAAGTTTAATATCCTTTAAAACACTTGTTTTAGCAAAGAAATTAGAATTATCGAAGAATTTTAAGGCAACATATCAACTTCAGCATACTGAAGTATTTTTCTTAATTTTGTGTTGTGTATTGTGCCTTTTCTCATCTTTTTCTGCTTAGACTGAGCATAAGAGAATTTTAAAGAGAGTCTTCCAAAATAGCATGGCTTGTTAAAAAGTTGAACACTATATAAGCTGGCTTCCACAAAGGACCAAGTTTTACTTGGTCTGCAGTGCTTAGTATTTCCTTATTGAAAACATTAGCTTCAGATGAGTACTGTCTGCATGAAACCACAACCCTACACTTTTGCTAGCACAAAGTGTTGCAGTGAAAATGTATGTACATGAAAAATATGGGTTAAATAACTGAAATATTTGATAGAAGCAGAAAGGATATCTTAATTATTTGAGTGGATGTTTTCTCCAGAAGTTTAGAGCATCTGGCATGTTCCCACCAATATATGTAAAAATATTAGCAAAGCAACAGGAGCAGCAAATAAATTATTCTGAAAAATTAAAGGCTGCCTGGAATTATTTTTACATAGCTGTATTCTAAAGTCTACCTCAGTAAGGAAGTGCTCATTTAAAGTCTATGAATTATTCAGTAATTTTTAAAACCTAAAGTTTGTGAAATCAGGGGAAAGTCCTGAAATAAAACTTTTGAATCAGAATTTATTCAAAATGCAGTAAAACATATGTCTCCAATTACATGATTATTTTATAGCTTGAGGCATGAAAAACAATATAATTTGAAAACAAATCAGACTTACATTTCTTGACTGGATTATACCTCCTCAGTGACTCACAATGTTTTCTTCACATTCTTCCAAGTCTGCAACTTTTCCCCACAAGATATGGCCATGGTACAACATCTTCACTACACTACAGGACTGCTGTAACAGGACTGCTATTTTGTAGTGACCATAAAATAGAGCTAAAGAGGTTCTCAATTTCAATATGTTCTATTCCTGGTTTATGGGATGACTTTGTGCTAAGTCCCAATCTTTTTGTGTCTTAGCTTTTGCGTCTGCAAAATTAAGATAATATACTTGTGTATTTTTGGGGAAGTTTTCAGGATTTGCGGAGGTTTGGGAGGTTTTTGCATGCAAAACCTACTATATAAATTGACATTTATCCTTAAAATAAATGTCTTGTTTATTATTTAAATTACTATTATTTCTTCATGCCTGTACTGACACTAAAATGAAGCTTAAATATGTCATGCTGGGGTGTCAACACCTCCCAGATATAAATGCATAATGGGTCTTCAAGATTTTCAAGGTAAGATTTTTAAAGTTCATAGAGGATCTTTCTGTTCTGGTTGCTATGATGTTCTGTTTACTCATCCTGTGACCAAGTAGCAAAGACTAGCATATTGTACAGACTGTTCATACTTTTTATAGCAGTAACTTGATCTTTAACTGGGAACAAACATCCCTTCTATGCAAGTGAGAAAACTCAACCTTTATATTAAAGTCCTAAAGGAATGGCTATCCTTTTAGTGTTTTACAGGATTCCAGTTTGCTCTCACGAACAGGAATGATGTCATTTACTCAAGTGGCCTGAAGAATTGACTGGAAACTATAAGTTCTGTATTCATAACCTTTTATTCACTTCAGTCAACTACCAACAATGTATAAAGTATCACCTTAATAACTGTGGCCATACGATTCATTTAGCAGGTCCTAAAAATATCCACCATTTACATATTAATCCTAACATCTAAGCCTACCTTAGAGCTATCTTCTCCTTCATCTTCATGGACTGAACTGGATGGTGAAGGAGTTGCAGATTTGCTTCCAGGTGGAGAGGGCGAGTTGTGAGGAACATTGTTTCCACCCATATTCAAACCAAGCTGTGCACTGAGCTGGGACTGGTTAATAGTAGTCAGCTGCCCGTGCTGCATCATTCCTGGCTGCCTAATATCTGCAGGTTGAACCCTTGGCCTCATGGTTGCCATCTGAGGATGGGAACTATACTGGGCTCCTTCTGTATTCCGTAAATCTTGCATCTACAAGAGGAAAAAAACTGTATTAAGTATATCGCTAATAAAGTGTTCTGTTCCTTTAGACCTCTGGTGGCCTGATTGGCTACATAAGGCTTAAGAGAAATGGCAAGTACTTAAATAAACATGTAAATACTGGAAATAAACAGAGTAAGGATATGATTGACATTTGCATAACACTGACTGTTATAAACTATTCAGGCTCTAGCCTCAGCCCATGGGAACAGCAAAAAGCAATGAAAGCTTGTTTCTTTATAGGGGGAACAAAAGGGCACTGCTTTCTGTAACTGCGTGTGGAGTATTTCAGAAATGCTAACAAACAGGGACAGGTTTGCACTCTGAAGTTTAGAACCAGATCAGAACACGAATATCCTCAAAATTCAAGACAATTTCCAGATCCTACTTTTCTTCTTAGGATTTTTGTGTGTGTGAGCTGTGAATTTGGGAGCTGCAGTTTTCAGAGTTTGAATATCTAGTATTAGGTCCAAATCTATTTTTCCTGGTGCTGCTCAATGAGATACTGGAATTTTCAGGACTCAGATGACTGACAAGAAGGATGCATTGATAGACTGATTAAATGATTTCTGAGTTGATTTGCCGCTAAGACATATATGAACGGAAAGCTCGGAAGTCACAGGATTGACAAATGAATCCATTGTGCTATGTGGGTCACCGCTTCTTAGCATTAACGAGACATACTATTTTAATGCAAGCAACAAATTCAGTCTCTGCAAGGATAAGAATTAAAAGCACTGGAGGATGAAACTCCTTTCTTGTCCGGAGGTCAGATGTACTATACACACACACTACAGCAGATTGCCTGTAACATCTTTTCAGTATACTCATACGGAAACACGACAAATAGCAAAGAGTATCAGGGAGAAGCTCAGATTTAAGCTAAGGTGTTCTGTGGGTGATTTAAAATTGAAGTGTCAATTCAGAGCTGAAATGAAATAGATATAGTTGCCTTTCCGTGCATCAGACAAACATGCCATACGTATCAAGTGGAATCTGACAGGAACTACCATTGTGTAAGCTCCATTACGATAAGGACATGTGTTAATGGTTCAATATATTAACATAACTGCATTTATTCTACTGACAGTCTTTGTTAGACATGTCATCTGAATTGTCTAAAGATCACTCAGATTTTTTTTTTAAACTTCTTATAGCTTGTGACTTCTATAACCTCTCTTTCTCATACACACACTCCTATATATCACAGCAATCTGTAAGATACCTTTCAACCAGTAACACACAGAAAAAGAAAAGATAAACCTGTAACTTCGCCTTTTCTTTTATTATTGATAGTGTAAAAATTTATCAATTTTAGGGAGATACTTTATGAGCTTGGGGATTGATTTTTGTAAAGCTGACTGGTTGGCAGTAATAATACCATTAGTTATGGCATACTTAGCACTTTACATGTACGTGTGTCTTTGAAAATATTTGAAATGGCTTCTGACAATGTGACATCACAATTATACCTATATCTATATTGCTTTAGAAATTAATAGCTTTTGGTAAAAAAGGGTTATTGACACAAACACTTTCAAGTTCATTTAATGATTACTAAAGCACCAGAGAAGAGGAGCAGAGACAGTGCACTGTATGAAATCAATTGAAAGCTGGAATTTGAATCCTGGCAGACATTTATATTTTTAAAGATTGCTACTGACTTCTTGTTCCCTTCCCTCCAGTATCAGCTCCCCTCCTCGCCAAACATATTAGCTTGAAAGCTATCATTACCTCTGCCTCTAGCAGACAACCCGTATCAAAACAGTTGTGCCCATGAAGCTGTAACTGCTGCTTGGACGTTTTACTCCAGATCCAGCTGTTGGGCTGGGCAGCAGATAGGGAATGGGCAGCGGGAGCATGGGCTGTCCTGGGCCCTCTTGGCCAGTGCAGGGCGAGTGGGCAGGGGATGGAAACCCACCTGGTCCCTCACATGCTGGGGAGAGCGAGGCAAAAACCCTCCCAAAAGCCCTCCCTTCACCCTGTCTGCAGTGCTTGACCCTCAGCGTGGGTGTGTGCCCTCCCCGGGGAGCCCACCACCCTGCAGGGGGCCAAGCCCACGCTGCCCCGCTTGCAAACGCCTTGGGTTTTCGTGGGGCAGCACCTCGTGGTGCCGGATCAGGGCTGGGAATAAGCCCCCTCACAAAAGGCTGGAGAAGCAAGACCGCTTTTTAATAAGAATACTCATCCTAATGATTTTATGAACTCTAGAAAGGAAACAAGCACTATTTGAAACTCCTAACAACTCTTATTTTGAATGAACTTGCAAAGTATCTACCTCTGAAATCAGGGCAAAGGTTATAATTTTAATTACTTTTCCCCAAGTAAAATATAATACAATTGCTATTACTCAAATGCTCTCTCTTTTATTAAAAATTCTTCATATGAACTTCAAATATTATCAGATAGATACTGCAGAACATTCTGTGTTTGTCGTCTTTAACAACATGTATTTTTAAACAGTCTGTGATTCACTTTTAGCTCCGGCACTGAACATACACTGTGTTTTCAGATAACATGACACCAACTGGATGGTACTGGATGTATCCCCATACAAAACGTGTGTGTGTATATATATATATATATATACACATATATATTTGCAAGAGAACTCTTCAGTAGTGAAATTCTGAGGACTGAGAATGAGGTGATGGAGTAGAAAAAAACCCAGTATTTTTCTTTTCACATGAATTCAGCTTGTCTTCCGAATTTTTAAATCAGGTGAATACCAGGCTACGTTTACAAAACCAGGTGTAAGCAGCAAGTAAGTTTGTTTAACAGTACATGTTCCCTTTCAGATGCTAAGCCAGAAACCCTCATCTAAAGGACCTGCCTGCAGAGGACACTCCAGTGCAAGTCCATTGCATAGAGCTGTGGCCCTCAGCAAGGAGGATCCACATCTGTAGATGAGGTTTTTGGCTCACCTCTCTGCCATACATTGCAGAGCCTGCCTTCCCCCATCCTGCCCCTTCCTAGTGAAAAAATGAAATTCTCCAAGAAAATGGAAACTGCTTATTCCTTGAGTAAGAACAGGCAGCTAACCACATAACTGTGAAAAGCTGTGAGATTACACCTTCAGGTTCCTAAAAGATCAACAAACCAAGAACTGTCCCACCTTCCCTGTTGGGTTCAAGAATGGTCCCACCCATGAAAACCACACACTTGGGTCACTGCCGTGGTGTGACAGTACACCCCTGTTTCAAACACTGTGACAACCTCGTCTCTGCAGGAACAGTGGCACTAATCAGACACACTCTCTGTCAACATTACAGGCAGAGTATGACCAATTTCTTTAAACTACTTCGAAATCAGAAGCTTCCTATTCCTTGTTCCTCCAGATGGAGTTTTACAAAACCCACCAATGTGTAGCTGTGCTGGAGCCATATTCAGTATGCAGAAGCAATATTGCGAACACACTCCTGCCGAATGCAAAGCTGAATACAAATCCTGCTGGGTGGCAGAATGCCAAATGGAAGAACAAAGTTAAAGAGTTTGAGTGTTACAGAGGATAAGGACAGTCTTAAACTGACGCCTTCAATGGTCTCTCTGATGAGGTAATAATGATAATATCTGGCACTTTAATATCATTCTCCATCTGTCAGTTCCAGGATGTTTCACAACTTGTGTTATATTCAGCTTTAGAACATGCCTGGTTTTATTTTGGTTTTACTAACGGGGAAGCTATGATACATTTCTTTTCATGGCTATTTTTTTTTCTGTTTGCATTTCGCTTATAAGCAGAAACTGAGCATCCACCCATATAAGTGTTTGACTGCAAGTTAAAAGACATAGTAAAAGCCGCTAATTCTGAGGTGTGTACCGATAACCCTTATCGGCACATGTTTAGTGCAAAACCAGAACAGGGCTGTCTGGCTGAAAACAAGCTCCTAATGCCCTGCTCAGAGCTCCTAAAGTACTAAGAATAAAGCTAAAGTGCTTTAAACATCAGACCATTGTTCTCCCCATCAGCTTAAAGCAAAAACAAAGAAAAGCATGCAATGCAGAATACAGTGATATCATCCCTGCACAGAAACATCTTACTGCAGGACAATGTGAGTACAGTATCCTAATCACAGAATCACAGAAAATAGTGCTAGAAGGGACCTCAAAAGGTTATTTAGTCCAACACTTTATCTCACAGCAGGATTAGCTATACCTAAATCATTTCTGACAGATGTTTGTCTAACCTCTTCATAACCTCCCTAGGCAATTCTTGTGCTTAACTATCCTTACAGTGGAAAGGGCTTTTTTCCGTAATGTCTCACCTAAATCTCCTTTGTTGTAATTTAAACCTACTACTTTTTGCTCTGCTCCCAGTGGACATGAGGAATGTTTTTCTCCTCCTTTACAGAAAAGTTGTACACACTAGAAAGCTATTATGAATTTCCTTTCAGTTTTTTCTTCTTCAGACTAAACAACTAAACCTGAAGATTGAAAGACTTTTTTCATATGCTGTGTTTTCTACACCTCTGATCATTCTTCCTGCTGTCCTCTGGACTATGTCCAATAACCTTCGTCTTTCTTGAAATATTGTGCCCCAAAGTCCACAAAACACAGATATTCTTATGTGACACAGCACTCAGATAGAATCCTTCATCTCTCACAGGATATAACATATAGCATTAAAAAATCCCTAATTATCTGTCTTTTTGATACAAGCTGGTTAACCCATGCAAGATGCAGACAGAGTCAAATTCAGGACTCTTAACTAACATCCCACAAGGTGGCTTTAGGAAGCAAATAGTTTTTTTCTAAGAAGCATTAGGTAGGCAGTTTCAAAAGGAATGTGCTGTTAGCAAATAATTCCCAGATTATTTTTGGTGTTATAATTAAGAACTGTGATGCAACATCTCTCAGGAAAGCTGTAAAAGTCCAAATTGTCCCTCCTTATTTAAATTAATTTATAATAAATGTTATCATTAAATGAAAGAAGAAAGACAGGTTGCCTTAACAGATCAAAGTAAATACAATAGATCTAAGTATATGCAAGAAACACTAGGGATTATACACTGGAGATGAAAAACGTTAAAACACAAGGAGAAATACACAGGGCTTACTCACTGAAGCAAGTGGAGATAACACATCTCACTACCCTGGGCAAATTCATATCAAGGCACAGCAGGCATTACTGCTATTACCACCGTCGGGTCTTACAATGATTTTTGCTTAGTTTTCTACTAGCTGAGAGCTCTTACGAACTTTTCTGATGGACACTGTGGAAGTGGTTGACAGTTCTTTGCTTCTTGTCTAAGTGGTCAAGGTAAGTCAGAGAGCAACAATTTTTCATACTATAAGAAGCTATGTTTCAATCAATTAATTAAAATAAAAATTGTGAGAAAAACCCCAGGGGATCTTAAATGTTATCTATGAAGATATACCCACAGTGTGCTTCCTTCTTCACTGGCGTCAGCCATCTGAGTCACCATGTAGGCATCACAGACATTCTTTGGTAGGCAGAAGGGGTTTCTGTTATTAGTCATATTCTCATTTATATTCCCAGGACAACTTGTGCCACTACCTGTGCCATATTAAATCTGAATGTTTCTCTGTTCCCAAATAATGGTACATTAAAATGCAGCACTAGTCCCAGTTGTGCCAACCTCCTGAAAAGCCATGAGATTTGCTTAGAAATTTTACTGTTTTTATTTTAGGTGTTTTAATTGTCTTCTACCATAATCCAATGCACATCTGCAAGATGTTTTCCAGTGACACAGATGCTCACTAAAAAAGCGAGGAAAAAAAATGAATTCCTAGATAACCACTTGACTCTCTAAGTCAAGGTTTCAAAAGAGACGAAAAGATAACATTAAATTGCCAGACAGGTTTGTGAGAGCTGGCACACAGAGAAGAAATTGTGTTTGGCAGACCATACCCACCATTTATGATCAAAACAAACAATTGCAAAACCAAAAAGAACTCATACATTTTTTTTAATGATCCAAAAAAACCACAAGCAATATTCATCATACAATCAGAGCTAAGTTTAAACTTAAAAGAGTGTCTAAAAATACAGAAATGTCCATTTGAGACATGTTTCACTCAGTTCATACTGATAATCAAGCAGTAGTACCTTGTGGTTATCCAATGCATGTTGTTGGTTAGGATCCTAGATTAATAGCAACTGAAGCAAAAGCAAACTGTGCAGTTTTCATGTGGTGTTTTCCATCATGGTGATGCTATTCAGTGAGATAACTTAAAATTTGAGATAACTTGAACATCTGCATTTGTACATCAGAGAAAAACAAAAAGTGACCCCAATATTTAGAAGTCCAAAATCTGACAAGAAGTTAGGATTCACTGATTAGAGTGGATAAAACTGGTAACTGGCATGTATGCCCTCTTATGAATGAAGGCTGATCAAACCCAAAGATCCACATACTATCAGACCTTTGTTTACATTCAGTTAAAGCAGAAATCATATCTGCAACCAAGTCTTCTTTTAGCACATATATAAGAGAATGAGTGCTAAAGAAAGATTTGTTATGAGAGCTAAGGTTACTGTAAAGTGACCACAGAGAACCATTCAAAACACATTAAAAGGAATAACTCAAAGCAGCACCTAACAGAGGAAGGGATGTGTGTTTTCATCATCTCATTTTTATAATTCTCTTCTGTATCAGCTAACTGCATAATGAAAGACTAAGTTTTAAAGTAAGTGGGTATTTGGGGAATATTTCAGTGTTGTACACAAGTGTATTTTATATACTATGCCCAGTGCATTTTCAGGATAAAATGAAAGGATCATTCAAAATTTCTGTTGATTAGGAAAACAGTCTTAAAATTAAACAGCAGAAATCTCACATGTAAAAAGAACCCTAAACTAAAAAAAAAACTATTAAATTTACTACTCTAATCTTTTCAAAATCATTCTGTTAAAAATTAAACCACTTCAGGTTGTTTTATATAGTACTGGTTCTGTAAGTGATCTTAAGCTCCTTTAAAACAATTATATACTCAAAATTCGACTGCAAAATTTTATAGCACGATCACATAATGACAAGAATGCAGTAATATACAGTTTCTATATTTCTTGGTACACAGTTGATTTGGTGACTATTAACATTCTTTTCTACTTTATGTTTTAATATCCTTTGAGTCACACAGGGCCAAGGTCTCAAAACTAATCATAAAAAACTACCGACTGCTATTCACTCTAATATAATAACCCTTTATTTAAAACAACCTCCAATAAATTTCATTATAAGAAGTTATTAAAAGGGTTAAAAACCTATTAAATGTCAAAGAATTTGCCTGACTCAAACATCTAATAAAGAAACAGAATAGGCTTTCTTTCTGAATTATTTAAATCTTTACTGACTGTGCACTGAACCATGAAATTAGAAAAGTGTTATTAGAAGTGTTCTCTGGTTTTTATAAAAGTTGTAGCATAGAATATATCAAACCACAGTCTTTAACTAGACTAGTTAAAGAAATAGGTTTTTAATCCTGAATACATGGTTTTCACTGATATAAAGGGTCATAATTAAAAGTCTGGCCTGGAAGATGAAGATAATAAAATTATTATTACAGGAGCATACATGTTCATTTGGTATATTCTGGATGCATGTTTCCATTTTAATTTGGACAAATATCTTCAATTTCGTTTGATCTTGCAAAGTCCACTAATTTGGACCCTCTCAGCAAACAATTAAGCTTTTAATAGTGACTCATATTAAAGAATTAATGGTGAATAATTTGTGTTATCTTTTTCTCTTTTTTTAAGTGTCTAATGCTTAACAGCAGGTATAGGTTGACAGCAGACAAATGGAATCTAGGAGGTACAAGTCAAATATTCTAGCACACTTCTCCTGATAACAATATCATCCCTTCACTGCTTTTTTGCAAATAACAACACAACCATTTTCTATTTCACCAGTTATTTACATAAGGAAAACCATCACGCGTTTCACATTTATTTTAGTGATGCTAAAGAACTCCTGAGTCAGCAGTATATTCACAGGTTCACTAAAACACACCTGAATCAATAGCCTTTCATCAAAAGAAATGAAGTCAGAAAGACACTTGAGGGAGACAATATTGCCTCCCCTTCTTTTAGACCATAAAAATAAAAGCATCCAATGGACATGAAATGATTAAGTCTAGGAATACAAACTAGATCCTTGGAAATACTGTGAACAGTGCGAAGCTATGCTTGCTGTAGGGCAGGAGGGAAAAGGGGATGCAGGCAGCTACTCTTGTCTTTACAGTGCTTTGCTCCTGTGACTGACCAACAACAACACAGCAGCTAGCGTGAGATTGCTGTAACCTTCATTGGCTTCTGCTCTATTCTATTCCATTCTATTCTATTCTGTTCTATTCTGTTCTGGTTTTTTTCTATGATGTTTACCACAAGAGTATCAAACTATCTTCCTGTATTGAGTTGGGCAATGTGACTATTATCTGTCACATGTTGTTCACTCTATCTGCTTTAACAGACAAAGGGATCCTGACCACACCATCCATCTCTCCCTACCACAAAGTAAAGGAAGTTGTATTGGATACATTTATATCAATAAAATAGTCTGGAGAGTCTTTCTTGAACCAGTGTCATCCTCCAGTAGATGATTTGTAAATTTTCCAACAGATTTGCCAAGAGAGGATCTGGCCACATGAGTGCTAAGCACAGTGCAGGGCCAGGATAGTTAGCGCACGGTTGTGTATCTCTCAGTGATGTCACTGAATTTTGTCATACTTATTTTAAATATTTTATGTGGTAGTGTTAATATTTAGAAGACTGGGGGACTTAGCACTTAAATAAACACATTTCCGATGAGATATTCATATTCATCACATTACATATTTCAAAAAAAAGTGCAGCTTGCATGGCATTTAGAAAATATTTAATTTGAAATAAATTGGAAATATTAGAATTTGACTGGGATGTTTAAATAAAGATATTTAAGGATGTTTACACTTAGTAAAGAGTAACATGTGACTTCACTACAGTATTTGTTATGTTAAGACTGACTCCGTGAGAATGATATGGGTATACCAATGTTTGTGTGCTTAAGGCAACACAGATGCAGGCATTTACTAACTTGACAGGTGTGAAAGTCTTCGAGGAAGATGTTGAGACCTTGAATGACCAAGTAACCCTTTGAATTCTAGTCCACTCAGGTTCTTATATTGTTTTAATGAGCTTAGTTTCAGTAAGGGAGGGCTGCCCAAGCAGAAGCTGCTAGACCTACGCTCATTAATGACAGATACAACAGGGAAAAATACTGAAAGGTGAAACAGAAAATCTAAGTGCCATAACTGCAGATCATTCTTGGTGGCTCCATACTGTATATCATGTTAGTTCATGCTCTGCCTCAGTTCTCTTCTCCTCTTGAAAAAGCTCAACCCTAGATGTGTAATGCTGCATTATTTCCGTGCACAGCAACAAATTTTGGAGCTTGATGGTGAACTGGGGTCTGCCTTTCTCACTCTGTACACCATATGAAGTTAAAGGACAATGAATGATCAGCTCTTTCTAGTTGGCAAGTTTGATCAAAAAAACTTATGAAATAGTCAATATTCTATATAAAGCAAAAAAGATTTTCAAAAGTGACTCATCTGAAATGCATGTCCAGCTAATTTGTGTCCGTCTGTGCCTTCTGTGCTTCCTCTTTATCTCGATAACTGTTCCATTTGCCTACCCCAGCAAAGGTTCTGCTGCTATTGAGTTTAATACCTTATTTGAAAAGCCACATTCCTCAGGTTCAATGACAGGAGGTCTGCCTAAGTGCAGGGAATGTCCATGCGGGAAGAGACAGGAAATTCCTTCTGATTAGGAAATCACGCTAAACCAGCTGTGACACCTGAAAAGTTGGTGCAATATTGGGGTGTCTCACATCACCTAACTACAGGAAAACTCTGTAGGATCTGAACTGCATCTTAACTCAGTCCTAAGAAATGCCAATTCCCTGACAAAGCTGGACCCTGCAGCGCATCTGCTGGAATGAGAGATTTCTGAAATACTGTCCATGAGATTTAATCTAAGTATGCTATTTCGCTGAAAAAGGCTTTTGCAAGGGAGGAGAGGATGTCTTTCCAGTGTTGTCCACCAGTTTAGGCACTGGACAGAAATAAAGGGCAGAAGGATCTCAGATGAAAATCTCCATCACCCAGAAGGGAGAGAAAGGACTAAAACCTGAGTCTGTTACGTGCTCTAATCATTTCATTACCCTCATCATTAGACTTATGAGATTTCCTGCTGTTCTGCACAAACATTTAACAGACCTTGTTTCCATTCCAATGAAAGTTCAATCTTTGAAACCAGGGTAACACAGGCAGATCTAGTCTGCAATTGTCTATACTCTTCCTCTTAGGCACTGTGATGTGGAACATCCTTGACATTATTTCCTGGAGCCGTAGTGTCCTAGCTGGGGTTGTGGTTTACAAATGGCGTTGTGACTACAACAAAATCTCCTACAGAAAGTCTGAACATGAGTAAGTTTAGGAATGGCTGGATTAGGGAGACTCAGCTGGCTCAGAGTCCTGAAGGCTCATTGATAAATACCACCCCTGTTTAAGCAAAGTATTTTGCTAGCCATTTCAGTCTTGGATGGAAACAGTGGTGCTGTGCTAGCTCTTGCATTCCCATACACAACAGTTGTGTTAAACCAAATGAACCTTCCTGTAACTCCCTGTCACCCTTGTACTAAACTGCATAGAATTATGACTGCACATTATCTATCAATTGTCACTGATGCATGTTTGCTGAAAACTAAAGTAATCTAGGTTTTGGATGTGCATTTTGTGAATTTCTGGACTAAGTTCATTTTCCATGATAAAGAAGATCATATTTTTCCTCGCCGACACCAGTAGCCCTGAAAAAAACCCCATATCCCACATGATTCTACTTTTTATTAAGTACAAAATCATAATGAAAGACATAATTTAGACTAATAAGAATGAGTTGGACTGTTTAAATTACGTTAGTGAAAGGATCTTTTACCAAATCTTCCTGTTGCTATGTTGCAGCCCTGTACTCAGTGTGAGTGATAGCACTAATGGAAGTTGAAACAAAAGGTCTGCAAAATGTTTAACTCAGAAGAGATTGTTTTTCATACATATGATCTTGTTATCAAGTGATAAACTTACTGATATTTGTTACTATATTGTCATAATTTTCCCTGCAATATAAACCTAATGTCATAGTCAAATATTGTGGGTTTTGTAAATGTTAAGCACATGTGCTACTGCTAGGCAAGAGACTTTTTGTAAGTTGTGAAAAATATGCTTGGCTCTCAGGGAAAAAGCAATTTAATGATATGCTAATAAGTCCATCATTCTTCTGTATTGTATTATTTACAATTTTGTCTCTAAAACCTATTTAACATCTCCAGTGTAATTATCCATCTGCAGCTTGCCAAGTCCAATATTATAATTTTGAAACAAGAAGAATCTCAATTATTTTATTTTCAACTATGTAGAAGATGAACAGATATCCAGCAGTCTCAAAAGATTAAAATTAGTAAATCTATTTTGCTTAGTGTCCATTATATTAGCATGCGACAGAAGACCTTCCTGGGGAACCTTCTTTTTAATTTAAGAATATATCTTTATTTTCCTGGTTTGATATTTCTAAATGTTGGATACCTTCCTTAATAAAAACTGATCAACTTACCAAAACAATTTAAGAGAAAAAAGAAAAAGCCATAACTTCTTGCAAAGGAATACTTTGGGCAATCACAACTTATGATTTCTTTTTAAACTCATTATTCAGTGTATTCTTTTTGATCGTGAAGCCCATTATTGTCCCATTCATCTTTAGAATAAAGCAGCAACTTTGGTTTGGCCAAGAAAACTTCCTTTTTCCTTTATCTTACAAATCATACTTTCAACCTTGCTGAGCAGCAATTAACAGCTGGGGAAGGGATTTTTTATGATCATATGTACAGTGATTTCGCTCTATTCCTGAATGCCAGGGAAGCATACTAGAGTCTGTGGTAAGAATGTGCTGTGATATAATACTTGTTTTGCATAACCTGACATAGATAGTAGCAAAACCTAAGGTACATCACCTGTTTTGTACAGAATTCACTACAATACAGAAAAGTTTTATAGTGAAATTTGGGGATGAAGCAATTGCTATCCGCAAGGGAAAGAACAGTGAATGAAGAAATTTACAGAACACGAGCTCAGGCGATTAAAAAAAAAACCAACCCTGAAATAGAAGAACTTTCAAGCTTTGGAAATTATGTCTTCATGGTGAAGAAAGAGAAGGATACATAGGTAACACAGCAGATTAATGAGAGACCACAAAGCTGGGCTTTAGTGAGAATTTTTCAAGCTAGAGAAGGCCAAAACCACTGTGCATTCAGAGTGATGTCCAAAGAGAAGACAACCTTTATGAAGAAATGGCCCTGATGTTTTCCAGCATAGCCTCACAAGTTCATCAAAGTGTTGAAATGCTTTAGTCTGAACGAAGAGTTGCATCATTTTAAAGAAAATTTGAAGTTCTCTAGGACATTTTCCTTTTCCCTTTCTTTTTGGATGATGGTCTAGTCATATTAAGCTACTTCTAATTTCTATTTGGGACTATCTAACCTACTGCTATCCAGAGCTGAACATGATGATAAGTAATAATATTCATACAGTACAAAACACAACTGTTTATGTTTCCCAGGTTTCAGGCTGCTGTGGGCACACCAAGCTTGTTCTGAAATCCTCAAACTTTTCTGCTGCCCATACATCAGCTCTGTTGACAGACAGAGGCCTTGGTTCTAATTTTCAATGTATTAATGGGCCAAATTCAGATTAATGCAGTTAAATAAAATGCACCCAAATCTAAGATGGGATCTACGTGCCAAGCTTTTACACTGCCAGAAGGTAACCCTGGAAGCTACCCTGACTAGGCAAGTACTCAGGTGCTACGGAAGAGAATATTTAACCATTAGAAAGATTAGAATTCACAAAGTGCCAAAATGACATGACAGAGGAATATCCCAAAGAACAGAAAGCCCTATCCACACTCTTTTGTCTTGTTCACATGCCACAGGCTGCCTTTAGGTGAGCTCTTCATATTAGTGTACCATTCAACCAATGTGTAACTTTACATTACGTTACCACAGCTCCTTAAGTTTCATCAATACCCTAGAATAGGGTCAACCTTTACTAGTAATCATGAATGTTGTAATTACAGAAACTCATCTTATCCTCTCTTACTTCTCTCAGCAAAGCAATCATTTTACTCACTTCAGGAAGAAATTTTAAAATGTAGTTGCTGTTTGTGCAAAAGTGCATCCATAACTGTTCACGTAATTACTGCAATTATGAATGCAATTCAGGTAAATATGCAAGCAGACTACTAGCTAAGCCTTTAACTGGTAATTTATGTGTGCCTTTACCCAATTTGCATGGGCAATTTTCATAATTACCTTCCCAGGTTTAGTACATAGATCTCAGGACTCAGTTTACATAAAATCTGTCTGAATAACTCATGAAGGATGTACAAGCGACTAGTGGAATAAGGAAATTAGAAGCATATGGAAAGAAAATAAACCAAACAAAGTCAACTTCAGCTTATACATTACCCTTTGTTTACATTACATTTTGAAAGAGGAGGATATGAGTAATGCACTAGATAGGTCAAGTTCCTTCAATTATCCTTCCTTCTCCTGTTTTCAATATGCAACCTACTCTTGCTGGTAGTCAAGAAGCACAATGATTTTCAGACAGACAAGCTACATATGTAAAGTGTAAGTGAAATTGTCATTTTAAGTGTCTAACTCTTCATCTGAGAAAAGCAGAGGAGTTCCTCATGAATGTAAAGCTAAAACAGGACCCTGGTGATGTTTACAGATAAGCAATTGAATGAGTTTACAAGTGCCCTCTTTCTCTGAAGAATAAAGGAAACATTTTGCATTCGACTGACAGAAGCATTTCAGCAAATTATACTTCTGTTGCTACACTTATAACCATATTAATAAAAAAATCTTAGCTTGTTTGTTTTGCATTTTAAGGAGACGAGAATAAAAGCATTTTTGAATGAAAAAGAAAAACATACCTAGATACTTCTTTTAACCTTGATCATTAACTACAAAAAAGACATTGGCATTGCATTTACATTCTAAGTTTCTAAGGAGAACTGCACCAAAATACATACAAAATAGGCATGTGTTAGAGAAAAGGAAGGATCCTAAAGTTCCTTCTGTGATACTCTCTGTGAAAACTACATCCCATTATGGAAACCTTAAAATCAAGCCCATGCATTTAATGACTTCTGTGCATTTATAAAGTTAATTTTAAAGAATTTTAATCCCTACCTCTGTAATATTTAGGAAAAAATTATTTAAGACTTTTAAAAATGATATATTTAAGTTTAGAGAATTTAGAGATTTATTTTGAAAATTCTGAGCTGCTTTTGCACAGTGCAATGCTATGGCTGACCTTCATGGTACCTGAAATGGACTGCTTTTATTCTCAAAGTTGAGTAAACAGCATCTGCCATAAGAAGCATGGTGTTTTAAGATAGATTGTTCAGATAGTCATAGATAGACTACTCGCTCCCCATGATAACTCCAATTAATCTTCTTACATTCTTAAATTTTACTCCTGCCAGCATTGTAGAGTCAACAAAACCATGGAATAGTAAGTGGGGCTCTATTCTTGCTAAGAAAAGGTAACCTGAATTCTTAAATGAATTCCTGATGAATTACCAACCTCTGCCACCTAAAACAATCCCATTCCAGCACAACAGAAATAAAAAGGCTGACATATAAGAAACAAACAAACCAGCAAATCCCTGCTCATAAAAAAAGTAACACTTGCTATGTCTTAAAAGTATTGCTGAGATAATTTTGCTTGAAAATTACTGACACATGATAAACATTGCTCCGTGTCATACTATATCAGTGGTATTATAATGTTCTGAAACATAACTGCACTTTGCGGTGTTTAAAATAACATATGCTAAATCTTGTTTTAATGAGAAGTATTTTGCATGCAAGTAACTACCACTACTAGTTAGGTAGTAAAACAAAAAGAAAAACCAACATTATGAAAAGAACCAAAGAAGTAGTGCCTTCTTCCTTCTACACGGAGGCCTAACATCCTCTATCTGTCTCAGTCTGGAGCTTGGCAAGCTGTCATTGCATTCAAAATGCTTTCCTTAATTTTAGAAAAAGATAACAGAAGACTTGTAACCAATTAATCTTGATATATTTGCATATAAGGTTAGTAAAGTGAACACATTAGAAGTACTTTAGAATGTTAAGCATGTTATCAATGTGATGCTCAAGTTTTTCAGCTTTTAATGCATTCTGTAATTTCAGGACTAGCAAAAATAAACACGTTCAAAAGGCAAACATGAATACTATGAGGTGTTAAAATTCATTGGATACTTTTTCATTTCCCCGGTTGAAATATAGGTGAGTAGTTGTGGCAACATATAACTACAAGCCATGCTTTTCAGCTCTATCTCATATTCTAATTCTTTTGCTTTTTTAATAACATGAATATTATGACAGTATTCTAGGACTGAAATTTTAGAATACATAGATTAAAATTCTGAATCAACAGAGCATCACTTTATTGCAGAATTATATGGAATTTCTACACTTACTCAGTGGTTGTCAGTTTTGATAATCTTTAAAGTCCGACTGGACCACTGTGGCTGGCAACTACTGTCGTATTTACTGACGTTAAAAAAAATCTTCTGTTTTTACTGACAACAGTTTAACAAGAGACATCTTCCTGTTACTGCTCTCTAGCAAATCCAAATGCTATAATTAATATTGTAGAAAGTACAACAGGAAATCCTCCCCCTCCTCTGGCAAGAACTATCAGAATCTGCAAAAAGATGAATTCAGGTAGCATTTGAGAATGGTTCTTTAGAGTAGTCTGTGATGTTTTTTAGCACATAGATTCCGATTCAGGGACAGAAAAAACAGCATTTTTTTCTTTCCTTTGACATTGACAGGATCCAAACCAGGACTATAGTTTCCCTTTGTATTTTGAAATACTGATCTTAATGATTTATTTGCATAATATGTGGACATGTCATTTTCATAACTGTTTTGGTGAAATGCAAAGCACTTACCTCTCCCACACAGAGTAAGAAATGCATTTTTTAAAGAACCAGAACAAAAAAGTACTTTAAATCTACTTTCTATGATTTCAATTATTGTAACAACAAAATTACAGTGTTTTCCTATGGCAGAAATAAATATGTTCCAGTACTTAATGTAATTACATTAGGAAGACCATCAATACAAGAGAATATTTAAAAACAAGTTATCTATAGAGTAATATATACTGATGGATAGATGAGAGATGATTCAACTATATCACATTATAAATGTAAGGAAAAATAGATGTTTAATACCTAAATTAAATCCTGACTTTAATGAAGAATTCAGCAGGTATCACATAACTGCATTTTAAAGACAGAATTTTGTTCTGTTGGAGTACAGTTTTGATACCACTTACACTAGGAATAACAGTAAAATATAGTAAGTGGAATTAGAATGCAGCTTTCAATCTGTGATAGCTCCAGAAAACTATTTAATTTATGCAGCAGATGTTTACTGAAATAAGTGCCATGCTACTTAGCCTTCTAAAAACTGCTGAATGAAGCAGCTATACCTAATCGCTATCCCAGTGATCTAATTTGCTCCTCCCAAATTGCAGTGTGTAGGCTGACCTAAACGGTCTATCCATGTGTCCTTCTCAGAGGTGTGGATACATGACACATGGCTTTAGGTTGTTTTCCAGTGTAGTTCTGAGATGGCAGGTCTGGCTAGTTAACTTGTGAGCATTTGCAAAGCTTGATCTCATCTGACATGCTTAAGAAGCAAAGCCTCACTGAACTGGGTATGAATCAAAGAGCTAAGCTATACTTTGTCTCTCAAGGCCTCAAAAAGTCAGGATCGGAAATGTATGAATTGCTATGCTATAACATATCAAGATGATCCCCCAACGTAACTCACATTTAAACGTACACATGGATTTCCACTGTTGTAAATGGTTTTGCTTAGCTTTAATAATAGTCTAAAATATTCTGCAAAATGAGGCCTTGTGTTTTTGACTCTAAGCTGCTGCCACTGGTGCCCATCTCCAGACTTCTGTTTAGAAGCAGGATTGTTCCCACTGTCTTTTAAGTCCAAAGGTGCTTTTCTTGCCTCTTTGGAAGATTGTGTTTCACATATATTTCACACTAGCACATTAGCAGCACACTTTAGACACCAAAAGTGAAGCCACGTTCTGGTTACCACCAAGCTTCACAGTGAAGTAACCAACTACAGGTCATGGTCCAAATGAACGGTGGGAGAGCAAGAGACTTCACATATCTCCAGAAGTACCATGTCTGCCTCTGGCACTGCCATACAGGGAGAGAGGTGATTGCTCCTGGGGGTGCAATATACCCTCTGCTTGAGACACCTGAGAAAACATTTATGTTGGTTTCGGCCAGACCTCAAGGGACATGGTAGCGCACATATGCTGGAGGGTATTCTTGACTCTTTTCGTCCTGTCACTTTGTGAATCCATACAGTGTTAGTTATAATCTAGCATTAAACAAGCAATTTCAAGCAACTTCTTTTCAGATGTATATATTAACAAAACTGAAAACAAGACCAAAACCAGTAACAAACCCCAAGTTTCTACCACAGTGTACAAATTCTTGCAATGATTCTTCTGCTCAGTATTTTCCACTCCGGAAGCAAATCATAGAATTTTCTGTTGCCACTGAAGCACATTCGTTGACACGCAAATTAAAAACTAAAGAAATTTTATCAAACAAACCTAGAAGTTGTTCAAATTCATCACTTTTCTTCATCAGAGGATATATAAAAAAAGTTCTTTAGTTTTCAATTTGCGTGTCAACGAATGTGCTTCAGTGGCAACAGAAAATTCTATGATTTGCTTCCGGAGTGGAAAATACTGAGCAGAAGAATCATTTAAATACAATATTATATGTATGAAGGCCACATTTTGGCTATTTAATTTTGAAATTTAATGTATTTCTCTAGATCATTACATGGAAGTCTAGAAGTATTCTTCCACTTATTCATATAATATGAATAACATCTTCAAAGACATTTTAAAAAAAATGTATTTACACTTTGAGTTTGCAATGAACATTTGGAAATGGTAATTATAGAACTGTGATAGCTAACTTAAAGTTCAAGAAGACATGATTGGCACAATAAATAATTGGTTTGCTTCTACTTAATCTACATTAATGTAAACAATAAATCTCTTAAATAAAGATTGTGTGAATCTTCATTTATCTTTTATGACAAGAAAGCAAAGGTTGTAGCTTAATGAATAGAAAGAAGCAACAAGGTCAGATTTAAAAGCCTCAAAGGTCAAATTCTGACATCTCTGAACACTGAAAAAAACCTAACATGGTAATTACTATTTTGGTCAAGTCACTGAGGTCTATTTTTTATTTCAAAAAGAAAGGGAAAAACCCCCATAATTCAGGAACTTAAGAACCAGCACTTGGTACAGTCTGTAACGTATACTTCCCTGTATTACAGACTCCTTCCACCACAGATCAAAAATAAAGGATACAGCAATAAGAATTCCATTTGAGACCTCACATGTCTATTAAGTAGCCAGTGTATATTCACACTTGGAAAGTGTTTAGGTAACAAAGCAACAAGCAGTCTCTCCTAAAACAGAGACACTGCCTAATTTTGAATTTAAAGTATTTCCAGGGATTCCTATTCCTATATCACCCCAGCTTTGGTGAACTTACAAGTAGTTCTGAATCTTTTCAGGCAACAGGAACATAGGAACTGATAAAAGGTCCAGAAAGCCACATAATTTTATTTTACATATGCATTGATTTTTGCCCAAATGGAAGACCTCTGTCATCTAACAGTGTTATTCATAGATTCAAAGAGTTGATCGGGGTCATTAATAACAATAGTAAACTGATCATCATTCCAATAGGATTTGACAATGGCTTTTTTTCAAAGTGGATACTAATGTATTGATGCCTCTGAAGTTCATTACAGCAGTAATAAATCATTAGCCTCCAGAAAATGATTTATAAGTTGGTTAAAATGCATTAGAATGGACTGTCAAGCTGCTCTACCGAGATGATGAGGCTGGTATCGAAGAGGATTTCTTTTCAGGTTCTCTAACCAAAATGGTGATGACTCAAAGTAATCATATCACAAAGACAAAAATAAAACAAATCACTGTAATAATTTACCTTAATAGCATGTTTCAATCTTCATAAAAGGGTGAGTGAATTTTACTTTGAACTGCTGGATACATTCCTTTTATTCACTGCTGGCAGCAAGCTCTTAACCTACAAAGCTCCAGTACTGACCCCGATGATAATATTTGTGTTTACTTTAACCAAAAGAAGTGTACTGTATGTGTAACTATGGTTACTCTGCAAGGGTGCCTGTGTAATAACAGTTTATTATAATGTATAAGTAGCCTGTCAAGCATGCAGCGCTAAGCCGTAAGATTAGTAATGATAATATCACAAGAAGTATATGGGCCACAACTTGATGCTTGGAATGTTTATGTTATGCAAATCTGTTACTGTATTATATACACCACTGCTAGTTACTAAAGTAGCTTAACTACAGCTCAGACCTATCGATATGCAACTACAGAATGTTTTTACTTTCACACATGCTTTTAATTGATACCCATTGTGCACAGAACAGTTTATTCATGATATTCAGCAAATTTCATATTAAGTCCAACACTCAGTCTCACATGTTCCTCTGTAACATTATTGCAGTAGTGCTAAAGGCTCACTGTGTTAAACGGGGTATCTATCTTAACCAGTCCCCTCCCTGGCTAATGCACACAACCTCATTCACAAGGTGCTGTGCAAGCCTGGTATCTCATGTTCTTTCGTTCCTGCCTGCCATGAGCATTGCATGGCCACACAGCGTGGGAGGTCTACATAATGACCCACTACCCACGCAGGGCAAGGCAGGATCACGGTCCCGTCATTTAGAGGGGCGCGGGCATTGCTCTCTTTCCCACTGGGGCTGTGCACTGAATGACAAAGATGGGTTGGAAGAGGCATGGGTGGTCATGTTGCTCCTTCAACCTACATATTGTCTAGTAAAGTCAATGCTTGGAGAGCCACAAACGCTATAGGGTCCAGCACCACCACCGTGGCTCTGCGTTTCCGTAAAAAGACTCTGGGAGGTGCTTTGTGAGCTGCTGGGACTGGTGCCGCTGCACAGCCATTTCCCCTTCCTTCTTCTTCTTGCACAGGGTTGTGCCTAAATGTCAGAAATAAGCCCTAAGTGATTTGTCTTTACCCATTTGAACAGTCCTTGCTTGAGCAAGGAGCTCTTACACAAGGAGCCCTTCAAGAGTAAGTACATTAAAGGCTTGTCTGTAATGCCAGGAATAAAACAAAATAACATCTTCTGGAAATACACGATAAGAATTATAATGAATCCTACAGAAGACAACACAATAACATGTTATCCTCTCAGTGTAATTCAATTATAAGTGTGTGTTGTATAAGGCCATGAAACATTTAGGGCCAGATATTCAAAAGGCCAAGTCTCTATGTTTACAAGCTCAATTTTGTGTTTGCAGTCTGAAATGGGAGGAGTTGTGCCTCTATCTAACTAATCTGGCTTTCATAAGGTATCATTAGAGGTAGAAGTACTTTGGAAATAAGAATGCCTGCAAACAAAAGAACAAGGTACTCTGAATAGCTTTGAATAATATAGTTAACATCACTAGTGTTATAAGCTAATTTCTCTTGCTGTATTTGCTGTGGAATCTCTACAGGCCAACTCTCCTCTCTTTAATTTGTAAGAAATCCCCCACAGAAGGATGACAGGTTCCTCTGAATGCAGAAAGAGAGGGGTGGGCATGTAGTCAAACTTACAGAAGGTTGGGGGATTTTTTAATTGCAAATTAAAAATGCCATTTTGCACAAAATGGAGCTCTCAGACCAGCCAACACGGATGGGTAGAATTAAAACATCCCACTGACAACTTAGTCCCAAGTAAGCATTCGGTGAGAACCAGAAAATATAACCTTAAAATATGATCATCTTACTCTTAGTTAACATTTCACTGGTGTATTTTAAAAATCTTTTCCTCCACAGAGGCAAATGGTAAAATAAGGATGCCAAAAGAATCAATGAACACTTGCACATGTTAACAAAGAAATCACCAACTAAGTAACCAACACAGAAGTCTTCAAAAAGCCATGGAAATGTTTAAAAACTTCTAAAAATGATAGAATCTTTATTAGAAATGCCAGTAGAAAATGTTTATCTGATTCTAGTTGGATCCATTTGATGTGTATATTTTGGAACAAACTCCAGGTCTTTTACATTGCTATGAAATTACTTCTCACGAAGAATCCTTGAACTATCCCAAGTCAAGGCAGTACTTGATAGCATAAATTAGCACAGAATAGAACAAACTGCTGGTGTCCAATACAAGCTCAATAGCACATAATGTGAATTTTCAGCCATTCAAGACATGGCACGCAACTTGCAGGCCAGGGAAAGAGTTACCTTTAGTATGATTAAAGTAGTGTAAATCACATCAATTTGTACCTGGCAGGAACACTAGTCAAAATTTGCCTCTGTGCTCTTGCTGCATCCAGATACAATTCTAGCAAAACAAACCTTCCTCTTGGCACTCTGCTTTTGTCCAGTCTTTGCAAATGAGTCTGTGGCTGTTCTCAATTCCTGCCACTGGATTGCTCCTCTAGCCAGGCGTGGACAGTTTAGTGGGCTTGTAAATACATACAAGGACTGAAGAAAGCGTGCAGGTCTCACCATGCAAGTTGTAAAATCTTCACAGAAATATCTTTATATACAGTGGGTAAAAAGTCAGTGGCAAAATAGGCAACAATCTTGCTCACTGCATGAGTACCTCCCATCAACCAAGACAATAAATAAAAACTTGTTCTGATGCCAAAGGCAAAGTTCTGCTATGGACTGAGGTTGAAAACTCTTCAGTTAAACTAAAAAGGAAGCAAAGAGATTAAATGCCTCCCCATCCTCATCTGCCATAAAGCTTGTGTTATGAAACTTTTAATAAAGCTAAATCAAAGAAGGACAACACCCTATGCATGCTCCTTATTGAACCTTTCTGGGGTACAGGGAAATATTACTGATAGAAGAAAATCTAAAATTAAGAACTCCAGGACTAATGAAATACAACTTATTTCCCTAGACCTAAGAGTACTATTTACTTCCTCCAGCAGACATATGTATGAAGGGTTATATGTGAAAAGATACTCCAACACATCTCCTGGCGTCAGGAATAAATCTCACATCAGCATTACAGGACAGATTTCGGACAGCCCTCCAGCTGCTCACAGTGCTCCACCATAGACCACCACTATGCTATTCCCCTTCATGAAGCAGTTTGGAAGGTCTCCTTCATGAGCACATTTGATTCTTATGCCTCTCCCCAGGCAATTTTGACTGCCATGTGCTCCTTTCTGCTGCTGGTATAAACCTGTAGCCCCCACTTCTTGAACCACATCAGTAACCAGGAGGATTTTGGTTACCCTGTCCTAAGCCAGCACTCCTCTTGATGGGGATTCCCTTGATGCCACATTCAGCCTAGGGAAAGGAGGGATGGCCCATGAGCAGAAGCACGTAGGTATACACCAGGACATAGCATAACACAGATCCACAAAGACACAGTGCGAAGACTTGCATGTTTTTATAGCCCATTCTCTACAGAAGGGAAAATCCTGGCCCTTTATACTCTGTCTATCTAACACAGACGTTTAACACCACCTCCTCCAAGTGGAATATGCACCTGCAATGGTTGGGTGATAAAAGACATTTATCTCAATCTGCTCTGGAAAAACTGACAATGAATGGAGATGAGAAATCCTCGATTAAGACCTGGGAAGCAGAGACTGACACAAATTTATGAGCTTTTTTATAATATCTGTATTGTTTGGTGGTGTGTTTTTTTCCCTACTCAAACCGGTACAATAAAAATAATCCTTCAACTCAAATTCTGCAGTGAGGAAGAATACAGAAGCAGAATAGCTTCTGCTTTCTCAAACAAAACAAAACAGGTATAAGGTTAAGAAAATGAATTAACTTCACAATGAGAAAGGTAAACTAGATAATTTTTTTTGTATAAGGGATCCATAATACAGGATTTTTAAGTACAAAAGACTTTTTACATACTGTATTTTTAATCCCACCACTCTATTTTACTGCACCTTCCAAACACTTACCAAGTCCTGGTAATACAGATAAACATCTTTTTTGCCATTTCAGACAGAGAAACTGAGGCACAGACAGAAATTTCTTCAGCAAATGTAAAACCCAAGATGAAAGCGCTTCCATGCGTAACAAAAGTCCTACTCAAAGTCCATCAGAAGCATCGTAAGCCTTTCCAAGTATTTTAATGGGATTTGATTCTTGACCTAGAAGACGTAGGAGCAGCTTTCTCTGTCAGTCATTAAGTCCTTAATCTGATTGCTTCTTTCAACAATCACTTTAACCTATATGTACTTTGGACTGTGACCCTGTCAAAGGAACTATGTGGATTTCATGGAAGTGCTATGGAAGCATGAGGACTTCTCTGAAGGATCCTTCAGCAGTTCACCAGAGACATCATGTCCTCATGCTGTACTTCGCGCAGTAGGCAGTAAGGTTAAAGATGGAGATACATATCTGTTCTGAAGACATCTGAACATGATTTTTCAACTAAAAGTAGCTTTGCAGATTGCATACCCTTGAAAACCTGAAGTTTCAGGGGTGGGAAATCAAGCATGAAAGACCTCATATTCCCCCTTCATACTATCACTAAATGCTCTTCATTACTTTTTTCCATCTTTAAATGGAAAGGACAGATTTTCACTTTATCTTCTCTATTAGCATCCAAGGAATCATATCTCCTCTCAGATATGTATATATGTTATTGTTGACTGTAATGTTAATATGAAGGCAGAATTCAGTTCTACCATTAAATTTGTGTTTGACTGTGATACTGTCCTACTCTGCATGTACACGAGCAAGTACAGATGGATACTATGATTTACATTTCCTACTAGCTGGATGTCCATGTAACTACCTAAAATGCCACCTGTAACTGTTTGGGCCACTTAGAGACTTATAGAAATAATTGTTATTCTATGCACATAATAGACACACAATGTATACAGACTGATACTAAGCTGAAACATGAAAACCCAATCTTATTTTAAAAGAAAATTAAATATCTCAGTAGGTAAATGGACATTAAGCTTATGCCATGCACAACTACTTTCTGTGTTTTGGAATAGCTGCTTTTCAAAACTTGCCATGGGCAGTTTTTTCTGTGCCTCTGCTTCTGGCCATTATGTCAGTTTTTAACCCATACCCTCAACTAGGCTTGAGATTTTGTTTACACATTTTTATCTACCATATGTCTCCTTCTGATGGTGAAATTACAACTAGTCTTTTTAGCCAATATTTTAAAGGACTTGGCATAAACCTAAATAGCAATTGCAAAGATGATAGGAAAAAAAGTTGTCTTTGACTAAAACTGGAGGCATTAAGACTCTTAATCAGCATATATGTTTGCAAGAATTGCACTGAATACAATTTTTCAAGGATTCTTCATTTACTAGTGAGAACAGTAAAAATGTATTAGCTACCAAACAGCACTCACTGCTTCTCTGATCACTACCCAGAATTTCCCAATGTTTTCTGATTAGTAATGCAGTAATGCAGCATTTCTTGGCATGTCTGTGCAAAGCGAAAAGAATATCACAAGGTGGTTTTCTTGGCTATGACATTCCCAACAGACTGTAGCATGTGTCAACAGAAAAACCAGAGTGACGTGCCTTCCACTTTAATCGACAGATACATTACATGCCAGAAAACAGCAAAAATACCCTTTTTAATGTAACTTCTAAAAAGATTTCTAAAATTTGATCTATGAAACAGTTCAACAAAATAAACCATGTTCACTCGTGATGAGTTTGACTGTATTTAGATTACTTATTATATAAAGACCATTACCCTTAATATAAAACTGTGACATATTAAAAAAGACCTTATATGTAGATAAAGGTTCCCCAGAGAGTGTCTCAAACCCACACCATATTCCAGAGCTCTGTATATCCTATTTGGGGCTTTTGAGTTAACCAGAAGTCCTACAAAAGTACATGTAACCAGACAGCTTGTTATTGACTTTGTTTCTGAGGAGGCTTATGTACATGATTTGTTCAGGCAGCTGTAAGAAATAGAGTGCTCTTATGCAACATGTTCCACATTTGACAGATTCACATAAAAGCATGCAGTGGTTATGTCAGTGCATTTGGTCAAATCACACCCTGTTTTTATTATATTCATGCAAAAATGCAATAGACATGTTGCTCTGATATAACAAGTTCATTTGGAAGAGGGCCACAACCAAAGCACTGCAACAATTTTGTGGTTACTGCTAGGTTCGCGCACAAATGTATACTTTGAGTCCTTTTTTGGTGCTATGTATGTCTGGGCATTTCATAAAATAAGCCTTCTCTACTGCTTTGATTTTGCTCATTGCTCTATAGCAACTGGGGCTTTGCAACAGTGGTTAGTTCCTCATTCAGTAATTCTTGGTGATGTGCAACAACAGACAGGATTGATTCTATGTTCTCCAGCTGGCACAATTGTACATTTTCATAAATTAAATTAATCTAATTCCTTATATAATGTAGCTGTGAGCAAGAACTGCAGACCTGGAACTCTACCTTTTTTGACAAAGCATGAATAATGATTACTTCTTAGGTGGGTGTGTGCACATTCTTGCTTTATTAGATCAGCTTCACAAAAGAAAGATTGCACCATGAATGCCATGATTATTTTTAACATACTATCAAAACCTGGCAAAATTACTGGCTACCTAATTTATCACATTTTTAACCTAGCATTATCACCCCAGATTTATTCTCTTTTTTAAGTCAACATCTGCGATGTGTCCTAACTAAAGCGTGGGGAATCTTAATGACGGATCACATTTAAAACCTCTCCTTGCTCACCCAACCTAAAAGACTTGAATATGTCACTGCAGCTGGTCTGGAGAAAAGAGGTCACAAACCCCAATTTTGAAGTACTTGCTAGTCATTTGAGATGTTCTGTAGGACTGCAATTCCTTTTCTAAACTGCTGTGAATTTCAGGTGTCTGTACAATCTTGAGAGTTTCATACAAAAAATCCATAAATTAAATCCCCCAAAGGATACTGAATAGTGGAACAGAACACAGTAAGTAATATTGCTACTAAATCATCGGAATCACAAGTGGAAAAGAAACAAACATCTGTTCTTCTATAGGTATGAACGGAAACAATGGAACATAGTAAATGAGCATGAAAATACCTCCTTGAGAAGTAGCATTATTAATCCACCAGCTTCAACTGAATAATCTCCTCATAACACCTTAATACTAATAACAAAATAAATTATCTGTTTAAATGGAACGTTTAGTCTGCATTCAATACAGCCTTGTCATCTTGACACTAGTAAGTTAATAAACAAGTGGGTATTAATTTAGAATATGGGAATAAAATATACACTACTTGAATCATCTGAGGGGAAAATACATATTTTCAGTCATCATTTTAAATTGTTAAAAACCTATTAGACAGTAAGATCACAGTAAATACACAACTTCAATATGCTCTAATTCTGTGCAATTTATGAGATTTAAGCAAATATCAGTGAGAGTTTTAATTTGGATCTCCCAACAGCTAGACAGGATTATTGTGAATGTAATAGTTTTATGTTCAAGTGGGATTCTGCTGTATTAAACTCTTTGTTAAACAAATCAGTCAAGCTCTCTCTCTGGAATTTTAATTTGCACCTTTGTAGATGAGCAGTGTTTCACTTTTAATGTTTGATTATCAGCATGTACTTTAAAGAGGCAAGATCTTACCACTTAATATGAGTTTTCTTTCATTTTCACTTGAGCGGAATTATATTTTAGTCCAAAAGGTTATTATTGCCTTTAGTTATGTATCTCCCAGGGCATTTAATTTGCAGTAAAAAATGCTCCGTAAAAAACGTGGCCATGTTGTTAACTTAACTAAAATCTGTTTGCTATTAGGCTGCCAATGTTTGCTATTATGTTAACTGCAACAGCCCCATCCTTTACCAATAGTAGTCAATAGTAGTGTTGTCAGCAGCACCACCAGGACTGGTGTGGACACAGAAATACAGGTCTAAAATTTCCATGACAAGGCAGCTCACTGCAAGACCCTTCAACTTTTTTAATGCTGTCTCACTCTGATTCTTTCCTGCCAGGTAGGTAACACATAAAGTGAGTCATCTTACCTCATCCTGATTTTTAGATTTGCTTTCTTACTCTAGTTCCAGTCCAGAATTTGAGAAACACTTCTAAGCCAAGAAGGACTTCTCCATCCCCCTGGCTCCCCAGGCATTCCTCTCAGCTGCCACTCAGACTCACCATGCAAACTGCATGCACACAACCTCATTTGCTTTGCCAGAAAATGCAACAGCGGCTCCAGGTTGCACCATGGACTCCGCACTCATATAGATGCCAGGGCAGTCTCAGTAGACCATGATCTACTGATTCACCATGCAGCAGCAGGGTTACAGTTGCTTCTCACCCAGGTGTTCGCATGTGAGACAATGGAACTATTTTCATTGGTAAAGTAAGGTCTGAAGCCTTTTAAAAGGCTTTTATTAAATTGTATAAGAACAATTATGTCACTGTCTTAAGTCTCACAAGACTAAAATCATAACTAATCATCTGGGCATTCTTATGGGCTACAGAAGCAAAAAGTTAAGTTCTTGCTTTAAATAATGCTGTGTAGAAGCCTAAGCTTTGGTCTCATACATCCATATGGATGTTCTGATATTCTGGAATGGGCAAGTCTCTCACTCTCTCTCTTTTGAGCTACCTTTGTCTCATGTCCTGACCAGACAGTCCCAATACTCAGAAAATATTGCCCATAAAAGATTAATCACAACTGATGTATTCCCTTCGCCTCAACTTTCGTTCCACTGTTCTGGCATTTTCCAATAAAAACTTTCTCTGCCAAAAATGCTCATCCAGCTCTAGCTACTGTTGAATGCCTGGAGAGTCTCAGTGGAAAATTAAACATCTCCTCACTGTTGGATGGAAGCCTACGATGAACGTATTTTTAGCACAGAAACAAGTAGTGAATGCTAGGTATGAATGTGCAACCACTTCTGACCTTCTCTGAGACCCCTCTACCATACCGTGTGTGAAGAGAGAAGGCAAGCTTATTTCACTCATGATGAAACCATGAGATCAATTCCAAACCTCTCCTTTTATTCACTGCATATTGGCTAACTGTCTCAAACTTTCCTTCAAAGGTAAAATTCAAGTTTAAGTCCTAGCTAATGTCACTCCTAATTAGAAAAGAGTAATGACATACCTTATATAAGATTTTATTCCCGACTTCAAAAGGAGCTACCTAGGTTTGTTTGGTGTCTTTACTTTGAAGAAAATGTCTTTTATTACTTATTTTAGTACAACACATTAAAATCAAATATCTCCTGTAGCAAAACGATTCAAGTCCCTGGAACTCAAATAATTTTCTAATAAAAAATGCATGAGACAAATAAATGCACTTTATGTTCCACAAGAAAAGGCAGTTTCAACAGGCTAATGCTCAGAGAAAATTCATTTTATCAACCAGCCATTTCATTCTTTGGTGCTGTTACAAGCTCCTCGCGGTTGCTAAGCAACCATAATTCATCGTACCTTTTAATGGATACTCTGCTACTGCTGAGAACATTAAGGTGAAGAGAATAAATGCCTTGGGTGAATCTTGAAATCTTTCATTATGCATGTCATTCTATTTCTGTAATGCTATAATGCTGAAATGTTTCTGTGGCAGGAAACTGAGTTGTGGTAATTGCATATTGCAGTCATATATGTTTTGTAAGCAGAGCAGCACGTACTTGTCTAAAATGAGCTATTTCTAACATGATTGAAATTGGACTTTTCTACTTCTAAAGGTAGTAAATAAATCTGAGGGGAAAAAAAGAATGAGTCTGGAGTAAAATGTCCTGAAATTTTCAGCAAGAATGACAAAATCCTATGGCATAAATTGAAAGTAATCAAACAGGCTTGATTGCAACACACAGTGGTATGTGAATTCAGTACACAACTGAAAATGCAAAAAAACCCCACAATAAAGAAACCATATACCCTGTGCAACTTGCATCTTTTTAAAACGCATGACATTCAGAGACAGATACATGTATGCTAGATCAGGCATCTCTCTCTGTATTATTAAAACAAACCTCAGGTTTCAGCTGAATGCAAATGATGAATATTATGTACATTTCCCACCTCATTGTTTAGGGCCTTTTCTCTTGAGAAATCCTTCCTTATACCAGCCAAGGGGGCACCAGCATGAATACAATTTCACAATTAGGTCTGTATTTTCCAAATAAATAGTAGAGACATTATAAGGTAAGATAGAGTGCTCAGATACTTTCAATGATGGACAGCACTACAAAACACTAAGATGGATTTGTTTCTGTGGGTTCAACCTGTGTTTCTGATCCTGATTATCTTCTCTTTCACACCTGTGTATACCAGGTGATGTGCTCTTAAAAAAGCAGCTATATGCAGATAAGATGTGAATTAGTTTTTCCTTGTTTTGAATATTAGATTCAGATTTGTATTTAATTTATTTTAGAAAAAAATACAATTAGCCTTGGAGAGAAACTGGTTACATTTTTTTCTACGTACCTTTTAACTTCACTTTCCTCTTTACATGTCTGGGTTTGTCATTGGAAATGCTACGGGACAAGCAATATTTTCAGTTCTCTTCTCAACCATTTACAGCACTCCCCAAACAGAGGCTGGTGACCTCAAACTTATCTTGAAGCTGCATGGGCAGTAATCCTATGTTGTGCAGGAAGGACCAGTAGGAGAGCTGTTACAGCCCTATCTGTTTTAATGTTGGAAGGGAAGGACAAAGTCGAACCTTTTGCATATCCTATCAATTGTAGTTGAGGAGAGATTTAAAATTTCCTTTGCTAATCTATTTTTTTTACATGACTGCTGAATTTCTGAGTATTTTGGCAATACAATTCTTTCATCACATTGCATGAAGGTGGAAGACCTCTTTCTCTGAGAAACCTTTTGAAAGCTGTTCCTCAGGGAAGTGATCTGGAGGAAAAGAGGAAGATGTTGCATATATGCACACAGACGAAGAGAAGAAACGGATAAGGTTGCAGGATGGAGTAAGAGACTTTGCATCAATCTACTCTAAAGTGCTTGACTTGTTGAACAGCACAAGGGGAAACCAACACACACTAGTGACAGGAAAAGTAAGAAAGAGTTAACAGGTTCCAAATCAGGGATAATGCAAAGTTAAAATAAATGCATAAATATGTCAAACCAATTTATTTCTTTCCATTTTTTTCTTCTTCTCAAGTATTCATACAACTCCACTTTCCACCAAAAGACAGCATACTTGACTTTTCTTTCCCCCTCTTTGAAAGTGTACTTGACTTTTCTTTCCCCTTCTTTTTTTCTCCTTCCCTCCTTATTCTTTCTTTTGTCTACTACTAGTGACAAGAAACAAGAATGTATGTTTTATAACCACTGCCTGATTATTTTCCAGTAAGGAAAATGTTACCTTTCCTCAAACCACTGATGTTTCCTCCAAAAAGTCCACCGAAGTAGAAGGGTGAGATAAAGGAGCAGTGGCTTAGTTGTCTGATTTTCAAAGACTGTTTCACCCTTGTAAATATAATTTGCTGATGCAAATCACTCATTCCCTTCACTCCAAACATTTGCTATGCAGAGTTTCATTAGTGGAGTCTGCATGCACCTGAAGAATGGCTCAAAACTGTGTCTCCTAATCATTCTCCTTGTTCTTTTCTGCTGCTTAGAGGATGGTGATCCCAGTGAGTAGCTACAGCCTGGAAAAGTCTTAGAAGGCAGAATACTGAACCACTTCTGACTGTTCATATTGTCCTAATGGCAGCAGAGTGCAGGCCACAGTTTGCTTTCACTTGGAGGGGTGTCCAGTACACCTGGAACCGACTGCCCCAGAGGTGGAAACACAGCCCCACCATTTGCCATGGACTGATCCAGACTGCAATGGAACAGGGTGAAGCTTTGGAATACCTGCAATACACTGATGTTTTAGTTGTTGCCATTGCAATGAACTCTTCCCCTTGCTCCTAGCCTGGCTAGCAACAAGGGGTTCTTGCTATAGTAATTCCTATAACACAGCCACAGTTGCTTTGAGGTGCACCCGTTCCAGCGTGGCCTTCTCCATGGGCCATGAGGCCTTCAGAGATATACCTTCTTCGGCGTGGCCTTACCCATAGCCACAGTCGCTTCAGAAATAAACCTGCTCCAACATGGCCTTACCCATAGCTGCAGTCCCTCCAGGGGCGTGCCTGCTCTGTTGTGGGCCTATCCATGGCCACACGCTTTGAGATGGTCCAGCATGACCTCATGCACAGCCACAGGTGCTTCAAGGTGTACCTCCTGCAGAGTAGACTTACACTTGGGCCACAATCCCTTCAGAGGTACACCTGCCACGGCACAGACATAACCACGGCCACAGACGCTTCAAGATGTACCTGCTCTGGTGTGGACTCATCCACAGGTCATAGTCCTTTCGACTCAAGTTCACAGTGGAGTTCCAGCCTGTCCAGTACAGCACCACAGAAACAGCAGCGATGCCCTGGCCATCTGCCAGCCCAGGTGCATGGCCATTGCTGTTACCAAAATGCACAGCAGGGTAAGGTGATAAGCAGTACAACAGTACAGCAAGCAGTGAAAGCAAAAAGCAGCTACTAACGAGCACTAGACTCTAATATACAGTAAGGCAAGCAAGCCCCACGGCAACCACAGGAGCCTGTCAATTAATAGCTAAACAGCAATAACAGCTATAAATTTGATCTAGCACATTCCAATCAGATCTGTCCTTATTTTGAACACTTCAAGCCCCACGTTGGGTGCCAAAAAGGACTGTTGTGGTTTAACCCCAGCTGGCAACTAAGCACCACACAGCTGCTTGCTCACTCCCCCCTGGTGGGAGAAGGGAGAGAACAGGAAGAATAAAAGTGAGAAAACTTGTGGGTTGAGATAAAGAGTTTAATAGGTAAAGCAAAAGCTGTGCATTCAAGCAAAGCAAAAGAAGGAATTCATTCACTACTTCCTATTGGCAGGCAGGTGTTCAGCCACCTCCAGAAAAACAGGGCTCCATCACATGTAGCAGTTACTTGGGAAGACAAACGCCATCACTCTGAACATCTCCCCGCCCGCCTTTCCTTCTTCTTCCCCCAGTTTATATTCTGAGCATGACATCATATGGTATGGAATAGCCCTCTGGTCAGTTGGGGTCAGCTGTCCCGGCTGTGTCCGCTCCCAACTTCTTGTGCACCCCCAGCCAGGTCGCTGGTGGGGTGGGGTGAGAAGCAGAAAAGGCCTTGACTCTGTTGTAAGCAATGATCAGCAGTAACTAAATCATCCCTGTATTATCAACGCTGTTTTCAGTACAAATCGAAAACATAGCCCCATACTAGCTACTATGAAGAAAATTAACTCTATCTCAGCCAAAACCAGCACACCTACTTAAGTTATCAAAACTATGGGAACAAATAGTGGACTTCCACATGAGAATAACGGATGTAGAATCATAGTAGTCATGCTTCAAAGTTTTCCTGAAAAACATTCTGTTACATTTCTTGGAATCACCTAATCACATCTACAGAAAGTCAGGGCCATATCCAAAGCTTTGTGTCATCTTAAATTGGAATAATATCTCAGGTGCAGCAATATGATGAATGCTACTTCTATCTTTCAAAAGCCGTATTACTTTCTCTGGAAACATTTAATTGCAACTCAGATACATGCTTATAGTTGATCAAATCTACAGTTCCTAAAGTTAAGAAAATTTATGCTTAGGTAATTCCACATTTCCTCTGGGGCAAACCTGCTTTGGCCAATGTCATGCAGTTTTAACAAGGGTCAAAAATAATAAAATAAAAGAATGCTAAATTAATATTTTAAGCTTCACTGTGAAGTAAAGAAAGAGGATACTTAATAACATTTATCAAACTAGGAAGAGAACAGCAAACTGAGACCTAACCACTGGAAGGTCACAGCCAATAACATTTCTGCAAATAGAAATGGGTTGCAGAAGCATCAAATGCAAATTACTGTTTGCTGGAGAATTTTAATAGAGTCCTACGTCACATTATAAAATGTTTAATTGTAACCCCATTTTAATAACACCATCTGATTAAATGAAAAGACGCCTTGCTGATCGCAATTACAATCTGTCAAACTGCATATTTATTTACAGTTTGGTTTCCTAAAACCATAAGATAAAAAAAGGAAACTCTATTCTGCTTGTCAGCAAACTATAATTATTGTGTATCCTTCTGTCAGTTTCTCCATAAAACTTTTGGTTCTAAAATGGATCTAATTATAACTACATCAACATTTTTATAAATGCTTGCTTTCCCTTCTTCCCCCCTCCCTCCCTGCTTCATTAGTGAATTCTTTGTTGCAAACTCCAGAGGAAAAACTTCTTCTAAGTAACTTACTTTTGTTTCTCTATTTTATCTTTTCTATCCCAAGTTATTGTTAGAACACAGAAGACTCTATTAAATGTAAATATTATCTATGGCAGTGCACCTTCCTAGCACTGCACTCAAGCAAAGCCACGGGATTAGGACTCTATTGGGTTTTTTCTGCTTTGGCATTGATGTCTTGAAAACCAGCTGAGAAACTCTTTTCAAGTATATCATGTAGCTCATCTTCTACAAAGTCTATTTATTGTAATTTATAACCTTTCACAAGAAACAATTTGCCAGACAAACAAGAAATGAGTCCAAATGTCTGAACACTAGTATATGTATCAACCAGTTATAGAAATTACATCTCAAAGAAAGGTCTATTAAATCATCCATCCCATCTCCCAGTCAGTGCAGGATTTTCCCATACGTACATGTTCCAGTGCTTTAACACTATCTGGCAGATTATTTGGATGACATTACAGGTTTTTTTTTTCCAACCTTCACCCATTGCTTATTTTTATCCTGTTACTTGCAATGACATTCCTTAAGTATCATAAACATCTATTACTTCAGCCTAACTTTCTAAGTAATGGATGATAATAAAGAAATATAATATTGAAAATATGCACATAAACAATTTCATAAAATAACACACTATAGCTGAACCTTCAAGTAGAGTTATTTTGCTCAGTTTAGGTTATGGACTAATACAATCTGGATCATGATTACAAGCTAATAAGATTTGGGAAAAGCTGATTATTTTTCTACTGTTTCTTAAATGGTCAAGTCAGCTGTGAACCAAAACAGTCTGATTTAATATACATCCTCTTGATTATTTATTTCCTAGCTGTTCCATCAACATCTATTACCTATCATTCATTCTTAGATAAATATACATTTTATAAATATAAATATATACATATATAAGCACACTTTAAAAATAAAAATAAAGACAACTGAAAAGATTAAATGGTTTGCATTAACCTCCGCTGACTGATGGGTTTTATGTATACAGTGAAGTAGGTGAATTTTTAAGGTTGAGGATCTGTACCCAGAGCTTGCCTGAGTCGTCTGTGCAGCTGCCATTAGAGGAATTCTCTAAAAAATAAGTTAGACAAACATCTGCCAGAAATGACAAACGTACAGAGCATCCTGCTTTCGGGGACATGACCTTTTAAAGTCCTCCCTTGGACTAGATTAAGGGAGGGACCTTAGGGTTCTTTCTGGACCAATTTCTGTAATTTGGTAAGTAACACAACATTAAGGTTGCACTGAGCCAGGATCCACGAGGTCAGGTTACTCATGTAATTTTTTCCTGTGGCGCAGCTTTGCTATACTGTCTTTAATTATATGATAATCAAAATAACAAAAATTGTTTCAAAACAGCACATTAGATGATATTTCTTCTCTTCAGTCTTGTTACAGCTTGCACTAGTTTTCCAAATGTTACAAAGAAAACCATTTCAGAATTATGACGGCAGAGTGTGGATCATTACTGACAAACACCTTTGCTGACACACCCTTAATCTATATAATCTAAAATCTAAATTTTTGCAATTTATGAACAAATGAAAGCATCTGCTATAGGGCTATCTCTGTTTCTCTTGAAACTCTGGGAAAGCTCCTGCTAGAGTTGGACAGGACAAATACTAGGCCAGAATATTTCCGAAAATCCCACTGAGATTTTCAGCCAGTCACAGAGCTCCTAAAGCACAGTTCAGAGGCAGAGGCCACCAATGACGAAGTTAGTGCAACAATGCTGGCCACAATTAAAATTACATAGGCCAGGCCACAGCCAAAGAACTTTCCTTTCATGTATTTTCCCCTCCCTGCATTCATGAAAGCTGATGGCAAGTGAGAAGAAACACACGTACTATGCAGCTGGCCCGTAAGGCCTGGGCCTGGGAGTCTGGGGCAGTGGAGCATCAAACTCTGTGGTTAAACAGATGCTTCACTTCTCCCTAGAGCTGACTGCATTTCAAGGGCAGGCAAAACAACCCTCGCATCTTTTCCATGGCTCTTAAATAAGGCTGCTGTATCACTTCTACGTTGCATGATAGCTTAAATGTCTCAGCTATCATTATATGCAGTCACTGTAATAGCTTTGTATTAGATGTGTAACACATGGCAGTTAATTCCTGCCTTTATTACATTTGAGGACTTCTGCTACTTCTAATATTGAAAGTTGTCTCTCACCACACTGCTGCCCACCTTTGTGTTACTGATCATCAGACATGAAATCAGCTCCTGGTAATACTTGCGTTATTATGGGTCCCACAATGTGGAGTCATCGTCTTCCTCTCTCTTAAGATCTTTCTGTTTCAGCCTTTTTCAACTTGGGACTCATTTGTATTTGTATTTTGTGAATCACTTTTTATTGGGTTTTTAATAAAGTAAATGTCTTTCTATTCTACAATATAGTACTTGACAGATATGAGGGACTGATATTGCAAATACCTATTTCTACTGTTATTAGTACATATTACCTTCTTAGCTAATTAGTGACTACAAAGCACTTCAAGACACAAGAAAGGTGCTGTGGAAGAACAGAGTGCCACTAGCATTATTCTTCAAATGCTGTGGTTTACTTTTTCTAGAAAAAATAACTTTTAAAAGTTTTGCCAGTGGTTATTTTACACTGTACACTTTCTGTCAGGCAACTTAAGCTGCACTTAATATCCAGATCGGCACTAAGCCTATTGCACTAAACACTTTTTATGCTACTTCATAAGAAAGGGGAGTGTAATAAAATGCATTAAACTGAGATCCCACACTTGAGTATTAAGGCATGTGTAGGAAACTGAAGCTTAGTTACTGAGTTAATCTCTGAAATTCTTTATGTGTGAATGAAGGTAATCTTAAAGTGTATAAGAAGGAAGTCCCACCTCTGAATAAAAAAGTGTTGCATTCTCATCAAGGGCCTGATCCTGTAAATTCTCCACACACAGGGCTTTTTTACTAAAGGACCAGAACATCTAATTTCAAAGGGTTTTTCAGTTTAGATAACTTTTGTAAGGATGAAGTGAAGGCACCTGTAGCCCAGTATCACCACTGTCAAGAAGTAGAATTTCGAAATGGGATATGGAGCAGCCTCATCTTGTCATCCATTAGGTATGCCGTTTCTCACTTTAGCAACTGGGCTACTTCCTTTATTAACTCAAATAGCAAAGGTACCTATTATTAAAGTTACTGTCAGGTACTGCAATCTCACTCATAACCCAGGAATTTGGTAAAAAATTTCTATGATGCAGCCATGTGCAGTACGTTGATTAAATCTGTTGCATCTGCTTCAATAATTTGGCTCTAGTTTCAGTCTCTGCTTAACATACAATGTGGATCCACAATTTGGGGAGAAGGGGGATGTTGCAGATGCTACATCCTGTCTTTTACATTCCCTTTCCAGCAGAGGGCTTCAGTGATTAACAGTGCGATACATACTTACATACATATATATACACATATATATCTTCATATACATTCATACATATATATTCGTTCATATATGTTTATATACATACATACACAAGGAAGACATTTTTTACACTGAGGGTGGTGAAACACTGGAACGAGTTGCCCAGAGAGGTGGTAGATGCCCCATCCTTGGAAACATTCAAGGCCAGGCTGGATGGGGCTCTGAGCAACCTGATCTAGTTGTAGATGTCCCTGCCAACTGCAGGGGCGTTGGACTAGATGACCTTTAAAGGTCTCTTCCAACCCAAACCATTCTATGATTCTATGTATATATGTGTATACCTGTATATATATATATGTATGCATATATATGTATATACATGAGCATGCAGTCTGCATCATCTCCAGGTCAGGGCAGGCACACGGAGTGCCACGTCACTACCTGTAACATGTTCTTTGTCTCTTTTTCCTTCCCCGCAGGTTGGTTGAAATAGGAATGTTGGGTACACACTGATAATTTGTAAGATAAACTGTAATGCCTTTGTTCACCTGACTTCAGACAGAAAGGATTCATTTTTGTGGGTTTTATAACTGAAAGATACGCACAAGCATGCCTTAGAGATGTTCCTCACTCCATAAGGCTTCTTGCTGCCACTACATACTTTAAGTCCTTTTTTGTGACTGTGTCCATCCATGATATGGACAGAAAATGAAGAACATTCATTTTCATATCTATCTTCATTGTCCAAATATAGAGGCAGCAGCATGTACAATGTACCATAAATGCAGTTCAAAGGTGTGTCAGTGAGGCTACAGAGATACGTTCCTAAGTTGCATACGTGTGGCTGAAGTACAGCATTACATTAGCAGTGGAGGTTAAGGGTTTACATGCTGTCCCCAGGGAATCCCAACATGAGAAAGGGCATTTACATACTGCATCTGTACAGACTTTGTATAAATGAAGGGGAGAAAAAATAGAGAGGCAGACATCAAGCTAAAATGAACCTTTATGTTATTGAAAGGACCAGGGGAGGAATAGACATCCTTACACTTTAAGCATTTCTTAATTGCCTTGAGAAAGAAAAAGAACAAGCCAAGAATGTGTTTTTTCTCCTGAAGCAATTAAAAATTTTGTTAATTATCTATGACTCTACATAGGCAAGACTAGATGAGGAGAATTCACACTCCATTCCAGCAGGTGACACTGTCATGAAGCTCTGGGTTGCTGGTGTCCCAACCTTTAGCAGAGTCATGCAGCACATCTCAACTTCCAGCATGTAAATGGCAGCTTGAGTTAAGACAGTCCATGCCATAGTGGGACTGGTTTTGTCCACACAACGTATCTTTCTACTCCCTGAACAAGATGAGATGAGATGATGAATGTAGTACAAATCCATGAAGGGTGTGCAGTCTTCTCAACTGCTTTTGGGTTTCAAGGAATGTAAATACATACATTTAAATAATGAAACAGGTGGAAGGAGAGGCTACTCCACCTGACGCACAAAACTCTCCCTTTCATCTACACTGTGGGCTTCTCCTTCCTTTTTGTCTTTACAAAAGCATCTTCACAGTTTTCGAGAAAGACATTTCACTTCTATTCCATCTTCAGGCCTTAAGATCACTAAGATTTTTTTTGCCAAAGACTGAATCTTCAGAAACATTTCATTATCTTGCTGTTCTCGACAAGTACATGTGATGTTAAAAGCAGTAGATTAAAGTCAACAATCTCTGCTGTTGAAACCCCTGAATTTCTGACATTTTCTGAGAGTTATGTTTTCTCTATTTGCATACTCTATTATCTGTTTTGTTTGACACTTGCAGCTATGATGCTGCTTATGCATTAATCACTCCTGTGAGTACTTCACATATGAGGTGTTGGATAATCTACCAGCCACAACTGAAAGCTTTCTCTCTGTGCCACATTCATCATGTCTTAGCCTGTGCCTATCTGGTTAAAGTCTAAGAAACAATAATATCGCTACACTTTTTTTTTTTCTTACATTTTTATGTAGAAAATAAATTCCTATCAGACAATGGGTAGCTGTTGTGAAAAAAGTTCACCAAAGCATTTTCTACAGAAGGCTGTTTTCAAAAATAAAATATGCCACCTTGTTATTGCTCCTTGAAATTATACTGAAGTTGTTTTCCTACTGAATTTGTGAAACATGTGAGCCACATGGAGTCTCAACAACCACACTCAAATAAGCAGAATGCTGTATTTCCCAGTTGACAGTAAATCAACAGCTTCATTGACAATTTAAAAAATGAGACCTGGAATTATTCTAAAAAGAGTTCTGGTCATTTGTGTACAAATATTTTCCTACAGTAATGAGCAAATATTTACTTGCTCTATCCTTAAGGTAAGTTCTTAGTGCTTACAGACAGAAAGTATAGCTTTACCAGATACTTTAAGACCAGAAAAAAAGCTAAGTTCATAGAAAACACCAGCCACAAATATTCTCACAGCAATTCTAGTCCTAGATGACCTGAAGAAGGTGGGGTCCATTGATAGCCTGCACCCACAGGGTGCTTTCTTCCACTCTGCCGATTTTCTCTTGGGAGGAAAAAAAATGTAGAGGTGCTGCCAGTTGAGGTGCTACCAGCAATGCTCCCCCTACCATGTGTGCATGGACTAATGTTTACTGCCAACAGCCCCCGAGGGACAATGTGACTCACGGGAAGGTTCTGGGCCCCCTGCTGTAGTGGGTTATTAGACCAGTCCTAGATAGGGCACATCTTTTTGAGATGCCTCATCTTGACTTCAATCCTCAGGTACAGAGAACCAACCATCTCCCATAGTACATTATCTAAATGGTAAATCTCTATCACTGTTAAAAATGCATGCTTTTTTTCTAGTCTGATTTTATACAGCTGTAATTTCTAGACATCAGATGTTTTAATGCTTTTTTGTAGCATGGTGAAGAGCCTTCTACTGCAGATATGCAATATACAGGTATTTATAAAACCTTGATCAAGTTACATCTTAATCAGCTCCTCTACATATCCTTTCTGTTGTCTTTCTGATGACAAAAGAGTGGAGCAGACATCAGGAGTAAGGAAAGAAAAACATGATGTCCCAGAGCCCTGGATGGAATAAATCATTGTAATTCTACTGAAGACAATAAAGTTATACCGACTGACATCAGCTGAAGATTTGGCTATAGTTAGGCTGTTTGACAAAACATACACTAACTATTGTAACCTTTTGCCACACAAGGCTTATTTCAGTGAGAAAATCCAGCTTGTAAAATATGGGGTTTTTTTTAAAAAAAGGAAAAGAAAGATATCCTGCAAGAATACAAAGTTGCTTAATAAGAGGAAAAAAATAAATACTTTAACACAAGGTGTTCCATGACCTTAGCTTTATGATTTGGTGGTTCTGATGGCAATAACTCACTGCAATAAAATTTGGGGTAGCAGCAGGTCTGTGTAGCATAACAGTAAATTTTGATGTAAACTGAAGACCAGAGCCTGGTAATGAGGCACAAATGTGAAGTATTCACTAGAGACTAAAAGTATCTTCTACCACTGGCATGCAATACAAGCTAGAAAAAAGTATCCAAGCATGATTCAAATCTCAACACTTAGGTTAGAAGGGGCAAATATTTTGTTTTGTTATGAAAGTTATTCATCTTGTTCATCAGAAATAAAACATTTCTCTTTGACTCAGTAGTTTGCACTAATGCTTAAAGGTGCCAAAAAATTCAACCTTATAGGTCAGCCTCAAGATGAGTCATGAATACTGAATTTAAACTAATATGTATGAAACTGGTAAAACAAAATCTCTTAAATACATCCCAGTATAACAACAAACTCTGGTATGGGATTTATTAGCAACTGCACTATGAAGAAGAAATACTAGCTTCATTCTACCTGAGATGAAAAATGGGAAAAAAAAAGTAGCTGTCCCCTTTCTTCACTGTTATACAGTGCCACATTTTGTTTAAGATATTACTCTCTCATGGGCTGCATATCTAAAAAATATAATTCATGAAAAAGTATAATGTAATTGTTCAGGCTTTGATGAATTGGGGCATAATGTTAAATAATTATTCATTGCTTTTATTCTTCTGTCAAAGTGTGCAAAGAAAAAAGCTTTTTATTGCTTTTTTTTATATAAGGACATAGGCCTTTGTGACATGCATTTTATTTTAAACTAATGCTTTTATTATTCCACATCTGAATAATTATAGCTGACATCATCTACTCTTTGGTGTCCTAGAAGATCTTTAGCTCTAGTCCACTGTTACATATTTTATGCATTACATGAAATAAAATACTTCAAGATTTTGAAAATATTTATTTTAAAAAAAGCAGTGAAATTGTCTGTAATCACATTTTCTGCTCTGCTTTGAAAGCGGCATTATTCAATATGCCAGTGGTCTTTTCCATAAGAGCAACATATTAGAAATTCATGCTGCTCTAATATATCTGAATTCATTGATGTACTGTACTCCCTATAGACCTAAAGAAACATTTTTGCTTCAGTTTCATATGTCCTGCACATTACCTACTGATGTGGTGGTTGTCAAAACAGTTGTACAGTAGCCTTTGAATTCAAAGTGTGCCTTGACTGTACACTAAAAATGACAATAAACCTAAGTATATACATTATGCTGGCTTTTGTTGCCAGCACAAGTAGAGCATTCGGGAAATAAATCCCCTGATTTTATTGCCTTTTAACATCTTTTCCACTTTAAACTTCAAACCCAGAAGTTTGAAGCATTTCAAGAAACTAAAGTCTCTTTTTATTTCTTTCTTGTAAATTTGCTATAGTATACCATCATGAGCCACATTTTCAAAAAGATCAGCATAAGATTATAAATGAAAGCATTCCCAAAATAGGGTTTTTTCCTCTATGTAAAAACAGCACTGTGATTTTTAACCCTGGTTTCTTGGGGAAAAAAGCAATCATCTATAGGATACAGTAAAGAAGCTGAAATGTCTACAATTTTGTTGATAAAATGAACAAACAGTAAAACTCCTTTTATAGAACACATCCAAAAGCATTTTTACAGATAAACACGCATTCTCATAAGGATGGTATATACATGCATTTGTTCGCAAATGCTAGAAAGGTATTTCTTCCGGTCCTTGGAATATTTCAGGAAAATTCATGCAAACAGAGAAGTGCTGGCAGGTCAAGCCCAACTGGAACTGAACCAAACCTACATGGGGCATGTAGTAAATCAGGAAGGAATCCCTATTCCATTATATAGAAACAAACATGCATACAGCACCATCAGTACATTTTCATTAAACAGCTCTATCTATATCTAATTGGATCCACTTAAGAAGCAGGAATAGAAGTCATGTCCATTTTGAAGGAGGACTTTAGAGAGCTCCCACACGTGGCCAATCATGCTGGGGCCGGACTGTGTGTTCATACCACTGTGTGTCACATTCTACACAAATTCTGTGGACTTCTGAACCCCTAATATCCAGATATAATGAGCACCTAAAGAAATCTGTATGTGACAGCATGGTATAAATTAGTGTGCGTGTGCATGTGCCTATATGTCACTTAAGCAGAAAACAGAAATACATAAACATAGAAGCCAATATATGAACTGACAGCAGAATAATGGAAAGGGAAATTTTAGTGATTCTTTTTTTTAAAGTAGTGGGCGTGCAATAGGAAGTCCAATCAATCAAAAAAAACTTCAAAGAAGGCTAATTCCAAATTTAAGCATCGGACACAGTAAATGGCAACAGGAAATTTTAATCTCCCAGCATTGTAAAATTTTTTAGAAACAATTCCCACAGTGTAAAAAATCTGTAAGAAGCTGATCCCTAATAAGAATTCACTGAGCTGGTAGTGGGCTCTTATTATGTGCCTTTAAGCACTTCCACAGAGGAGAATTCTTACAGAGCTTGGGGCAAATCCTGCAATCCTTACTCAAAGGGATTCCATCTGCAGCTTGGAGGGAGTGCTGCACCGTATGAAACCAGGACTTCTAATGGGGGGAGTTCTGAAGGATTTTTAAGAGGGGTACATCCTCAATTTTCAAGCTGTCCAAAATCATGGAAATCCTCATCTGAAAACACCTGGTAGCTGAGATGAAAGTAAAATGCTACAGTCAGTGTACAAACTATTTTTCTGCTTTGTTTCTGAGCTCACTGTATTTCCTTTCTCTTGTTTGGCTAGCATTAATTAAGGCTTTGTCTATAAAAACACCAACTGAAAACCACTCACTAGTTCTAACACAGACAAAAAGGAAGGTATTATTGCTAAAATACCAACATGGGTTAAAAACTGGCTAAAAGGAAGGATGTTGAAAGTAAAAAAAAAAAATCAACCAAATTCAATCAGAGGCGCATTGCACCACAGCTGAATTTGTCCCAATATAAGTAAAATTTGCTGAAGATGTGAAATTAATTAGGGTTAGAGAACAGCCAACAGATTCATTTCTAAGAATAATTTTTCTAAAAATACTCATTAGTGCCCTGAAAAATGAAGCGAGATACATGGTTTCCAAATACACTAAGCGGTAGTTGATATACCAGAAATTATATGGCGCCAAGGGTTTAGATAGATTGGAGAAACTTATACATTATTTTCTATGTGAGGCAATATAAAAGTGATTTAGGCAAGTACTTGTTAAATGGATCAGAGTTTGATGAGATAGTAAAAAGGTAACTTACAGATGAGTAATATCAAGAGAAAAGAGTCATACTGAAGAAAAAATGTAAAAGGTTCTGGATTATAAAGAAGAGCTTCAAAGCTAAGTAAAGAATGCTAACTCTACAAAATCCTCTGTCTTTCTTCATCAATGGAAAGCCAAAAGAACAATAGGGCCATTCTATTCACTGAAGAAGTCACTGAATTCACTGAAGAATTAACTTTAATTATCTCCATCAAGTTAATTCCTCTCAAGTTATCACATTCAAATCAGAGGAACTACACTGCCAAACAGTGTTTGAGCCATACAAAATTGTGGTGTTAATATCCTACCAGTTGTACTAATGTGAGAATTCCCTTAATGGACAAGCCAGTTTGAGTTAAAACTATTGCTAGTTGAAAGGCCCTCTTGTGTGCAAAGGGCATGGAAGTTAGGGGTAACAGTTGACTTAGCCCATGATGCTTCAAGGATCATGCTTCATTTATTGAATGAATCCTCAGAAATGACTGACAAAATTTAGCGCATACTTTCTTGAGGTCCGATTTTCATTTTTTCTGGTCTGCAATAAGTCCCAACAGCAAAATTGCCTAGTTATATTATTCAGCTTTTTTGTATTTGCCCTCGATGCAATAATTCTCTGTGATGATCTATAAACTCTCAAAGCCCTTTGTTCAGAGCTTGTTGCAAGAGGTTAATGTGGAACATCAGAGCTTAAAAGAATGCATAGTTTTGAGCCATAGCCAGGGCTCAAAAGAGGTTAATTCAATGAAATACCGCTTGTCTTGTCTGGAGTGCCATGCATTTCTCTTACTTTTTCAAGTCCTTTCATAGCTCTGATTCTCAGAAGCCCACAGAAGATTTAGCTCATGCTCTTTAATGCATGCCATCAGCTTTGCAGAAATGCAAGCAAAATTCAGAACATTCCCACGAAGTATATTTATATTTCTCTACGAAAATCTGCCTCTCCGCCTCTCCTCCCATTATTGAACATAACCCTGGGGTCAGATTCTGACCTCAAACACAAAGCATGCAACTTCCTAGTAAATCAATAACAACTAAGCAGCACATAAGAAGCCAGCCCACCTGCAGTACAGTTTGTTGGACATCCTCAGAGGGAATGCAGAGCTCCTTGAAATCAAGGCAGTTTTATTTTAATTAAGTTGCAATGAAGCCCTGTGACAAGGCAGATTTTAGTTGTAAACTAACTGTTTTCTGGCCACCATGGCCCCCCAGTCCCTGGCTCTGGGGCTGTTAATCTGAGGGGCTGATGGCAAGATGAGCCTAGATCCCTCAGCCCACAAACCTCCATATGCTGCCTCATCTCCCGGGCTCCCAAGATCGATTTTTTTTTTTTTTTTAGGTAATGTGATGGGGAGCTAGCAAGCTGGAAGCCTAAACAGCCTCAGTCCCTAAGCGCAGAGCCTCCCAGCTCCCCTAAGCCTCTGATCCTCCAGTGAGAAGCCCAGACCTTTGGATCTCTAGGAACGGCAGATCCTTAACTTCGGCTGTCTGGATCTGCAGCTCCTGGGCAGCCCATCTAGCAGAGTCCCTGAAGTCCACTGAGGCCCACACAACACAAGGCCCCATCCTCTTCCATGGGATTTTTAACTCTTTGGCTTAGAATTGAACATTGACGTGAGATAATGCCCTCTTCCGTAAAATGGTCTTGTCTGGAGTGGCTATGCAAGAAGTATACTAATTATTTGTAGAGCCCACTTGAAAATGTAACATGTAAAGTAGCTCTGCAGTTGTTGCAAGCAATTTAACATTCAAAGAAGTGATTTATAATATCAGGCTTCCCAAGATTACGACCATAATGACTATCTGACAGACTTTATAAGCAAATCGTCCAGTCATTTCAGTTGGATTCTGGCTGGCTAAGGACTGGGAACTGTAAAAAGGCTATAAGATTTGGCCTAGAATCAGAAATAACATTTGCTGTTTTCCAAACGTGCAGTAAACAAGAAAGGAGATATTAAATTTTTGTACATCTCTCAGCACATGCAAATGAGAATGGAAAGAGCCTCGTCAGACAAACACAGAACAACGGCCATCTGGATCCAAACCCTGCTCCAGTGGAAGTCAAAGCCTTGAGCCTCCTTTTGTCATTATTTACATCCATGTAAAGCAGGAGTAATTCTACTCAAGGCAGCGGGTAACATCCTGGCTTTGAGGAACTCAGCTGTAAAACCCCCGCTGCCTCCAGAGGGGGTCGGATTTGACATAGGGAGTGCGATGTAAATCCCAGAGCCAGGCCAGCTTGCTCCACGACTTGAGTGGTGCAGGAGCTGGCCCCTCTGAGGATTTCAAGCAGGTCTGTATTTCCATGATTTCGCAACTTAAAGTAGTACAGAAGGGGAAGACTAAAAATGCTTACCACAGAGAGGGGATTGGAAAGGAGTGCCCCGTCTTGGCCAAGCATGTTGGAAACTGTAATTTCAGGTAGATCCATGTTTTGTGGGTGGAATGGAAGGAGGCCGTTGTGGTTCATGGGATGACACAGAGAGTGGTACCCAGACTCTATCTCATTCAAGTGCACCAGGGAGTGGTCAGGCAATGACGGAGGAGTTATAGGAGGTATGTTAAAATCTTCACTTTCAAGACTTGGGCCAGGAAAAGACTGGAAAAAAGAATACAGAAAGTGCTATGAAAATCATATGAATGCTGACCAAGAATAATAATAAAAGTCACATAAAACAAACAAAAAGAGCCCAACTCACATACTTCTAAGCCAGAGATTCAATTTAACAAAGAGAATATTTCAAACACCCATATATTATAACAGTGGAGTTTCATGATTACGTATGGAAAAAAAATTGCCTCTAAGGCATAAGAATCTCTGATACTTTCACAGTTTCCATTAGAAAGAGATTTTTTTTAAACAAGCTGAATTCAGATTTCAAGGGTCTTATTAAAATTTTCCAAGAGTGTTCATCTAGCTGAATACCTTTTTCATGGGAATTGTGGAAAAGGGAATGCAATTTATAAAATTAACATTGGCTCAAAATTGTTCATAAGACTCCCTGCTACTCAGATCAAGAATTATACAGTGAAGAAGCAAGATACTGCTTTTAGGCTTACAGGTGAACCATGCATTTGTTCTGCTACAAAGAAAAACAAATAAATACAGAAATAGTACATGGTTTGTATGAATATACTTTGTGTTTACAAAAATACATTTATGATGTCTCAAAAACACTGATTTTTCCTTTCTTAATCTATAAACTCAACGATACATACATTTTGTCAGTCATCTAAATGAGTTAAGCCACAAAGGAACTGTTTAGTCTTTTGTTGTCCGCTGCCATTAAGTCATTCAACTCAATCTGATCCAAGGAAAAGCCACAGGCAAAGTCAGAGTAATGCACCAAGGTGGATAATTGCTATTATTTATCTACATTCTTTGTACAGCAGGTAGGCTCATTTGGGGGGCAGGGATGGGTATGCTTATATTTCTTAAAGGAAAAAGGTGAGCAGGGTTAGACACATGATCCAAATCAAGAGTTAAAGGGATCAGTTGCAGTGGTTCAGGCTGAAAGCCTGCTCTGCTTTTCTGAGAACAGCCACAGTTCTCATCTCCTTTGCAAGTGATCAGTCTTTGCACATCCCACGCCCACAGTCAGGAGGTTTATAGCACAGAGACTCGTTCCACCCTTCCTGCCCCTCTGCGGCAACGCAGCCCTGCTCTGAGTGCTGCTTCTGTTAATTCTGGAAACGCAAGGATTTAAATACATTCTGCTCCTGCAAAGTGTCTTCAGAAAGGATGAAAAGGAGGGCACAATTTCAAAAAGCAGCTATTAGAAGAAAATGTTTTCCCCAATACGAGTTTGCAAATGGAGGACAGTATGGTGTATGAATTCATGCAGAAGGACAAGAGAAGAATCAATGCCCAATTATAAACAAAGTGGGTTTTCATTAGTCATCATAGTAATACTATCCTCCCTGATGCCTGAGGTTACTCTCCTCTGTATGAGCATGGACACAAAAACTTAAATCAGACCAACAACAAACAGTGTTACGTGTTTTCAGTGAGCTGCTGAACACAGAAGAACCTACTCTAGTGCACATTGTCATGGTTTTGGTTGCTTTGCTAGTTTCCCAACAAAGTTTACACATCTGTTACCAAATATCTTAGTATGAAATAGAACAGGAAGGCTAGACTGCAAAGGCCAAAGTAAAATCCCAAAGAGTGAAACCAACAGGACAGGGAAAGGAGAAGGTCTGGAAGTGATATTGCCATCCTTATGCATGAGGACTTTGATTCTGCCTATGCTTTCCAGCTGTGTTTCTCATCTCCAGCACAGGAGTTTGCTCTCCCCTTGCCCCTGCCCTCTCCTTAATGTGAAGTTGATGTGAGTCTACCCCCATTGGTAAGTCATATTTGCCCTTGCTTTTAGAAGCCATGATGCAGTGGAGTGTGCCTACACCATTAACATTGGGGGCATTAAGCAAACCTACTTATTTGTACACCCTTTCTGCATGCCATACGTGAATAGTCCAAGTTTTACTTTAGTTAGACTTCGACTTGCTGTGTTTCAAATGTGTCTTTAATTAGTAACACCTCAAAAAATGGTGGAAGCAATTGAACTGCCATTAGGACATCAGCTTCAGTTATTAAAAAGGAAGTACAACACTAGTGGCATAAAACTCCACAACTCGTTGCATCATGTGTAACCATATAATAATGTTATATATATTATATGGGTTAAGCATTTTAAATAGACTGTTGCTCTCTGATTATTTTTAAAAAATCACACCATGGTTATTGCTTGTGAATCAGTTAGAGTATATTTGATTCCACATCACCTACCACATTACTGTCAACTACGCTTAAATAAGCTTCTTAAAGTAGTAGGAGTAGTGTAGCAAAGGCAATAATAACACACCAAAACAACATATAAGTCAAGCACTAGTACTTCCTATAATGTTTTTCATTTTTTCCTTTTTTTTAAGACATAAGCTATTCTACTACTTCAATAAAGCTAGGCGGAATCCAAGCCATATGCTAATGGTATGGACAGATATTTGAAAGCATCTGCAGAGCACCCTATTCACCTAACATTTTCAGCCAATTTGGTATTTCCATACTTAGTACGTGTGTATATAACATATACAGACATAAATTCCTCAGGGAAACTACTTCAACAGTAACATGACAGTACTCCAGTTTGTGTTGTCCAGGAGCATGGTTCAGATGCTTGTAATGACTTGGCACACTGGTACATCAGAAACGAATAATCCTGTATACATTTGCAGCAAACGCAACACATCCTGGAAACAAGGCTGTTGAACTGCCTGTGGAGGGAAGGAGTGAGGAACAGGACATATGCTTGTCCTGCCAATAGCAGCTACAGCCTTCGAACACCCTCTCCTACTATCCTGTCATCTCTCTCCTTGACGCTGGGAAACCCTTCTTGAGGAACCATCTGGAGTTCCCTTGACGCAACTGATCCAGTGCTAGCAATGGCTCTCCTGGAATGTCATGCTGTTACCCAAAAAACTTTTAAGGGAACTGCAACACAAGGCCAGGCCTGAGGTTTTCCCCGCAGCAAGAGCTCCCACTCTCAAGCCAGTCATCATCCTGTCCTGACCCCTGGGCTTCCTTAGAGCATCTCTTCTTCCAACCCAAGCCATTTATCTGGAAATTCTAATGAAAGCAGTTATCTACCATCAAAAGCATTAAGGAAGACTACACTCCCTGTATCAAATTACAATTCATACGTACAGCTCATACGTATTAATAATAAATGGTGGCCTGTAGCTTCAGCTCTGTTAGGTTTTTCTTGGGGGTGGGGAGAAAGGTTAGGGTCTTTCCCCTGCCCTCCAAGGGTTTTTTCCTTCATAGGTGGTTTTACTATCAGCAGGGCTTTCTCTATTCAGAAAGACAGGGAATAGTTCCTGTTAATTCTGCTGGTCACAGACATACTAGCAAGCTCACCTTTTCACGTTTGAATCAAAAAAGAGTAGCAGTAAATGCTTTATTTACTTTACCACAGAGCTGCTAGGAACTTTGCCAGTGGTTTCGCTTTCATCTCATGACTGTGGGAGTGGATGAGGTGTTTATCAGCTCTTCAGTTTAGTGGGACTTCCTGGACCTTTATTACGTTCCAGAGAGAAAGCCCTCTGCAAAGTAACACCATTAAACCCACTGCTTATCACTGAACAGACACAGGCTTTAATTTTACTTTATTATAAAGAGGATTTTCATTACACCTGTGTTTATTATAAGCAGATTTCGGTATATTTCAGATGGGAGCTACACAGTGGGAACCTCAGAACTGAGCATCCTGAAATTTGGGCTATTTACAGACATGAAACTATGAAAAAGCTGTCTGAATCAAGGATGTCTTCCCAAATCTAAAGGGCAATATTTATGTTTCGGGTTAAATATTAGGGACATTTCTGCCTCAAATGATGGAAACTTCATAAAGCAGATGATCTTTGAGATGCCCACTCTGAGATCAAGAGACCTCATTATCTATGCCACCTTAGCCTACAATTTTAGTTGAAATTTAGTTGAATTTTAGAAAAGCTTGCCAGAATAAAATATGAACACTTAACCTTGATTTCACTGTCCAGCCCAAGTCCAAGCTTTTGTTCCTGAACAATGACCTTGTTGGTCCCCTCCAATTTATTTTCTATGCCACTTAGCCTGGCCAAATCCAGCAACAAGCTATGGAAGGGGGGGGCAAAACTGTGGGTAGGGAGGTGTATGTCAACGATCAGTTCTTTACTTTAGCAACATGTAACTCAAATTAGGGCTAAGCATCCTGCTGTGCTAATAACACACACACACACACAAAATTCTAGTATTTATTTTCGAGGAACCCAGATACTCATTGTTATCAGAAAAATAAGGGAAATGCTTGCACAATCTGCTGCATAAGAACTAAGGAAAAGGGAGTAAGGAGAAAGAAGGAAATAAAAATAAAGCCCCTTCACTTAAGTACTCTACAGTGATGACTGCATATTGGCCAGCAAAACTTACTTATGTTTCAAAATAATTTTAATAAACTTTAATCAGAGAAGGGAAACCAAAGGAGATACCTCCAACAGACTGACCACAAGAGGCAGCAAGCATTCAAACATCCAATATAAATCCCTCTGGAAAGAGCAGAATTGTTACTATATGGCAACACAGAAGACAACATACGTTAAGTAAGTCTAGTTTGTGGGCTCAGTGATTGCGTCAGTCACCATGCATATACTCAACAGAATCTGGTATTAGCAACAGTTCCTTAAAAATTGGGAATTTGCCTATAGATATTTAATTTAAATGAAATGAATGGTACTGCCAACTATGTAGAGCGTGTCTTAATTTTTCATTTGCACCAAGGCTTCTGCATCTGAACTGTGGAAAGATGCCAGTTTTTAAAAGATAGATGCTTCAGGCTGTCTCCTCTTCTATTATTGAACACATTGTTACATAACTGAAATACTTATGAATCAAGAGTAATGTAAAAACAATGAGCTCATTAGAAGAGGGAAAACAGCAACGTACCTTATGCACATTTGAAAGTTATATTTGACAGCAGATATTTCTAAGAGTTTTAATAGCATCAACCTTATCTCTAATTTCTAAATGGAGGACCTTCAGAAGCAAGTGTTTTTCAGCTTCTTTTGTCTCTGCATGAACAAGGCTTGATAGCTTGAGACTATAATGCATTACTGTGGAAACCTTCGGTCTGTTACATAAATCATCTTAATACTCAGCAAGAATTGTCCAACAGTGCCATTGATATGTTCAAGTCAATGATCCTGCAAACAATTTTTTTGTGTTTCTTCATATGGTAGACAACAGCAATAAATCATATTCATTTAAAAACACACAATATACTAATTTATCAAGCAACAGCTATCAAAAATATATTACAGGGGAAGGTGTAACTTTTTTCTATTGTGTTAATCAATTTCTCTAATTTACATTAGGTAAAGGGCAAAGCCTCAAGCAAAACATTAATTTTCCAGTACCAGATGAATTCTATTTTCAAGAAAGAGAATGTGCTGACAATGATATTATTGATTTAAAACAATCACAATTTCAAAGGTAACAGAATTATGTAAAAGAGTAGACTTTTTTTTTTAAGATTCCACTCTTGAGAATCTTTTCATTAATTACATTAATTTTATATATATACTATAGCAGTTTGCTGGGAAACGTGTTTTCAATGAAGGTTTTAAATTGAAATACATTTTAAAGATGACAATAAGTATAAGCACAAATATAAAAGATTACAAGATCTGGGCTCTGCAAACACCAATACTGTAATCGAAGCATTTAAACTTCCCTTCAGACAAAGACCCAGCTGTGCACTTTTCCTATTTAGAAAGTTTGAGTAAATTTCTAAGAGAAGTGCAAGTCTTTTAGAATGACTGATCAACCCCCAAAGCAATTCCTTAGGAATACCCAAGAGCCTTAGGTACACACAGGGCATCCTTAGACTTCCAACCTGGAGTCTTGCCCCACTCACCAGCACCACCCTCCTTAGCAGGTCCCCAGTGGGGACCCAAGCGTGGTCGTTGTTCGACACCCTTTTCACTGTTCTCTCCTGAAAAGAAAGGCACTTGGTCCCCCCCAGTGTGTGGCAGTCCCTAATAGTGCAACCTCCCAAGAACAGCACTGGGGGTGCTTTAGCAGGACCCCTGCATAAACACGGCTCCTGCTTGTCCGGTGTTTTGGGGATGCTGAAAGGAGGGGGAGACTTGCACCACAATAGGTTCATACCATGCTGCCTCCTAAAGGCAAGTAGAGCAGTTCCCTCCCCTCATAGCTAC